>NC_134831.1:130526108-131252118 GCF_004210375.1 Tachypleus tridentatus | reverse complement strand
AAGTTTAGTTACGCTGTTAAAACTTTAGGGCAGCAGATGTAATAAGAAATGTTTAAGATGTATTTGTTTATTTGTGTTTGGATAGACTTAAATTAAAACAAGACGGAAAGCTAGAATTTCGCTAAAACACGTAGAGTTGTCCAACGAGCTTGGTAATGTTTGATAAGTAATTTTGTGATGTTTTTAGTTTAATTAACTTGCACTCAAGTGCTGTGTTTAAATACAGTTGTGTTTGTCTAAGTTCCTCGAAGAGAAATGGAAGAAAAATGAAATCTATGTAACCAACGTCTGGAATTTTTTATTTTTTTTACAAACGCTAGTAAATAATATGGAATTCCAGAGGTATCAATAGATTATGTCAATATTTAATACAAACTTATATGTACAGGTATATAATTTCTACAGCACAAATATTTTTGTCTGACTTTATAGTAGAACTACATATACATCGTTTATAGAGCAAAAATGTTTTTTGTTTCAAATGTCTCATCAGAAATGTTAAGCAATTTAGATCTAGGCTTAAAATTAGTCCTAGAGCCGCTTACTTTCAGAGGTGTTTGGATGAGTATATAAACTCATTAGAGTTTATGAAGATAAGAATAGTTTGATGTCAGTTCTGCCCTACAAGGAAACTGATACCAAAGTGAAAAATCATTCAGTTTTTCCGGAAGAAAAAACAACTGCAGAAACTGTAACTACACTCTTTATATTGTAGAGATATGGTTTTAAAGTTGCAACACATAATATCTCGATTGTTTGTTTGTTTGTTTTGGAATTTCGCACAAAGCTACTCGAGGGCTATCTGTGCTAGCCGTCCCTAATTTACCAGTGTAAGACTAGAGGGAAGGCAGCTAGTCATCACCACCCACCGCCAACTCTTGGGCTACTCTTTTACCAACGAATAGTGGGATTAACCGTCACATTATAACGCCCCCACGGCTGAAAGGGCGAGCATGTTTGGCGCGACCGGGATGCGACCCCGCGACCCTCAGATTACGAGTCGCACGCCTTAACACGCTTGGCCATACCGGGCCCATAAAATCTCGAATGTGGCTCTTCAATACTTAAACGAATTGTCTGAATATATCAAAACACTATTCTGTTGACATTGAGTGTATGGAATATGAAGTCCCAAGGAACATCCAGACTAATCACCAAACACAAGACAGATCTGTACTCACATATTAACTATTTATGTTTGTAAATTTTCCATTGAAAAAAATATACCAACCTACATACATGCATTTACATCACCATAAGTACATTTACGTATATTGATCAGTTAGGTATTCTCACTGTTAATGGTGTCTTCGGACATAAACCAAAAAACATCCCACGAAGTTCACCCTGTTAAATGTTTGGATTAGGCTTAAATAAATAGATAAGCATTGATATAAGATCAGGTAAGCTTCAGTATTTTCTATGTAGATTACCTAAACATAATTACATTTCTATATAGATATATATATAAAAATATGGACGTACATAAACTTTACCGAAATGCTTCCATTAATTACTTTAAGCTATTCAACCTCATAAAAACAAAAGAAACAATAGATATATATAAAAGAAAAGTAATTATTCTTATCAAATTTGGTAAAAACATAATCAAAATGTTTACTTTATTTTGGTATGTATGAAAACTTTCATTGTTCACTGTTTTAAGTTTCCCCCAGTGGCACAGCGGTATGTCTGCGGATTCACACAGCTACAAACAGAATTTCTGTACCCGTGGTGGGTGGAGCACAGATATCCTACTGTGTAGCTTTGTACATAATTCCAAACAAACAAACCAGAGTTAACTACGCCAAGATACAAAACTGCACGTCGAATCAGCAGGTCTAAGATGGTCCACTTTGATTGGTGAGTATGGCAATTAACCCTTCTGAAATCAATGAAGAACATGGTTGGCGTGCCCGCCAATCAGAGAATACAACGCGATCTGCTGGCACAGAGTAAACTTAGTGTCAGCCAATTTCTTTCTCGGATGAAGGAGACCTGGTATATGCTGATAAGGGTAAGGGGTAAGAGGTTGACTTCCTGGTGGACATCACAGGAGTAGAGAGGAACATGGTGGACGTCACGATCGTCCAAGCACTTAAAAGTACAGTCAAAGCTGGGGTGTTAGAAGAGAGATAAAACTAAACTTCAACTTAGTTTGGGAGATGTCGCTCACCAAACAGGAGTGGCCATATGGAATCTTGAATCTATAATAGGTATACTTTGGATGGACATACTCTGGAGTTTGTCGGCCAGTTTTACTTACACTACAAGTGAACTGATGCTCCATGGCGAAGTCATTCAATGCCGCCGAGTCTGAGCACAGGGTCAATGGACAGTACGACTGTATGTGGTGAAGTGAACGATAGTATGTTATTATTCACAGATGTTATTCGGCGGGCTCATCCATACAAGGTTTCGTATGCTGTTATAATGTAGCGCAATTATAGAGGCATTGCGTAAAATTAAATTACATAACACACGAGAGTTTGTACACTGAATCTGTGAAACCTCTGCAATATAAAATACGTTAGCTGCAGATTTTATTGTGGTTCTTATCTTCCAGAAAAAGTGGAGTCCCTGTGTTGTTCTGTAATTGCAGGGAAATGGATGCTCCATTCTCAAAGTGCGGTAAGTTAAGTGGAAGTGACAAATGCCGGTGGACTGTAGCAGACAGGTTAGCTTAAAAATGAATAACATGATTTGGAACACTAGGAAAAATTCATATAGACCAGGAGCTTAATTTCAACAGCTAATTGGTCACGAAGTGGTATAAGGTATTAGGTGGGGTGAAAACTCTGGAGAGTCAAACCACTAAGCAGATGCTGGTAACGTTTGTCAAACTACACAGGGCCGACTGAAATGAATACTCGCTATTTGCCACGGTGGAATAAAAAGCAATGAGCTGGAATTCCATAGTATGTTTGCCAAAACTGCTCAAGTTTGGGCAGGAGGTGTCACTTTCTTAGGACATAATTCATGATATGCTGTCGAGGAAAGAAGCCCTTAGTGCCCAAAAAGTATGTAGTGTAGATGAGGTCTACGATTGCAAATGCATGTACGTTTGATCAACAGCCTAGATGAAAAGTAAGCAGTGAAAAAACATTTATATTGTGTTCCCTGATAAACTGGACAACGAGGAGTTGCTGGAGAAAGAAACAATAGAAATAGTGATTTGATCAAGTGAGAAGTGTTCCTACTACTATAACTGTTTATGATGTATAGGATCTTTAAACTATCAAATAAAGAGAAGTTTCAGAAAAACTAAACGTTGCAAGTGTTAAATCTGTGGACAAGGCATTGAAAAGAGTCCATTGTGTGTACTCGAAATGTAGAGTTCAAACCCTAATCCTAAGAAGTAGTTTATATAGAAATGAGATCAATAATGAACTAATTATAAAATATGAATAAACTGTCAAGGATGGAGGAAGAGGTCTTCTTTGTATTTGAACCTCCAAGATATTAAATATACCTAAAATTTGATCATTAAAATCAAACTTTGCCAGTTGTCAGTGTGGGTGTCTTGCAGTTAACTACATTCCAAATCAGAACTAGCTGTTTCTGTTCCCTTGTTTTGCATTCAGCATAACCTACAAGTTGTCGATGTGAAAAGCAAGTAATTTTTAGGGAGGTACAAGACTTATTCACTAATCAGAGAATTGAAGGAGTTGTGAAGGCTGTCATCAAGGAACTTGAACGATTGAGTACAATTGTAAAACCAGTGGATGAAGATGCATTGCTGATTGACGCATTGGACGTAGGAAAACTCGTTATATTGGAGTCAGGTTAGTTCTGCATTCCTCAATAATGACGGGATCATCTCCAACCAGGTTGGAGCAATTAGAACAAATTCACCTATGAAGAACCCACCAGGACTGACTAAGACTCTCACTGTAATACAAGAGACCTGCCTTACGACTGACCATTAGCTTTCATCAATATCGCTGACTACAGCCCCAGGGAACACGGAGAGAGGGGCTGAGGATCGAAGGGAAGTGATGATGTGTTCCATCAGTAGTTACAAACAAAGCAGTGATACAATCACA
Organism: Tachypleus tridentatus; assembly: GCF_004210375.1. Lineage (NCBI taxonomy): Eukaryota > Metazoa > Arthropoda > Merostomata > Xiphosura > Limulidae > Tachypleus > Tachypleus tridentatus. The sequence goes on along the minus strand of NC_134831.1, from coordinate 131,248,072 downwards.
TCAGCTCGTACCTAAACCCAAAAAGATGTTCCCAGAGCTAGCTGCATCTTAAGAGGCTAAGCCAGAGGAAAGTCAGATCCAGTGGAATACTACTGTGCTAACTGCTAGTGAAGGAACATCGGTGTCGAAAAGAGAGTTGAAGGTGACCATGAGAGATCACCAATTGAGACACAAAGGTATCTGTTCCTGTGAGATTAAGTGGAGCTCCCTGGAAGACCACTAAAGGTTATTATATACTGACTGAAATATATATATATACTTATATACATTTCAATGCTGAAATAGCACTACCAGAGCGAATTGAGGCTTAGATTCTATACAATATGAAAGAAAATCGACTTAGGTACCTTTAAGATGGTACATGGAGGACGTGTGGTGCTTGCAGGCCAGGTTTGCCAATTCGTGTAGAGCCTTGACTAATACTTGGGACAACCTCAAGAAATCTGAATTAGCCAATTGACAAAAAAAACCATTGTGCTCTGCAGGATATGTTACTGTGTTTACGATGAGTGAGAGACACCCATGATGTTCTTCAGGAAGATCCAAAATTGATGATCTGGCTGGAGAGAGATACTTCCATTACTTCATCTTTAATGTACAGCTCATTTTGTAAATTGTTTAATATTTATTTGCTTGTTTTAAACTTTAGTTTCGTTAATTTTGATGCTTTTATACGAACAGTTTCATTTAGAATGTGCCATCTGCGGTTGTTTTGGTTTTTGGTTTACTTAACATTAATTTCTTTTTTCTCGTTTTATAATGCGCCCTCTATTAATGTTTTGTTAAATAACGTATGCTAATCTTTTTTAATTCTGTTTTCTTTCGTTTTGCCTGTTTAATTGTGTGATTACTTTTGTTTCAGTTTCTAGTGAGATAATCCTTCAACTCCTAAAGTGGACATTGTAGCTTTGCGTTTGATACGTTCCTTTCCTGGTATTTCTTAGTATTACTGGTTGTCTACGTAACCACGTTCTTATATTATTATTATATTTTGTCTCCCACGTTACGGTTAAAAGGTTTTTTCTGCTTGTGTATCATGTAATTCAATGTTTATTTCTGTGTCTTTATATCTTTAACACTGTTGAATAATTTAATGTGTAATTCAACGCTTGTTAAAATGTGCATTATTTAAGATTACGTTAAAAGGTGTGTTATTCGTTTTTCATTAACTAGAGGGGTATATCATATTATTTTTCTTGAAAATGTCATGACTTTTGGGAGATAGTTAGAGGATGTTTATTTCTGAAATTGTTTAACATCTTTCACTAAAGTAACCCACTTCCTTTTAATGACATATTTTAGGATATTGTTTCATCTTGAATGTGTTAAGATGCCGTGGCTGTATTAATAGATTAGTTCTGATAATTCATGTTAAAGAGCCTTAATATAGTAATAGATGTGATTCGTTTTTCAAGATTCTGTGCTATCTGTGTTAAAGGAATGAGATAAAGTTAATACGTTTCTGGATCACGTGGCAAAAATTTAAAACTAATTAGGCTTAACTCGATTATAGTAAAACTAATTAGGCTTAACTCGATTATAGTAAAACTAATTAGGCTTAACTCGATTATAGTAAAACTAATTAGGCTTAACTCGATTATAGTAAAACTAATTAGGCTTAACTCGATTATAGTGAAACTAATTAGGCTTAACTCGATTGCAGTGAAACTAATTAGACTTAACACGATTATAGTAAAACCAATTAGGCTTAACTCGATTATAGTTCTTTGCCTAAGATCAAGATTGAGATAAAAATGGATGAACTTTCTTTGTATCAGTTAAGTTTCTGTTTCTGCAGAAAAAATCTAAGTTAATTTTGCATCGTGCTAATAATGTGATTAATCTCATGGGAAGCCCCCCCCCCAAGTAACATAGCGGTATGTCTGCAGACTTTCAACCCTAGAAACCGAGTTTCGATACCCATGGTGTGCAGAGCACAGATAATCTATTGCGTAACTTTGTACTTTATTAAGTTTGTTTTCAGTGTTTTCCTGTTGTAATAAGTAAATATATATATTTTTTTCAATTCCTTCGAAGTGTCTCCATTTACTTCCATTATTTTCATTCTTATCTCTGAAATTTGAGTCAAATATTCTCACTTAGGAAATTCACTTCAATCAGTGCGTCGAACCTGCTTTTTATTGTGGGTATTTCTATAAGGAAAACAACAACTAGCCAGGGAATGATTTTGATCTCAAAATACCACACAACTACTGTGCGCATCTTTAAACATAACGATGCACTAATGTAAGTGGATCTATTATTATTATTTAAGGAAAGTATTTTACCAGATAAATAGATATAGGTATTCATTTTGCAACAAAATATGTAATCTAAAATATTAAAATGAATATAACTATATGGATGTGATAGAATGAAACAGGACGACTAACATATATAAATGAAATGAATGATCGGATGAAACAGGACGACTAACATATATAAATGAAATAAATGATAGAAAGAAACAGGACGACTAACATATATAAATGAAATAAATGATAGAATGAAACAGGACGACTAACATATATAAACGAAATAAATGATACAATGACACAGGATGACTAACATAAATAAATGAGTAACTTTAGATTATTTAAGTATTTTAACTATACATTTGTTTCTCTTCAAACGAAATATACGTCTTAAAATGTTTCATAGTTTCAAAGCAGCTCATTGTAATGTAATGTAATCGCTTACAATATTTGTTTTTAATTTCAGTATTAAAATAATAACAAGAGTTGTATTTTCATGAAGCACTTACCTTACTGTAGCATGAATACGTCTACCAAATGTTTTGGATATAATAGAAATGTATATTAGTTAATAACATCCATATAACAGTGTAAATACTTTTAAAAGTTATACCACTTCGTTCATTATTAAGTGGTATCGTTTATTGGTGAATAATAATATTCCTCTAATATTGAAATTTTCAAAGTAATCTTGGCCCTAACTAGGTCGTTGTATGTTTCCAGAAGGATATTATGTTTATAAAAAATTAAATCATTAAAGATATAAAGATAAATTCATCAATTGAACGTTTAAACGCATAAAATGTGAAACACGAAGTAGGGTTAAATCTATTTCCATTTTGGACTCAGTAAAACTGTCTAGGTGCAGCAACTTAAGGACCTATTGTAATTAAGATAATTAAAATTGCAGAACTGTATTGTTGGACAATAAGTATGCGTTTTTCTTATAACAAAGCCACATCGGGCAATCTGCTGTGCGCAGAATCGAACCGCTGATTTTAGCGTTGTAAATCCTTAGAGTTACCGCTGTACTAGCGGAGAGCTGGAAAATAAGTAATCAGTAATAAGTGACATGTGCTTGTTTTTATCTTACTTGTATGTGTTTACTGAAACAATCAGAAGGTATAATTTTGAAGACCTTTTGATTTATGACGTTCGATTGGTTGATAGAAGTAATTTCTCTTTAATAATTTTTATCCTAAAAAAACATGAAACAGCTTTAGTTTCATGAAATTCTAACTCCCTAAGTTCACATTTCAATACTGTTGTCCATAGGAAACGATTGCATTTGCGACGTAAAATACTGATATAAGTTGAGAAAGTGAATGTAGTAATTCGTACTGACCAATAAGAACGAGTTTTGTTTTTTTAATTTCTTCTTCAGTTAATCCATAAGTTTTGTTTCACAGCTTTGGTAACCGTGTTTCGTATGACTCATAACTTAAAAATGAAATAAAAAACGAAACGAAATAAACGAAACGTCTCGTTCTATCCAGGTATGCACACGTGTTTTAACTCATTTAATTTTTATTCAGGCCCAAACATTACAGATACATTGTGTGTATGTAGTTATATAAATATGTTCCTATTCGCGGGTAATCTAAACTGCCAGAACTTATGACTCAGCTCATACAGCACGGTATATAATGTGTGTATGTGAAACAAACTAGTGGTACCTGTCACAAAACATTGTCAATACGAAATAAGTTATAAGTTATACCAAAAAAGTCCAGCAATGTAAAGTGAACAAAAACCAAGTTAGAAGAAGTAATCAGGTGAACCTTGTTTCGTATAGTTTTAGCCTGGTTATGTGGGCTTGGCCAAAGTTGCCTCAACTGTGTGGACCTAGGCTACCCCACTTGTGTCTTCTAAGCTGGCTTGTGTATCTAACAGATCCACTTCATAAGACAGGTATCTTTTTATAACTCAGAGTTTTTAAAACCGACAATGTTTCAGTTAGAGATTTAACACAGAAACCAGATATATTTATGTACAACCATATAAGAGTCTGTACAATAAATCTTAAAGTTACAGAATTTAAGTTTGACAATGCCGTGTAAGAAATATCTTACATAATAATAATTATGACACTTCAGTCATAAAATATTCATATAATTAAATACAGAACATTTCTACTTGGACATAAGATTTCTAAATGCTAACTTGTTCGATCAAAACCTGCAGTTATGAACTTTTAATATCTTCCCTATTTATCATTTCTGTTAAACTATAACACTAATATTTATGCTTAAATTTTATCATGCAAGTGTTAACACTGATCTTTTACTTTTGTTTTCTCTAATTATTCCAGTTCTCAAACGTTTAATTCGTATTCGATATTATTGTATTGTATTTTATATTTGTATTATATTTCATAACGAAGAAAAGTGTATGGATGCAATTCTGTTCTATTATTTAAGTTGTCTTCACTGTTTCTTAAAAGTATTAAATCATCAACATTTCTAAGTCTGAGTACTTTTTCAAGTAGTTGTTTTAAATCATTATGCACACACTTACAAAAACAGGTATAAAAGTACCGATCATGTTACAAAATTCGAAGCTGTTCCTCTGTGATAGATAAACTATATTATTAGCTTTCTAATTCTACGTGATAATCGCTAGAGGGTTTATACAGCTTCTAATTTTATCTTTTTGTTTTAGCGTCGCTAATTTTTTGCAAATGTTGTATAACTTTCGTTTCTTTATTTACGAACGTTTAAAACATAAAATGTTTCTCAATCATTTCGGCTTCTGGCAGAAAGAATTCCAAAACATTTTCAAGTAGGAACTTATTCTCCCATTGCGTGCTTCCCCTCCGAGGAGAAAAACAATTCCACCAACTACACTACACACATGTACGTCCATAATAAAAACACTAGTAGAATCAGTGAGCTTCAGAGGGCGCTCTTGTCTGTTGAATAATGTCTTGCTTACTAATTTTTGCTATTCTACTGCAGGAATAAACTTTTTTTTTTCCATTTCTCTGACCATTCTGTGCTGTGAATCGAAGCAGAGTTACCGTGAAGTTAATTTCTATTACTGTTTGATTAAATAGTAACAAATCATAATATAATAAAATAATTATACTCCAAACTACAGAAAATTAAATAAAGAAGTAAAACTAGAAACAGTTACATTTTTCATGAACAAATCACTCTACATTCGGCCCGGCATGGCCAAGCGTGTTAAGGCGTGCGACTCGTAATCTGAGGGTCGCGGGTTCGCATCCCTGTCGCACCAAACATGCTCGCTCTCCCCGCCGTGGGGGCGTTATAATGTGACGGTCAATCCCACTATTTGTTGGTAAAAGAGTAACCCAAGAGTTGGCAGTGGGTGGTGATGACTAGCTGCCTTCCCTCTAGTCTTACACTACTAAATTAGGGACGGCTAGCACAGATAGCCCTTAAGTAGCTTTGTGCGAATTTCAAAAACAAACACACAAATCACTCTAGATTTTTGATTTTACGACATAATATTTATCATAATTAAAACGCAAAAATTAATAATTCATGTTTAGAAAAAGTAAATACACTTGCGGGCTGCAAAATAGCCTTGGTTAGTGTTTAGTGCTTTAGCAGTGAAATGACCACGACGTCACTTAAATCTTTTAGGTATCTATAAACTTACAGTTCATTGAAGAGAGAAGCGTGAGGCTTTCCTTTCACATAGGGAAAATTAAATGGTCTGTGGAAAATCTTTCCTTTGCAAGTGCATGAAAACATTTCCCTTGGATTCTTCGAAGTTTTCGAACAACTGATAGTTGAGTGTTACGGATTCGTGAAGATAAACATTACTTGCAAAATAAAAATTATTAACTATATTACGAAACTTAACTTTTGTTTACACCCAACGCTCAAATTTGAAATGCATTTGTTGTAAAGTAACTAATACCAACTGTAGCCGTCTTTAATCTGGAACCAGTTACCAGAGGGAAGGCAGCCAATTAGTAGCATTCCATCTCTCACATTTCACACTAAAGAATCAGCTGTCACTATTATTACACAGACACCGCTTTAATGTGGGGAATATTTTGTGGTATTACAAAGATTCGAGCTTGGTTTATCAGTTTCAACATTCAAAGCTCTAACACATGATCAGTCCATATCCTTGTACTTTGTTTGTTTTGAATTTCAAGCAAAGCTACATGAGGGCTAGCCATCCACAATTTAGCAATGTAAGACTAGAGGGAAGGCAGCTAATCATCGCTACCTACCGCCAACTCTTGGGCTACTCTTTTACGAAGAAATAGTGTTATTGCTGGTAACATTATAACGCCCCCATGGCTGAAAGATCGAGTATGTTTGGTGTTACGGGGATTCAAACCAGGTAAATAATCAGGTTTAGCTCGGGCTGAGTTTTATTTACTTTTACTCTAATAAAACTACTGTATTATACAAGGGAGAGGTTTGAGTATCGGAAATGTATAGACCCCCCCCCAAAAAAAAACAAACAAACAACAACAAACAAACAACAACAAACAAACAAACCTTATTTATTTCTCCCTATGTTTTAAGTTTCAAGAGGTGTAAGTATACCCTTATTTCTGCAAAATACCTTATACTTCAGGTAAAAGTTTAGGCTACAGAATATTAATATCGAGCCGTACATTACTTGCTGGTTAGCACGTACGTTTTTGTACCTGAGACCAAAAATCGTACCGCGATGCCGTTGAACATGCCCTCACTTTCAACTGTTAGCATTTAATACGAGTGGCATACATCAATCCAGTTTTTATATCCATATGAATATATATACATATGCAGATTTTCTTTTATAAATGGTAAACACATCATGCACGTAATTAAATATATTGTAATCCCAATGCACGCCAATAGATGGCGATACACATCGATTGATGGACGCAATAGTTTCCACATAAGTATCAGAAAATTATGAATTTTAAAATAAAGTAGGGATTCTGCTATAAAAAGTAATGAAACAAGATTATTAAATTCACAATCTTATAAAATTTTGTCTTTACTTTGGCAGATTTATATACTAATCTGTTGGTCAAATTAAGGATTACCTTTTTATATTTATAATTATGATTTTTGTAAAAGTTACAGCTCTCAGGAATGCGGTTACACTGAAAGCTTATAGACGTTCTGCCCATTCTATAGACATAACTAATAAATAGAAAAATTAAATATTTTACAAAAAGTAGGGGTCGTGGTTGTTTTTTACTATTAAGCACAAAACTACGCCAAGGGTATCGAAACCCGGATTTCTAGTGGTTATGAGTCCGCAGACATGCCGCTGTTCTATTGGGGACATTATAACGAGTGAAATAATATTTACGTAATTTAAGCCCACTCTGTGGTTGCAGGTTTAGAAACAATATTTTGAGTAAATTCACACGTGGTGCAAAGTAGCTTGGTGGTTCGTTCACCAGGATGTGGACCCGAAGGTTCATACCCCGTTAATACAAATAAATTTGAGCTATTCACTTTGAATACAAATGCGTTGTAAGAGTAACAGTCAAATACCACTATCCGATTAGATTAGTCCAGCCCCTCGCTGATACAGCGGTAATTCTACGGATTTACAACCCTAAAATCAGAGGTTCCATTCCCTTCGGTGGGCTCAGCAGATAGCCCGATGTAACTTTGCTATAAGAAAAACACACACATAGATTAGTCCAAGAGTTGGTGTTGAAACGACCTTGTGACAAAACTAATACTGAATGTTTCCGTTTTAAATACAGAGTTTTTTTATTTACGTGAAAGAAAGTTTTCGTAAGAAAATATAGTTTCTCGTTAAAATAATTTTGTTATCAAGGCTTTAAAATGTATTAAAAATCATAACATATTTCAAATAATTCCTTCTTTTATGGTACATTTTAAATGATTGGTGATTGGTCGAGTGCGGCCTAGTGGTAAGCAACCCGGATGGTGAATGTGAAGAGTTATGGTATATGTAACGTTAACGTCAAAACCAAAAACTCCCCTCCCCTGCAATTTTAGACAATGGATACGAAAGATAGACAAATTACACTATTCGATCAGGATAGCACACGAACTGAGGGTGCTGTTGATCCATTACTTTCTCCATTGTCTATCAACACAAAATTAGGGACGGCTATCAGAGATGGTCTCAGTAGATAGACTCATGTGGCTTTGCTATAAGAAAAACACAAACGCTCGAGTTTAAACAATATTCTTCCTTTGTGTAGAAGATGTAACTTATTATAAAAATATATATTGTTTTGTTAGTTGGTTAGCGTAAAGCTACACAACTAATTTAGGCGGTTATTGTTTCTATTGTTTGGTTATTTTTGTGTCATCTTGAAGATAAAAAAAAAAGAAGAACCAGATTAATACTTCCCAGATTCCTACAATTACGAAAACGAACGAACCGAGAAGTAAAACTTAAAATAAACAGAGTTATATCATCGAATTCCGAACTTTCAACTGAGAATCTTGCGCAAAACTATCACGAGAGCTATCTGCAATAGTCGACCCTAATTTAGCAGTGTAAGACTAGAGGGAAGGCAGTTAGTCATTGCCATTCGCTGCCGGTTTTAGGACTATTCTTTTACCGACGAATAGTGGGATTGACCGTCACATTATAACGCCTTCACGGCTGAAAGGGCGAACATGTTTGGTGTGACGGAGATTCGAACCCGCGGCCCACATATTGCGAGTTGAGCGCCCCTAACCACTTGGCCATGCCGGACCTCTAGTTTTAAGGGTCACTATCTACTTTTTGTATTTTGCAGGTACATCTGAAAAGTATACTTTAGCGAGCATTTTATGGAACAATTATTAACTGTATTCTTTTAAACGCTTTGAAATTACGTTAAATAAAGATTATTTTTCTGAGATTCATATATCTACTTAATTAAAAACACCCAGTTATCGTAAGTAAAGATACTTATCTGAAGTTCAAATAAAAAGCAAGTTGGCGAATAATTTCAAATGTAAATTCGCCCTCACTTTCGTTTCTCCCTGACTATTTCGTGATATTTTGAAACGGTATTCTCTGTAACTTTGACAAAATACCAGCAAACTGTCAGCAGCTATTTAAATACAAACCTAATCACACTTAAGTACAAATAATAAAGACACTTCAAAAGCTAAAATGGTAAAACTCCCCATTTTCAAGAAGTTACGTGAACAATTGTTAAGGTTGAGAAAGCTTACGCCAGCTTATCGGTAATTTTAATATACTGACTTTAATACTATGTTCATTCTGTGAGTACAGATCCGATTTCAATCATTTCTAAGGAAGGATAGTCACCACAGTTTGAAATGTCAATGAGGGATAATCACCACAGTTTGAAAAGTCAATCAAGGATAATCACCACAGTTTGAAATGTCAATGAGAGATAATCGCCACAGTTTGAAATGTCAATGAAGGATAACCAACACAGTTTAAAAAGTCAATGAAGAATAACCAACACAGTTTGAAATGTCAATGAGGGATAATCACCACAGTTTGAAATGTCAATGAAGGATAACCAACACAGTTTAAAAAGTCAATGAGGGATAATCACCACAGTTTGAAATGTCAATGAAGGATAACCAACACAGTTTAAAAAGTCAATGAAGGATAACCAACACAGTTTGAAATGTCAATGAGGGATAATCAGCACAGTTTCAAAAGTCAATGATGGATAACCAACACAGTTTGAAATTTCAATGAAGGAAAATCGCCAGTTTGAAAAGTCAATCAAGGATAACCAACACAGTTTGAAAAGTCAATGAAGGATAACCAACACAGTTTGAAATGTCAATGAGGGATAATCACCACAGTTTGAAAAGTCAATCAAGGATAACCAACACAGATTGAAATGTCAATGAAGGATAACCAACACAGTTTAAAAAGTCAATGAAGGATAACCAACACAATTTGAAATGTCAATGAGGGATAATCACCACAGTTTGAAATTTCAATGAAGGATAATCACGACAGTTTGAAATGTCAATGAGGGATAATCAACACAGTTTAAAATGTCAATGAAGGATAACCAACACAGTTTAAAAAGTCAATGAAGGATAACCAACACAGTTTGAAATGTCAATGAGAGATAATCACCACAGTTTGAAAAGTCAATGATGGATAACCAACACAGTTTGAAATTTCAATGAAGAATAATCGCCACAGTTTGAAAAGTCAATGAAGGATAACCAACACAGTTTGAAAAGTCAATGAGGGATAGTCACCAAAGTTTGAAAAGTCAATCAAGGATAACCAACACAGTTTGAAAAGTCAATGAATGATAATCACCACAGTTTGAAAAGTCAATGAAGGATAACCAACACAGTTTGAAATGTCAATGAGGGATAATCACCACAGTTTGAAAAGTCAATCAAGGATAACCAACACAGTTTGAAATGTCAATGAAGGATAACCAACACAGTTTAAAAAGTCAATGAAGGATAACCAACACAATTTGAAATGTCAATGAGGGATAACCAACACAGTTTGAAATGTCAATGAGGGATAATCACCACAGTTTGAAAAGTCAATCAAGGATAATCACCACAGTTTGAAATGTCAATGAAGGATAACCAACACAGTTTAAAAAGTCAATGAAGAATAACCAACACAGTTTGAAATGTCAATGAGGGATAATCACCACAGTTTGAAATGTCAATGAAGGATAACCAACACAGTTTGAAATGTCAATGAGGGATAATCACCACAGTTTGAAAAGTCAATCAAGGATAACCAACACAGTTTGAAATGTCAATGAAGGATAACCAACACAGTTTAAAAAGTCAATAAAGGATAACCAACACAGTTTGAAATGTCAATGAGGGATAATCACCACAGTTTGAAATTTCAATGAAGGATAATCACCACAGTTTGAAATGTCAATGAAGGATAACCAACACAGTTTAAAAAGTCAATGAAGGATAACCAACACAGTTTGAAATGTCAATGAGGGATAATCACCACAGTTTGAAAAGTCAATGATGGATAACCAACACAGTTTGAAATTTCAATGAAGAATAATCGCCACAGTTTGAAAAGTCAATGAAGGATAACCAACACAGTTTGAAATGTCAATGAGGGATAAATACCACAGTTTGAAAAGTCAATCAAGGATAACCAACACAGTTTGAAAAGTCAATGAATGATAATCATCACAGTTTGAAAAGTCAATGAAGGATAACCAACACAGTTTGAAATGTCAATGAGGGATAAATACCACAGTTTGAAAAGTCAATCAAGGATAACCAACACAGTTTGAAAAGTCAATGAATGATAATCATCACAGTTTGAAAAGTCAATGAAGGATAACCAACACAGTTTGAAATGTCAATGCTATATGCTTAGAAATGTTGTATTGTTGGAAAACAATTTGAATAATTTAAATAATACTTCTAATATTTCTTTGAATTAAAGGAAAAACTTAACTCTTGATAAAATTACAAAAACATAGAGAAAATAGAGATAATTTAACAAACCTGTTTTAAGTTTTCTTTGCTGTAATTCAGAAATGAACGAAGTCATTTTAATAATACTGAATGTTGTACTACTTTCTCATTGTTTTATGTGATGGTTCTTGGGTTAATTATTGTACTTAAAGATGTATAAAGCATTTATTTCCTAGTGTTTGTATACGCTCGTTTTATTCGTTACGACCGTATAGTAACTATCTAATATATATATACAGTGTTTTCAGTTGACATTTTATCACCATAATGTATCTGTACTAATGGTAAAAAATATATAAAATATATGTTACTTGAAACCCATATTATGACTAATAGAAATTACAGTTTCTAATACAATTTGTAAGCGAAAAGGCCTAAAAGTAGGAAAATAAGTTAGCGACTAGGATTTGAGTCCAGAACTGCTGGTTAAGAGGGACAACGCTGTAGATAACAAAGCTGTCAAGAGGGACAATGCTGTAGTAAAGAGAGCTGTCAAGAGGGACAACGATGTAGATAAGAGAGCTGTCAAGAGGAACAACGTTGTAAATAAGAGAGCTGTCAAGAGGGACAACGCTGTAGATAAGAGAGCTGTCGAAGAGGTACAACGCTATAGATAAGAGAGCTGTCAAGAGGGACAACGCTGTAGATAAGAGAGCTGTCGAAGAGTGGAAACCGTCTTTCTTTCCCCTTGCTCACACAGTTTTTGTTTTTTAATTACATCTATGCGACTTCGTCTAACACGTTGAACCAATATTTTTACAGGATTTGAAGAATATATGTTATCGATACTACTAATTTATTATTATAAATTATACGCCAGACAAATGTTTACAATGATTTTGTAAAACGCAGCTACAAATACAATATAATAGGTTGTCCAGACATAAATGTTGGAATTTTCACAATGACATTTAGAACCTCAATATCGAGTAATTTATCATTGGTTCAATCCAACGTTTGTAAATCAAAAGGTGTCTTAATTGTCTGCTGTTTCAACTCTACTCAGAGTAAGTTTAGCAATCCCCAAGGCAGCATGGACAAGAAGGGCTTTCGTCTGATTTTTCTCTACGACTTCAAACTTGGACAAAAAGCTACCAAAACTAAAGGGAACATCAACCAGGCATTCAGCCATAAATCTGTTACTCAGCATACAGTTCAGCGATAGTAACAAAGGTTTTGACATGGAGATGAAAGTCTTGAAGACCACGAAGGTAGTGAAAGGAAGCCATCCTTAGATGAAAAGATGTTAAGGAAAGCAATTGAGACAAACCCTCACACAGCAGTACGTGAGCTTGAAGAAAAGACAGGCACAAGCAAACCAAGCATTGCCAGCCACCTGAAAAGAAGAAAAGTTGGATAAGTAGGTTCCACACAAGCTGACTGAAGATCAACAAAATCGACGTTATGAGACCTGTCAAGGATGACGCTCCAAAACTGAACGAATTGAGAATCGAGATTCTGCCTCATCCACCTTGTTCCCCAGACCTTTGCCCTACAGATTTTTATTTCTTCACGTACTTTGAGAAATGTTTTACCAATAAACTCTTTCAAAACCAGGCAGCTACAAAAGAAGCTTTCATGGATATCACTGTCCATAGAAACTGTGATTTCAACAGTAAAGGCATAAACAACATCGTTATATGTTGGCAAAAGTGTGTTGAAGCAAATGGTGCTTACTTTGAGTAAAGCATATTTTACAACACTGGTTTAAACTTTTTTAAACTACACAGTTCAAAAGGGACAATGTGCAGTTACCAGTATACAGAATCTGGTCGTTTCTGGATCATTCCTTAACCAGAGTTATTAATGAAGGTAAATCCCCCGAAACTAATACAACTGGATGACAAGTAATAAACATGTGATAAATTGGGGTTCATTTTTTAAATTACATTTCTTAATTGTGTCTTAATATGCACCTTTAAAAATGAAACACTAGCTCTTAAATAGCTTAATAATACACTGAATATATGCAGCTAAAGCCTTAGAAATTCTACTGTAATGTTACCACAAGGTCCTGTCTTTGTGAGTTACCTATCATTTCTGTATACTTACTGTCACACTAGCTATTTTCAAAGTTTTATTGTGTAAGTTCACTTTAGATGACCGAACTTGGAAGTTCTGGTCCTTATTGGTATTCACTAGAAATATCAGTAACAAACACTTGTTTTTTATTTTTTTTTTACACTTACCTGTCAATACTCACGTTTGCTATTCATCCATTTGTGTCTGCCTCAGAACTTTAATGTCCATCTATACATTTATGAATATGTCTCTTTATTCAATACTTGCGTCTGTCTGAAGTGGTTTCTATCTTACGAAGTGTATATATATATATATATATATACAAAAAAATTACGAAACGTTTATAAACTTCGAACACTATACTTTATGAAAACATTATATAGGCCTAAATACTGTGTGGTGATAAATAAGAACTTATTAGGCTTAATAAGAATAAATATACTGCCATTATCTAGTACTTTTTAATGGATAATATGTTTACTTGACAAGATAACTCATTACTCAACGCTCCTACGTCACTCAATGATTTAAAAATAATATTAACACGAGAAAATTTAACTCCACGTGTTTTACATGTATGAGAGAAATACTCACCTTTATTAATCAGATTTATCCTTGATAAAACCGATAAATACAATAATTTTAAGATCATCGTATTGGAGTTTATCTTATGGTCGCTCAGAAGGAAAAGAAAAACACCAAACACGTGTAGCAATAACAGATAGGTAGACTATAGGACGATCCGCATAAGTAATAGATATATAAATTAAAACTAAATTCATACGGAGAAAACAAGCTCGTGAGAACGAACAACAAAAACCAAACAGATATCGAAACGTTATACCATCAGTTAGGGAAATACAGCAGATACACTGATCTGGCTGTTTTCTTCCGTATATTTAGCTCTTTGTTCTCCAGTGAAACAGCAATGGCTTTACGGACTTGCAATGCTAAAATTCGGGGTTGGATTCACAGCGGTGGATAGAGCTGATAGCCCAATGTGGTTTTGTTCTCAAACGAACAATCTGTCTATCTTCAAAGAAAATAAATTATTTTCACTCCAATAATGTGATTTTTTAAAGTAATAAATGTACTGTGTTTTTAACATTTTTCAGGTTTGTACATAAAAAAAATAACGCAAAAACCATGTGTTTGTTTTTTACGTTGCTCAATGGGCTGTCTGTGTCCTGCCCACCACGTTTTCTAACGTTGTAAGTTTATAGACATGCCGCTGACATTTTTTTTTTTTTGTGTGAACACACATAAGGTTATTGCTTTATCTAAGATTAGATTCCCACGTGTTTTTTTTCGAATCGATGTATTAATGTTAAATACGTAATGCAGTGATTAAGTTTGTCACACTAAAACAAATTTTGGAGCCTTAATACGTAGTTCTACTGTAAATCTGTAGATCAACTACAGGGTGTTCGGAAAGTCACTGTGCAGTTTTATAACAGCATTCATTCAGCCTATTTCAAGCCAGCAACTGATAGCGGTGTTTAGAAACAAAATAAGAAGGATCCAGACCTGTATTGATGCCAACGGGGGTTACTTTCAACATTGTTTATAATTGTCGTTCATATTTACCTCCTGTATTCTATATTGAAACATATTTGTTAATAAATATATAAGTGCACAGTGACTTTCCGAACACCCTGTATATACATACATGCATATACTGTTATAATTTACTTTATGAGTTCCTATGGTTCTAAGGCTTCTTCGAGAAACTATTGGTTTGACAGCATGTTAAGTATAGGCTGTCTGATAGAAGTTATAATGAATAAAATCTTCTAATGTTTATTAATAATAAAGAGAAGCCAAGTCAAACAACGTTACAACTTACAGAGTTATCAAAATTTGGGAAAAGTATGACAGCTAACCAACATTAATTTCTAGCATTTCAATTCTACATATTTATTTGAATTTTGTTAGGAACTTAATTGTAATTATTTTTTTGTTTTTCTTTTTTAATGCCAATAATAATCCAGTCTTTAGTTATATCCTTGGGTATTATGAATGGCAAAAGCAAAAATATTAAAATATGTATTACACTGTTACACGTATTTCTCTATTTAATAACTTCTTGGAATCTAGTGTATAAGTTCAAAATTAAGACCTGGTCAACAGTTATTGTATCACTTTTCTTTCACTGATTAGTCGGACTTGACATTTACTCTTATAACGCACTCAAGACTCCGAAGCGTGGAGCTTACTTTTATCGCAGCAAGAAGCGATCCATCTATTCGTGGACTCACAGTCCTAGTGCACAAGATCGCGCCCGGCCCATAAGAAAGCTTATTGTGAACGAAGGCAAAATAAGTTTGAAATTCCTGACATGTTATTCTGAAATATGTGTTTGACAAAACTGGAAGCAATGTTGAGTGTCACATTTACAGATCAACAACACAAATATCGTTATTTGTATAAGGTAATACTTGTATATGCAAACATGTTTATAAAACAATACATATTTATATAAAACACAATGTGTAAAATACAAGAAATGGTCGATATTTAATCTGTAGCTCGTTTCACATAAGCATAGAGTCATTGGCAGGCTGTCATAATTACATCTGCAGTGAGTGTGTGTTTTCTTATAGCAAAGAAACATCGGGCTATCTGCATAGCCCACCGAGGGGAATCGAACCCCTGATTTTAGCATTGTAAATCCGTAGACTTACAGGGGACCACTTCTGCAGTTTAAAAGACCTTGAGATATAATAAAACATTTCTAGATATTTAAAGGACATCGGCTGTGATGAATTTCTTCTCTATTTTTTTCTATTGCTATTATTACTTATTTAAATAAATATTGGAAATGTAAAGTACATATTACTTAAGTCCAGAAACACGTGTATCTCATTGTACATTTTCAGTTAACAAGTGAGAAGTTAATCAAAATGAATATTTGAATCATATTTAAAAATATATCAAAAAGGTGAATTATTTATATAATATAATATAATATAATATAATATAATATTTTAGTGAGATAAAAGCGACCAAATAAAACAAATCGGTATATATGGTTCGAAGTTTCTGTGAACAAACAGTATTTTTTTAGAGATTTAGTTTATTGTTAAATATTTTTTATACACTGAATAGCCGTTCACTCTCAATAAATATTTTCAGAGGATTAACGACTGAAAACATGTAAATTCTTTTATCATAATTCGTGAGAGGTTTGGTTTGGACCCGGCATGGCCAAGCGTGTTAAGGCGTGCGACTCGTAATCTCAGGGGCGCGGGTTCGCATCCCGGTCGCGCCAAACATGCTCGCCCTTTCAGCCGTGGGGGCATTATAATGTGACGGTCAATCCCACTATTCGTTGGTAAAAGAGTAGCCCACGCGGTGGGGGGTGACGACTAGCTGCTTTCCCTCTAGTCTTACACTGCTAAATTAGGGACGGCTAGCACAGATAGCCCTCCCTCGAGTAGCTTTGTGCGAAAATCAAAACAAACAAGGTTTGGTTTGTTTTGAATTGTGCGCAAAGTTACATGAGTTCTATTCGCGCTAGCCGTCCCTTATTTAGCAGTGTAAGACTAGAGGGAAGGCGGCTAGTTATTGCCACCCACCACCAATTCTTGGATTTCTCTTTCACAAACAAATAGTGAGATTGACCCTCACTTTAACGCCCAAAAGTCACTGTGTTTGGTGGGACAGGGATTTGAGCCTGTGACCCTCAGATTGCGAGTTCAACGCTCTACCCACCTGGTCGTAACTGATAACAGCTTAGGAAACTGCAAAGAAACTCCGCGATAAAGCTTTATATATACTTGTACGAAACTTTCAGCATTTGTATTTAACCTGTTGACTGCCAAGTATTTCAGCTGCTATGCCAGGTTTTGTTCAGCAGAATTGAGTAATTTTTAAAACAAAGGAAATAAGCAACAAATATTATTTTTTTCTTCTAAGTAGGTCAAATGCATGTATGGTTCTGACATCTAGCGTTCAAGTTAGGTATTATTGAAAACGAATTATCTCGTCCGTGGCACTGTGTTACCGATCGGCTTGGACGAGTTATTTCGTCTACGGCACTGAACAGGTTAAAGTTTGTTTGTTTTGTTTTTGAATTTCGCACAAAGCTACTCGAGGGCTGTCTGTGCTAGCCGTCCCTAATTTACCAGTGTAAGACTAGAGAGAAGGCAGCTAGTCATCACCACCCACCGCCAACTCTTGGGCTACTCTTTTACCAACGAATAATGGGATTGACCGTACATTATAACGCCCCAACGGCTGAAAGGGCGAGCTTGTTTGGCGCGACGGGGATGTGAACCCGCGACCCTCAGATTACGAGTCGCACGCCTTAGCACGCTTGGCCATGCCGGAACGCGAACAGGTTAAAGAGAAATGATCATTAGATGCAGAACTGATGGCGCGAGTATCTGAAACACTTATGGTCGAGTCCATTTTGAGCAGTGAGTTTAAGAAGTGAAGCACCACTAAATCTTCTCATGTTGATCATGTGATTAGTTACCCATAACTAATCAGTCAAGATAACCTTTGAGAATATAAAAATAAAACCGAATATCAAATATTATACTCATCTTCCAGGATTTTAAAGAAACTCTGAAATAAAGGCCATCATATTAGCATTGCAAAGGCAGAACATGTTATTAGATTTCACTTATGGGATGCAGTCCAAAAGACGCCTATCACAGTCGTGAATGCTAAACATCATCCGTCATGATCTTGGTCCTCTGGTTATAGTTTACAGAAGCATGTAATTTATTTGAAATTTTCGTTGCTGACACGAGCTGGTATAATTCCACGTGAAAGGTGTGTTTGTAAATATAGAACAACAGCCCATGTGATTTCTTGCATTAGATATGTATATTCTACCAATTTTGTCAAATTTTATGTCAAATTTTATGTCAAAACAGTCAACATAAAATTTTGATCAAAAATATTTTCTCTTTTTGGCCTCAAATTTCACGTTTTTTGTCACGATTTTTTTTTTCGCCAGTAATTTTTTCAGCAATTTTTTTTCTTACAGCTTTGCTGGATGTGATTAGATAAATATCAGTTAGAGTTGGAACATCTGCTAGAAAATAGCAATTACTTCGTCCTGAAACGGTCTGAAAATTGTGTCTTCTCATCCTTGTATTTACGTGAGTATTTAGACAGGAATGTTCTTCCACTATCTTTTGAAACAGATATTCAATTATAAACAGCAAATATAAACACAACATTATTACACGGTGTTATTGAAACACACACTCACAACAATATCACATAAAGAATCCACTCTTATGATTTTCATCCGTTATTTTCCTTTCTAATTACCCATCTATAAAAGGTACCATCTTTTGTTCCATTCTGAACTGAACTCATGTATGAACTGATACGATTTTCTATAGTTCTAGTTTCAATGATTTTCTGTATCATGATAATACGTTAGACATCAACTTTAACGAATCATTTTTTGTTTTCGTTTTAATTCCATTAAAGAATTGTTCTCACGCTCAAACAATGAATTTAGCTCTATGAAGAAATTTGGAAGAACACGTTTTGAGAAATAACGCCATAAAAATCTCAAAAAGTTCAAACTGAATCGTACTTTGCATGAAATTGTCTTAGATTTAAAGTTCCCATACACGTTACAGTGACTTTTCATAATAATTTGATTTGCATATGAAAAGTGTTTTTTATACGACAACTATCTCACTGACCAGAATATAACTATTGTTTTCTTTTCTGAGCTCATTAACCGGTATTATTTTACGTGTTACAAAAAATACCACTCGAAAACTAACACTGAAATTCACGTTTGGTTTGGTTGGTTTTTGGAATTTCGCACAAAGCTACTCGAGGGCTATCTGTGCTAGCCGTCCCTAATTTAGTAGTGTAAGACTAGAGGAAAGGCAGCTAGTCATCACCACCCACCGCCAACTCTTGGGCTACTCTTTTACCAACGAAAAGTGGAATTGACCGTCACATTATAACGCCCCCACGGCTGGGAGGACGAGCATGTTTGGCGCAACTCGGGCGCGAACCCGCAACCCTCAGATTACGAAGCGCACGCCTTAACGCGCTAGGCCATGCCAGGCCCTGATATTCACGTTTCGCGTCATTGACCTTGTGCCATAACCATATTCTTAAGGTAATATTTTGTCAACAGTTTATCCCATAACTAGTTGATGATAAAGACTGGAGAGTTATAAGGTCAAAAAAAAATTAAATCCTGTTATCTTTAACCAACTTAAAAATTTTACAGATTTTGTCATAAAAGTTTTATATACGTTTTAATACACCACTTATTTTCTCGTCAAGTTTGCTCACTACATTAATGTAACTTGTGTCTCTTATACTATTTGACGTTAGACTCTACTTAAAAACAAATCTACTTGATTTGAGTGAAAAATTTGGGTAATATCATTGATTATTTTGATATATTGATTCACTGTGCTAATATCATATCGGCTAATAGTATACGTTTTTGATATTGTATTTAGGGACAGAAAAGTGTTGTTTTAATTCATTGATAAGAACGGAAAATAATTAATTAAAGAATAAAATCAGTAACAAAGTTTCAGACATAAAGTGTATTTTAATGGTTATCCATGTCACAAAACTTTTCCTTACAGCATATGCTACGGCATTGTATTTGAAATCAAGTTATCTTCCTTTAATATTTCAAAAAGGATAGATGACTTAAAGTGCAATAAATGAATAATTTCTATATTGTATTTGCTTAGCTTGAACTCTCAGTTTCGTGCTTTGCGTTTAACTGAATCTAATAGAAATTGCTTATAATATGCACTAATAATTTTAAGTAAAAGCTGACAGACAGCAAGTGCTGAGGAGACAAAAAACGAAAAGTGCAGTACCTATAGAAACCACAACTATATTACTTTCGTAATGGCTGATTGTTCACTGAGTACCAGTTCACAAATCAGGAGAGAACCTTGGGGTTATAGTACACGCACAGTGACTTGGAACAGCAACAGGTCCCCACTGCGCCTTTTGTCCAGGAGAATCAAGGCGTCGGTGATACATATATACCCATCCAAGCTTTTCGATGCATTCACTTTCATACCTGGAAATTAATATGCAGAATATGGACTAAAATGTCATCTATCTTTGGATAACATTTATAAAATTACCGGTTGAATGTATGGACACCACAGAACCGAAACACAATAGTCAATATTCAGTCTAAATATTACGCTTTAAATTACAGACGCGGTAATTTATATAAACATTATAAAGAGTATTTGTAAAAACTAAAAGCGCATTAGTTATAGTAATATACTTATTATAATCTGTTCATCTACACTACTTAGATGTGATGTATAATAACGGATGAAGATGGCAGAACTTACAAAGCAGTTATTTCTCGACATGGTTTGTGTGACCTTAAACATCTGAAGGAGAAAACATACTGGCCAAAGAAATCTTGTTGAATAATCTCTACTGGCTTGTTGTTAAGGTCAGTGGTAAAATTGATTTGCAACCAGTTGGTTTCGGCGGTGCAGATTTCTTCTGATGGATAAAAATAATGTCTCTTGGACTTCTGATGTTCCGACTGCTTCGTTTCTGGTCGGCCCAACTGCAAAAATGTAGAAATTACATTTCATATTGGCTTCTAAATGTAGAAATTACATTTCATATTGGCTTCTCCTAGATCTTTATTATCAATATCACAGTGAAATACTAGTTTAAGAAATCTATAAGCAAAGAAACTTCCGTTTTGAAGAAAATTAAACGGCAGCGCCTCTTAAATGTCCCAAATTAAAGGACGAAATAGTATTTAACCCTAAACATATACAATGAGGAACAAGAGTTTACATCAGTTATTTAAGTGTTTTTTAACTCTTTATTTTACATTAAGTGTAGTAATACTTTAACGTTTTAATAAATCACCTTAGACGAGAGAAACTAAAATATTTTCGGCGGTTTACACTCGTATCTACATATGTAGATGTTTTTTATTTCTTACTGTTTGAATCCTTTTGTTTCAAACCTGGGAAAATAAAGCCATTCAAAGTTGTGTATAATATTAATATTAATTCACTCTGTTGCTCGTGACCTTCTTCTTAGCTGAAAACTATACAGATTCTGGTGATGACTAAATTAAGGATTCCAAGTAACCTTTTATGACTTATGCAAATACGAGTTCACCAACTATTAGAAGGTGCTAAGAAACCTTAAACTATCGGGCAGTACGTTTATTCTTTAAATGACATGCAAATGTTTTGTTTTAGTGCAAAGCTTTGCAATGGATTATTTATGCTAGTGCACCGCGATAATTGAACCAAGAATCCTAGCGTCATAAGTCCCCAGGCTGGCATACGAGACACTGGAGAATAACTTGGTAACATATTAAACTGAGAAAATACCAGTATCGTATACGCTGAAAAGAATTCTGCAAATAACTTTTATATTCGTTGTACTTTAAACAACAACAAACCTAAATATGTTACAGTTCGTTACTTAATAATATAATTAATATAAAATACCTGATAATAGCTTGTAATTTCATTAACGTAAAATTACGTGGAGAAAAAGCATCAAAAATATTTTTCTGAGAACTTTAAATCACGTTTTGCTGTAAGACGACTCAGTGAACTCGGCAGATAGCCCGGTGTTCCGATGTGGTTTTGTTACAGAAAAAAAAAACACTGTTCGACGAATTTCTACTTTTCTTAAACTAACTTTTTAACAATTTATGTCAAGAAGATATCTGTTTATAATTACCTCAGTTTCAAAGTTCTTAAAGTAATTGTTGTCGGGTACAAAAGTCGGTTTCGTTTGACCCACCCAAAGTCGACTTTGATGAAGCGCTGGGTGATTATTTATGTGCTCGTGAAGACCGCTCATTCGTTCCTTCAGCAGCGCCTCCTGGATTGAGGTCAAGTGAATGCTGGGAAGTTCATTGATAACGTCATCTGTATAAGCTATAGAATAAAATGTGACCTCATGATTTTACTCTAGAAGTCTGTAACTTTCATAAAATCATCAAATAAATATTTAATGCATTTTAACCCTTAGCTGCTTCACAATGTTGTCGTTATGTATCGTAATATTGTAATATTTTTTTATTATTATTAACGTATTTTCCGTTGTAGAAGACTCTCCCATGTGTAAGATGACCCTGAGTTTTTGAACAAATTAAGCGTGCTTCTCTGAGGACATGGCCAGGTGGTTAAGGCACTCGACTCGAAATCTTAAGGTCGCGAGTTCAAATTCCCGTCACACCAAACGTGCCGTGGGGCGTTATAATGTGATGGTCAATCCCACTATTCTTTGATAAAATAGTAGCCCAAGAGTTGACGGTGGGTGGTGATGACTAGATGCCTTCCCTCTAGTCTTATAGTGCTAACTTAAGAACGGCTAGCGCAGATAGCCATCGTGTAGCTTTACGGAAAGTTCAAAATCAAACCATTGGATTAAGTTGGAATAATCCTTGAATAAACGAATCACTTTATGCTGTTTCTCTTTATGAGTTTATTAAATTTGTTCAGGCTTAAACACTATGAAATATTTATGTGAAATCGGCTCTTTTGGGTTGAGAAAATATTTTACGTAGAGGAGCGAAGAACGTTTCGATCTGGCCCGGCATGGCCAAGCGTGTTAAGGCGTGCGACTCGTAATCTGAGGGTCGCGGGTTCGCATCCCCGTCGCGCCAAACATGCTTGCCCTTTCAGCCGTGGGGACGTTATAAAGTGAGGTCAATCCCACTATTCGTTGGTAAAAGAGGAGCCCACGAGTTGGCAGTGGGTGGTGATGACTAGCTGCCTTCCCTCTAGTCTTACACTGCTAAATTAGGGACGGCTAGGGCAGATAGCCCTCGAGTAGCTTTGTAGAAAAAAAAAAAAACAAACAAACGTTTCGACCGTCTTCGGTCTTCATTGTTCGCTCTTGTACGTAAAATATTTTCTCAACCCAAACAAGCCGTTTTTACATATATATTTCTCTACAAGCGGGTTTTCTCGACATCACTGACTCTATGAAATATTACTTTCAAGGATTAATTTAAATATTTGCATTACGTGGTTAAATCTACTCTCCGTTTTGTCAGGGCAATTAAAATCAGCTGATGATTAAAAAGAAAAACGCACCATAGAATTACCTGTATCTCATTTTAACATACTTACTTTAACTCTGTAAGATAACACACACAAGGGTTACATAACCTCGAAAACCATTATCTATGTTTGAGTAAAAAATAGCATTACTATGGTACCTGTCTTCCGAGAAAGCATTACCATGGTACCTGTCTTCCGAGATAGCATTACCATGGTACCTATCTTCCGAGAATAAACTGCTGTATCAAAGTGGCCCCAACAGAGATTTTTTAATCCTTTGTTACATTTCATTTATTTACATAAAGACTTTTACCTTGGATAATTAATCTTAAAACCATGTTTTCACGATAATGGTCAAATGGTTTGAGATTCGTCGTGTCCTGGACAGCTCCTACAAGGAAAATAGAAATAAAGTGTTCAATATTCTTTGACAATTTGTTCAGGCAGAGTACGAGGGCTGTTCAAAAAATACGCGGACTGACGTCATAAAACAAAATGTACTTTATTTAGAAGTTACAGGTCTGGGACCCCTTCAAAGTACTCTCCTCCCCAACGCACACACTTATCCCAACGGTGTTTCCATTTGTTGAAACAGTCCTGGTACGCTTCTTTTGTAATGTCCTCCAGCTCCTTCGTCGCATTTGCTTTAATCTCGGGAATCGTCTCAAATCTTCTTCCTTTCAAGGGTCTTTTGAGTTTGGGGAACAAGAAAAAATCGCAAGGAGCAAGGTCAGGTGAGTAGGGTGGGGTGGGGAAGAACAGTCATCGAGTGTTTGGCCAAAAACTCACGTGTTCTGAGGCACAAATTTCGCAGCAACGCGATGCATCTTCAATTTTTCGGTCAAAATCTCGTAACAAGATCCAACTGATATCCCACACTCTTCAGCACGCTCCCTGACAGTCAGATGTCGATTTGCCCACATCAGGGTGTTGATTTTGTCGACGTGTGGGTCGTCAGTTGACGTGGAAGGACGTCCAGGACGCTCATCATCTTCAATGAACTGTCGACCATCCTTAAAACGTTCATGCCACTTGAAACATGCCGTACGCTTCATAGCAACATCACCGTAAGCCGTGTTAAGAATAGCAAAAGTTTCAGTTGCAGATTTTCCAAGTTTAACACAAAATTTCACAGCAAATCGTTGCTCCTTCAGGTCATTCATTCTGAAATCCGCCAAACGAAAAATTCGCACTTCACTTAAAACCGCATAGCTAATACACAAATGAAGATATCTGCAATCGGGAAATGGCGTCGTAATCAGCTGATCTGTGCGAACCTAGCGACACCAAGCGGATTCCCCTGAAACCAACTGGAGCCGCGCAATTCAAACAGTCCGCGTATTTTTTTAACAGACCTCGTATTCATGATGAAACTTTACAGAATGGACGGCAACTGCCCGTTGTCGTCTATTCTATAAAGTATCAAAGTGATCGATAATTAAGAAACAAATGCCCTAGTGTCAGAATGATGTACAAAACATATCAACACTCCATTATTTATTCAAGTTTCAAGCATAACGAAATAATTATTGATTTTCTATCATCAAAACGAAAAATTACTTCCTAAGAGAATCTGGAAGATCACTGAGTAATTTCATTCTGTCGTCCAGACCATTTTCGGAAATAAATGGCCTAAAATAAAAATTATCCCTTTTCATACGAATATACCACTTTCTTTAGGTTATTTCCCTCCCTTGGTATTCAACCATATTTACCTTGCTACGATGTTAATTTCATCAACGTATTTTACACCTAAATTTAGGTTTTTCTTCAGAGACTCGGCATGGTCACGTGGGTTAAGGCTATCGATGGGTAATCTGAGGAGCGCGGGTTCGAATCCCCGTCACACCAAAAATACTTATAATTTGCCGGTCATTCTTACTATTCGTTGATAAAATAGTAGCCCGAGAGTGGGCGGTCTGTTGTAGTGACTAGCTTCCTTCATTTCAGCCTTACACTATTAAATTAGGGATGGCTAACACAAATAGCCGTTGTGTAGCTTTGTGGAAAAATTAAAAAATAATGTTTCTTTACTTTTCAAACAAAATCACCGCTAGGTGATTAGGGATAAATTTTAAAACTTCAGCTTTTGTAACAGTTTTCTTATTTATTTGTGTAACAAACGGCACTTTGATTACTTCAAATTACGACTTTTTATATTAAATTTGTATTAAAAACGTAATGATCTCGGTAGCGGTATGTTTGAGGATTGACTTGGGCCCGGCATGGCTAGGTAGGTTAAGGCGTTCGATCTTAAATAATTACTTATTTGTTCGTTTCAAAACGTAATGATAAAACGTAATGATTATATAGAACAATTACTACCAATATCACGTGTAAAATTTAGTTTCTCAAATCCTTAATCCCCGCCTTACCAATAATCTACAGAAATCTATAGCTAATGGTTTTCAATATGTAAAGTACAAGAAAATGTGACCTGATTTCAATAAAAGTAATTTAGTTAAATGTGTGTGTGTGTGTTTTTCTTACAGCAAAGCCACATCGGGCTATCTGCTCAGCCCACCGAGGGGAATCGAACCCCAGATTTTAGCGTTGTAAGTCCGGAGACATACCGCTGTACTAGTAAAAAATATTATTGTTTTCTGAACGAGATCAGGAAAAATGTTATATATACATTTATAAGTGTTAACTTTACAGACAAATAATTTACAAAAATATAATTATTTTTAAAGTTTTAGTTTAAAGGATAACTTGTTTAAAATCATGTGATGGGGGATATTTTACATAATTTTTCTGTCATTTAGTTAAATAAAAATACATATGAGGCTAGTATGGCTAGGTAATTTGGGCGCTTGATTCATAATTTGAGGGTCAAAGGTTCAAATCCCCCTCACATACATACACACACACACACAATTATGGCAGGTGTTTAGGAATAAGATTAATATATCTAACGAAACATTAACCCCCCCCCTGGGGTGCTAGAAGACTTAACTGTCCTTCTTCAACCCCACACTTGGTAGGAATTGGAAAAAGAATCTTAACTGAATGATTACATAATTAGGATGAAGATTTAATGAGTATAATTTTATTTGGCCCGGCATGGCCAAGCGTGTTAAGGCGTGCGACTCGTAATCTGAGGGTCGCGGGTTTGCATTCTCGTCGCACCGAAGATAGTCGCCTTTTCTGTCATGGGGCGTTATAATGTAACGGTCAATCCCACTGTTCGTTGGTGAAAGAGTAGCCCAAATGTTGACGGTGGGTGGTGATGACTATCTGCCTTCCCTCTAGTCTTACACTGCTCTAAATTAGGGACGGCCAACAGAGATAGCCCTCGAGTAGCTTTGTGCGAAATTCAAAACGAACAAACAAACAATAATTTTAGTCGAGTAAATGCTAGTCTGGAAATCGTGGCAGATGATAAAACGAAGGCAAAGCGAACCCCGACAGAAGAGGAAACAAGAAGAAATGACGAGAAGCAGGTTGACAGATAAAATGTGAACGATACATCAAACTTAAAAGGGTCAATTCAGGGCCGGTCATGGATTGATGGATCAAAGTGCCCTAGCAGTGATCCACAGATCCAATGCCTTAGAATTAGGTGTGGGGCAAACGGGAGTACCCCGAGAAAACCCACTTTCAGTACACGGGACCGAATGAAGCCCACCTCGTGCCCTTGAGATGAGCTGGTCCTGAAAAGTGAATTGTACCTGAAACCAGACTAAAAAAACATAATAGATTAGTAAAATGACAGATTGTAGAGTTACGATGTGTTGGACTGATTCAGGATAAAGTTATACGAGGATAAGTATTTGCACCAAGATTTGGGAGTGGCTTCCATGTTCTTGAAGTCGGAAGTGTGTGAGTTGCGATGAGTGGATTTTTTTGTAGTATTTTGTTGCTAGTTTAATGAATCGCTCAGAGATTGGCAGAATTTTAGTGTGTCTTTGAACATATTCTTCTGGTGTGTAGTGTGGTAAACGATGTGCAAGTCGTATTACTCGATTTTCAAGACTCTGTCTCTGTAATACCGTCACACTAAACATTCTATCCCTTTCAACCGTGGAAGCATTACAATGTTACAGTCAATCCCTCTATTAATTGACAAAAAGGAGCTCAAGAGTTGGCGATGGGTGGTGATGACTAGCTGCCTGCCCTTTGTTTTTACACTGCTAAATTAGGGACAGCTAGCGCAGATAGCCCTCGTGTAGCTTTGAGCGAAATTAAAACAAACAAACAAATAAAACAAAAGTATATGTGATGTTTTGTGAAAAATCTTTAAGTGATGGAAAAAGGAAACGAATATCATTTTCACATTCAGCGTGCACGAATTATCGAAGAACATGTAAACATTTCAAGACAACAAAACCACAGTAGGCCTTTGTAATCAACTGAGCGTGAAAACTTTATAAAATTTACGTATCTGGTAGAACGTGTACAAAAATTCGATCTTATGTTGTTTTTAAACGAGTGGCATGCATATAACAATCGTTTAGAGTTGAGAAAATCTGTCAGTTATAAATATTCTGATAAATTAATAGCTTAGGAAAGTAAAATTTAAAGAATTAGATTAATACATCGTGCGGAGCGATATTATACTAACTACCTGCTGCGTCCGCGAATGGACTACTTTTACGTTCTTATATGTTTTTTGTTTCTTCTTGCAGGTATTAAACATGAATTTCAATGATTTTAGCTTCACACTTAATGTTATTATGTAAACTCAGTATATTTAAATAATGAAAAAGACGCCTTTTTTTTCTTATAGCAAAGCCACATCTGGGTATTTGCTGTGTCCATCGCGGGTAATCGAACCCCTGATTTTAGTGTTGTAAATCCGTAGAGTTGCCGCTGTCCCAACGCGAACTTGTAAGATAGTATTAGTTATTGATAGTCGAATATGGTTTAAAGTTCGAAATCACAGACCCTGCTAGAAATGTTTGACATAAAATTAATTTGGATGTGAAAACCTCTAATATTGTAAATGATTGAGCTTTGAACCGACGATGGCAATAAATTTTAGTGAGCACTTGTTAGTTTGGAACAAGACACAGTTCCTTGTATTTGATGAAGTCCAACCTTTGTAAACACTAAAATAGCTGGCACACACTTTTTATTACGTACATCTATAACTAAGTCGATTATTGCTGGCTCTACGTTCACACTTGCATTGTGGGAAATTGTTTGGAACGTTTTAAAATCTCAGTTACCTGCAACTTAGTATAAATGTGCTTTATTAACTTAACTGTCAGCTCCGCTCAAATACAAGTTCATACGAGTTATTGTTGAAGTGTCTTAGTATTTCTTTGAGAAAACTGTTCCTCAATAACATACACATATGCCAAGAATTTGTTCTGTTCCTTACATTTATTTTATTATTTCAAATTAAAACATAAATTATTTCAAGCTAATTACATCATGACACTGATTCATTATCAATGTGTCTCAGGCTATCCAATTATTTTCCAAAGAGTACAAACAGACAGGTAGAAATAGAGACGACTAGGACATCTAATAAAATAGAAGCGAATATTTGTCTTTGTGTATATTTTTTTATACTTGATCAGTTGTAAAATAACGAATAAAGTTACAAGCCAGTTTAAGAGATGTAAGGTGGTATCACTCAAGAAAAATACATTCAAATATGACAGTATATTGAGAAACTAGAAAGTAAATAAAAGCTGTTTTCTAATTGAATTTAAGTTTGATGAAACTGTAAAATATATTTATGTTATGTAGTAGTCTTACCAGTAATTTTGGAAAGCTCCACTAGAGTCAGAAATATAATCTGGAGATTCATTTTGATCACACTTCTCTTGAAACAGTTCGCTCTCAGCTACTGTCCAATTTCCAGTTCAACGTTACACTGTTACACGAAGTTAGAGCGATAACATTCGTTCTGTCGATATACGAGAGCAAAAGACGCATGCGTGCACATTTCAGTCAAAATAGTTAAAGAAGTTTAACTGGATATGATGCGATTTTCTGGTGATCTAAAAAGACTGACTTAAATTTAAGATCAAAACACTATATTATAACTGTTTCATGAAATTGAAAATACAAAAACGTAAATTTATAGAAGAGTCATAACATAACATAAATAATTAGAAATATTTTCTATTTTTATGAGTCGTTTGAAGACAATATTCAGTCTTTTAGTGTGTGTGTGTGTGTGTTTTTTTTTTCTTATAGCAAAGCCACATCGGGCTATCTGCTCAGCCCACCGAGGAGAATCGAACCTCTGATTTTAGCGTTGTAAATCCGGAGACATACCGCTGTACTAGCGGGGGACAGTCTTTTAGTACTTAGCCTGAAAGGTGTCGCGAGTTTACTATGCAATTATCTGTTCTTTTCGGACACAGGCTATTTCTATATTACATTATTTAGTTAGTAAGCTAATTTTGTTGTTACGTTTAAGTTCAGAGCTTTCAACTTGTATTGTATTAATAGTTCTAGCTAACGAGTTAATTCTAATTAACTACCGACAGCGGTTATTAACTTGCTAAGAACCATATGATGAAATATGAATAAGGAACAGTCTACATAATTGCAGATTTGGCTTATTTGTTAAAAACTATAAGATACAATATGAGTGAGGAACAATATTCGTAACACAGCTTGATTTTTTACACGATTTCGGTCAATTTTAAGTCCGTTATATTTATATATATATACACATTGCCTGTCTTGGCTTTTGAACTATTAATAGCAGAGGTCGCTTCTGTATCTACGAACACGTTTTAAATAAGTTCTTTAAACAGTACAATATAAAACGATCGTTGTAACAGACTTTTATATACCTTCTCCCATTAAGGATATTTAGGATATATTTGTCATTATCTAGTATTTATTTCTTTATTCTGATCTCATATAGATTAGTCCCGGAGTAATCTAAGTTCATTCTACTAGACCCATAACTAATTTCCTATAATGTCTAAATCATAGATCACTCGATACTGAGTTCTGTGAGCCTGCGATAGATACAACCTTAATCGTATTTTATTAAGTACATATATTTAGTGGAAAAATAGCTCTTCTGTTGTGCTTTAACGACCTACTACAGGGTTATTTATAAATCCTGTACCAGACAATCTATCAAAGGTTTATCAGAATGAAAGTAATCATTAGTTATATTTAATATTTTAATATTTGTTCATTTGCTAAAACAAAAAAGAAGAAAGAAACTTTAAGTTTAAATCGGTAAACGAAGTCACCTATTGTTTAAATGATCATTTTTCGCTTAGTTCTTAATTTAGTTTTGATAATTAATAGAAAAACAGACCGTCTTCTCATTGTGTAAACCAAGAGACGTGTGTGTTTGTGTGTTTGTCTTATAGCAAAGCCACATAGGGCTATCTGCTCAGCCCACCGAGGGGAATCGAACCCCTGATTTTAGCAAACCAAGAGACATATAAAAATAATTCCAGTAATTACTGATATTCATTAAATGCTTCACATATGTCAAAATAAGAGTTTTCAGGTTAGGATAAACAAAAATAAACCTGACATATTTTGTAAGCTGACGAAGAAAATATATATATATTTTTTTTCTCTAAAACAATTTCCTCTGAGGTTCAGCGCAAATAAGTTATATCGTAAACATTCAAGGTTAGAG
Source organism: Tachypleus tridentatus (assembly GCF_004210375.1). NCBI lineage: Eukaryota > Metazoa > Arthropoda > Merostomata > Xiphosura > Limulidae > Tachypleus > Tachypleus tridentatus. The sequence continues at coordinate 131,216,799 of NC_134831.1, read as the reverse complement.
CCTCCCGGTGGGCACAACGCAAATAGTTTATTGAGCAGCTTTGCGCTTATCTCTCAGTAGATCAGTGATAATTTTCTGGACTTCCATCGTTAAAATCTAGTGTTTATTTCTTCGCGATTTAGTTTAGTTTTGCACTAAATGGCAACAGCTTTGCGCTGTTTAATTTTCCCTTATAAGGGACCCGGCATGGCCTGGTTGTTACGGCGCTCGACTCGTAATCCGAGGGTCGCGGATTCGAATCCCCGTCACACCAAACATACTTGCTCTTCCAGCCGTGGTGGCGTTATAATGTGACCATCAATTCCATTATTCGTTAGTAAAAAAGTAGCCCAAGTGTTGGCGGCAGGTAGTGATGACTAGATGCCTTCTCTTTAGTCTCACACTGCTAAATTAGGGACGGCTAGCGCAGATAGCCCTCGAGTAACTTTGCGCGAAATTAAAAAACAAACCAAACCTTAAAAGAATAATTATTCACCAAAGTAAACCTAGCTTAGCTCCTGTTAACAGTGTGGTGTTCAATAACGTATAAAATATACCACTAACTTTGTTATTTGTATTCTCCTATTAAAATTGACGGTAGGTAATATGAATGGTTGCAAATCTCGCGCAAAACTACACAAAGGGTTATCAGTTCTCAACCATTGCTAATATAAAAATGAGAAGCCAGAGAGAGCGAGCGAGAGAACAGCTGGTCAACAGTACCCGCTGCCAACTCTTGTCTGATCGAATATTGGAATCTGACTACTAGTTTTATAGAACACTTATAAATCCTGAGTGCGGAGCGTGTTTTAGCAAAAAAGAACCTCAAAAAAGAAACTTTGGATTCGCAGTGCTGACACAATAACCATCAAGCTTCACCCAACCATTAGATACTATGGAAATATCATCTCATAAATGAGTAATTAGACTATTTCAAGTATGTAAAAGTTCACTGATAACTGTAGCAAGACAGACTGCAGTGGATTCAATAGCGCAGTTCCTAAGTAAGAGGGCCCGGCATGGCCAGGTGGTTAAGGCGTTTGACTCGTAATCTGAGGGTCACGGGTTCGAATCCCCGTCACACCAAACATGCTCGCCCTTTCAGCCGTGAGGGCGATATAATGTGATGGTCAATCCCATTATTCGTTGGTAAAAGCGTAATTCTAAAAGTTGGCGATGGGTGATGATGACCAGCTGTCTTCCCTCTTGTCTACACCGCAAAATTAGGGACGGCTAACGTAGATAGCTCTCGTGTAGCTTTGCGCGAAATTCAAAACAAACCAAACCTAAGGGAGGGATTATGGTGGCCTAACGGTAAATTTAGAAGCTTGCAAAGGTAAACTTCGTAGTTCAATGCCTGATTAAGCAGCTTTGCGTATAAAACAAAAATTCAGTAAAGAGTGTACTTACAGATAAACAACTTCTATTCAGTTCCATCTAGTTGTAAGTGTTATCTTTTAATACAAGATCAATTATGTTATTATAAGTTTTTATTTTGATGATGAAAGAAAAATATTAATTTGAGCAGATTGTAGTCGGTATCACGAAACAGTTTTCTGATACTTTCAAAAACAGCAGAAACTTCAATAACTTGTAAAAGTAATTTGATTTACTCTTCCACCTAAAATTTCAATATTCTAGACTGTTTCTAATTACTTCAATATTTTTATTTACTATAGAAGTAAAAACAGCTGAGTCATAAAAAAACATCTATTCTTATATTCATTAAGATGTTTCAAATTTATTTAGAAGTAGTTTTAATTTATGTTGTTCTTGAAACAATGTGAGTTTATAGCAGTCTTTGTTTCACCTAGTGGTCGTGATATTATTAGTAGAAAAATATTATATCGTGGAACGCAATAGACATAGCTTTTGCTTAACTGACCGTATTCGAAGACATGTCATAAAAACGGATATCAATAAACCAAAAACTTTTGGTTCTGAGATGCATTCACTTACCAGTCCACAAACCAGAAATGCAATCATGTGAAATACATGGTCTGTTTATTTGAAAATAGAAAATAAAATAAGAGAAAGAGCACGCCAACTGCAGGCCGGTTTTGTCTCTGTGCCAGCGCTTGACTATCATAAACATGTATTTGTGATACTAGAAGGTATTCTTCAGATTTGATATGGTCTTTTTATCGCTGTGCTGTGAAACCTAAATAGTGACTTATCTCTTCCATGGAGCAGTCTTCAAAAATGTAAAAAGCAATATCTGATGAACGAATTGCGTTGAAACACACACCCACATATGTTTATGTATATATATATATATATATACAAAAACACGTAATCAAACAAACAAGTAATGGTGAGAGAGCGTATCGTAGAAATGACTGACAGACAAACATTATGTGATATGGAAAGCAATATGTGTCTTGCTAGAACAAATATCTATTGGATTAGAGTCCATAGAACTATAACCTACGCAAGTTCTTATTATTATTATTTCCATTCTCCAACCTCACATATGAAAAGGAATTACTTTGAATTACATATATTGAAGTAAATACTAATAGGCTAGCCGTTCAAGCCTAGATCGTGTTTACTATTCCCTTTGGGCAATCAGTTATGGGATTCCAGATTGTCCTGATAGAACACAAAGAAAAATAGAACGCAAGACGTTAAAATATGCCTCAAAACCAAGCCATCGGGAAAGTGAGTTAAAGTCCAAGTTTTCTGTCTGTCTGTTCGGTGTCACAAGTTGCTATGAGAACTACATTGTGTTGAAGATTTCGGGTCTCACACAGACCAAAGTTAAAGACAAAAGGAATCTATCAAATTTCTTCTTTTTTATTAGGATTTGGTCGATATTTCTGGACTAAGGAGGGTAAGGTCCAACGTAAAAATCTTCCTCCTTCCCAGTAATTGTTATATTGTTTGCACTATTACTGAATTCCAGGTAATAACCCTTTTCACATTGTTGCATCACTCGCAGTATGTTACATTTTATCCATTGTCCTCAGTTTTAATTAACATACCCTTAACATACCCTCTGCCATGTCCAGTTAATGGGATAATGTTAACTCCTATATGTTCACATGCTTTATTGATGTATGATCGAACTATTACTTCCTGTTTACAATACAGTTCCACGTGACAGTCATACACACATAACTTTCTATTTTTACGTGCAAAATAATAAAGGTACGTTTGTATCTAGGACTCAGTTAACCTGGCACTGTTTAACCTGTAGGTTTATTGTTTGTGATGTTTAGAGGAGAGAGTTACTTAGGGCTAAGTTTGTCATGTCTCATGTAACTAACGATTTTCTCATAACATTAAAGCGAGATATCCATAAGAGTTACTGATATAATAGGTATGTTTGAATAGAACTGTAGAAGTACTGAGTATGTTGATTGTGGAACTCTAAATTCTTTTGTTAAAATATCGTTTTTGTATTTGCTGTAGTTTGTTGATGTGTGTTTCTGAAAAATATAATCATGTTACACAAATATATTCTACGACTGGTTTTATGTAAATTTTTAGTATGGTTTCTGTTGAATTTCCTTGTTTGTTGTCGGTGAGGTAACTCGCTGTCTTACAAATTCTGGTTTTTATGTTATTAATGTGTGGTATTCAATTTAATTTTAAGTCTTCTGTAATTTCTAAGAAGTTTACTAATGTTGATGCATCTGAGAGAGTCCCGTATGTAACTGTGGTATTAATTTCCTTGTCTTATACGATTGTGTAAATAATATGACTTGTGTTTTGTGTGCATTAATTTTAATTTTCCATTTACTACAGAATAGTTCTATTTTGTTTAGTAGTGGTTCTATATTGTATGCTGTTGTTATATATTGTAATCTGGAGGCGTGCTCCAAACCCGACATCATTTTTGAGCTGTGAGCAAAAGGTGTGGTTTGGGTCCTTGAGAGGCATGTTAATGACACACGAGATAAAACAATGTACGGCTAAGTACTCCTTGAGGGACACTCGCCTCCAGAGGGCAGCACTAGGAGTAAGTGTCCTCAGTATTCACTATGATGTTCCTATCTTTCAGGAAGTTATAAATCCAGCTTATAATTTTTTTGAGGAGTTCCAGTTTAGACAGTTTGTCATCTGAGTCCACTGTGTCATATATCATCGAATGCTTTCTCAACATCTAGGAATCACGCGACTATTATTTCTCCCTTTATCTTATGCAACGATCTGTTGTTTTTCTTGCTTTATGGGAGTATTGATTTAATTTGAAGGTAATTTATGACTTCACTATTTATAATATGTTTCAAATATTTTTCCTGGTCTGCTTGTTAAACTTAAGGGCCTGTTTTTCCTTTCTTCTAGATGGCCCGGCATGGCCAATCGTCTTATGGCGTGCGACTCGTAATCTGAGGGTCGCGGGTTCACATCCGCGTCGCGCCAAACACGCTCGCCCTCCCAGCCGTGGGGGCATTATAATGTTACCGTCAATCCTACTATTCGTTGGTAAAAGAGTAACCCAAGAGTTGGCGGTGGGTGGTGATGACTAGCTGCCTTCCCTCTAGTCTTACATTGCTAAATTAGGGACGGCTAGCACAGATAGCCCTCGAGTAGCTTTGTGCGAAATTCCAAAAAGAACAAACAAACCTTTCTTCTAGAACCAAAGAACATCAGCGTGTTTCCAAGCAGTTGGTATGTATCCTGTTTTTAAATACATGTGTGTATTTTTCTTTATAGCAAAGCCACATCGGGCCATCTGCTGAGTTCACCGAGGGGAATCGAACCCGTGATTTTAGCGTTGTAAATCCGTAGACTTACCGCTGTACTAGAAGGGAGCTTAGATATATGTTGTATAAAGCTGCGAGATGTTATAATAGTCTCAGAGGACCTGTCTTGAGTAATATGTTTTGAATTTTGTTTTGTTCTGGTGCTTTTTGTCAAAAGTTTCATGTTTTTTTTTTTTTTACACTTCTACTATAAGTTGTGTAGTCGTGCTCCAATTCTGTTATTGTTAAATTTTACAGCCTTGACGCTGTAATGGCTTAAACGAGTGAGAATTCTTTTATCAAAACGGAAGTGACGTTTAATGTCGTGGTTGCCTTTACTACGCCCCCTGTATAACATTAAATTTTAATTCAGTATTGCTGAGATCGTTGTCAATATACATTATATTTGATGTAACCCATATGAAATGAAAGTTCGGTTAGTGTATCAATTTTTCAGTATTATGATAAAGTAAAGTTTGCCCTGTTTATTTTAACCCATGTAAACATATGGTGTCCGCTGATTCAGGAAATTATAAAAAAAACAACATTGATCAAATATCAGTTCAATTGAAATTAATAGATAAATGTTAAAACCATTAGATCTTGATCATTCAAAGAAATATTGGTTCTCATAACTTTTACAAACCTAAGTGATAAAGTGGATTAGTGACAAACTTTACGGACTTACAATGCTAAAATCTAGGGTTCGATTTCTCGTGGTCGATAAATGAGAGATATTCCGTTGTATAGCTTCGCACTGAAAGAAACAATAGGTTATAAAAATATTGCGTTTGATTACTCAAATGATTAAAAGTTTCTAATTGTCGAAGATAATCAAAAAATTAATAATGAAAAAATGTTGAGAAAGTTAACATACATCAAATGTATTGTTTGAATACGTTTGATCAATGTCTGTAGCATGAGATCAACTTATGGTTACTAAACGTTGGGCAGTAACTCACAAAACTGGTCCGTCAGCCTGCAGACTCTCTTGTTCTACTGTCATTAGATATCACTTTACTCTTTATCTGTTAGTGTAAAATCGATGGTATCTCTAAATGAAATTAATTGGTACTTTTCCATTATACCCCTGCAAATGTGAAGTGTTCACTCTATAAATACAATAGTTATTAATATATTTTGAGAAATTTATAATATATATTTATTATATGAATTAAACTCATATATATATAGAAATATAAAATATTAATAGTCTTCGCTCCCCAGGTGGATATTTTGTATGTAACTCGTGGGGGTAAATGTTGAACAATGCTGATTGTATTCTTTAAAAGTACATTGTTTCTAGACGTGTAACAAACCATGCGTCTCTATGATACGTAGTTGTTTGGTATTATTTTTTTGAATCTTTTTCTATATTACATATTAATAATTTCAATTTATGTGATACACTAACGTATATATATAAATACAGAATATTAATAATCAACAGTCTAGTAAAATAGAACAAGATCAAAAGAAATGGCTGAGTTAAAAGAAGCAAATCCAGATCTCTAATTAATGACATTTTCTACGAAACAAAAACAAGCCTAAACAAAGATAAAAACAACCTGCACCAATTGAAAGAATCTCTGTAGTACATGCTCTAATGTGGGATACAAATTGTAACCTAGGTTTTGGAGGTTAGTTGAAAGGTAGAACCTACATTGTGGTGGGGATACACCGTCTATCACTTTTAATCTCTCAAATTCATAAACAATTATAAAAATTAAATAATAAAGTAGTAAAAAAAATAGAAATTAGGAAAGCGAGGTGTAAGTGCTCAAGCTCACAAAGTCCCACATCCATATTACACTTTACTGCTTGAAGACAATTGTAAGAAGGTGACTGCTCCCCAAAGTAAGGAAGAAAAAAAAAAGGAAAAGAAAAAATATATTTTAACATAGCCTCTTCCTGTATCTTGTATAGTACTCTCTCTCTCTTTCTGTCTGTTTCTCCATCTCACATCTCATATATAGCCCGGCATGGCCAGGTAGGTTAAGGCGTTCGACTCGTTATCTAAGGGTCGCGGGTTCGAATACTTGTCGCACCAAACACGCTCGCTTTTTCTGCAGTGGGGCGTTATAAATTGAAGGTCAATTCCACTATTCGTTGGTAAAAGAGTTCCCCAAGAGTTGGCAGTGGGTGGTGATGATTAGCTGCCTCCCCTCTAGTCTTACACTGCTAAATTAGGGACGGCTAGCACAGATAGCTCTCGTGTAGCTTTGCGCGACATTCAAAAACCAAACCAAACAAACAAACTCTCTTTTTCTCCATATATACATCCGATAAGAAATAAACTTTTTGATACTTATGGGGAAACAAAGTAGAAACTTATCCTACAACGAGAAACGATCACACTAAGTAAATAATACTTAGAGCAAACAATTCAAAAATACATAAAATAGGGATTAAAAGTCAAACTAACCAAATAGTTTAATAGAGGGCTTATTTTACTTGTAACTTAAATAAAGGAAAGTTCGTGAGTAAACTAATAAATACAAAACACGAGCAAGCTATCTTACAAACCAATGCATTTTTTTAACACGATAAACCAATAACCGAAAATTCTTTCAAAAGAGAATTGCCTTTGGCTACAGGGTGTTTGTTCTGAAAATAGATAACATTTGATTTTCAAAACACACGAAAGCATAAATGTATTTTGAGACACGCATACATATGTATATAGATATAACATTTCGTTTCACTGCATTTGAATTTTTCAAATATTATGGAATATGCTTAAAATTTTATTGTTTTTTGCTTTTTTTAAATAAGCACAAAGCTATCTAGTGATTCAAAGACAGTTGCTAGTAGTGTGAGTCTGCAGACATGCCACTAGGGAACCTGATGGTTTTAAGTAATAAACTTAAACAAAAATATATTTACCATGTAATTTCCCAGAATATGATACTAGAAAACTTTATATGTTTAAAATTAACTTAGAATGTTATCAATACTTAATTTGTAACTGACAAATTGAAGATTTAATTTAAAATATTTCTCTCTCTTTTAATTCACTAAAAACAAATTAATATATTAATACGATTTAATATATTTTCGTAATACTTTATATCAACGCTATTTTTGTGTATATGCATATATATACTGCTAGTAAAAATCTGAAGGCCAAAGAAAAAAATATGCATTTTGTGTTGTTAGACTCAATCACTTATTTGAGTAGAGCTTTGAGAAATGAAAATAAGAAAAGGGAAAATAAAAAATAAAAACTTTTTTAGCATTTAATAGTGAAAATGTGAACACCATGAAATTAGCCTGAACACTAGCTTGTCAAAAGTAAGACCATACTGGAACTAAGCGTTAATCGTTAAACACGTAACGAAATTTAGTCATTTCTATTCAAACATTAGCGTTGTCAACATCTCTCACTGACATATCCTGTGTTTTATGTCCATTGTCCTAAAGATTTTGGCCAGCAGTGTATAAGTTTTAGCCACCTTGCACATAACTGGTTAATTATTGCGAAATATTAAAATAAACGCAGAAGCTAATAAAAGTAATACATACTCAAATAAACGTCATTTTGCTTGAAATATAAAACAAATAAAGTGATCATCGAAATATTCTGTTTTTATGCTCATTCATTTATTCATAAGATCTCTTTAAAGCAGATATATTTTATTCACTTGAATATTTCATTAACCTTTGTAATTTTACGAAATGATACTGTGGATTGTTCTAAACATTAGATTGGTCTTTAAAACTCGGTTAAGCAATCACTGGAAATGTGTGTATTTAGTTCTGTCTAAATATATGATCAAAACAAGATCTATAGACTTAGAGGTGCACTTTCTACAAAATCAACATTTCTTTATTAGCTGTCGATATCCCGTTTCGTCTGTTTACGTGCAGGCCTGGCATGGCCAAGCGCGTAAGGCGTGCGACTCGTAATCCGAGGGTCGCGGGTTCGCGTCCGCGTCGCGCTAAACATGCTCGCCCTCCCAACCGTGGGGGTGTATAATGTGACAGTCAATCCCACTATTCGTTGGTAAAAGAGTAGCCCAAGAGTTGGCGGTGGGTGGTGATGACTAGCTACCTTCCCTCTAGTCTTACACTGCTAAATTAGGGACGGCTACCACAGATAGCCCTCAAGTAGCTTTGTGCGAAATTCCAAAACAAACAAAAACTGTTTACGTGCATCTGTGACGTTTAAAAAGAAAGAAATGAAAACACGGAGTTTTGTGGTATTTAAATCGGTGATAATATTGTCTACTATAACAACACAACATCTTTTAATTGTTAAATAAATGTATTAATCTAAAACATCATATATATTTTTTAAATACTGATTTAAATGGTCTGTGAAAAATGGCTCCTATTCGCTCTATTTCTTGTTCTTTGTTTGTTGATTTTTTGGCCATCTGATTTTGAGGAATTACCTAATGTAGCAACGTAAAAGTCTTCTGAAGTTTAAATAAAATGATAAACCTATCGCAAGTCAGAAGTGGCTCACCTTTCTCTATTGCGCCCTAAGGACTCTGGCGCTGGAGGCCAAAGGGTGCCTTCCAGCGGAAAATATCCATTGAGGTTGACAGATCACCTGACGTCATAGTTTTAAAACAGTAGTTCCAGTGGGTGAATAATTCTAATTTGTGTTACTAGGTGTCTTCGTTCAACTCGCTTTTTCGTATTAATAAAGCATAACATATACGCTTGAAAACAACAACTATTTCATTTTCAACTGTTTGAAAAGTGATCTTTGTTTTTATATTATTGTTAACATAACTTTATTATTTTATTTCAACAACATTAACAAACAAATACCTTACATACTTAAATTCAATGTTTTGTGTTTTGCATATCAATTAATTTCTTTAGCATACTTCATGAATATTCATGTGCTTGTTTAGTTTAAAACTCATAGTTCTGGGGAGGACTGTTTATTTAGCATACTTCATGAATATTCATGTACTTGTTTAGTTTAAAACTCATAGTTCTGGGTAGGACTGTTTTTGTGTTATCCTAACAAATTCAATCTCCATATATCCTCTGCATTATCCTTCATGATTATATTTGACTTTTTCTTCACAGAAAAGTTATCTTGTCTATCAGTGTATGGTAACAGTGATGTCTACACTTTGTCAAACAGTTTTCTAAAAGCCGATCTAATATCGTCTCCCGAAGTATCAGTCACATTTCAAATATCTTCGCATATTTCAAGAACTTTGGAAAAATTGCTCTATATTTATTATATTATGTAAGTTGTATTTTATGACTTACACATATTAATACCCAGATATTACTTTAACATATAAAAGCATTAAATAATAATGTTCTCGCTAGTAATAGCTCGTCTTAGTCAGCAATGATACTTTATAATGATAAACAAAAAAACACTCTCTCAGTTGGAAGTGGTTCATCTTAGTCAGCAATAATACTTTATAATTATAAACAAAAAAAAAACACTGTCTCAGTTGGAAGTGGCTCGTCTTAGTCAGCAATAATATTTTATAATTATAAACAAAAAACACTGTCTTAGTTGGAAGTGGCTTTTCTTAGTCAGCAATAATACTTTATAATTATAAACAAAAAAACACTGTCTCAGTTGGAAGTGGCTCGTCTTAGTCAGCAATAATACTTTATAATTATAAACAAAAAACACTGTCTCAGTTGGAAGTGGTTTGTCTAAGTCAGTAATAAAACCCCATAATTAAAAATAAACGGATATACAATAGTTCACAATAGGAATTGAAAAGAAGGTTGATTTGAATGAGTATAACTTATGATAACAGAATACTGTATACTAGTAAGGGTTATTTCTGTTGAAAAGGTAACAGTAAATCAGAAAAAACATACTTAAGGTTTTAAAAATATATATATTTTTATTTTATAGCAAATCAATCAAAAACTTGATTGTGAACTGACTAGAGCTGGTTCAATTCATCCTCAGTGTACTAATTAGAACTAGTTCGTATTCTCAAAATGTTAATACGATATTTACAGAATAAATCGAAATACGGGTAGTTTGATAGTACGTACGGCAGGATAATTATTTTTAACGTCAACAGGAATTTTATTTATGTTTTAATTAGTTAAAACAGTTTTTAGACAATTACGTTTTTGATTAGTGGAATCCCGTATTTCCTGGCGTGTCTCTAAACGAGCTGATAATCAGTTCGGAGTGTATTTTATTTCACTGTTCTTATAGATGAAAACTTGACAAACGGAATAAGTAACAGAGACATCAACCTTTGTTTCTGGATATATTTATGTAAATAAAATTCGTTCTATTAATTACAATAGACTTTCTCCACTGCTGCTAACGTACTTAACCATCATAACATAAAATGTCACCCGTTGATAATAAATTGAAGAAGTGGAACTTTATCTAGCAACATCGTCAGTGTTCCAACTTAGCCACTGTACTTTTGCATGCAATGTATTCCCGTAATGCTACATATAGTGCATTGTAGGTCAGTACTGTTCCTTTCAATGACATTATTCTAATACATTGTCTCTTACGTTGCTACAGACGGTATATTTCATTCCTCTAATGTTATACGTGTAACTAATGCACAACCTATTTTTAATGTTACGTTTAGTAATTTAAACTACAATGATGTTACCCAAATACTATAACTTTTTATCGTGATAAACAGTATATTGTGTCCCCTTATTCTCAAATCCCTCAAGACTTACACAGATGACGTTATACGTAATATTAAATAGCTTATACCATGTTATATCCTCTTAAATTTACAACTATAATACATTATGTCATAGAATACGATCCACAGAACTGGTAACCATAATGGGCTAATTGTATCCTCAATTGTGAAACATATGTCTCTCTTCTATAGCATTACTACAAGAACATAATATAAACTATTATTTGGCAAAAGCAGGTGTTCTGTATGTATAGGAGCTTATAATTAGCACAGTAAGAGACCGATTCTAGTCAAACATATCATGTATACTTAGATCCCCCCGAAGGAGTGGCGTAAGGGATCAGAAATTAGACGTGACCCCTTATCAACTTCTGGAAGCCATATATTTTCCCCGTGCATTGAACACGAAAGTCAGCTAAGTACCCCATAACATAACCGCTAGGACGTTGTAATATTTAATGTTATATTGAATGAACTTTATTCTTCTGTTTTATATTACGTATACCTAGAACAATGTGCAGTGCAAGAGCTATTTCCAGAATATTATGTTCTATATTGTTTATAGTTAGAACAATGAGCCGAGTAGTGACAATATTCAGGATCGTGTTTCATACATTTTTAAAAGTTAAAGTTATTGTGTCGTTATAATTAGGTCAAATATGTGGAATTTAACAATAATAGACGAGTATTTAAAAAAAAAAGATCACGTGATGCCTTTTCTTAAATAACAGACGTACAGTGTAGTTCAATTAATTCAAGTTTTTGAACGCTGTTTTCATATTCGAAACGAGTTTTTTTCATTGTTATCAAAAACGTCCTCTTTATAGAAATCAAAATGATATTTAGTTCTCTTGGCTAAAGATTGTTTTCAAACAGAACGAGCTCTCACACATTTCGAATAAGTTTGTTAATAAATATAAGCTACCGTACTTTGTTTTGAATTTTTTAAAATCATTTATTATACATAAAACTTATATTTTAATAATTTATACACAGATTTCCTTACAAAGGTATTTGTTTTAGCTTATCATTGGATATTGATATAAATAATAAAGCAAATGTACTGTGTCACAGCAACATTAGTAGCTTTTAACCTGTTGACTACCAAGTAGTTCAGCTGCTACAATACAATTCTAATGCTTCTTCATTTTGTAACTTTATTCGTGACACCATTTTGGATCGAAAGTGAAACAATTTGTGAATAGGTCAAATGCATGTATGGTGCTGACATCTAACGTTGAAGTTAGGTATTATTGAGAACGAATTAACTCGTCCGTGGCACTGTGTTTTCGATAGGCTTGGACGAGTTATCTCGTCTACGGCACTGAACAGGTTAAACTATTCTGAATGTTACATCAAATTCAAACCAGTGACTGTACTTTGGGAATGAGCTTACTGATTTATAATTATTATACGAAAGAAAAAAAATTGTAACTCTTTTCGCTGTTCTAATCACTCCTAGTTTTCTTGTGTTCCAGGTATTTTTGTTTTTAGCATGCCATGAAATAGATCGTGAATATTTCACATTCCAGTTGTTGACTGTTTCTTTTCTTATTATTTTCAAACGTAGCAAGAAAAGTGACACATACAAACAAACACATTTATAATAATTAATTGTATTACTGTTAACAGTATACTAGTAAAAGTTCAAAACCCGCAGCCAAAATTTCAGTTCATTACATTGGCATTACAGCGACATCTAGCGGGAAAATGGAATTTTATTTTTAGATTAAACTGGTAATACTTCCCATCTAACATGAAAATAATACCAAGATTTGTGTGTTAAATAGCTTATCATCTCAGACTGAAGATTTTTGTTTTCAAGGAAAGGAAAAAGTAAATTTTATGATTGTTGAATTCATCAAGTCATTTCAGTGGTATTAAATAGATATATGACAGACATATAAATGACTAACGTTTGACGTTGTTTGTACAGCGGGTTAGATTGAAACAAAAACACCTACTTGTGTGCTTGTAAACTGAACGGATGGTGCCAAATCAGTACCCTGAGATATATTTTTGGTTTACTGAGTAATTAGCTGAGCTGAAATACCCGTGAACACTGTATTTACGTTTATTTGTTTATATTTTAAATATGCTATGTGTAATAGCTGTGAGATGAGACAAAAGTTCTGATTTCGTCCGTTATTGAGAAGTAGGTGTGAAATTTCGAAAATATATTGGTATAAGGTGTTCTGGTTGTGTGTTCCTTAACATCAAGTCTTGACATGAAGGTCGAATCTAGGTGAGTCAAATGACGTTGCAAAAACTATTAGGCTGAGACAAAACGTGCCAGCACTAAAGTTGTATCACACAACGTCAACTCAGAAACGTTTCTTCGTTATGGGTTTCGTATTAAGTTGCGTGTTTTGAATGAAAAAAAAATTAAAATTTTTGCAGTAACGTCGTTGTACTCTGCAACTTTGATATCAGGCTAACGGATTCAGAGATGCCATTTGTAGGACCTTGGTCTTTAATCACAGCTTTGTACCAGATAACAAATGATTCCAATATGCCTAAACACGCTATATCAGAAGATTATGAGTATAATAGATGAAATTGACAAAATGCAAGAAGACGAGTTTTGACTCACCCTGTAGATTCGTATGTGTGCAAGTACATATAATTATTTTTAAAAATATGAGAAACATTGAAACAATGCAGTTTTCACGTTGCTTTCTGTGATTATCCTTCATTTCTTTAAATAACTGAATATAAGCATTTAAAAAATATCTTAGCCTCAAAAGTCTCAAATACAGGGTGTCCGGAAAGTCAATGTGCACTTATATATTTATTAACAGACATGTTTCAATATAGAATACAAGAGGTAAATATGAATGACAATTATAAAAAATTGTGACCTCCGTTGGCATCAATACAGGCTTGGATCCTTCTTATTTTGTTTCTAAACACCTCTATCAGTTGCTGGCTTGAAATAGACTGAATGAATGCTGTTATAAAACTGCACAGTGACTTTCCGAACACTCTGTATTTCTATAAGCCTTTCAACGTGTAATACTGAAAATATTACACTGCTTTTGAAACTTCAGCATAACATTCACCAATAAATAAATAAATCCATGCCAGTATCTTAAACAGTGGCCTTGTTTTTAAAGAGGGGCCTCTTCAACCTTTTTTTCAATACTGTGTGTGTTATTAATTTCATTTTGTCTTCCATATTTTTATCTGTCTTGTGCTGCCATCTGTTGTACTTAAGAAATTAAAAAATTAAATTAAAGGCCCAATATCAACAACTACATCTTATAGTTATTCCTATTTATTACATGGCTCTATGTAGCATAGAAAAACAAACAAAGAAACATAAATTAAACGCAATATATAGATTACAAAACTGTGTAAAGTGTGAGCATTTACTAGGTAATTATTAAATATAAACATTGTTAGTAATAAGGACAATATTGAATAGGATGGCTACTTATAAACCCCAACTGGTTTGGTTTGTTTTGAATTTTGCGCAAAGCTACACGAGGGCTATCTGCGCTAGCCGTCCCTAATTTAGCAGTGTAAGACTAGAAAGAAGGCAGTTAGTCATTACCACCCACCGCTAACTCTTGGGGTACTCTTTTACCAACGAATGGTGGGATTGATCGTCTCATTTTAGTGCCCCCACGACTGAAAGAACGAGCATGTTTGATGTGACGGGAAAACCCGAACTGGGCGACAACAATTTTATACATTGTACAGGGCACTTTCTTATTTGTATAATAAGCTGTGTAATATTTTATCAGCAGTTACTTTTATCCTTTTCATTTATATGAATTAAGCGATTGATGTTGAGCAAATAATTCTCGTATAATTTTAAACATTAAGTTTTTCCGAATCATGATTATACATTTTTATTTCTATTTTGGCAAATTTACTTTAATGCAAAGTCTTTTTAAATAGAATGACCATAGCTGTGTCGAAGTACAGTGAGAGATTTACACTTATAAGTTTAATTAGAAAGAGTAAGGATTTGTTAGTTAACTTGGTTATATCAACGTGTTTCTACAGATTCCCCGTTGCACCAAACATGACCGCCCTTTCAGCCGTTGGGGTGTTATAACGCGACGGTCAATCCCATTATTCGTTGGTAAAAGAGTAACCCAAGAGTTGGCGGTGGGTGGTTGTGACAAGCTACCTTCTCTCTAGTCTTACACTGCTAAATTATGGACGGCCAGCGGAGGTAGCCATCATGTAGCTTTGTGCGAAATTCAAAAAACAAAAACAAACAATTCAAAAGACAGCACCATGTTGTATTTCCAAGAACTATATCATCTCAATTCATTCACAAATATTCGACCATACCAACCGTACCAGACAAACTACTACATAGTACAATTATGTACTTTAATAAGAATTGGATGAAAAATAAATTACTATGCAAACTAGACAGGTACCTCATACATGATGAAGCTAGTCCTAAATATCTCTTCCCAGTTAATTTATATGTTAAACTTAAAAATAAATAAATACATAAAAAAAAAATAATAATAAAGTGCCACCAATAAACTTGACATTCTGCTGATAGAGAAAAATACTAACTATGTATGTGCCACAAAACATGGACATTGCCCTGAAAAGGATAAAAATAATATTCAGTTCAACAATTACATAAGTACGGGGAGGAGGAAGAGGTCATAGAGAACCTGACCCTCCAGGGAATGAACATTTTGTATTCAAACACCGAAAAAGAGAGAAAAAAAAGACAGCACCTTTAATGTGCTGCCATCTACTGATAACCTGTTAAAATTCGTTTTCTTTGCCGAGTGAATAAACACAACACGTCTTTAAAAACTTCCTAAAGTAAAAGTTTCGTCAGTGTTTGAACTACATTTAGAAAACTATTTTTTTCTAATAATAGTTTTGCTTATGAAAAAATGCGGTACAATAATTAAAAATATGTTTCTACACTACATAAAAAATATAAAATTTGCCGTTGAAGTTTTGTTTGTTTTGATCAGTGGTTAATATTAATTAATTAAAATGTCCAATAATGTGATCATTACTAATTTACTTGTACCGAGCTATATTAAAATGATACGATACAGAAAATGAGTGAACCATACGTATAGAAGATGCGCCTTTTCGAGTTAACTATACCAACCGTTTAGAAGAACGCTATTGTAGTTGAAAATATCGCTGTATCGCTTGATGAACAAATGCTCACGTACGTGATACACAGGTAGAATATTTAGTGTATAGCTGCCAGTTGTTAAAGAAGGTAATATTAAACTGAAGTTTCGTTGTGCTAATGTTTGTTTAAAGTGAAGCACAAAGCTACTAAAAGGATTATCTGTGCTCTGCTCATCATAGGTATCGAAACTCGGTTTCTAGCGTTGTAAGTCCCCAAACACACTGCTGTCCTACTGGGTATCCGAAAATGTTACGAAGTTGTGTAAACACATATTATGTCGTGTTCCACAAGGATAACACATTGTTCCAAATTTACAATACTCTGAAGATCAATAACAATGGTTAACAATATCTAGTTATGATTTTATCAAACATGATTGAAGAAATCGATTTTATTGTGAAAATAATAGAAACATAAAAGTTTTTCTCAACTGTCAATAAGTTATTTCTATTTTTTGTTGTTGCTCTGCTTGACCAAGTGAGTTAAAGCGTGCGACTCGTAAGCTGAGAAAGGCGGGTTTGAATCCCCGTCGCATTAAACGTGCTCGCCCTTTCAGCCGTGGTAGTGTTATTGGTTACGGTCAATTCCACTATTCGTTGGTAAAAGCGTAGCCCAAGAGTTAGCGGTGGGTGGTGATGACTAACGCAAATATGCCTCGTATAGCTGTGCGCGAAATTCAAAACAAGCTACTTTTCGTTTTGTTATTTTCTGTCAGAAAAAATAAATATTTAGAAACATGTAACCATACATGACAGTACGTTCAATAAAATCCAATATATTTTTAAGCTAGAAAGTTGTCAAGAGTTAGGTACTTTCATATATGTTGGTTTGAAGCATAATTCGATTGATTATTCTATTACCATATGTTCTGCAAGATTCACAGAAAATGTTATGTAAAAATATGTTCCTCAATTTACTAAAAACACTTACAATAACTGTTGTTGTGTGTTATGACTTGTTACGTATTTACTTTTTCGTACAAGATTTTTATTGTTTGATAACAACTGGAAACTTACGTAAGGGGTATGTTATGCTATTTGGTCGTGCGTCACAGAAACGTGACAGGATGTGTAAGGCAATGTCTTATAACACTACTTTGTGTCATTCAATGGCTTAGCGTTAAGTTTATAAATTTGCAATGGTAAAAACTGGGGTTCGATTCATATACAGCGAGGATAATTTGCACAGGTTTTCGCTAAAAACAAAGAAACTCATTGTATCATTATACGATGAGTTAATTAAGGCTTAATTACAGTATTGAAGAATAATATTTAAACTATGATTTTCTACGATGAAAATCCCATTTTTGTAACTAGATTATGGAGCTCTGATGGCTTATCTATCAAGGTATATGGCACAACGAAGAATCAGTGCTATGGCTGTAAGGGTACTCTCCTTATATGGCAATTTTTTGTGGTTATTAATGTTCAACTGGTCTGGTTTGTCTTGTGCTTCTCCAAATCTTGGATTCCTTTTCATTTTTTCTTCATAAACAGAATAGGCTTGTATTCCAGTATTTGAAACACTTAATCGTGTTGGACTTTAATTCGATGAATTGGAACCAACACTTCCAGCGTTACCCAACCGTGATTAACATAGAAGTACACTTGTTGACACTTGACAAAAATATGTAGCTTTCTTGGATTACGAATAATCGGAATCATTAACAAACGTATTTTTTTTTCAATCTAATGTCAATTCAATTGTTTTCCTGAAGCTTTTACAATCCACCACCAGATGGCTTATTTTATTTTGAATTTCGCGCAAACCTATTCAAGGGCTATCTGCGCTACCGTCCTTAATTTAGCAGTGTAAGACTAGAGGGAAGGCAGCTAGTCATCACCAACCCACCGCCAACTCTTGGGCTACTCTTTTACCAACGAATAGTGGGATTGACCACCATATTATAACGCCCTCATGGCTGAAATGGCGAGCATGTTTGGTGCGACGGGGATTCGAAACCGCGACCCTCGGATTATGATACGAATGTCTTAACACGCTTGGCCATGCCGGGTCTAAAATTTACAACTGCTGTGTCCACTGAGGGGAATCGAACCCCTGAATTTAGCGTTATAAATCCGTAGACTTATCACTGTTTCAGAGGAAAGCCGTCTTATTTTAACTACCATTCATTGTTTGAAGCAAACATGAGAAACACTTTCCTTCCTGAGTCCTTGTCAAGCGATATCAAGCTAAAGATTATATATTCGTTTACTAAATTAGGGATACATAATTTTGGTTTTACAGTAGCTCGGCGTTGCTGGTGACGTAAGTGGTCTCTGTGATATAAACCCAATCATCGTGCATTACTATATTATCGTATTCATGAGCACAGTAAAACAGCATTTGTGGAGTACTGCTAGTTTATAGATATTTATAAGAAAACACACACACTCATATTTATATATCTTCTTAACATTTTAGTCTTGTAGTCAGATCTTCTGTTAACACTCACTGATTTTTGCTATCTTTATGGCTCATCGTGCGAGATTTCTAGCTATTCTGTTCAAACAGTCCCACGATAGGCTTAGTAACACAACGTTTTCCGATAGGATTACTTGCTGACTTCACTTTACTGGTCTCATGCTGTTAGTACAAGCAGGACTTGATACCTGAGCTGGTCCTAATAGGTTCAGAGGATAAAACATACAAGTTTAGACATTAGTTGGATAATCCGTTTTTCTTGTACTCTGAGTATTTTTTATAATTGATATGGGTAAAATACATCAACTAACGTTAGTTATGTAACAATAACTATAAGTTACTTCGTTATTATTTTTCGCAAAACTCGTGGGATGCTGTACCTCTGACGATCAAAGAAGAATTACGTCTGGTTGATTCTTTTTACGTCTGGTTGATTTTATTTAAGGCACTTTTGCTCCATTTGGTAGTTACTTCATATGGTAAAATGAAATACCTCGTGAAAGTGAACTAACAATGAAATGTTTAATTTTCAATGTCGAACTTAATTTGGGTATTTTTGTTTAGTATAGTGTGCAATAAGTTTTATCATATGAATAGGACATTAGAAAATTTTCCTAGAATGCTCCGCAGACTATGATTGTGGTTTTAATAACCATGTCTCATTACTGTTCATAACAGGATCCCTACTTCATTTAAAATTTCATAATATTTCAATATTCTTGTAGAAACGATAGGTGTGTCTTAGCTTCTGTATTTAGTGCCATCTGTTGGGTAAAATTGGGTTTAAAATATATTTAAGTAAGTTTATGATATATTTACCATTTACATGTATCGAAATATCAAAAGCTGATACCCACAGACAAATCTAATAAATTGGAGAAATATTGTAGCGATAGACTTAACCGTCTTAAGGGCTAGAGCGCTGACTTGATTAGGTAAGTAGAGAGGAAGGTAGATAGTAGACGAAAAGTAGCTGTTTTACAAATTTTTGATTTGTCACATCGGAAACGTTAGCGATTTTTTTAGCGCATTATCGTTATGTATGCGCATAATATATCGTAACCAGTATTCTGAGTTGTCTGATTTTCGTTAAGAAATTTAATAGAGCGGTTATTTCTCGACACGACAATTATTTGAAAACGTTGTCGAATCGCTACTGTTAAACACTATATTAAAAAGTACTTTACCTGATTTGAAGAGCAAATTATGCTTTAATAAATCTATTGAATTATTAGATATATTGCAAGTGCACAAAACCCACGAAAATATTACGTTTTCTTATCTTACTATGTATTTTGGGAATACACGGTGGTGTCTTTGACAAAAAGTATTACAAGTGAGACAACTTTATCATATATAACATCCGTGGGTAAAATCAGAGAGACAACTTTATCATATATAACATCCGTGGGTAAAATCAGAGAGACAACTTTATCATATATAACATACGTAGGTAAAATCAGAGAGACAACTTTATCATATACAACATACGTGGGTAAAATCAGAAAGACAACTTTATCATATATAACATCCGTGGGTAAAATCAGAGAGACAACTTTATCATATATAACATCCGTGGGTAAAATCAGAGAGACAACTTTATCATATATAACATCCGTGGGTAAAATCAGAGAGACAACTTTATCATATATAACATCCGTGGGTAAAATCAGATCTTGATAAACATTATTTTAATACAATTTTCCATGACGCTTTAATATTCTATCTGTACATGCGTATAGAAAAATAGCGAATAATATTTCTACTTTGTTACGATCCTTCTTATTGTTGCTGGTATAACATTTCTTAGCCTACGACTATAGCAATGTTAATTATATTCACAACGAACATAATATATATAAAAATGTCAATTATCTCTTTGGTTTATTTGTGCTTTCTAATGCGTAGAATACATCGTCACTGGCCCAGCATGGCCACGTGATTTAAAGCATTGGAATCGTAATCTAAGGGTCGCGGATTCTAATCCCGGTCGCACCAAACATGCTCGCCCTCCCAGCCGTGGGGGCGTTATTATGTCACGGTCAATCCCATCATTCGTAGGTAAAAGAGTATCCCAAGAGTTGGCGGTGGGTGGTGATGACTAGCTGCCTTCCCTCTAGTCTTACACTGCTAAATTAAGGACGGCTAGCGCAGATAGCCCTCGTGTAGCTTTGTGCGAAATTCAAAAACAAAACAACATGTCGTCACTGCGTATGTCTTTGTATCACCAAGAAGAAATTCCGAAAATTTACTGTCTCAGAAATTTGTTCTACCATTACGTATGAAAATAACTGGAGTATACGGTAAGCAAGGTGGTATTATTTCATATATTCAGTGAGGTAAAATTTTATGATCTTTCTAAACATGAATTTTCAACTGGGAATGCAACATGTCTCAAGAAGAGACCATAACCTTTAAAGGCTAAAGACTACATTTGTGTAGATTGACCATAACCTTTAAAGGCTAAAGACTACATTTGTGTAGATTGTCCTATATTGCTTTGTCGGTATAACACTGTAAGTATATACCGTAGTTATATCGATAATTAAATATCACACGTAAATTATGTTACTTGTGTTGGAAATTGTTACAACATGCATTTCTATTATATCATATTAACAATAAAATATGTTATTGGGCACACACACAACGAAAAATATGTGGGTGTGTGTTTTCTTAGAGCAAAGACACATCAGGCTATCTGTTGAGCACCTCAAGGGGAATCGAACCCCTGATTTTAGCGTTGTAAATCCGGAAACATACCGCTGCACTAGTGGATTACCGAAAGATATGAGACATCAATAAATAACCATAGCGGGTAAGAACACCAGGGTGAGATTGTTTCTTTTTATAGTTAGAGTAAAGTTACACAAGGGTTATCTGCATTAGCCGTCCCTACTGTAGCAGTAGCAGAGCAGACGGGAGGAAGCTAGTTGTCAGCACCCACCACCATCTCTTGTACCACTGCACAGAAGGATTGACCATAACATCGGCTGAAAGGGTAGGCATGTTTGGTACGACGGAAATCCGAACCCACGACCCTCAGATTACGAGTCGAGTGTCTGAACCAGTTGGCCATACCAGGTCGCAAGGCTGCGACTTAAAACAACAATTAAAGAGCATATGGTAACGTACATACTCAATTGGAAATATTGTGACATTAACGAAGACCTAACACGGCGCATATTAAAGCATCTTGTGGACTAACGATTTTATAATTTGTGTATGGGAGGAGTGGCTGTCTTCTCGTGGAACTTATAACCCACGATTTCTGTAGAACTGACCAGTTCGCTCTTCATGGGGGTTAAGAAAAAAAAAAAGGAGAAAAGATTGAGATAATAACAGTATCTGTACTGCCTTATTATATACTAGTATTCAGTAAATATTTTTTTAAAATTCGTTTATTATATATAATCACATATTTAATTGATAAAGTTATGAAAAATGAGGCAGTCAGTATTGCCTTATTAAATACTAGTATTCAGTAAATATTTTTTAAAATTCGTTTATTATATATAATCACATATTTAATTGATAAAGTTATGAAAAATGAGGCAAGAGTTGAAATCTCTCAACTTGTAAAAACTAGGCCAAAAAACATGCATTGTGTAAAGTGTTCAGTCTGCTATATCATTCCATAAACACTCTGATTTTTATTTCTTTAAGTAAACGTTGGAAACCAATATTAGATATCTGGTGTACGTTTTGTGCATTATATGTAACATCACACGAACCGTATCTGTTATAATTTAAAAAGTGAACTAACGAAATAGAAGCAGTAAGTAAAACATCCAATAAAATACCCAACGGTAATTTATGAAACAACTCTAAGAAGAACTGTTTTAATGAGGCGTCTTTCTCTTAGTGTCTCGAAAACATCAAAAGAGATTACTGAGCGAAAGCAAGTTCTAATCGCGCGTAACTTGTTCAGACGAAATCACCTGGAAAACAAGCTTCCTTGAATATTCTGGAAGTTACTATGACTAACAATTAGAAAAAGAAAGCCGATACAATAAAACGAGGAATATCAGCTTGAAGGACTCGCTGGAAAAGGTGTTTTTATATTTTTTATTTTGCTTTTTGCGTGGTAAAAATGGAGAAAACGTTTGCATCGCGAAGCTGATTTGTTTTAGAATAAATCATGCACGTCCTGTTGAGAAAGAAAACAAAGAAAACTCGTCAAATTGGCATTACACCATTAAACACTGTATTTTGCCTCGAGCATGGAATACAGCAAGAGGGAAAGAACACGTTTGTCGTCCATGTTTTATTCGTTTTCTTTTACTGAACGTATTTCCTAACCGTCTTTGCTGAATTCTCTGTATATAGGAGATGTTAAAATGGGAAATAAGTCAAATGGAAACAGGAGGTTAAACAAATTTTGTATTTTTGTCGTTGCAGCAAGCAAGGTTTATTTTGTAAATTATACGTATAATTACGGTTTATATTTTGTAAATAATACGTATAATTACGGTTTATATTTTGTAAATAATACGTATAATTACGGTTTATATTTTGTAAATAATACGTATAATTACGGTTTATATTTTGTAAATAATACGTATAATTACGGTTTATATTTTGTAAATAATACGTATAATTAAGGTTTATATTTTGTAAATAATACGTATAAATACGTTTATATTTTGTAAATAATACGTATAAATACGTTTATATTTTGTAAATAATACGTATAATTATGGTTTATATTTTGTAAATAATACGTATAATTACGGTTTATATTTTGTAAATAATACGTATAATTACGGTTTATATTTTTAAATAATACGTATAATTACGGTTTATATTTTCCATTCTGAATGATCAATTTTCTTTTAATTTCGTTTAAGTTTGTTGAAAGCTTTTTGCTTGTTTGTTTTGAGTTTCGCACAAAGCTACACAAGAACTATCTGCATTAGCCGTCTCTAATTTTGCGGTATAAAACTAGAGAGAAGGCAGCTTAGTCATCATCACCCACCGCCAACTCTTGAGCTACTCTTTTATCAATGAATAGTGGGATTGACGGTCACATTATAATGACCCCACGGCTGAATGGGCGGGCATGTTTGGCGTTGAAAGGTAAGATCAAGTCTAATGCCACACTACAAAATTTTACTTTACGGTGAGTACAAAATAGTGTTTGTTTTTCTTCTGAAAATTAAATAATCTGCATATGATACGAGAGCTTAGGCCTAACGTAAGCAGAATCTTTCATGTTAAAACTTTGTAACAAAACCTTTTAACACTGTAAGATGCCCTATTCTGCACACATGTGTTAGTTTATAACTTATGACGAATCTTACTATAATAATTAAAAATGGTATTGTACAAATTACTTGATTGACAATTCTTTTTATTTCACTTCAATAAAATGCTGAAAATACTTAGTGGAGATCTACGATTTAGTGTCTTACCTTCAAATAAGATATATGAGTACAAAACTGACTTATTTCGTTAATGTCAAAAAAACTGTTTTTAACCAAGTCAAGGTGTTCGACACTGTACATATTCGATGGAACAACGTCTGGTTCGTATCCTTTAATCTTCACTCGTATTACTTCTGCATTTTACCTTTGTTAAAATACTTAGTATTAACATGTAATCTCACTTTCACTCTGTCTGTGTGTTTATATATATCCACATATCATTGAGAAACGAATTCCTGTGGTTAGCTAGATCAGAAAATTATCTGTTAAAAAACATAGAGTCCGTGCTGTGTATGCTCTATTACCATCTGAATGTGAAACTACACGAGAGTTAGAGAGATGTTTTGATTTGCATTAATGGAAAAGGTATACATGTTTTTCATGATCCATTTATTCTTTTGCTCAGTCGAATCTCTATATAAATGGTTCTTGCAGTCATATCAGACTCACGAAGTGTTACCGAATAAAATAATTTTAAACAGAACAGATCCCATACGGATGTGCAATGTTCATAGAATGAACAATATGGGGGAAGTTCAAGAAAAGAGCCCTAAAATTGAATATAATATCTTCTAATTCAAAACATTGTCAACTAACAGGAGTGTTCTCAGTACCAATATGAAAACTAAGAAACGTTTAGTCAAATGTATTGTCAACTAACACGAGTGTTATTTGTGCCACTATTACAACAAAGACAGGTTTAGTCAAATGCATAGCCCTCCGCTTGTACAGCGGTATGTCTCCGGACTTACAACGCTAAAATCAGGGGTTTGATTCCTCTCGGTGGGCTCAGCAGATAGTGGGCTTTGCTATAAGAAACCACACACAGTTAAATGCATTGTCATCTAACACGAGTGTTTTCAGTACCAATATAAAAACTAAGACAGGTTTAGTTAAATGCATTGTCATGTGACACGACTGTTCTCAGTACCAATATGAAAACTATGACAGGTTTAGTTCAATGCATTGTCAACTAACACGAGTGTCTTCTCTATCAGTATGAAAACAAAGGCACCCATCAGAAAACTTATACATTCATAGCATCACATTGTGTGCATGCTTATACGGAAAAACATCAGTGTGGCACAACACAGAAGCCCAAGGAACTGAACGTATAAGAAAAGACAACATTATAAACACTGCATAAGAATATGTTTTCTTCATGGAGGAAGTAAAGGTTTCCAGGCCAAACATTCTTGTCATATTCACAAAATTATTAGTAATCAACATCATGGAACATACTGTGGAACACCATACTTATGTTTATGTTTATGTTTATGATTTTCTCACGTGATGCATTTTTTCAAAATATTTATTTTATCACATCAAAAGTACATCGTACTAGTTTAGACTGAAACATAACACTGTGTAACACCAATTTTGTTCCTGGATAGTATGTGTTATTTCTTAATTGCTCATGTTGTAAAAGTACAGAAAATGACCATTATTCCCTTCAAACTCTGCTTTTGTGACCTGGATAATGAAATTTAGAAATTAACCTACTTTCTATGTAAAAACGGGCAAATTTACACATTTTCATTTACATGAGGTCTGAATAAAACAACATATGAATCAAGATTTACATGTATTTATACTAAAGTGATACAAAATTGTTTAGAAGTGAGTAGTTTTTCGAGATTTGCGACTGTAATGTAAATCACTTTCACGTATCAGTCCCCAAATATAGTCGCCCATCATGTTTTTGTTATCCACTCCATGGTAGCGGCGTTCAAAGTCCAGTATATCTTGGTGGAAGAGCTCGACTGGCTCCTCTGAGTATGCTCCCATGTTGTCCTTGAATTTATCAAGATGAGCGTCAAGGATATGGACTTTCAAGGACATCCTGCAGCCCATTTTGCCGTAGTTCTTTACCAGAGCCTCAACCAGTTCCACATAATTTTGTGCCTTGTAATTGCCCAAGAAGCCCCGAATCACTGTGACAAAGCTGCCCCAAGCTTTTTTCCTTTCCGACTGAGCTTCTTGAGGAATTCTGTGCACTCTAGAATCTTCTTTATTTGTGGTCCAACGAAGACACCAGACAGATTAGGGAAGAAGTCTCGAAGGTACTTGAAGGCTGCAGATTCCTTATCAAGAGGTGTGACAAATTGTTTCATAATACCCAATTTTAGGTGCAATGGTGGGAACAACACCTTCTGGAGGTCCACCAGTAGTTCACACCTGACATTGTGCCTCCCCACAGAGAACTCGGTTCGTTGTGGCCAGTGCTTCCTGTTGTAGTGCGCTGCGGTGTTCCTGCTGTCCCAAAGGCAAAGATAAAAGGGAGACTCGGTAAAGCCTCCTTGGATAGGTCTATGCTGTCACTTAGGCAGCTAGAAATGAACTGAAGTTGTGAGTGGTGAGCCTCTCTATATATATTACAATGGAAAGTTCTAGAAAATTCTGAAAGGTTCTCAAAAATTCTCGTAAGTTCTACATAGTTCTAGAAATTTCTTGCAAGTTTTATAACATCTTAAAAAGTTCTTAAAAATTCTTGTAAGTTCGAGAAAGTTCTCTATTAGCTACTGAGCACTGAATCTACCTGGAATGTTCTGGAAAATGGGTAAATTTGAAAATTTCATTACCCAGGTCACAAAAGCAAATATTTGAAGAAAAAAATAGTTTTTTTTTTTATTTACTTTAGGCATAAATAATTGGAAACTAACATTTTCTGCCCAGAAACAATAAAAAGTAAAAATTTTGTAACACAGTGTAATTATTTCTTTGAAAAAGATAGACTTAAATGTCACCATAACTGTATAGAAAGACGATTAAAGGTATAATACAACTGACATTTCGATAAAGTAATGTGAAAAGTTTTCTGTATATTTCATTTTAAAACTAAAAAGTTCATATCGTATCAAGAGAGTTTTATTTTCTGTACATTTCATTTTAAAACTAAGAAGTTCATATCGTATCAACAGAGTTTTATTTTCTGTATATTTCATTTGAAAACTAAGAAGTTCATATCGTATCAACAGAAATTTGTATTATATCTGAAATAATTTTTTGAACACTTCCGTTGTTGAAGGAATAACAGCAGCTATAACAGTTTGAGCTTGTTGCCCTGTTGTTGCCCTATTTTATACCTTTTTAAGAATACTGATTTTATGTTATCTTTTACTGGGGCCATCCATCAATACGCGAGCACTTCTCAACAATCCCTTCTCTCTAACGTTTTTATCATCTTTATCACATGCATAATTAAACCGTAATTTCAGGACACTTTGAGGCTAGTGATACGTTGCAGTCGATAATTTGTAGATGGCTATCAGTGAACATGAAAAGCAAAGAAAAACATATATAGAAAGGCGATACTGTTCAAATACATTTTGTTATACTGGAAACACAGGCCACAGAATACAACTTTATTCATTCAAAACACTCTTTAACTACACCATAGAAAGTCTTATAGAAAAGTAAACCACAAAATGGGGTGTTATATTCTAAGTAAAAGTTACAACAACTTTTAGTTGAAGAATAATTTTACCACTCACGTAACCCATAGTCGTCATAATTAATGTTCTACGAAGTGGCACCTAAGTAAACTAATATTATCTGTTAATATCTTTTTAATAATTTACAATTTTTATTGGAAAAATATTTGGTTTTTAAGCGAATGTGAACTAATGATATTAGTACTTTTAGCATTATAAGTTGCTTGTTTTAATATTTTAGTATACTTATATTTATTCCTACTTTAAAGCTTTCATTAAACGTTTTAGAATTATATCTAAAAGAGATATAATTTCCACACAAAATATATAATTTCCCTAAATATTCAACGTATTAATATTCAACGTCATTTCCTACGTATACATTTGTAAGTTAATCACAAAACCATTAATGAAGCGAGACACTTGATTTACAGTAGTTATTATTTATTTAACCTTGAGGAAAAAAACAGTAAATAAATGTTTATAAAATCATGCATTTTGTTTAAAACATCAGCTAAGTACAGAAGAGACCAAGTTGTCCTAAACATAGCTAATAAAGAAAGCCACATCAGTATGTTTTCCTATAACAAAATGAAGGAACAAACACATTTCTCCTTCATGTCACTTAACCTTTTCTCAATATTCTTCCAAGATTTTCTAACTATTCTCAAGAAGTTCATGTCTTGTTTTTGTCGTAAATCATTTCTATTAGTTGTAACAGTTTCTGTTCCTTTTTCAAAGGAACCATAATAGAAGTGTCACTCCTTCTTCAGTTATATGGCTAATTTTCAAATAGAAACTACTACAACTGATATCAGTGGTTTATTACAAAACAAAACACACGTGTCTTTAGTTACTTGTCATAATTTCTGATCGAAAATGAACCGTGTAACGAATCTCAGGTTTTTAAACAAGAAAAGCTCAAGGTATATATGTACATGTATGTAAAAACGGCTGGTTTGGGTTGAGAAAATTGTTTATGTAGAGGAGCGATCATCGTCAGGTTCACAAAGAAAGAAAGAGGTAACTGACCGATAGCTGACCACATGTTTGAAGGGGGGTTGTTTAACTGAGTGTAGGAATGTAGAGGGCGTGTTTGATTATATTTATTAACATAGGTATAAAGGTGTTCTTTTATATTGGTTTATTTTGGGCTTGAGTTGTATACGTAAGGCTTCTTTAATTATGCGTTTCTTTATGTTTGTTTCTTTCTTTATTATTTGGGTGTTTTTTTATGGTTATGTTATGTTTATTTGATTTGCAGTGTTCAAAAACGTGTGAAGGTGACTTTTTATGTTCTTTGACTCTGGTTTCCATTTTTCTACTTGTTTCTCCAATATAGAAGTCGTGGCAGTTATCACATTGTATTTTATAAATAATGTTGGTGTGGTGTTTGTCAGTGTAGTTTTTACATAGTATAGACCTCAGTTTTGTGCCTAGTTTTTGAATAAATTTGGTATTAACTGGAATGTCATATTTTGTTACTAGTTTTTGCCAAATGTTGGTTATTTTTCTGCTGATGTCAGGAATATATGGTATGCAGCAGTATATGGTTTCGTGATTTTTTTAATTCGTGGGATATACTTACTTTTGTTAGTTAATTTTGCTTTCTGTCTAGGTGTGTGCGTATAATGTTTTCTACGGTTTGTGGAGGAAACTTATTGATGTTGATGAAGTATTGTTTTATTTTGTCTAATTCATCGTTAATTTTATCTGGTGAGCATAGTTTTATGGCTGTGTTTATTTGGTTTCTTAGTATGTTGAGTTTGTGTTTTGTTTTATGTGCTGAGTCCCAAGGAATGTATAGTCCAGTATGAGTGATTTTTCGGTGGATTTCTGTTTCAAATTGTGTATCGGTTCTTGTAATTTTGAGGTTAAGAAATGATATTTGATTGCTTTCTTCCTGTTCACATGTGAAGTTGATGTTGGGATGTATAGCGTTAATGTGATTGAAAAAATTAAGTGTGTGTTCTGTAGATGCGAATCCTGCAATCGTGTCGTCTATATATCTGTACCAGTATAATGGTGGATGTAATGCTGTGTTAATTGCTTGTGTTTCAACTTGCGTCATAAATATATTGGGTAGAACTGGTGATACTGGTTTGCCCATGCTTAGACCATTTGTTTGTATATAGTTGAGGTTGTTGAACGTGAAATTTGTCTTCACCGTAATGAATTCCATGAGGGTTGCTAGTTGGTTGCTGGGAATGTCTATTGATGGGTTAGGGTCTCGGATATAGAGTTCCAAGGCTATCTTGCAGATTTCAGCGGTTGGGACTTCTGTAAGGCTCAAGGTGTTTTAAGTTGAAGTGTGCTAACCCACTGAACTAACCTCACTATCTAATTTGTGGCATGGCCAAGCGTGCTGAGGGTCGCGGGTTCGCATCCCCGTCGCGCCAAACATGCTCGCCCTTTCAGCCGTGAGGTCCTTATAATGTGACGATGAATTTTTCGGCCCGGCATGGCAAGGTGATTAGGGCACTCGACTCGTTATCCGAGGGTTGCGAGTTCGAGTCTCCATCACACCAAACATGCTCGCCCTTTCATTCTTGAGGGCTTTGTAATGTAATAATCAATCTCATTATTCGTTAGTAAAAGGGTAGCCCAAGAGTTGGTGGTGGGCGGTGATAATTAACTGCCTTCCTCTGGTCTTACACTGCTAAGTTAGGGACGGCTAGCACAGATAGCCCTCGAGTAGCTTTGTGCGAAATTCAAAAACAAACAAAACAAACAATCTAATTTGTGTGCTTGGTATGGTGCAAGATGCAACAACAACAGTAACAGAAAGGACTCACTTATGATAACCAGAGGTTAACCACGTGTTTTTTAAATAGTGGACATTGTGTTTGAAAGTGTGTGATAAGCATAGCCTTTATTAACACTTCATTATCTTCCCACTCCTACAGTTCCCATCAATGGTATTATACATCTATTTTATATCTATCTTTCAGGTTTACTTCTACTTGTATTGTTAAGGCATGGAACAAGTGAATATTAACTATTACACAGTTTATAGCAACAGTAGTGCACTGAGCAAACATTTGTGGTAATGTTAGAGTTATTAACTTTGAATATTACTAAGTGCCATTTTTGCCACAAAAACATGGCTGGATGTAAAGTGAAAGCCTAAATTAAGTTAAAAATAACACTGTTCCTAATATTATACATCTTCATCTGGGATTTCATGAATCATATGTGAGCGATCAATTTTAGAGATTCTTAGGAGAAATTCGAGTTAACTTTCGGTTTAAAATCGACTAGAGACAAGTTTACAATACTGCCAACAGATGACGTTGTTTGAGCTATTGCGGAAAACAAAATATCTGAAATACTTTGAGTTTTGCTAAAACTGAAACTATAGAATTACTGCACATCTGTCGCTACAAATGAATGTATTTAAATCATCGGAATAGATATTTTGATATATAATGAGATATCTGTATTTAATCTAATATAATATTTAAATATGTTGATCATAATATTTGTAAAAGTTAAATAAGTATTTGTGTTCCCAAAGGACTCGCGCAAACCTGAATTGTCTTTCTCAAATGTATGGTTATCTGTAGAAATGACATCTGTATGACAAGTTTAATTACACTATTTTGTCAGATTTATTGTTAGCTTCAGTTCTTGGCCATTTGAATTTGAATCACAATAATGTCTCGTGTTCGAATCATTTTAGGTGTAATCTATATGTTAATTTCAGTAAACCTTTATTACAACATTTAAGAGTTGGCGAATAGAATAAAGATCAACACGATATTATGACTTTGTTTACACCCATTTAATTAATTAAAGTACGTTTAAAATAACGGTAAGAAAATGTGAGTGAATATTTTCACTATTATTAAACTGTCATTTAAAAAAATCATTTTCGAAAGTCGATTGTATTTCGGTGGTGTGTCAAGCCTGGTGACGAGAGCTCCAGTGATTTCATTTTTAATAAGAGTTTACATGAGTAGAAGTCAATATTTCATTACAGTCCACTTGTTGAAGCTACACATTGAAAAGCGATACAGGATAAGTGGGACTCTGATTTATTGTTTCTGAGGAAGAGGGAAACATGTTTAATTATGTATTGATTTACCTACCTTTGTTGTCTGTTATCATATATAATGGCTAGGTGGATAGGGCACTCGACTCGCAACCTGTACGTTGCGGGTTCGAATCCCCATTTCACTATACATGCTGACCCTTTCAGACTTAAGGATGTTATAATGATACAGCTAATCCCATTATTCGTTAGTATTAAAGAGTAGCCCAAGAGTTGGTGGTGAGTGATGATGACTAACTGCCTCCTCTCTAGTCTTTCAGTACTTAGTTGGAAACGGCCAGCGCAGATAGCTTTCATGTAGCTTTGCACGAAATTCAAATCAAATGAATCAAATTCACGTTTAAAGTGAAAAGAGTCCCAAACGACAAACACTTCAGAGTTTCCGCAAAAAGAAATCAAATCATGATTTGTACTTTAATCATACCTAAATCCCAAAAAGATTTGTAAGGATTCTTACTTTTCTGAACAGCCTAAACCCAAAATATATCTAAATACCAATCAACATTATTATAAATGACTTCACATTAAAGTTTAAGCACATTTTTATACGAATAACCCGTTTTTGAAAAATAAATAAATGAAAATCTTTAAAAAACACGTGTACTGGTAATAAAGAACACGTTTTACAAAAAAACATTTTAGAATACTAATTTTTCTTCTGTATATATAATTATATATCAATGATAAGTTCAATTTTTTTCTAATTTCACGCAAAACTACACGAGGGCTATCTTCGCTAGCCGTTCCTAATTTAACAGTGTGAGACTAGATGGAAAGTAGCTAGTTACTATCACACCCACCGCCAACTCTTGGGCTATTCTTTTACCAACGAATAGCAGGATTGACCATCACATTATAACGCCCCCCCCCGGCTGAAAGAGAGAGCATGTTCGATGTGACGGGGATTCGAACCCGCGACCCTTAGATCACGAGTCGAACGCCTTAATTAACCTGGCCATGCTGGGCTAGTTCAATATATAATTGCATATACCTGAACGTTTTTTTTTTTATTCTTCGCATAGGTTAGCAACAATTTTACAATTAACGGATAAATAATAGAACATTACCCATAAAATACTTACAGTATCCATGATAGGAAAAACAATTGAATAGACTCAGTTATCATTTCTTTGGTTGGTTCACAAGTCTGGACAATATTTTATGTCACTTTTAAATTAATTATAATGGTCAGTTCACGAACCACAGAAAGTGTATTTAAATAATACGCGATTTGGTTAGACCGGGCTGAAGATTATATTATCTCATCTCGCTGCATTGTGTCTTTGAGCCTACGGCACTTTATCTATATGTATGGGTTGGCTCTGAAATCTACGTTATTTCCCTATATCCTCACGGAGACACAGTTGCCTTGGCTACGCATATAATACAACCAACGGATATTCCCAAGTTATCTAGTGTTTATATATTGTATAAATTACGTGGCAAAATCTATGTGACTATCGCACATATGCAGCAACGCAATAAACTTTCACATAAGTTTTGGGATAAATCCTGAGATTTCTTCAACGTATGCTGCTGTATTTCTGCAGATGTATATCGTTTCTTAGTCACGACAAACTTGACAACAACAACAACAAAAGTAGAAGTAATTATGTTTTCACGACAAAAGAGGTCTCTCTTTATCTCATCGCAGATAAATCAAATCACCGAATGTTTAAAATGCCCCATGATTTATCCCAAATGAGTGTTAAATAAAGAGGGTCTTTAAAGTATGCGTTGTGTGTACCAGATGCAAAAATTATGTAACTGTGAACGGCATTCGAGGGCTATTGAAAGACGAATAAATATGACGTCCAAAACAGAAGATTTTATGGTGAAAAATTAATAAAATTGTATCTTATTGAATTTTATAATATATAATAAAGGCGTTATTATTTCTCTCTCGGGTACCCTTGAGAACTCTTTGTCTCTTCTAGATTCGCCAAAAAAGTAGTTTTGAAAACAATATTTTCTTATAACACAATATCGTCAGTATTTTAATCCAAATTATTATAAGTTAGTTCCTGTGATAGACCTTTTATTAGTGTTTAAATGTTATACTACTAAACACCGAAAAATACTAAAGGGTATTATGGTTCGATGTTTGGCAATATAGCTAATTTTTATAATATAAAACTTTACTATTACAGAGACTGAGTACGATTTTGGAACCTCACCATGTCGTTATAGTCCATGTCGCCAAGTTCGTTCGTGCTCTGACGACAGTACATTTTTGCAACAACCCTGCAACGTAGTTCATATTACAAAATTCTTGATCATAAGACTTTCATATTTAAAACATGGTCGTTCTCTTTGCTTGCTTTCCATAAACCATCCATTGTACAAGGATGGCAGAGTCCCATCGTTCGTTTTTAATAACTCGGTGTCATAGAAATCTATAGACTTCGTGTTCGGCGACTTGAGATGTAGGTCTTCGTACGGAATAACTAAAATATCTATCTTGTTCTTCAAATGCGCGAGGCATGCGACAATTAAAGGGCTATGTCGTGGAAGTAGTTTGTGTATACGTGACTTATCTTATTTTTCCAGATGAAATCCTTTTTTATTTTGTTGCGTAATGTTGTCTGAGAAACTTAGGTAGCTTTGTCCACTCATCTTTATATTATTAAATCTTCAATAGTTACAAAACCACACAATTTGTTGATTACATCAGAAGGGACTTCTTGCAGGTCTCTTTCCGAAACACTTTTACCTCCAAAGCTGATCCACATTATTTTGTTTCATTTATCTTTTAAGCAAAATACAGATCATGGTATTGGATATTCCAAACCTATATGAGCTGGACTCGTGTTTATGATCTGAGAGTATGAATATTTTGGTGAATAACTGGAGAAATAAGTATTGCACGTTTTGCAATTTCTATCCAATCCCAAATTTTATTTTTTATTAATTCCCAAGTTTTTTATCAATATTCCCCACGCTGTTTGCTAGTAATGATTAATAATGACTCCTTAAACTTGTCGTAGCTTTGTTTCATCAAAGAGAATATAAGTGACTATACACACACACATCAAGAAACTAACGCAGATAAAAAGTGAAGCTGGACTCCAATCTTAAGCACCGATCTATCTTATCTTTAATTACAATGCTCGTATCTCCAGTTTGTGTGTGTTTTCTTACAGTAAAACCACATCAGACTGTCTGCTGAGCGGAATATAACCTGTAATTTTAGCGTTGTAAATCCATAGACTTATTGTATTTCCAGCCTTGCAAAGATGTTGTCTGTTATCTCAGCAGAAATGTTGACTCAGATTTAGCGCGCATAGGAACACGTGTAGTTGGTAATTGATCTTAAAATTTTGTGGTAAAAAAAAACATCTTTTTTTTTCTTTGAAATGAAGCGAGAATTTTTTCTGTTGGAGCAAGCTATTGGTAAATATACACACGAAGCCTTCCCGTCAAAATAACGTATATTTTGTATAATTTTACATTTTATAAGCATTAACTCAATTTTCTCCTAAGCGTAACAGAAAACAACATTAATAAACACCCCCGTGGTACAGCGGTAAGTCTATGGATTTACAACGCTACAATCAGAGGTTCGATTCCCCTCGGTGGACTCAGCAGATAGCCCGATGTAGCGTTCCTATAAGACAACAAACAAATCGTATTAAAGTTTGTATTTGTGTATATATAATATTAATTTAATTTTGGCATGGTATAACCTATTAGCAAGCATACACAGCTGCGATTTCTTGCAAGATAAACACTACCTACATTTTCATCTCTGACAGATCAATAACTGTGAGGCTCAATCTACTCATTGTGTTAATAGTAGTCGTGTAGACAGAGAGCAGTGAGTGCTTACTGTTCTTCCTCTAAATGGTAAACTATTTTAAATTAGGGATAGCCATCTTTAAGTATTAAGGTCTCTGATATCTTTATACTATTACAATACATTTGGTTGGGCTCTCCTAGTGGCACAGCGGTATGACAGTAGACTTACAACGCTAGAACCTTTGTTTCGATACCATTGGCGATAAGAGCACTGATAGCCCGTCATGTACCTTGTGTTTAATTTCAAACAATAAAAACATTCGAGTTGAAAATACCAAATATCAAATGAAAAAGTTATGTGAAAAAATTATTTTCTTGTACCAGTATATTAATTATTTTATATATGCCGATGGTTTTCTATCAGTGTCAATAGTTCATTGTTAAACCAAATTTAATCACTTTGATTTAAAAATTGACGAAACTACCGACCACTTGTTGATAACATTATGTAACACAAATATTGTTCCTGGATAGTATGTGTTATTTCTTAATTGCTTATGTTGTAAAAGTACAGAAAATAGCCATTATTCTCTTCAAACTTTACTTTTGCGACCTGGATAATGAAAGTTAGAAATTAACCTATTTTCTATGTAAAGTCGGACAAATTTGCACAGTTTCATTTACATAAAGTCTGAATAAAACAACATATGAATTAAGATTTACGTGTATTTGTACTAAAGTTATACAAAAGTGTTCAGAAGTGAGTAGTTTTTCGAGACTTGCGACCGTAATGTAAATCGCTTTCACGTATCAGCTCCTAAATATAGTCTCCCATCATGTTTTCATTATATGTTCCCAGGCCACAAAAGCAAAAAGTGAAAAATAGGCTATTTCCATTTACTTTAGGCATAAGCAATTGAGAAATAACACTTTCCGCCTAGGAACAAGAAAAAGTAAACATTTTGTTAAATAGTGTAATAAAAGATGGTTTAAGTGCACGTTCTGCAGCAAACGAATTAGTTGACAATATACAAAAAAATAAAATAAAATAAAAATATAGCATTTTATATTCATATAAATTGAAATAAAACTAAATCATAGAAAAGAAATTAACTACTATTTTGTGAACAATATATTTCGTACCTAAACAGTTAAGTTACAATTTTAACTTTAACGTTATCTTGACTTTGAAGGCTTGAACATGATCTATCAGTTAACGTATCGGACTGAGCATTCGAGGATCACGGCGAAACATTCGTGATACTGATAAACGTGCTTGCTACTTGTAGATCTTGATAAGATATAAGTGAGGCAGTTACACCTGCTCTTCACTTAAGAGTAGCTTCATGAGTCTGCAGGTTGGGTCTGCAGCTGCTGACTATATTTCCTCACGTCTGGTCAGCACTAACATTTAAGTATATCCGTATCATAGAACTTTTATGACCTGCATGATTAACACATTCTGTGTATAAGATGTTGGATGAGATGTGGCATAGTGGTTAGCATGCCTGGACTGTGATTTCGAGGATTCAAGGTTCGAAACCTGTCGTCTGAGAAACTCACTTTGCAGTTTAGAGCCGTGAATACGCTATAAAAGTGATAGTCAAATCCTATTACTTCATCAGACAAAGTACGTTAAAGTGCCGGTGGTGAAAACTATTGACTAGCGCCCTTCTCTATACTCAATAAATCCAAAACGAAGAATCACTATAAGCAGGTAGCCTTTCTTTAGCTTTGTGTCAAATTTTGAAACAAACAAACATAAAGTTCCATTCAAATGAACATAACATACAAATGTTTATATCACCAACATAAATAGATGTATATTACAATTACCAACTCCAGCCTGGCTATTCGTCTCGTCAGTAGTCTGCTGTTTATTAATTAAAGACGTAACGATCGTTTTAAAAACAGTGTAATCTGAAAAGTTTGAGCTTGTGTAAATAATTGTATTTACATTAAAAGGAAGGTCGTATGAACCTTATCCACTGCCCTTTCTATAAAGTAGGCATACGCCTCTTTCTCTTGTTTGATAACTAGTTGAAAACCAATTATAAGGAAAGTCATTTTTCTATACGTTTTTGAAAATAGTGGAAAATTATATTTTCTGAAATATACTGCAGTAATAAAAAGCTATAAAATATAATACTGCTACTACGAGTTTTGACTAAATTATCTTCAAGTAAGGAAGAGAAGGAAAACACATTCTATTATTTTAAAAATTACCAATATTTTAAGAACGATTAAAGTTGTGGTGATTTGTGGTAGAAGACCACCAGACTGAGCAGATGAGCAATGGATACTTTAGTTCCCAAGTTCGCAATACGTTTAGAAAGTCCTTCTTATGAGGTACAATAACCTCAGTATAATTGTAAAAAAGTAACCCCAAGTTTATTTGATATGTACATGCATTCTTTCCCTTCACAACAAGCTGGCAAACAACGATTTATAAACATAATGAAGTTATTGGTTCATAGTTATGTTTCTGAACGGATAGTTATTATAAGTACAACAGAAGGCAAAATCAATTTGACTTATAGTTTTTGCTATACACTTTTGACAGGAAAAGTGTCTTTCAATCTTAGTGGTACGTTTTAGTGTCATTATTACGTGCCATAATAGAAGCTGAAAACCTGCATAGGAGTATTCCAAAGTAAGTTTGATAAAAGAACACACGAGTTAGTTTATAGTTGCCCGGCATGGCCAGGTGGTTAGGGCTGTCGACTCGTAATCTGAGAGTCGTGTGTTCAAATCCCCGTCACCTCAAACCGAACACGGAGGCGCGTTATAACATATCGATCAATCCCACTATTTGTTGGTAAAAGAATAGAACAAGAGTCGACTGTGGACTGTGATGACTAGATGTCATCTCTTTAGTCTGCTAAATTGGGGAGGGCTATCGAAGATGACCATGGTGTAGTTTTGCTTAAATTGGAAACAAACAAAACATACTGTTTATTTTTAAGTAATATATTCTGTAATTTTTAAAGAGCAGTTAAAACTTAATTCTATCTTGCATTATTTAAATCTCAAAATGGGCGACAAGAACAAAGTCTTTCCCTCTGTGGACTCAGCAGATAGCCCGATGTGGCTTTGCTATACGAAAAAGGCCCGGCATGGCCAGGTGGGTTAAGGCGTTCGACTCGTCATCTGATGGTCGCGGGTTCGAATCCCTGTCGCACCAAACATGCTAGCCCTTTCAGCCGTGGGGGCGTTATAATATGACGGTTAATCCCACTATTCGTCGGTAAAAGAGTGGCCCAAGTGTTGGCTGTGGGTGGTGATGACTATCTGCCTTCCCTCTAGTCTTACACTGCTAAATTAAGGACGGCTAGCGCAGATAGCTTTCGTGTAGCGTTGCGCGAAATTCAAAACAAACAAACTTTACACAAGTTATATGGACCCAAATTAAAGCATAATTATAAATTATATTAAAAATAATAAAACATCTCTTATAACATTACAGAAAAAAATCAAAGTTCGCTCAGGTTATAAAATCGTTCAGGACGTTTAATAATGATTGTAAGAATATAACGACCAATCAGAAGAATAGTACATTTCGCATTCTTAGTTAAAACCTCTTTCATTTTCCAGAAGACAAGAAAAAATTAATTAAGTTAGTTGCAAGTAAGGGATTTAAATATTCAAAGAAAGAAAATAATTCAGGGATCTTAAATTCATGCAAGTTTTTGAAATGGGAAAGACGACACTTAGGTGCAGTCTTTTTATTATTGGAACTTTCATCAGTTTCCACTGCTAATTCATCAACAAGGCATCTCAAATTGATCCGTTAATGTGCAGCTTAAAGACCACTCATGTTTACTTTAATTATAAGACCTTTTAGTTGAGTTCTGAAAAAACTGTTTTTGACACAAATCTGAAATACTATATCTTTTAGGTAATAAATGAAGCCATATTTTAGTATATTTTTTCAATATTTATAATGTTAATGATCACTAAGTGTCTTATTTCCTGCTGACGATAAGAAATATCTCATGCCATCGTTGAAATTTCACTTTAAAGAAATATTGTTTAAAATGAGAATAAAATGAACTTAGTTCTTGTGTGTTTTTTTCGTATAATTTGTTTGTTTTTGTTTTTGAATTTCGCGCAAAGCTACACGAGGGCTATCTGCACTAGCCGTCCCTAATTTAACAGTGTAAGACTAGAGGGAAGGCAGATAGTCATCCCCACCCACTGCCAACTCTTGGGCCAATCTTTTACCGACGAATAGTGGGACTGACCGTCATATTATAACGCCCCCACTGCTGACAGAGCGAGCATGTTTGCTGCGACCGGGATTCGAACCAGCGACCATCGGATTACGAGTCGAACGCCTTAATCCACCTGGCCATGCCGGGCCAACTTGGGTAAAGAGAAAACTAAGAAGTTTAAGAAATAATAATAAAATAAATAATAATAAAATTGTCCTTCTAAAAACTTCGGTTGCTTTGATATCAAACGTTTCTTAGTACGTGGGTGTTTTTTTGTTTTTTATAGCAAAGACACATCGAGCTATCTGATGTATCCACCGAGGGGTATCGAACGTTCGTGTTTAGTGTTGTAAACCCGCAGACATAACACTATACCAGCAGCGGATGATTGTTTATAATTACAATTTTAAGATTGATGTTTTCTTATCCGACAAGATAAAGTAAATTCAAGAAGTTAAGCTTAGATAATTAATATAAATAAGAGGTTGAATAAGTTGTGAATGTATTAATACATTTGAAGAAAGAAGATGACATAATACGGTTAGACTTTTCACACCACAGTCCTGTGTTATGATTCCTAAAGAACACAAACTTAATAATTTAGTTGTTGTTATTTTGAATTAAGTACATAGTTACACAATGAGCTATCTGTGCTCTGCCCACCACGGGTATCAAAACCCGGATTTTAGCGTTGTAAGTCCGCAGACATACCACTTAGCCACTGGGGGATTCTTTTAATTAGTTAATTAATCAGAATATCATTTTGGGAACTATTATTTAGTTAGATCGAACGAAGTTATTAATATATGAATCATAAAAAATCATAAAAAGATCTTGTGTTTAAGATTCAGAAATATCCACAACCACATAGAATGAGCATCTTCGGCAACTGGGATTCAAACTCGTGACTCTCACATTGCGAATAGAGAACCTTAACCACAAGTGATCTTGGTAGGACTCAACATTGCATGAAGAATCCAGTTCACACATGTAGAGCGTCCCTCTGTTAGAGCGGTAAGCCTTCTGATTTACAACGCTAAAATCAGGGGTTCGATTCCCCTCGGTGAATTCACCAGATAGCCCAATGTGGCTTTGCTATAAGAAAACACACACACATGTAGCATACCTTTACATTTTCTCCTCGGAAGTTCGTTAGCTTTCGAGTAACGACCCTCATCAGAGCAGACAAGAATGCGTGAGTTCATAATTCTAAATCGGAAAACATTCAAATCTAAAAATCCTAATTTGAAAGGAAATGAAGATCGATTAGAAATTACCATAATTAGCGAAAATTTCATCTGCTTGTTCTTGAATAATATGGTAACTCTATTCTGGAGTATTGAAGTTATGGTAACTCTATTCTGGAGTATTGAAGTTATGGTAACTCTATTCTGGAGTATTGAAGTTATGGTAACTCTATTCTGGAGTATTGAAGTTATGGTAACTCTATTCTGGAGTATTGAAGTTATGGTAACTCTATTCTAGAGTATTGAAGTTATGGTAACTCTATTCTAGAGTATTGAAGTTATGGTAACTCTATTCTAGAGTATTGAAGTTATGGTAACTCTATTCTAGAGTATTGAAGTTTATTTGTTTGATTTAGCATTGGGCTCTCTGCTGGCATCGAACCCCGGATTTTTGCTTTTTATGCACTTCTTCGTATGTTCTACAAGAAGTGCTTAGAATATGAACAAACAGCTACAACCACAT
Source organism: Tachypleus tridentatus (assembly GCF_004210375.1). Taxonomy (NCBI): domain Eukaryota; kingdom Metazoa; phylum Arthropoda; class Merostomata; order Xiphosura; family Limulidae; genus Tachypleus; species Tachypleus tridentatus. The sequence goes on along the minus strand of NC_134831.1, from coordinate 131,175,366 downwards.
TGTGTTTTCCGCTTCTTTTAGTTTTGGTTTGTTTTTCAACTTTCACGCACAGCTACACGAGTGCTATTTGCCCTAGCTGTCCATAATTTAGCAGTGTAAGACTAGAAGGAAGGCAGCTAGACATCACCGCCCACCACCAACTCTTGGGCTACTCTTTTACCAACGAATAGTGGGATTGACCGCACATTATAACGCCTCCACGGCTGAAAGAGCAAGCATGTTTAGTGTGACGGGGATTCGAACCTGAAACCCTCGGATTGCGAGTCGAGCACCCTAAACACCAAGCCAAGACGGGCTTGCTTTGAGTGAATGACATACGAAGAAAAAGACAGTACTCTCAAAATAACGAATTTTCTATATAAATAGTAATTAGTGTTATTAATGAACGTCTCATTACATATAATAATCTCATTCTTAGGTTTCACACACTTTATTCAAGAAATTCGGCCTCATCTATAGTCTTTTCTTTTTACACTGTCAGTGGATCAGCGATAAATTTATTGGCTTGCAATGTTAAAATTCAGAGCTCAATTATTCTGTGATTGGCAGAGCGTATATTGAAACCCTTGGGAATGTTTTACTCTAAAACAACAACAACAACAATACGTAAATTGTGCAAATGAACTAAATACTTAAGTACAGTTACGAATTAAAACATATTTAATGTGACGATTAACTTGCTGATATTAAAAACGCCCGTCCTTTCTGTTCTACTGTCCTTTTTAAAACTAGAAAAAGCTTTGGTAAGTCAACTACAGTGACCGGTTACTCTGTGAGGACCCCCATACACTTATGTTGAACAATAGAGTGACGCATCAGTGAAAACTGCTCTCAGTGGCACAGTGGTATGTCTGCGGACTTGTACCGCTAGAAACCGGATTTCGTTTTGATAACCATGGCGGGCAGAGCACAGGTAGCTCTTTGTCTGTTTAATAAAAAACAACTACAACAAAATTTAAAGCGTGTAGCCACACAAACACGGTTAATTCATTGGACATAATTCTCAGCGTAATGAACATTCGAGTGTGTGACAATTATAACAAATTGTTATATGTGGAAAACCATATGTAAAATCATAATTTACTGATGTTTATATAAGAATAACTAATGGTTTATGTCAACGACGTTTTTATTTACCTTCTACGTCGAAAATAAATTTCCTCAATTGCATAGTCTTTGACATAAAACAATTTAATGGTATTATCGTATTGTTCCCCCTAAAACAATTAGAATTCTATCTGAATCTTTGTCCATTCACTTGTCGCTAGCTTTCTTAGTTTCACTGTATATTGGTAAAATGACAAAGGAAAAAAATTCTTTCATCTTTATTTATCTTCAATACAATAACGTTATCGAGACCTAATTTGCTCAACCTTGAGTGGAAACATTCGAAAGAAAATCCATCAACTGATCACACTACCTTAACGTCCTCAAACAACAAGTTGGTAATTAAACCGCCGAAATACGTTCCAATAAAACATTAAAATGTCCACATCTGACATTTAGACCGTGTCAAAAGAATGGCACATAAGATCAAATGCCTTTTGTGCATTCGTAAACAAAACTTTCTGTTTTTGTTTGTTTGTTTTTTTTAATTTCGCACCAAGCTACTCGAGGGCTATCTGTGCTAGCCGTCCCTAATTAGCAGTGTAAGACTAGAGAGAAGGCAGCTAGTCATCACCGTCAACTCTTGGGCTACTCTTTTACCAACGAATAGTGGGATGGACCGTTACATTATAACGCCCCCACGGCTGAATAGGCGAGCATGTTTAGCGCCAGGGGGATGCGAACCCGCGACCCTCAGATTACGAGTCGCACGCCTTAACACGCTTGGCCATGCCGGGCCCTTCAGGCTAGAATGCTAATAATGTAGGAAACACAAATCATGCAAAAAACGTATTTGATTTCATTCGGTTAAATAACAAACATGTATTTTTCATCATAGTTAAAAAGAAGACATATAAGACATGTTTCACATTCTAGGACATTTAGTGGATTCTGTTTCCAACAGTAAATAACTTATTTATTGTGGCAAACACGTTCTGAAGCTCACTGTGTGCACAACTTTTAGTTTCAAAATTGTGGAAATTTAAAAAGGTTTCCACGTGTTCAACGTGATATTCCCCCCCACCCCCACCACGTGCTCACAAACTTTATGGTTGAAGAAAGGGACCAATATTCCAGCATCGAAACAAATAAACAACACGGGTGAAGAGGGAAACTTTATACAGTTTAAATGTTCAATAATGAAACGTAATAAGTTTAGTTACATACTTAGTCAATAGGGTTAATCCTAAGATTTATAACCTCAGCTAATAAGTTTAATTTTGATACTTATCGTAGGTTCGTTTGTTTTCTTGTTGTGGGGTAAACGCCTTTTACAGTGTAGCGAAACATTATAATAATTGATTATATTTATTATCAGGCATTTGAATTAAGCATAATACATTTTTAACACTGTATTCTACATCTAGTCTCTTTGAGATTTTGAAGAATTGGGAGAGTGTATGGTCACGTATTACCTGTTGCTGACGACTTGTATCGTCCGTTCAATAACTCACCAGGCCGGCTGGGACACAGTAAACACAACAGTGATCGAAACTCTCTTTACGTAACATATTTGCTACACGATAATAGTTATGCTGTGAAGGCTTTTTTTTTCCAAAATGTATTTACACGAGAGAACGATACTTTCAGAACATCAAAGTACACATCATGTGACATATTCTCAATGGATACATGGCTACTTAAAGACCACTGTTTAGGAGGGTAAAAAAATGGGTATCAGACTTCAATCTTTAATATAAGCAATGATGAAAGAGAGCACTTTTGGCATATGAACTTACATTTAAATTGACAACAATCGACGATAGATTGTTTCATTGCAAACTGGTGATTGGTGAAATGTGAACTACATTTCAGCCAATAGTGTTGGAGGTATATATGTACAACATTAATGGTAACCTGACTGCTGGCAGTCACAACAGATTTTTGTCTATTAGTGCTTCCTCAAGAACAATACGTAATGAGTAGGAATTCAGTTTCTAGCTCGAATAATCTCAAGCTTTGTAGCATATTTGTGGAAACGTTTGTCTCGTAATCTGAAGGTCGAAGGACCGAATCCCCTCCAACCAAACACGCTCGCCCTTTCAGCCGTGGGGGCGTTATACTGTGACTGTCAATCTCACCTATCACTTATATAATTTCCCTCTTGGTAAAATAGTACCCCAAGGGTTGGCGGTGGGTTGTAACGACTAGCTGCCTTTCGTCTAATTTTTTACTGCTAAATTAGAGAAGGTTTAGGTAGATGTCCCTCGTGTAGCTTTGCGCGAAATTCAATCATCTGTCTCGCAGAATGAAGAATGGGAAGAAGATAATAATAAACTTTAACGTGTTTGTCCCCCGAAGGGACAACCGTAAGTCTTTGGATTAACAATGGTTAAGTCAGGAACTTATTTACCCTCGTTGGACACAGATATAAGAAAACACCCCCCCACACACACACACAGAGTAAACGTGTTTGATATGAATCCTTCAACGTTGGCTTTTTGACCGTTTAGTGATATAGAGTAAAACATAAGTTTGATTGATTACACGAGAAAAACGTGATGTCGCACGTATGTGTTTTGTATAAATTTCTTGTCGTCCGTTAAACTCAAACAAGTTACTTGACAAAACATCGAGCTTGGAGCACACAGCGTATAATCACGACTACAAGGTGGCGTTTAAGAAAATGTGATTCAGAGATTTCTAAACGAAATCAATAATTTTAACCAGCAATTATTAGAAAGTAAAAGCATTTCTTCCTCTTGCAAATAACCTCTCACGGCTGAGACACATAAAAAAAGATCGTTTTTGTTTTATCTCCGTTTTGAGTTCTTCCGTATAAATAAACATTAGAATTTCCGGAGAGTATTTCATCTCACAGCTCGTACTGACTAAAATGATATTTTATTAGATACTTGCACACAACGTGATAAGTTCTGCTGTGATAAAAAGATTTCTTTTTACATGGAGTCTCTTTGTCAATATTAGATCCAATGGTGTAATCTAATTTACACAACTGTTTCGTACGATATTAGATGTCTTTGTATTTGTAGAACTAAAATGCTTTTTTATTTTCTGTTTGTCGATTATTTGAAGTTTCTACACAAGGAATTATTAAAATATGAATACGTGAAATATCCTTATAGATTTATCGATTACTCATAAAAATATATTTTCACAAATATTGTCACGATAACCAATTACATGGAACCAAGCAGTTAAAAGTAAAAATAAATTTAAAATAGTATAAAATAGGCTTAAAATGATATGAAATCATAGAGAAATATTTTTATTATTGGGAAAAAGTCCTTTTTAGACAACTATTTGATCAACTAATGACTGTTCGAATTTTTTGATGTATTTAAGATCAGTACCGGGAAAGTCATATTTTACCATAAGTTCTAGACCTCGGTCATGCTTGTATTGTTAAAGCAATCAAATCATTCCAGAGAACTTTCAATAATAATGTTCTTTTCTTTGTTGCTGTGAAACCCTAAAGTTAAATAATTGATATACAAACTGATATCAATTAGTTTCAGACTGTTTATTTTACCAGTTTCACTGTCCAGCTAACGTATCTGGACAATGCAATGTAAGATCGTTACCATGACATCTCATGGACTATTGAGCACGTGTATGTGTAGGAGGAAATGTGACAGATGACAGAAATGAGAAGTTATATATAAATTTCAAGGACAGTAGTCCTCACAAAAACATCTGTTTATGAGAGAGACTGGATGAAGAATAGAGCAGTTTTGTCGTTTTCTAAAACAGTTTGTGCTCATGGAGAAATATTTGAAAACACGGAAGAGAAGGTACGGATTGTTTTTGTTTGTTTTTTTGAATTTCGCGCAAAGCTACTCGAGGGCTATCTGTGCTAGCCGTCCCTAATTTAGCAGTGTAAGACTAGAGGGAAGGCAGCTAGTCATCACCACCCACCGCCAATTCTTGGGCTACTCTTTTACCAACAAATAGTGAGATTGACCGTAACATTATAACGCCCCCACGGCTGAAAGCGCGAGCATGTTTGGTGTGACCGGGATTCGAACCCGAAACTCTCGGATTACGAATCGAACGCCACAACACACTTGACCATGCCGGTCCCACTGAATAAGTGTAAGGATCTACACTAATTTTCAGTATTGCTATAATGTTATTAAACATTCCAAAAGATCTGTGCTGACATAGAAGCTCAAACTATGGCGTTGCAATAATTATGGGTATGATAATTACAAGCGTTATAGTATAATATAGATACCGTGAAATTAGAAATGTTTCCCAAACATTCCCTGAAGAAATGAAACACTAATTCCTGCAAATCTACGAATTTTTTAACACTAAGTCTTCAGTGAAATTGAAATTATGAAGATGATTTTTCATGGTACTGTATAGCTTGTTGTTCTTTATAAAATACATTTAAGTACAGAAGTATACTGCTAATTGGTGCTAAAATAGCAGCTTTTGTATATACATGTAGGCGTTGCCGTGACAATTTCTCAGTGATAATAACATAAAAAGAACACCTATCATGCTTTAAAATAACGATTCTTTTACGTTTGGATTGCAGTTGTGTCGTAAGAACAACAGTCAATCTCCACTAACAAACCAAACAAGATTAGCCCAAGAATTGAGGACGGGTGGTGTTGACTAACTGCCTACTCTTTGATCTATCAGTTCAAAACTAGAGATAGCTATGCACATCGAAAGATAGTCCTTGTGTGACTTCGCGCACTGTTATGACAGAAAGTTTATTTCTCGAAATAAAATATTTAGAGCTGTTTTTGATCGCTGTTCTTGTCACGTCTTTATCACTTATATAATTTCTCTCATTATGAATTAGAATATACGACAAAAATATTTTATAACCGTGATAACTAATGGTCTCTGATGCTTAACAGTTCCCAAATCCTTTAATTATCTCCAGTCTCAGAATTTCATTATATCAGCTCTATCTTTAATTAATGATGACTGCTTAAAAGGGTCATAAAATTAATCCATTTCACGTGACTATTTCTTTACTTTTCCAGTTAAGTTCTCACCGAAGAGATTACCATTATGTACTAAAGTCTGATGTTATTAGAAAGGGAAAAAAATGCTGGAAAAGGTATTTGAAGACAAATCGTATATGTTAAATGTGCTACAGTAAAGTAATATATATTACGGTAATTGCTTTTAAATCCACGCCCATTTAATTCGTTGAACTACAACTATCATCAGATGTGATTGCTCTACGTACCATCTTTTTGAAACTATCAAAATGGTTCAATTTCGTTAAGACCTTTAAAAAATCACAATTTTTTTTGTCGTTTATAGTACAAATTCTCTGTTTGTTTGTAAAATCTTGGGAAAAATCAGTTTCTATTTTGAATTTTGATTTCTTGGAAATTGTAGATGACGAAATTAAACGCGTTTGTCAGCCATATGTATGCATATAATTCTAGAATTGTTTTGCGCTCACGCACTTTCTTTGAAATATCAAGTAGCAATGTACAAAACTCACATACGCGTAAAAATAGGTAATTATTTGTGGTTTTTAGCTCAGTTCCAACGAACTCTATAAACTTATATTAATTATTTAGAAATCCTTCAGTGGCACTGTGGTATATCTGTGGACTACTATAAACCAGGTTTCGATATCCCTCATGGGCAGAGCACAGATATGTTATTGTACCTTCTAGCTCAAGAAAATGTTTTTATTAAAGTAAACTATATGTTCTTATTACAAAGGGGCCCGGCATGGCCAGGTGGTTAAGACACTCTACTCGTAAGCTGAGGAGCGCGAGTTCGAATCTCCATCGTACCAAACATGCTCGCCCTTTCAGCTGTGGGGGCATTATACAGTGACGGTCAATCCCACTATTCGTTTGTAAAAAAAGTAGCCCAAGAGTTGGCGGTGGGTGGTGATGACTAGCTGCCTTCCCTCTAGTCTTACACTGCTAAATTAGGTAGGGCCAGAGCAGATAGCCCTCGTGTAGCTTTGCGCGAAATTCAAAGCGAACAACCAAACTTACTGTAAAGGAAAGTTTATAAAACGATATGACGATATAAATGTAATATAGAGAATCCATCAGTCCATAAGATCGAAAAAGAAAAGGTATTTAAAATGTTATATTTTCTTTACTTGAAACTTTTATCACTTTAGTTTAACAATAAAAAAAACCATACCATTAAATGTTTCTATACGTTATACGTTTTTGCTCTTGTCTACTTATTACAGAATTTCGTAATAGGCAATCTGTATTCTGTCCACCATGGAGTATCGAACATCGGATTTTTGAATCATAATTTCATAAAATTACTATTGACCTACCGGCCGTTTGTTGGGCCCACGTGGAGAAACTAACAAACTTGTGGTTTCACATTTTGTATCTTGTATGCATTTGTTTACAACTATATATAAGGGAAACAACTTTTCAAGTCCAATGATATCCTTTCATTAATCATGAATTTACATGACCAGCGTTTATAGGACGTGTACTCCAGCTAATAGTAAACTCTTCTTTACTCTGAGCTCTGTTTACTGATATAATAATAATTCCTCTAATGTTTCTTGATTAAGTTAAAAATAACTGTCTTGGGGGTTCGCAATTATAACGTTTCATTAATACAATTCACATATAAAATTTTATGGAAAAGACAAGATAAACATTCAGGCAGTACCTACCCTATTGATTATTACTTAACCATAATGGTTTACGTATATAACGTTTAAAAGGACTTTTTGCAAGTGAAGGTGTCTTCAAAGAGTCAGTGAAGCATAGCGTGACATGTAATGTTACGTGTGCATGTTATCTTAACCTTTAACCAGGAACAAAGAACTTGTTTAATACATCAAGGAATAAAATATGTTTATTTTCGTATGACTGACACTGACTTTGTAAAATAATATAGAATAGGAAATTAGCAAACACCAGGGTAAAACAGACTGAAAAATATATATATTTTTTCCTTTTCGTATATTTCTGCTATTAATTTTCTTTGATTTTAAATTTCAATATGCATATCATTTACATATTTATCAGCTCATTGTTCTGTCGCCATATATTTTTAATCTAAAGACTGGATTTGACAGTGTGATAATTCTATCATGGTTTCAATGGGCTCGTGTTCTTCAAACTTTGTTACAAATACGTTCTGTTCGTCCTAAATGCGTTTGGTTTGGTTTGGTTTTTTTTTTCAAAATGTTTTATATTGTTATAGCTATCGATTGAGTCATACAACTTTTACGTTAAAGCATCCTACTTGGCCACTAATTTTCAAAATATCTACCAAACTAATTATTCTAATTTAATCATTTATATTAAACCATCTTTATTCATTATTTGAATCGTTTTCTGATATATTTCTAGCTTATGTATTTTTTATTTTTTATTTTCACTAAGGTTAGATTTATCGACCAGGAAATTTTATTGGCCAGTACCCGTCTTCGAAACGTTTCGTTTTAAATAACGACTATATAGCAAGGCACGTCTCACTGTTCAATGCATTAGTCGTTAAAAGCAGTTAAGCAGGCGATGAGTTAGGGATTACTGACCCACATCCAACTGAACTTCCAGTAAAAGGTCTGTATGCTAGGAAATTTTACGGCTGCACAGTTTAAGGTAAGAGTACGGTATTAAGCACACGTTTTGTCCTGTTACGATGAACTGTTCCTGTACTGAATTAATTGACCACGAACAACTTCGAAACCCTAGCTAATTTTACTGAGTAAGTTTCTACATTGGAAAATCAAACTAAAAAACGAACTGGGTTTTAAGAAAACTGTCTGATTCGCTGAAGTGTATAGTTATTTTCAGTGCTCTATAAAATCAACATCTTCGGCTGCCTGGAGAGGATACTTGTTTTAACCATTCGCGCTGCTATACAGTTCGTGTGGTGTCTGTCAGTCAGTTAGTAGACATTAAAATGAGGCCATAAGAAGGACTCTTAACGCTGCAATCTGTACTTTCGTGATGTCAGTAAAACGTGCGCATGCTATAAATCATGAGGAGAATTATGCATTCTGTAAGATGCAAAACAGCATGACATAAGGAGTTTAAAAGCAAGAAATAAAAACATTTATTACTATTAATTTTGGTTTTAATTACATTTGAAAAAGAACACTTTCGAAGGCTCTGTTGAAGTGTTTCTAGCTAGAATTCCTTTGTTCTTATTCATAACAATACGAAACTAAATGTTTGTAAGGTAATGAAGTTTTGTGAACAATTAAAATAAAAATAGGATCAAAATTATGAGTTCATAGAAAGAAAACTTTGAAATGATAACTTAAGAGTCAATTTGTTTGTTTTGTTTTGAATTTTGCACAAAGTTACTCGAGGGCGATCTGCGCTAGGCGTTCCTAATTTAGCAGTTTAAGACTAGAGGGAAGGCAGCTAGTCATCACCACCCACTGCCAACTCTTGAGCTACTCTTTTATCAACGAATAGTGGGATTGACCGTCACAATATAATACCCCCACGGCTGAAAGGGTAAGCATGTTTGGTGCGACCAGGATTCAAACCCGCGACCCTCGGATTACGAGTCGAACGCCTTAAGACACTTGGCCATGCCGGGTCATAACTGACCAAATCATGTTTAATTACGTGACTTCAGTAATAGGAAGTATGGAATTTCCTGGTTCAAAAGAGAACTGTAAACAATTTTAAATGTCTTGTTCTATACGACACATTATTGGTTTTTTGAAGAGGATAAAATAATTCATTTTATCATCTTATATTAGTGTTCTTCTATATCGGAACTCTGTATATCTTATTATTTTTTGTCTGTAAGTAACAGTAAGAACAAGATAGAAACTCTCACCTAACGTTTTTTTTTTAAAAAAAAAACAATAATTACATGAATCATTCAGTTTTTTCCATCTGGATTTAAAATCCAAACCTTTCACATTTGTATTAATATTTATAAGTTCTGGCTCAGCTTCACGAGTAATTAAGAGTTAACCGTTATTATTTATATGCATCACAGATATTTTATTTAAAGTAATGGAACAGAAGGGTGGCTTTGTGTTTGGCATGCCAGGCAGGTAATTGAAAAGTCCAAAGCTCGGGTCTGCGACATGATTATGAGCATGCTCCGTTCTTTTAGCTGAGTGCGTCATATAAAAATGACAAGTAATTCTCCTCGTCTGTAAGAATAACCATACAGTTCGCAGGAACTATTGACTAATAATCTTTCCTTTGGTTGTAAGTTCTGAATTAGGGACAGCTAATTAGAGTTTCTTACCTGGCTGCTCAAGTTGAAAATACTAGATACTTGAAATAATCAAGAGAAACGTACATTAATTTGGCCAGATACATTTGTTTGCCATCTTGGTGACAGGTGGGTTAAGGAGCAAATAACATAGCGGTCACCCCCTCACTTAGTAACCTTCTACACATTCATATAATTTTCACAAGTGATAACACAAAAACCAAAATTTTCTTTACTTTTTTGTAATAATTATATTTTAAACGAGAAAAATGATTTTAAGGAGAAAGTAAATGTAAGAAAAACAAAGTGTCCTACAATTCAGAAAACATTATAATAAAGACAGAACCCAAGTGTAAACGTAACAACACAAGAACTCAACTGGAAATTACTTTTGAGTGATAGAATTGCCCAATTTTTTTATTAATCTGTACATCAAGTATATCTCATGACATCGATGTCACTTTTAAACTGTGATTGTTGTTTCTTATTTGTCTTTTGTCTTTCGCACAAAGCTACACGAGGGCTATCTGTGCTAGCCGTCCCTAATTTAGCAGTGTGAGACTAGAGGGAAGGCAGCTAGTCATCACCATCCACCGCCAACTCTCAGGCTACTCTTTTACCAACGAATAGTGGGATTGACCACACATTATAACGCTCTTACGGCTGAAAGGGTGAGCATGTTTGGTGCGACGCGGATTCGAACCCGCGACCCTCAGATTACGAGTCGAACGCCTTAACCCACCTGGCCATGCCGGGCCTGTTGTTTCTTATTAAGTATTATTAAGTACAAGTCTACACAAAGGGCTATCTCTGCTTTCTACTTAGTTACATTGCAGTTAGAATGTAATTTTCCTTAAGAAAACAGTTTTCACGAAGTCTGTATAAAGTCTGAACAATGCGTTTTTTTACGGTTCTCAGACAACAAAAATAGTGTGCCAAAATAGTACATCTGAATAAAAATTGTATTTTGCGTTGGTTTTTAATCCTTATGTTCTTTCATTTTCATTATCTTATCGTTTATCGTTACTTTTAATGTTTTTTACATAGTTTGGATTTAATGTAACATAATCGGTTTTGCATATTTTTTTTACTTGCGTATTTTTTCTTGTAGAGATCTAAAAAGTCGTCTTTCGTCACACAGCCAGCATGACGTCACAAACTTTAGGGACCGAAATGAATCTCTGTCACTGAGTTAATTTCCGGCGCTCTCTCTCTCTTCAATATATAGTTGACACATTGCTATTTATGAAAACGTCCCTTGACTTTTATTATTTAAGTCCGTGTTTTTATACACCTCGCTATTATTCCACCAAAACGTCTAGGCCAACACTGCAACGTGGACTACGCTTGATAAGGTCAATGGCTGATATACTTTGACAAACCTTAATTAACCAGAACTTCTGCCTTCACACAAGGCCTGAGAGGCGTATGTTCTCACTAAATCCCGAAGATAAGGTCCTCTGTACAAACAAGATAGACGGAAATAACAAGAAAAGTTTCTAAATTACAAGACATTCTTAATACAAGCATTATTAAGTTTGTTTTATAACTAAATATCTATATAACTATATACAATGAACATTTTAATACTGTTCATCAACAATGTTGACAAAAGTTTGCTTCTGTTCTAAGTATAGTAGTATTTAATAATAAGGATCGACAAGGATACTAAATAATTCTTGCGCTAAAAAAACCACCCTATTGAATTCCTAAGCCAAATTACTGACCATTCAAAGTATTGGTTATGATATATTATGCACATATATGTTAATAATACGCTAAAATGTCACTAACGTTTCAGGTATAATAATTCAAAGATTCCTAAAACAGCAACTTTTTCATTTACTACCCACATACCTATCTGATCACGTCAGAGGGGCTACCCTCTAAATGGCTTGTGTTATCACTACGAGATCTCTAGAGCTTATTTAACTGGTCCGTGGGTACATGATTTTGATATTCCGATAAAAGTCCATAAATATTCAGGCATAATGAAAGTATGTCATGCACGTATTTAAATATATTTTCAATACAACAGATGGCGCTCATATCGATTGATATAAACGAGTTTTTAAAGGTAAAGTATATACTTTATACAGGTATAACACAATATATAAACAAACAAGAGTTTTAAAATTATTGATTTTAAAATGAAGTAGGGATTCTGCTTTAAAAATTAATGGATAAAGAATTAAATCCACAATCACAGATTTATAAAATGTAATCCCTCTTGTGGCAGTTTTATACACTTATATGTAGGCCTAGGTAGGGATTATATTTTATAAATTTGTGGTTGTGGTTTTAGATTTTATTTCATTACTTTTTATAGCAAGATCCCAACTTCGTTTTAATATTCAATCTTTTTAACACTCTTGTTAAAATAAATATCTTCAATTGTCTCATCGTACCTTTTTAGTTAAATCTATATCGAGAAATGAGTTATTTTCATTAATATATTTCTTATACATCATACGAAAAAATAAACTGCAATTGACTTTTGGAAAAACAAGTTGTTATTGATTACGTTAACGAATAAATTTTATTTGTTTTAAGTCTAATATTTTCTCCCTATTTTGCTTTATATGCTACTTCCATTTCTTTTAAAGTTTTGCTATTTCGTTTTTTTTCTTTCTTTCTCTCTATTTTTCCCTATATCATCCTTTTCTCTATCTCTGACTTCAATAATGTAACTAGTACTGACTTGTTTAAAAAACTGATACATCTTGTTACAAATAATACATTATTTCCATATCAATAAATATACTTACACGAATTTAAGTGCTCAATTATTTGCTAGCAAAATTCACAGAATTTGCCCCCCCAGTGGCTCAGCGGTATGTCTTCGGACTTACAACGCTAAAACCCGGGTTTCGATACCCATGGTGGGCAGAGCACAGATAGCCCATTGTGTAGCTTTGTGCTTAATTCAAAAACAACACAAATGTTATCTCAAAAAACAATTACCTACATAATATGATGTCTCAATGAGCATTTTACTTTCTTTTACGGAGTTTTACTGTGATTTACGATTCAGACACTATGCTCAGACCCTTCTTATTTCCCCAACGTCTACGCTGTTTATTATTCCAATCAAACAAAACAAATAACCACGTGATTTAAAGATCATACTATTGACGCTTTAGGAAGAGTTATATGAGGCTCAACATTCTGTTTAACTAAAATAAACAATAAAGACGAAATAAACGGCGCCGCGATAACGTAAGATAAAGTTCCATTACCATCAACATATGATAATTAATTCGAGTGGTCATAAACCTTCGTTACTGTTTAGTGTTTGTCACTCGTTCCCTGGTTTAGCATACAAGATACGTGTAAATTTATATTTCACTCATTATTGTGTTGATTATCTTTGTATGTGATACAATAAGACGCATATTTTCATAAAAGATTCAATAACTTATTTTCGTTTCTCGTCTTTCACTACTCAACAAAATAACTCACATCGAGGACCTTAAGCATAGAATATTTTCAAAGCTCATAAACTGGGTTTATACACCGTTAGACAATCTTTGTTGGTCTGTATTTATATATTAATTATGTAACTTACGCCCTAATTTTAACTGTTTACAATATTTTATGTTTACTTTTCTACCTTTGGTTTGTTCTTACTTTTCCTCTCAGCCGTATATATTTCATTCAGTTTTCCAATTACGTTTCTTATTCTGTGGAGCTAATACAGTAAAAAAATGAAATACAGTAAAAGAAAGAGTCGAAATAAATGTTCGAAGCGAGTTTGTAAAGAAAGTTTAAAGTAATAATCCAGAATAACCTAAGAAAATATAGAAAATCAATATTATCTTTTCAAGTTGCTGCTCCAGGGTATCTGCTATCGGACAAATCCACGACTAAAACAAGAGCGACACCAAGTGTGGTAATATATTTGATATTATTTATAGATATCCAATAACACTGAATCGGTTAAACTTGGTTTTACCTACGCACGTACAAATGTCTAGAACAGTGAACAGTAAACGACAAAAGATATGTAACATCGATTTTAAAACGGATCATAACCAAACTTCAGACAAGTTGACGAATGTGACCGTAGTCAATTCAGCTCGTGAGATTCTTGTTTTGAGAAACAGAACACAATATTGATATTTTATTTCATAATAAATAAACACACAAAAATACAGCATATATTAGAACTTTTAGTTGTTCACTTGCGTCTCCTATAAAACGAACAATGTATACGTAGTGATAATGGATACCAGAAACTTTATCTTAATTAATCAATGCCCATACTACAACTTTTCTAATAAACAATGAACTCTTTGCACTCTTTGAAGCGTTACTTATTTTCTGGTAAAATAAAGCCTTATTCTCTTAGAGAAAATCTTTCATAAATTTCACTCGATGTAATAGGTAAAGAGCACTGCACAGTGCATCAGAGATATTATAAAAATTGATAAAAACAAACCATAGGAAACACATGTTCCAAACTGAACGCCACATATTATCAGTGGCATAAAAGAAAGTTATCGAAATATTAAGTGGCATATCAAGTGTTCAGTTAAGGACGTGGCCTCTGCTTCTTTAACAAACCAAACCAACATCCATTAACCAGAAGACACTATAAAATGTAACTGATATTAGGGTCCTTACTGAATTACGTCTGAAATGAAGCAGCTAATGTGAGGCATGTTATATATATATGTAATATACCTATTTTACAAACTTTACAGTAAATTAATACATTTAATATATACTGACTTTAATAAAAGTTTATAAAAAATTCTTACTAATATATAAAAAAACATGAAACAGCATGATATGAAACAAGAAACAAGTTAAAATATTTATATACATATGAGAATTAAACGATGAATAAAATTGAACTCATTAAAATTAGATTACCTGAAGTTAAAGTTATGTTTTGTCTTGTTTATGCTTTCGTTTAGGTTATTTAACTCAACGAGTACGTTTAAAAACAACACAATGAAATGTTTTAAGGTTAATAAATACACACGTTTTATAAAGCTAATGTTTCAGTAATAATAACCGAATACTCATTAAAATTGTAGATAACATTGCGGTGCAACTAAATGAGTATACTGATTGAAAGTAATGTTTTGACGCTACTGACTGGTTCCACACCTCATAAACAGCATTGGACAATACTATTACTACTATATTACGACAGTACAAACTGATTGAGCATTTTATAAACAGCACGTCGTTTCGGTGTAACCAGTTGAATTGATACGGTGTTTCACCTTTGTTTGTTTGTTTTTGAAATTCGCGCAAAACTACACGAGAGTTATCTGCGCTAGCCGTTCCTAATTTAGCGGTGTAAGACCAGAAGAAAGACAGCTAGTCATCATCACCCACCGCCAACTCTTGGGCTTCTTTTTTATCAACGAATAATTGGATTGACCGTTACATTATAACGCTCCAATGACTGAAAGGGCGAGCATGTTTGGTGTTATGGGGATTCGAACACACGACTCTCAGATTCGGAGTCGAGTGCCTTAGCCAACTGGCCATGCCAGGCCATTTCACTTTTGTTCAGTATAACAATTTTTCGCCGAGGTTTAAAGAGCTGCGGTTAGGGCACTCAACTCGCAGTTTTTGGGTCGAGGTGATTCAACATGTTCGAAGTTTCGGTCGTGGGGGAGTTGTAACATGACGGTCACTCCCACTGTTTGTTGGCAAAGAGTAACTCAAAATTTGACGGTGGGTGATTTTTGACTAGTTGTCTCTTTTCTAGTTTATCACTTGAAAATAACGGACGGATAGCGCAAATAGCCTTTGAGTAGCCTCGTACGAAATAAACCGAAACAAATAAAAGTCACGTATTAGATTTTTAATTTTAATTTTCGTTCATGGAACTTCTTGTCAAGATTACGATACTAAAGTAACGTATTACTATTTCACAAAAGCGTGTCCTAATCCCTTGTCCTCGTATCAAATGACAACCTGGTGACAAAGTATTCTCTGAATAAAAAATCGTAGCTCTTGGACAACGACAACTCTATTAGAGTTAGGCC
The DNA here is from genome assembly GCF_004210375.1 of Tachypleus tridentatus. Lineage (NCBI taxonomy): Eukaryota > Metazoa > Arthropoda > Merostomata > Xiphosura > Limulidae > Tachypleus > Tachypleus tridentatus. The sequence continues at coordinate 131,159,119 of NC_134831.1, read as the reverse complement.
TTGCGGTGACACTGTTCATCGCTTTTGATGGATTGCTTAGTTTCTCGAAAATGGAGCTAGAATAAGGGAAGGTAATTTTATAAGTAGAACGAAATACTAAGTGGTACACGCTAAAAAAACTTTCTATATCTTGCAAATTTTTATACCAGAGTGACTGCAAAAGGAGCGATAAAGTTACACATTTTGGTTGTTAAAAAATAACTTAGCTTTACATGGGATCAGTAATTAATACTACGATTATAAAATACTTTATCAGTTAACTCAAGTGAAATAGCTCAAGCAACTTGCCATTTTATAAAACGTGTACGACATATCAACTTACGGCATTAACGTATTTTCCTTTGAGAATATCCATATCCGTGTACTCGAGAACGTTTCACAGAGTGTATTGGATTTTAGAGATTATATACGCACTAGTAATTGAAAAGGTAATTCTGCAAACATTATGCAACGTGTTTATATATTTCTTTTATTCTTATACAACTATATTTTTATAATAAATGGTAGAAGATAAACAATTTTCTGTTTGTTCAGATTGTTTGTTTGTATTAAGCGCAAAGCTACGCAATGAGCTCTCTGTTTGTAGCGTCATAAATTCGCGGGCATACCGCAGTGATATAGGGGGCTTCTGTTCAAAGAGAGGTTAAATATTTGATATATTTTTGTTAATTTTCATCATAGTGTAATTTTTATGACACGCTGTTGGAGTGCCATACAACATTTCTACAGCTTCACAAAATTGTAACTGGTATCTCTTGACAATTGCATTTTTTAGTCATTTTTGTTTGTTTGTAGTTAAGCACAAAGCTACACAATAGGCTATCTGTGCTCTGCTCGCCACCGGTAGCGAAACCAGGATTTTAGCGGTGTGAGCCCGCAGACATGCTTGTCACTGTGCCACAGGAGGGCTTTTATTTCGCGAAATAATTGTAAATACGTAAATTAACATCATGGAACGCAAACAATGATTTAAATTAGAAAAAAAAGAAAACAAAAACATTCTAGTTTCGGATAATTTCTAGAAATCTAATGTTTTTTATTGATAGAAAAAGAAGTTGTTAGTTTCCTGAATCAAATATGAGAATTGTTTGAGCGCTACACTAGTATTTTGCCTTATAGGAAAATTACACAATGCATTTAAATGAATTAGCTTTGGCACATTTCCTTTAACTTTAGAATAAAAAGTAAAAGATTCCAAATAAACAAAACTGGAAAGTTTCATTATGTATTGGCAGAATATGGAAACTGAACGTTTAAAAATGGAGGCTTTTACCTCCACCCCTAAAAATAATTCTGAAAATGAAACAAATTAATGAAATTAATATGATGAAATGTAAAATCTAAAACCACTTACCTTTAAGACAAAATAACTAAGTGTATAACAAAAGTGTAACTAACAATAGCTCACACGAAAATGGGACATGACCATATTTATAAATCTTTTCGAAGAATTAATGGAATATTTACTCAACAGAAAAACATATTTTATTTTATCCGCGAACTGTATAGTTAAATAACAATAATTTAAGTAACGAAATATAGAGTTACAATTTTTTTTTTCTCTTGGCGTACATAAATTCCCAAAATTTTCCCACCTAAAGAGATTCATGTTCACTCGAACCCAAAAAAATACTTTTATCTGAGTTTATCGAAAGTAATTAAATACAACGCAATCAAAAGAAAGTTTATTTTGGCTCCAGAAAAGGCAAAAAAAAAATTATTCATGTTTTTGTTTTGAATTTCGCGCAAAGGTACTCGAGAACTACCTGCGCTAGTTGTCCCTAATCTAGCAGTATAAGGTAAGAGGGAAGGCAGCTAGTCATCACCACCCACCGCCACCTCTTGGGCTACTCTTTTACCAACGAATAGTGGGATTGACCGTCACATTATAACGCCCCCACGGCTTAAAGGGCGAGCATGTTTGGTACGACGGGTATTCGAACTCGCGACCCTCAGATTATGAGTCGAACGCTTTAACACGCTTGGCCATGCCGGGCTATAATATTCATCCCAAATAAAATAGCTTCCACAGTGGCACAGCAATAAGTCTGTGGGTTTATAACGCTAAAACCGGATTTCGATAAATTGGGTGGACACTACACATGTAGCCCATGTGTAGCTTTGGTTAGCTTTCACAACAAATAAATAATATATTGAGATTGTTTTAGTAAAAAACGAAACATAAATATTTATATAATGCACAGTGAATGCCACAGTTTGACCAGTTAAGACGCAACATGAATTAAGCGATTCACCAGTGCAATTGCTTTTAAATTTCCCAACGCTAAAATCAGGGTTCAATTCCCCTCGTTGGGCTGTGCAAATAGCTTGATGTGGCTTTGCTATAAGAAAAACACACACACAAACACACACACTTTTAACTTTCCAGCAAGCTATGCTATTTTACAACTTTGTTAACAATACACTTTAAATGACAAGGTTAAATGATAAAATATTTTCTTCTCTAGATTTAATCGTGCTCTGTGGTACTAATTGTATTTCCTCTTCTAGATTTAAGCATGCTCTGTGGTACTAATTGTATTTCCTCTTCTAGATTTAATCATGCTCTGTGGTACTAATTGTATTTCCTCTTCTAGATCTAATCGTGCTCTGTGGTACTAATTGTATTTCCTCTTCTAGATTTAAGCATGCTCTGTGGTACTAATTGTATTTCCTCTTCTAGATTTAATCGTGCTCTGTGGTACTAATTGTATTTCCTCTTCTAGATTTAAGCATGCTCTGTGGTACTAATTGTATTTCCTCTTCTAGATTTAATCGTGCTCTGTGGTACTAATTGTATTTCCTCTTCTAGATTTAATCGTGCTCTGTGGTACTAATTGTATTTCCTCTTCTAGATTTAATCGTGCTCTGTGGTACTAATTGTATTTCCTCTTCTAGATTTAAGCATGCTCTGTGGTACTAATTGTATTTCCTCTTCTAGATTTAATCGTGCTCTGTGGTACTAATTGTATTTCCTCTTCTAGATTTAATCGTGCTCTGTGGTACTAATTGTATTTCCTCTTCTAGATTTAAGCATGCTCTGTGGTACTAATTGTATTTCCTCTTCTAGATTTAATCGTGCTCTGTGGTACTAATTGTATTTCCTCTTCTAGATTTAAGCATGCCTGTGGTACTAATTGTATTTCCTCTTCTAGATTTAATCGTGCTCTGTGGTACTAATTGTATTTCCTCTTCTAGATTTAATCGTGCTCTGTGGTACTAATTGTATTTCCTCTTCTAGATTTAATCGTGCTCTGTGGTACTAATTGTATTTCCTCTTCTAGATTTAAGCATGCTCTGTGGTACTAATTGTATTTCCTCTTCTAGATTTAATCGTGCTCTGTGGTACTAATTGTATTTCCTCTTCTAGATTTAATCGTGCTCTGTGGTACTAATTGTATTTCCTCTTCTAGATTTAAGCATGCTCTGTGGTACTAATTGTATTTCCTCTTCTAGATTTAAGCATGCTCTGTGGTACTAATTGTATTTCCTCTTCTAGATTTAATCGTGCTCTGTGGTACTAATTGTATTTCCTCTTCTAGATTTAATCATGCTCTGTGGTACTAATTGTATTTCCTTTTCTTAAAATAATAATCTTTATATATCTTACTTGCACTGGAAAAATCAGAAATTCGAACTTCAGTCATGTTCATTGTTTAGTTATGTTAAACATCTTTATATTGAATATCTGAACCTAAATTATTTCAAGTTTGCTCTGTCTTTCATATGCGTTTTTATTTGAATCTGTTATGCGTTTTTCACAAGTGAAAATAAAGTGTACTGTATTTCATATCGAAAGAAAACAATTCCTATTTCGTCTGTTTTTGTTGTGATACTAACAAAATAAACTGGTAACGCATCATAAATAAAAAGACTGAAATATATATATATATATATATATATATATAAGTTTGTTTGTTTTGTTTTTTTTTTAATTTCGCGCAAAGCTACTCGAGGGCTATCTGTGCTAGCCGTTTCTAATTTAGCAGTGTAAGACTAGAGGGAAGGCAGCAAGTCATCACCACCCACCGCCAACTCTCGGGCTACTTTTTTACCAACGAATAGTGGGACTGACATTATAACGCCACCACAGCTGAAAGGACGAGCATTTTGATAAACATATAAGAAATGAGTTTTAAAAATCAGTCATTTAATATTACTTTTAAATTAGCACAAAATATATCACAATATTTCAGTATACGAAATATACTGAAACCAGTCATTTTATTACGGCACAAAATTTCACAATATTTCAGTATACGAAATATACTTAATTAAAAGTATACAAATACTTTTGACATACTAAAAAGATTTTATCTCAACAAAGGCACTTCAAAAATCAGTATTTCCACAACTGGTAGACAACATGATATTTATATAACATGATAGAGTATATAATATATCCATAACTAATAGAGTATATAATATATCCATAACTGATAGAATATGTATTTCCGTAACTGATAGCGTATATAATATTTTCATAACTGGTGAATATGTTGACATTTTTTACTTAAATTATAATACTTGTAAACATCCACACACACACACACATACACACAAACCCACCAAAAACATTGGGTGATCTTATTTTTAAAGACCTTTGTATACATTACTTAACTCGTAATCAATTTACAGATATGTTTAAGTTGTATTAAGTTCTGTAATTATATGAAGCAAAGTTATGCAACGATATTTTGAAAATGTGACGTTCGTATGTTATTCACATGATACAATATGATAACAGGAAGATTTCTCTGTATATATTTGCTGAAGAAAGTAAAATAATAATTTAATTTAGTTGAATAACTAAAAGAAAAGGTTCTACTGCCAATATCTTTAACAGTTTTATTTGTTTGTTGTTTGGAATTTCGCTCAAAGCTACACGAGGGTTATCTGGGCTAGCCGTCCTTAATTTAGCAGTGTGAGACTAGAGGGAAGGCAGATAGTCATCACCACCCACCGCCAACTCTTGGGCTATTCTTTTACCAACAAATAGTGGGATTAATCGTCACATTATAATGTCCCCATGGCTGAAAAGTCAAACATATTTGGTGTGAAGGGAATTCGAACTCGCGACCCTCAGATTAAGTCAAGAATTCTAACCATCTGGCCATTCTAAACAGCTTACTAAATCTTTTTTAAATCTGTCAATTAACTGTTCAAAACTGCGTCAATGGTTTGACCATTTAGAATCTTTAAAAATATCATAAATTTGAAAAGCTTATTATTTGTTTTTTCGAATTTCGCAAAAAACTACACGAGGGTTATCTGGGCTAGTCGTCCCTAATTTAGCAGTATAAGACTAGAGGGAAGGCAGATAGTCATCACTGCCCATCGCCAACTCTTCGACTACTCTTTTACCAACGAGTATCATAACTTGCCGTCACTTAATAACAACCCCACGACTGAAAGGGAGCGCATGTTTAGTATAACGGGGATCCGAACCGGCGAACCTCAGATTACGAGTCAAAAGCCCTAACCATCTGGCCATATCTAGCTTATTTTTAACAAAATCTGTTAAGTATGACTTAAAATCGTTCGATTTTACAATCGTTTAATCACCTTGGAACATGTAGCTAGTGTGTTAAGAATTTCAGTTTATTTCACAGTAGACTCTCCAGTGGCGGTATGTCTGCGGTCTTACAGTTTCAGAATCCAGGTTTTAAAACTTCAAGGAAACAAAGAATCGTAATATGCTCATGTTCCAATATATATATTTCATAAAAAATTAAACCATTGTTTATTAATGCGAAATTATTTACCACATAATTTTTGTTTATGTATTTTTTCTTATCATTGACGCATGTTTTCAGTGATAAATAATATTAATTAGCTTCGCATTTCAATTTGTTCCTCCAGGCCGATCACGTTTGAAACGTAAAGCTGAACAGTGGGCAATTTTCGCTGTGCCTACCGCCGGGATCGCGTCCAAAATTTTAGTGTTATAAGTCCCTTAAGGTTATCGTTGTTATTGAGTTTCTACCAAACTCTCACCTTATATGGGATAAGACTGAAACTAGTCGTGTAGTATATTCAGGAATGAGTGAATTGTTAGGGTAATAAAATATTTATTTGTTAACATCTGTGTATGTCTCTCATTACCCTTAAAAAAGTGTTACATTGCTTAATTAATACAATGAAGGCATTTTGACTATTTCATCGTTCAACTAACCAACAATGAAAAACTCTACACTAGGTCAGTTGAAGGTCGATACTCTACACTAGGTCAGTTGAAGGTCGATACTCTACACAAGGTCAGTTGAAGGTCGATACTCTACACAAGGTCAGTTGAAGGTCGACACTAGGTCAGTTGAAGGTCGATACTCTACACTAGGTCAGTTGAAGGTCGATACTCTACACTAGGTCAGTTGAAGGTCGATACTCTACACAAGGTCAGTTGAAGGTCGATACTCTACACTAGGTCAGTTGAAGGTCGATACTCTACACTAGGTCAGTTGAAGGTCGATACTCTACACTAGGTCAGTTGAAGGTCGATACTCTACACTAGGTCAGTTGAAGGTCGATACTCTACACTAGGTCAGTTGAAGGTCGATACTCTACACTAGGTCAGTTGAAGGTCGATACTCTACACACACTAGGTCAGTTGAAGGTCGATACTCTACACTGGGTCAGTTGAAGGTCGATACTCTACACTAGGTCAGTTGAAGGTCGATACTCTACACTAGGTCAGTTGAAGGTCGATACTCTACACTAGGTCAGTTGAAGGTCGATACTCTACACTAGGTCAGTTGAAGGTCGATACTCTACACTAGGTCAGTTGAAGGTCGATACTCTACACTAGGTCAGTTGAAGGTCGATACTCTACACTAGGTCAGTTGAAGGTCGATACTCTACACTAGGTCAGTTGAAGGTCGATACTCTACACTAGGTCAGTTGAAGGTCGATACTCTACACTAGGTCAGTTGAAGGTCGATACTCTACACTAGGTCAGTTGAAGGTCGATACTCTACACTAGGTCAGTTGAAGGTCGATACTCTACACTAGGTCAGTTGAAGGTCGATACTCTACACTAGGTCAGTTGAAGGTCGATACTCTACACTAGGTCAGTTGAAGGTCGATTTTTACTTAGCTTCTCTTTCGTTTTCTTACACAAAGTGTCGTTTTTCTTTTTTAACAGCTTAGAAACCGCATCAGTACTTTTAATTTTTTTATGTTTGTTGTTAATTTAACACAAGTTTTTTTTTTACGTTGTTGGTGCCTAGAAGTTTCTGCCAAACCATTGTATTTCAAGCATAAAAAACATTCTTTCATTCAGGAAACACGACATGGAGAAAGATACAAATCGGTGGGTCGTACATTATCTATTAGAAATATCTTGTTCTATGAATGCTCATCCAAACACTCATAAAAAAGGAAAGGAAATAATAGGAATAGGGATGAACAACGTATGAAAATGTAAAGAAATGTAACAAAAGGACCAGAAAACATCTAAAAGTACAAGTACGATCAGCTACACAACTAACGTAAACAGGCACACAATAAATAAAATAATAGATTTACAAGCACGACCAGCTACACAACTAACATAAACAGGCACACAATAAATAAAATAATAGATTTACAAGCACGACCAGCTACACAACTAACGTAAACAGGCACACAATAAATAAAATAATAGATTTACAAGCACGATCAGCTACACAACTAACGTAAACAGGCACACAATAAATAAAATAATAGATTTACAAGCACGATCAGCTACACAACTAATATAAACAGGCACACAATAAATAAAATAATAGATTTACAAGCACGACCAGCTACACAACTAACGTAAACAGGCACACAATAAATAAAATAATAGATTTACAAGCACGATCAGCTACACAACTAACATAAACAGGCACACAATAAATAAAATAATAGATTTACAAGCACGACCAGCTACACAACTAACGTAAACAGGCACACAATAAATAAAATAATAGATTTACAAGCACGACCAGCTACACAACTAACGTAAACAGGCACACAATAAATAAAATAATAGATTTACAAGCACGATCAGCTACACAACAAACGTAAACAGGCACGCAATAAATAAAATAATAGATTTACAAGCAGTACCAGCTACACAACTGACATAAACAGGCACACAATAAATAAAATAATAGATTTACAAGCACGACCAGCTACACAACTGACGTAAACAGGCACACAATAAATAAAATAATAGATTTACAAGCACGATCAGCTACACAACTAACATAAACAGGCACACAATAAATAAAATAATAGATTTACAAGAGCAATTTTTGATATAAGTGTGTGTGTATTTATAAATTAATCATTAGGTATAGTGGTTTGTTTGGTGATTTTTTGGTTTTTTAATTTCGCCGAAAGCTAGTCAAGGGCTACCTGCGCTAGCCGCCCCTAATTATGCAGTTTAAGGCTAGGTGGATGGCAGCTAGTCATCACCACCCACCGCCAACTCTTGGCTTAGGCTACTCTTTTTACCAACGTATAGTGGGATTGACTGTTACATTATAACGCTCCCATTATTGAAAGAGCTGGCATATTTGGTGGGAAGGGTATTCGAACCTACGATCCTCAGATTGCGAGTCGAGTGCCTTAACCACCTGGCCATGCCGGGCCGAGGTGGATTAAAGAAATATAAACAGAGATGAGGAAAAATATCGTAGGTGGTTAAAAGAAGAAATTACTTAAAATTATAAACATCTCAGTTTGAATATGAAGTCAAACAATTGCAATTTTTTTTTTTTTTGCTAAGGTGTTACTAGTAAGGGAAAGTTTCTCATATACGTAAAAAGAGCACATGCTAACATGATGAAGTAAACCCAGGAGTAAAATTAAGCGAAAATCAATGAAGCAGCTCTCGAATTCTTTCTAAAAATCAAGACAAAAACAACAGATAGGCAGTGTCTCGAGCTTCCAGTGTCAAGATTGATTACATGGAAAGTGTAGAGGATGAGAATTTACAGCGGTTATACTTCTGAGCTGTTTTTCTTATTTGAAAATATCATTATTCATTTTCTATCTCTTGAAATGTTTGATGTAGCATCGATCGTTGAAGCGATTAATGAACATTTGATAGGGTGTGAACAATGAGCTTTGATCCATGGTGGTTCTCTCCTGATGCTGTATAAACGAATCTTTACTTTATTTAGATTTTGACTGATGAAATGTTGGATCTGTCTTCCCAAGGTGATCTCTTTATTTCGTCAAGGAAGTCCCCAAAATTTCATGGCTTATTAGTGATCGGATATCTTTAATGTGTATGATAAAGTAACGATTTTTGTCTAGTTTGTTTTTTTTAACGATAACACAACGAGAATAGGAGACGTTACGCATGCATTAGCTCTATAAGTCTAGGAATAATGAATCACAAGTCAAGGTTAAGAAACATTACATGGTCCAGAATTACATTTAAACAAGAAAGTATAGAATAACACACTTATAGCACCTGCACCACATTTTAAGTTGAAAAACAAGTCGGTACCTGAGATTGTCGTCACATTTTGAGTTAAAAAACAAATTAGTACCTAAGATCGTTGTCATATTTTGAGTTAAAAACAAGTCAATACCTAAGATTGTCGTCACATTTTGAGTTAAAAAACAAGTCAATACCTAAGATTGTTGTCACATTTTGAGTTGAAAAACAAGTCAGTACCTAAGATTGTCGTCACATTTTGAGTTAAAAAACAAATCAGTACCTAAGATTGTTGTCATATTTTGAGTTAAAACAAGTCAGTACCTAAGATTGTCGTCACATTTTGAGTTAAAAACAAGTCAGTACCTAAGATTGTCGTCACATTTTGAGTTAAAAAACAAGTCAGTACCTAAGATTGTCGTCACATTTTGAGTTAAAAAACAAGTCAGCACCTAAGATTGTCGTCACATTTTGAGTTAAAAAACAAGTCAGCACCTAAGATTGTCGTCACATTTTGAGTTAAAAAACAAGTCAGTACCTAAGATTGTCGTCACATTTTGAGTTAAAAAACAAGTCAGTACCAAAGATTGTCGTCACATTTTGAGTTAAAAACAAGTCAGCACCTAAGATTGTCGTCACATTTTGAGTTAAAAAACAAGTCAGTACCTAAGATTGTTGTCACATTTTGAGTTGAAAAACAAGTCGGTACCAAAGATTGTCGTCACATTTTGAGTTAAAAAACAAGTCAGTACCTAAGATTGTCGTCACGTTTTCTTGAAAATTGCAAGAATGTTTTAGAGACTGGTAAAAAAAATAAATAAGATTTTTTTTATAAATAAAGTTATTAAAAACAAGTTGAAGTGTGTCTCATTAGCCAGTGTATAAAGAAGAATAAAAATATGTTTTGTTTATTTAAAAAAAAAACTGAAAGTTCAGGATCAAAGATAATTTTGAAATCAGCAGGCCAAGAAGTTAAGCATCTTTATATCATTATTAAGGTTCAGGGAGCATTTACTTATTACAAACGTCTACCCATTGTTATATGTACTTAAAGCACTATGTATTTTTAATGACTTTTGCTACTGTTTATACCAAGGGGAACCATATTCATCTATATCTGTATATCAAAACCATTATTGCTACATAAAGTTTTAATAATGTTCGTTGGTGCAAGTAATCTAGAATAAGTGTTCCTAGTGAGGGTATGATACGTTTTGAAGTTGAATGTAATTAATCCGGGCATAATCATGAAGACAAAATCGAGCACCACGTGTTTTTCTGGCAGGTTAATAGCGATACTATTAAGAACCTGTAACTGACTTTCCGCTAAATAACCGCCTCTTCTCTTCTTATACAGTAATAAAACTAAGGTTACTCTTACAGCGTGTAATTACTCTTTAAGCTAGAGTTAAGGGAGCATTAGCTAATCTGTCTTTTGCAGGCTCAACCTGGGATCACACACATATCTCGTACATAAATTTCATTTAGTGGAGATTCATTAAAACGTATTCGAAAAGACACACTTCTATACTTCACGCCCTAATGCACATTGAATGGTTGAACATCGAAGATTTAAGATTTACGCTTTCCACAGAATCCATAAGAGATATCTTGAGATTAGAGCAGAATAGGCTGAATTCTCATAGCCCGTTATGTACTTTTATGTTTCACAACAATCAAAACTCGTGCTAGTTTTGTGACTTGTAATTAATATTTAAAGTGGTTACCATATGATTTAATCATCAAATGCCTTATTTATTTGAAAGATTACCATTACATTGGCCTGAACACTCACATCTATAAGTAAATAAAAGGAGAAATGTCACCTTAAGATTGTTCTTCCCCCCTCCGATGGGACAGCGACAAATTTACGGAGTTACAAAGTTATGTCTGTGGACTCAAGCTGCTAGAAACCGGGTTTCGAAACCTATGGTGGGCAGAGCACAGATAGTCCATTATGTAGCTTTGGGCTTAATTCTAATAAATCAACTGTAATTGTTTGGCAAAAACAGTTTTCGTTAAAGTGCTTTTCATATTAAGAGTGTTGTCTTATATGTTCTAGCAAACTTCTAATACTGAAATAGATTTTATAAATTTAGTTTCTTGTTTACTTTTGAATTTCTCGCAAAGCTACACGAGGGTTATCTGCGCTAGCCGTCCCTAATTTAGCAGTGTAAGACTGGAGGAAGGTAGCTAGTCATCACCACATACCGCCGACTGTTGGGTTACTCTTTTACCAACGAATAGTGGGATTGACCGTCACATTATAACGCCCCCACGGCTGAAAGAGTGAGCATGTTTGGTGCGACGTGGATTCGAACCCACGACCCCCAGATTACGAGTCGAACGCCTTAACCCACCTGGCCATGACGGGTATTATAAATCTAAGTATGATTAAATTGACTGATCATGGCCATTGTATTAGATTATTACTTTGAAGTGTGTTTTTCTTATAGCAAAGCCACAAAGGGCTATCTGCTCAGCCCACCGAGGGGAATATTACTTTGAAGTTTCTTAATCTATTTTATTTCCATTACTACGAAAATAGTTTTTTTTAAGTTTTACGTTTAATTGCACAAACGTGTAAACTGTTTAAAACATATAATTCATCATTAACTATTGCTCTATGGAGACAATAAGTACGATAAATGGCCAAAGCTCTCAACTTCACGAACTTTTCACAAAAGAACAAATTTGATTTTGAACTTACTGATACAGTCGATCCAAAAATCAAAATTTTGTTACTACTACTGTTCTGGTAAGACTTATTTCAAAAGTTTTGTTTGAGTTTAAAGTCATAAACCAACATTAGTTTATCTGTTAATAGGTAGAGAGGCATTCACAACTTGTACTGCTGGATCTTACTTGATGAGCAAATAAGGGTTAAGTGAAAGTGTTAAAAGGATTAAATAAAGGTAAATAAAGGGTTAAGTTAAGCAAAAGTGAAAAAATAGAATCTATCAGACCTTTTTGTTTCACCCTGTCGATCATAATAAAATGACACAATATTAGACTGAATTCAACCAATAAGTATGAATGAATAAACAAATATAACTGTGTGTGTGTGGTTGAGTTTGATTATGAATCGGTTATAAAATATGATTTAATAATTCATTTTTCTCTCTTAACTAAATTCTAGCGCCATCTTAGTTGTATAAAGATTTTAGATTTTTTCTACATCCTTTCAGACAGCTTTTGTTTTTGTTGTTCACAAAGCTTTTTGTGTCATTTTGAAGTTTAAGCCAAAACAACTAATGGAAAGAACAAATGTAATATGTCATACGTTAAGAAAGGTCACAAACTTCCATTCAACCATCGGGAATACTTTATCCCCTTGTTTTGACTTTGTTTGATAAAACCCCACAGAAAATAAAAAGGTTTTTCTTTTTTTCAAGTCTGGAGTGATTTTTGTTTAAATTCTGAGCTAATCTCCCACTGATATTGAATGTCTTTGAAAAGGCTACATAAAAAAGACAGCCTGATCCATTTTTGTGCTTAAGAGATTTCCTATTGTTGCACCGTTTGTTTCTACTTTCAATAAGATTAACAAAATTTAAGTTTTATTTTGGAAAAAAAAAACACTTTGTAACTCTGTAAATTTATCGATGTCCCCCAAGTGGTCAAATATTTAAAAAGAATGTAAAATTATTGAAAAAAACAACCACATAAAAATGCCCTGAGATGTTCATCTTTCTTGTAAAGAGGTTTAAAATGCCTTAAGATGTTAGTCATACCGCTGTTCTCATACAAAATGGACAGTGTATTTTTTGCCGAATGCCAAAGTAATAATATGTGAATAGATTCATCAGGAACATTAATATAGAATATTTACAGTTATATTCTACAGTTGTTTATATTAAGAGCTTCTTTTAAATTGATTTAAGTTGTTGTTATCAATGAAAATCATTTACAGGTTCTTCCAGCAGAAATAGGCCCAGTACTTAAGGTACAAGGCTGCGTACTGGATGGTCCCAAATTCGAGCCATAGCACTCCTCTGAACACACTCCACACTTTCAATTATAAGCGTGCTATAAAATTGTGAGCCAGTCACTATGTCCGCCTTTCCCTAGTTAAAAGTTCTAAGTTAGGGACAGCTGTATTTCAAACCTAGAATTTACTACCTGGCCACTTAGCCCAGGTGTCACATCAAGTGTTTCTTATCTTAAAAATATCGATATCAGCAAAACGGTAAAAGAAGAACAAATATTTTAGTGTTTAGTACTTTTGTTGCTGTTTCGTGAATGATTTAGATCACCGAATAGCATTTGTATGAAAATATCAGCTTTATATTTATAATTTGTTCGAATTTTGTCAACTGAAACCCAGTTTGCTGTACCAGAGTGCTACTTTTTAATGCCATTCATATTAACCATGAGAGAAAAATATGTTGAAGTATTAAGTCGTATTCTACAAATATTATTCTTAAATTAGTAATTTGCAGTTCATTCATATTGTGTTACATGGATTTAGAACATTAGTATGATTTAAACATGCAGTGTTAAACAATGCAAAACAATAACAAATAAACAATTATCCATCATGAGGGATCTTCACATTTAACATTATCTTGAAGGATAATCATCTTCATGTTTATACATGAAACTCTTTGATAATCACTAACTTATTCGTAATTGTTTATATTATCTTGGACAAGAAGCGGTCGGTAGGTGGATTCTTCCACTAGGCCTTGGGTAAATTTCTGTCCTATTTCTTTTCAAAAGATAAATAACAGAAGTCAATAAAGAATGAACAAAATACAGTCACTAATACAGGTTTTCCGGGTTTTTAAAATAATAAAAAAATTCTGTAATTTACGATTCAATCTGAGTAAAGTATCCAATCACGAGACACATTTTTTGAGAACATTAATTCACAAAATACGTTTTTATTTGGAAATTTTCTAAACGTGTTCCAGCTTCTGTTGCACTTGCCCATATTTCTTTGTTTTCGTTTTAACCTTCCAGATTGTCTATGAGCTCGAATAAATATTGGGTTTAAGTTGTATTCTTGATTAAAACTATTGTTGAGATTGAATATTGATTACATACGGTATGTGCACGTTGTAACCGATTTCGCTCTGGGATTTCATTTCAGAATTTATAATTCATAATAAAATAAAGCCCTTGTTATATTGAACGTCTCTTTGTTGTTTTTTACAATTTTATGACGTGAGTAAACTTTTTTATACAATTTAACATTGTACCTAAACTAATATATGCATATATCTGAAAACCATTTCTGTAATAATATTCACAAAACCGTGCACAACTATTTATTTATTAATTATCTTTCAAGTGTTTCAGTGTTATTAAAATTGACTTAAGAGGGATGTATATATTATTAAAATAACCATAGTTACTATCAACTAATAAAACTGAAAATTTATATACCAGTTCGAGTCAAATTAGTCACACTAAATAATGTATTTCATCTTCAGAGACCATCATTTCAAATTTAAGTGAGGTATGTTTGGATTTTCCACATATATATGCAGTAACATATCCTTTAGATCAATTAGGATATTTCTCCACTATAGTAAGAAACCTTTAAATTAATATTTTTTACATAGTACTTAAGTTTTATTGGATGTTGTACCAACGTTAAATGTTTTTTAAGAAGTCCAATTTTTTTCTTTAGCTACTTTTATATTTTAATTGTCCTCACGAGAATAAGCTTAAATTTAGTATATTACTTAGACGCTCTTGAGATAAGTTTACTCGAAGAGGGAACTTTATAGATGTGTATTATCGAGTACGCTTCCATTACCAGCCGTATGCTTATGTGACTTGCTACACAACGAGGATATTTTAACAACTTACTGCCTTTAAGATAGTAATCTCGTGCGATAGTAACATAATGGAACTGCACGTCCAATGTAGATGTAGTAAATATAATGACCACCAATTTACAAATTTCTGTTATTTGAAGTATTTTTTTTATTAGTTTTCTCTACTGAGTCACGTTACTGGACTTACCATCTTTTTAGATTCACAGAAGTTGTATTTATCTCGCATAGCCAGGAACAACTAATCATAACAGTTTCCGAACAAACATTATATCTACATTATAAGACATTCATAAAGTATATGAAATACATAGTTTTCATGTATAAAACAGTTAGGAATTACATATGTGTACAACATGATTTGTTAGTTTTAATTGCTGTTGTCGTTAAGAGTTACGTAGATGAAGCGCCATCTTGTTGGAGTATTTCTGTTGCTCTATAGTTTGGTGTTTAAACGGGTGGCCCGGCATGGGCAGGTGGTTAAGGCGCTTGAATCGTAATCTGAGGGTCGCGGGTTCAAATCCCAGTCGCATCAAACACGCTCGCCTTTTTAGCTGTGGGGCGTTGTAATGTGACGGTCAACCCCACTATTTATTGGTAAAAGGGCAGCCCAAGAATTGGTGGTGGGTAGTGATGACTAGCTGTCTTCTCTCTAGTCTTACAGTGCCAAATTAGGGACAGCTATCGCAAATAGCCCTTGAATAGCTTTGCGCGAAATTTCAAAAACAAACAAAAAACATAAAGATGAGTCCAGCCCATATAGGTTTCGAATATCCAATGCGGTGATCTGTATTTTGCTTAAAAGATAAATAAAACAAAATAATATGGATCAGCTTCGGTGCTAAGGATATTTCGGAAAGAGACCTGCAAGAAGTCCTTCCAGATGTAATCAACAAATTGTCTCTCGTTTTGTAACAGTGATGGCAAGCACAGATAAACATTCCTGTAGCTTTGCGCGAAATTTCAAAAATTTAACCTTTAAATTAATACTAAGTATTTTTTTTTTGAGGGGTGTATTTTGTTCTGATGCGGATGATTTTGTTTCATACTGTTGTATCTCCAGTTGCATATATGTTTACTGTCAATAGTTCTGCTTTGTGTTCAACAGGAGTTGGTAAGCTCACATTCATCATCCAGATGTTGTTACACAAGCCATGCTCTATCTTCTCACGAACCATCACAAAAACACAAAGCATCCTTGATGAACATTGAGAAACATTTTATATCAGCGATAGGATTTATCATGAAATTCGGTCGCAGAAATTATAATAAACAAAAACACTAATGATATAGATTTTTTACGATGGTTTTTAGAGCAGAATATTCAATATAGATCAAAAGAAGGTGACATAAAGATTGACGTAACAAGGAACATTAGCTGCAAGATAACCAAATATATGTAACTAGCAATACAAATGTAAAGAGCCTCATTCAGAATGCCTTTATAAAGTACTGCATCAAGCTAAATCATTAGGTTATGTATTGGGTTTTATATCAAATTTGCACAAACGCTAAACATAGTCCTTTTGTAGTGAAGTACAAATGGAGTTCACAGCATTATTCACTGGACAGAATACAACGGTAGTTTTGATTGTAGTTCAATTACACTTTTTTAAGTTGTTACTGGATGTGATTGTTCCTCTTCTATCTTTCACAGTCTGGTTTCTTGAGTTAGACAGTAAAGGATTTGCTTCATCGGGTAAAGAAAACAGACACATTTTCTTCAGTACTGAAATGCTGATCTGCATATTTGCATGACTTGCTTTATCATTAAAATTAATGTATTTACTTTATCTTGGTTTTCGACGCGGTAATATCTCGACAAAGAAACATATTTTCCAAAGACTTCTCTGTTATGGTATACAATCTTTTTCATTCTCTTATGACGAAACTACCTGTTGTCAACAACACTATCTTCAGTTATGGCCAATACGTCGTTATCAATAAATTACATATTGTCATTTTCGTAACTGATATTCACAATGTTTTCGTTGTAACTTGGTCCAGATCGTTTCCTTGCACAGTTTGTATCATTACTAGTACTAGCCAATACACGATTTGGTTACTTTCTCCTACATTTCCAACTCAATTTAACTGACAATGGCAACTCGTCACAATAGGAACCATAACATTCTAAGTATTTTTAGCATCTAAGCCATTTACATTCGCAAGATAAAGGTTTCATTTTGAACTGGAATCACTTTTTTAATAGTTGTTGAAGCAACCGCCAGCAATTTCGGTCCATCAGTTTGGAACAGTCAGAGATCTAGTGAAGCAAAAAATAAGCTAATTAATTGTGTGCTTTGGCCAGTGGTATTTTTTAAAGGAGAAAACCTAAAAAAAATCGACAGTGGGTAATTTTTTTCTGAGCAACATGAACTTAACCAATCTGCAGATAAAAGCGGTGTTAATATACTATTCAAAAAAAGAAACGCAAAAGGCAAAATATGAGACAAATTGTTAACAAGTTTATTCCGGGTAGTTCTGTATGACATGTGTGAAACTTTGCACATTCATTGCTGAACATCTAAAGTCTGCAAAGGCTAAGTTCACGCTCACTAGTTAAAGTTTAACGTCACTCAACGTCAAAACGAGTATGCCCCCCGTGAGCATCAATAACTGCTTGGCATCTCCTGCCCATGGAAGCGATGAGATGACGAATCACATCCTGTGGAATGGCTGTCCACTCAGCCTGCAAAGCTGCTGCAAGCTGAGGTAGAGTCTGTCTACTTTGAGGTTGTCGCCGTCGCAGACGTCGGTCCAACTCGTCCCAAAGATGTTCGATGGGGTTTAAATCTAGTGATCTGAGGGTTAGGGAAGAACGTTGATGTTGTGGTGTCTCAAGAATGATGAGTCGGGCGTTGTCATGTTGAAAAACGTCGTTGACGTTCACCAAGATGGGTTGCACATGGAGCCTAAGAATATCGTCGACGTATCGTTGAGCCGTAAGATTCCTTCGAATGTTCAAAAGGTCTGTTTTGGCATTGTAGGCGATGGCAGCCCACATCATGACGCTGCCACCACCAAATCTGTCAACATCCTGCACACGAGGTCTGCCGGATCGTGGACGGTCACGAGTTGATCAATGTTGTTGGTGACGATTCCATAGCCTTGTGATGGTGCTTGGGTGGACATTCACAGCTCTGGCAACACCTGATCGAGATTCGCCTGCTTCCAAGCGACCAATGGCGTTGTTGCGTTGTGGTTCAGTCAGTCTTGGCGTAACTGTATTGCGTGTCGGTGGCTTAACGCTGAGCTATGGAAACCGAGAACCCGTCACTTTTGTAGGGATTTTGCACATGTTGCACTTGCAGAACATGCAGATCTCTCAAACAAATTTATTGGTCACGCATGCGTTTTGGCGAACAATCCGATGTTTTCCTCCGTTTTCAACGTGCACAACTTTTATTGTCATTTTGGTCATGACAATCAGTGCCTTAACACGTGTAACATCACATACTCTGAACTTGTAACGTTATTACATATATTTCTCTTTAAAATAAAAAATATCCCTTTTGTGTTTCTTGATTTGAAGAGTATATCTTCAGATCAACGCCCGGCATGGCAAGTTGGTTAGGGCGTTTGATTTGTAAAGACTAGAGGGAAGGTAGCTAGTCAACACCACCCACCGTCAACTCTTGGGCTACTCTTTTACCAATGAATAGTGGGTTTGACCGTAACATTATAACGCCTCCACGTCTGAAAGGGCAGGTATATTCGGTGTAAGGGGTATTCGAAGCCGCGACCCTCAGATTATAAGTGAGAGTGCCTTAACCACCTGGCCATGCCGGGCCTAGATTTAGGTTAGTCCTAAGTCCATAAATTAAACTAAGAATATGAAACTAAATAACCTTGGTAATATCAATTAATAGAATTAAAATTAGTACTATGCATAGTTTCCATCGTAGAAAAATAATGAAATTCAAAATAAATGTTTTACTAATTAATCTTTTGTATTAGCCAAAGTAACTATGTTATGCAAAAATGAACCTTAAAGAAATTAAAATTACATTTAAAGGTATTTTCTGATATAAAACGAAACTGAACCGTTAATTTTTGAAGTTTAGTTCTGGCACATACCATTTGTAGTTTTTATTTCGCGATCGTGTTTCTTTTTAGTTTTTCTTCTGTTTAGAAACTTGTTTGTTGAAGTGTGCTTAATGATCAATAGTCATGATTGTAGTTCTAATACGTCTCCAATAATCAGTAAACAAGAGTTTGTTACAAACCTTTACTGCTGTCTTGTACTGACAAGAATCTATCTATTCCTTATAGCTCCAGGGGCTGTTTTCCACCTATATGCACAGTTACGATAGAAAGTGTTTGTACCCCTTCGTTTTGAGTAGTTTTTTCCTCATAATTTAAAACGTATCACGATTAGGATAATGAAATTACAGTATATGATAAATGTTATACCAACACACATCTACATAAATTTGTATGTAAATTGAATGACGAATAAACTGTATATAAACAAATAACCAAATATAGTAGCGGCAGAAAGTGTTCGTGCGTCTACTTTAATGGTCAGTTGTGTAGTCTTTCAGGTGAATTACTTGGCGCAATCTCTCCTCATAGGCCTCCATGATGTTTGACAGTACTCGACTGGTATTTTCTTCCATTCTTCTTTACAGAAGCCTTCCAACTCTTGCAAAATTTTCGGATGACACTGATGAGCCCTGGTCTTCAACTCATGCCAAACGTTTTCAATTGGGTTGAGATCGGGTAACTAAAATGGCCACTCCAGAATGCTTATATGGTTTTACTGCAACCAGAATTGCACATATTTCGATGTGTGCTTAGGGTCATTGTCGTGCTGGAAGATCCAACGACGCCCAAGCCGCAAGTTTCGAGCATCATTCTTGATATAAGTGCCTAATATATCAACGTACTCTTCTTTTCACTGATTCCGTTACCTAAACCAAAAGAGCTGAAGGAACCCCATAGCATGATCGAGCCATTTCCGTGTTTAACTGTAGGGACGGTGTTCTTTGGAAGATTGCGTTCCCCCTTCTTACGGAAAATATTGCAAACATCCTTGTGGCCGTAAAGCTCGATTTTAGTCTCGTCTGAGCAAAGAATGCTCTTCCAATAGGTAAAGGGTTTATTTACATGCTCTCTTGCATACCTCAATCATGCTTCTAAATGAACAGGCTTTAAATATGGAATTCTATGAGGATGGCATGCTTTGAACCCAGAAGAGCGTAACATGTTCGTAACTGTAGAGGTGCTTACTTCAACCCCAGTTTCCCTAACCAGTTTCTGTATGTCATTACGTGTTAAGCGAGGGTTCTTACTAACTTCTTTGAGAACCTTCCTCTTGGTTCTCTCTGGAAGTTTGGTGGGGCGACCGGAACGAGGGAGATTAGCAGTTGATCTTGTTAGCTTAAACTTGGCAGTTATGCTTTGAACAGAAGATTTCAGCACATTAAGTTGTGCAGCATTACCGAAAAGAGACACAGGAGACTTGTATTTTACAATAATTCCGCTTTTTAAATCACTGGACAGTTGTTCCCTGTTCGCCATGATGACCAAGCAGATAATGACGGAGACGGCGCTAAATTGAAGTACATTTTTTTGCTGGCTAAATTCCAATAATTATGAACCCAGTGTCTAGTTCTGGAATGGTATAATGTAGTTTATTTGCTAAACTAAAAAATTTTACGGGAATATCAGTTTTTTTCACACGTTCTCAAATGAACGAACACTTTCTGCTCCTCCTATTTTTGGTATTTGTTTATAAACAGTTTATTTGTCGTTTAATTTACATAGAAATTTATGTAGATGTGTGTTTGTATAACATTTATAATATATAATACGTCTATTAGCCTAATCGTGATTTTTTTAAGTTATGAGCAAAAAACTACTCCGGAAGCAGGAGTACGAACAATTTCTGTCGTAACTGTATACTGCTGGCCAAAATCTTAAGGCCAATGAAAATAAAGAAAAACATGCATTTTGCGTTGTTAGACTCAACCACTTATTTGAGTAAAGCTTCGAAAGATGAAAATAAGAAAAGGAAAAATAAAAATAAAAAACGTTTCTAGCATTTAATAGGGAAAATGTGAACACTATGAAATTAGCCTAAATACTAGCTGGTCAAACGTTTAAGACCATACCAAAAAGAAGTCCTAAACAGGAAAGGAAATGCCCAACAAGGGGTCTCAGTAGTGAATCGCACGGCCGTCATTGCGAATAACTTCAAACATTCGCTTTGGCATGGTCGAAATAAGCGTTTGCAGAAGACTGTCTAGAATGTTATTCCAAGTGGTAAAGATGGCTTCACGAAGATCATGCACTGTTTGGAATTGACGTCCATTTCTATAGACTTCCCTTGCCATCCACCCTCAAAAATTTTCAATGGGGTTCAGTTCGGGTGAACACGTTGGATGGTCCAAATGAATCACGTTATTCGTCATGAAAAAAGTCCTTTGTCCTGCGGTCATTGTGGATTGCAGCATTGTTCTGCTGAAAGATCCAGTCATTTCCACACAAGTGAAGGTCTTCAGTCAATAAGGATGCTCTCTCCAATATGCCAATATAACCAGCTGCTGTTTGACGCTCCTGTATTACCTGAAGCTCCATTGTTCCATGGAAGGAGAAAGCACCCCAGATCATGATGGAACCTCCTCCACTGTGTTGTGTAGAAAATGTCTCTGATGGGATATCCTTATCGTGCCTGTAACATTGAAAGCCATCTGGACCATCCAGGTTAATTTTTTTCTCATCAGAGAACAAAATCTTTGTCCACTTTTCTACGTCACATATTTGATGCTTCTCAGCAAAGTTTAACCAAGCTGTTTCGTGGTGTGAAAAGAGGCGTGGCCTTCGAAGACGTTTACGGTTTTTAAACCTTTCTCTCATAGATGCTGTCTTATTATTCTTGAGCTGCATTCTTCGTCCGTAAGGGCCTTAATCTGGTTCGACGACCGGCTGGTGTCTTGCCAGACAACCCGTCAAATCCTCCTGCTCAACGCCGGCGAAATTTTCTTAGGCCGACCACTTGAAATTCTCGTTCCCTATCCCTCAGGGTCTTTTAAGAAATTTGTATCAGCAGCTCATCAGCGATGGCACGTTGAGAGAGACCTTGCTTTTGCAGCTCGACAATTCTGCCACGTTCAATCTCTGTCAACTTTTTAGCCTTTGCCATATTTTTACCCAATGTAACACAGGAGATATCAGTGGGAGATGTCGACAACACTAATGCTTGAACACAAATGACAAAATTTCGTTACGAGTTTACCGATTAACGCTTCGTTTCAGTATGGTCTTAAACTTTTGACCAGCTAGTATTTAGGCTAATTTCATAGTGTTCACATTTTCCCTATTAAATGCTGAAAAAGTTTTTTTAATTTTATTTTATTTTCTTATTTTCATCTTTTGAAGCTCTACTCAAACAAGTGGTTGAGTCTAACAACGCAAAATGCATATTTTTTCTTCATGTTCATTGGTCTTAAGATTTTGGCCAGCAGTGTATATTGCTCTTCTATAGACACTTAATGGTGAGGTAATAATCTTGACAGAACATCTAGAAACAAAGAAGAAAGTGGTTTACTTTTTGCTGAGAGGTGATTTTATGTCAGAAGATTAGGTTGCAAGTAATATCTGAAAGTTGTTAATATGTGGCCAAAATCATGAAGGTGTAATTTATATAATTTTTCCTTCTGAAGGACATGTGTTAAAGGATGTGATGCCTCGTGTTGTTTTAGGTTGCTAGGCGACATATTTTCAATAACGGAACAATGGATGGCGGAACAATGAAGTTTAAGCTTAATAACAACAAAACAGTTTCATCCTAGTACATGTTTTAGAAGTAATATACACAACAATATATAGTTACAACGTTTTAGGGATTATTTTGACAAGTAATGTCCTTGAAACGGATAAAGCATGTATAAGCTGTTATGGTGATTTTAAACAATGTCAAAAATTTTTATATTTCATTATTAAAACAAGGGAAACAAAAAGTAGGTAAGATTGTGAACAGTTGTTCCTTAAAGCGATCAATTCAACATTTGTAAGCTAAAAATGTTTTATGTTTGATAATAATGAACAGTTTAATTAATATTTTCTTTCCAATTCAAAAGTTAATATTCAAGTTGATGTGCATTGAAAATCTTTTAAGCGAAGTTAAACCACTTGCAATGAAACTGCTTAAATTATCTATTCAAATTTATATTTTCAGATTTGAATATTAAGTATCACCACATGAATTATAATGTTAGATTGTGAGTTGAATAGAAAACACAGGAAGCTAAAATAAATAGCAATGTATTTTAAACAACATAAAATTTAGGTTTCTTCCAATCACATCCCAGTTGGTTGAGGCACTCGACTCGTAATCCGAGGATCCCGGGTTCGAATCCCGGTCACACCAAACATGCTTGCTCTTTCAGCCATGAGGGCGTTATAATGTTACGGTCAATCCCATTATTCGTTGGTAAAAGAGTAGCCCAAGAGTTGGCGGTGGGTGGTGATGACTAGCTGCCTTCCCTCTAGTCTTACACTGCTAAATTAGGGACGGCTAGCACAGATAGCCCTCGTATAGCTTTGCGCGAAATATAAAATTGAACTAATCTTCCAATTACAATATTAAATTAAAAGTAATATGTTTTATATATTATTTAGCGGCTAGGAAAGTAGATAATATAAAATGAGACATAAAATGATTTGAAATTTATTTTAAAAGCCCATGCAAATTCGACATTCACGTATTATTATTTTTAACATAGTTGTACATATGCCTAGAAGTTTCGTTTGCTCGTTGGAAAATAGACTATAATGTATTAAAATCAATGTGTTTTTCATAAGCTTCGATGAATTCTAATCTCGTAAAAATATTGACGTAAGGTCTTTCAGGTGTCATTTATGAATAATCAACTGTATTCGTGTACGTTCAAAGTGATAGCTAGTGAGCACTAATCCTAAACTCAAAGAAGACATTTACAGAAATCCCAAACTCGGAAACATGTCGCAATATTGACCGAGTTCTTTTTATATCAAGTTACGTAACATTTTTTGGTATTAAAGAAACTTTAATGAAACACTTATAATCGATGCTCCGAACAGGAATTCAGAAGTGGGAGGTGCGCTTACGCATAAAATAGTGACAACGTTTTTCATTGTTTGGAGTTCTAAGTCAAGATACACAAACAGTGGGGTACAAGTGTCGGGGTACTCGTCCCCCCCTCGTTACTCTACACTGCGAGCCCAAGCTATAGTAAAGAAAACAACCTTCACGTGGTTCATGAAACATATTTTTAAACTTTAATAATAATAATATATAATAATAATATACACTACATAATAATAATATACACTATCCACAGCCTCAAAATAATTTTTATACAAACTCTTCAGAAGTAGACTCTTGTTAATGTGTTGAATTTTGACTGTGAAATCAGCTTTTTCTATTTAATTTAAACTTGTACGCCATGTTCACATTAAGCATTCAAAAATTCGTAACAAAAACTATTTTGTTTGTTTGTTTTGAATTTCGCACAAAGCTACTCGAGGGCTATCTGTGCTAGCCGTCCCTAATTTAGCAGTGTAAGACTAGAGGGAAGGCAGCTAGTCATCACCACCCACCGCCAACTCTTGGGCTACTCTTTTACCAACGAATTGTGGGATTGACCGTCACATTATAACGCCCCTACGGCTGGAAGGGCAAGCATGTTTGGTGCGACGGGGATGCGAACCCGGAACCTCGGATTACGAGTCGCACGCCTTAACACGCTTGGCCATGCCAGGTCGAAAACACTCTACCCTCAGCGGGACATGAACCCGCAACTAAGAAACAGACAAAATTTAAAAGATGATCTGCGATAAGATATATCACAAATGGTAAAAATAAATAAAGGATACGGTCTCAATTTCCGGCAAAATATCAATATCTTATAATCTTTTTTTTTTTACACTCCAGATTAATTTGTTTGTTTGTTTTTGGATTTCGCGCAAAACTACACGATTTAAGCGGTGTTAATATCTTCTGATCAATGCCCGGCGTAGCAAGTTAATTAGAGCGTTCGATTTGTAATCTGAGGGTCGCGAATTTGAATCCTTACCACACAAAACACGTTCACCCTTTCAGTCGTGGCGGAGTTATAATGTGACGGTAAATCCCTCTGTTCGTTGGTAAAAGAGTAGTACAAGAATTGGTGGTGGGTCGTGATTCCTAGCTGCTTTCCCTCTAGTCTTACACTGCTAAATTAGGGACGGCTAGCAAGCATAAGTCTCGTGTAGATTTGCGCAAAATTCAAAAACAAACAAACGTTTTCTGATCAAAGCAAGTCATCTACATAGATCAGAATGCAAAATAAATACGTGATACTGAGCACTGTTCGTTTAATATAATGATTGATTTTAACTTTTATTTTTGGCCATAAAACCAATAATACGTTACAAGGTTCTGCAAGTCCAGGAGAATTAATTTGTCCAAAATCTATACACTTGGCTAACGATGCAGTATAATCATTCTAATGAAACAAGAAACATAAAATTAATTTTTGAATAATAAATATTCTAACCAACATTACGTGTCTAATCTGTGATAAAATGTTTCAGACCAATGTTCAAACAGGAACTATCACACGATGGTAAAAGTTGTACTTGGATCAGCCAGCTTACTGGATTTAAGTTTAGTTTGGTTTGAATTTCGCGCATACTCGAGGGCTATCTGTGGGATTGACCGTTACATTATAACGCCTCCACGACTGAAAGGGTGAGCATGTTTCGTGTAACGGGGATTCGAACCCGCTACCCTCAGATTACGAGTTGAGTGCCTTAACTACCTGGCTATACCAGGCATAATATACAACAAGATTTTGTTTTACCTGCTTAACACGTAACTTCAACTGTGTTATAACACGTTGTATTGTTTACTGTTTCATATTTAATGTTTATATATTATAGATTTAGTATATTATTTAGATGAGTAAAAGTTAATAAGAAACTAACAAAGAAAAAGAGATTAGAGAAAGATTTAGAAGCAAAAAAATTAGTTAATGTATGTTTTGTAAGTGAGAATGCATTCCATTCTTTCTCTAAAGTTTGACAAGTTTAATCTATGTAAATAAACGTGAATTTGTACGTGCGTGTGTAAATATATAATATATATACGTTCCTTATTCGTTTTCAAATTTCTTATATCAATTTCATATTTATATAATTATTAAAAACAATAGGTCCATACTTAACACTGTGATGCAGGATAACATGAGGAAGGTTAAGGGGTCAGTTCCCCCCACGTAATTTCATAACTGATTTTGTAAAAACTATCTAGAATGAGCTATACAATTACTGTTGATAAACTTTTTGAGAACAGTATGTCTTTCCTTTCAACATTGACTTATTTATGTGTTTCTATTGCACTTTTATGTTTAATAATGTTGAAAAAATAGAAGAATTTTTTTTATTCTTTGTTGTAAATAAGTTTTTATTTTTATTTCACCTGTTCAACGGATGAGTACGCCACCTAATATTCAAGATATATAATAAAACGCCGGGATATTAGATTGTTTGTTTGTTTGTTTTGAATTTCGCGCAAAGCTACTTGAGGGCTATCTGCGCTAGCCGTCCCTAATTTAGCAGTGTAAGACTAGAGGGAAGGCAGCTAGTCATCACCACCCACCGCCAACTCTTGGAATACTCTTTTTACCAACGAATAGTGGGATTGACCATCACATAATAACGCCCCCACGGCTGAAAGGGCGAGCATGTTTGGTGCGACCAGGATCGGACTCGCCACCCTCAGATTACGAGTCGAACGCCTTAACACGCTTCGCCATGCCGAGTCTAGGGATAATAGAATATTCTATTTTTAGCCGTGACATTGCGGGTCATAGACTGGCTCTGAATGTGTTTTTTTTTTCCCAACCACAGACTATTACTTAATATCTCCATATCTTGACCGATTGCGAGCCAGTTACAGCGGCGGCTATTAAGCTTTCACCTCATAGCTCTGTCATTTCTCGGCCGATTTCAAATCTAATTATAGTTTTGGGCTAAATAGAGCAAACCCTTTGGATTGACGTATTAAACCATGCTCAAGTTCTCATAGATTAAGTTATTCTAATCCTGCCCAATATTATTTCGGTTCGAGGGTAGGCTGGTAGAGGTCTTGGAGAATAATAAATCGAACCTTGTATGCATTCGTTCTACACTTGATAATGCTGGAGCACAAAAATACAGCTAATAAAAAAAAAGGTCTCATAGATTAATTTTCGCTAATCCCGCATAAAACAATTTCAACTTCCGCGGCTACTGAGGATTCCTTCTTGTTTCTTCTTTTCAATAATTTCTTCAATCCGTTTCGTGAGTTCAAAGGGCATTTTGCAGGATATACATTACCGAGAATCTATAACAAAAAACATTTACATACCGTTCTGTAACCAAATATAAATAATCTAAATAAACACATATTTTCCAAGTGTACGAATATATCACACACACAATATATAAATGAAGTATCTGTAAAGTAGCTAAATTAATCAAACTATAAAGCAGCTAAATTAGTCAAAGTCTATTCGCTATACTTTCCTTTTTAAATTAAAAGTTTCTTCTTATTACACTTTCTCTTATTGCTATATAAATGCAATCTATTTATTCTATAAGTTCACATCTCTTACTTACGTTATTGTCTTTCCTGTATTAGTACTGGTTTTCACGATTTCATAATTCATACTAACTTTGCACAACCAGTTACCTCTTCTCTTTTACGAGGTCTAGCATGGCCAGGTGGTTAAGGTACTCGACTCCTAATCTGAGGGCCCGGCATAGCCAAGTGTGTTAAGGCGTTCGACTCGTAATACAAGGATCGCGGATTCGAATCCCAGTCGCACCAAATATGCTCGCCCTCCCAGCCGTGGGGGCGTTATAATGTGACTGTCAATCCCACTATTCGTTGGTAAAAGAGTAGCCCAAGAGTTGGCCGTGGGGGCTGATGACTAGCTGCCTTCCATCTATTCTTACAAAGCTAAATTAGGGATGGCTAGAGCAAATAGCCCTCGAGTAGTTTTGCACGAAATTCCAACACAAACAATCTCTCTTACTTCTGTCTATTTAAAGTGGCAAAAAATAAAAATTATAATTTATTTTAGAAAAAAATAATATTTTATGTTCGAAATAAATTACTACGAAAGGGGAAAACATTAAAACATGATTCTTTTATTTTATTAAAAATACGTACATTAAAATATTTGCTGGCACATAGGTGGCTTTTTCGCGCAAATAATTTATATAAATTTATTCTTGATCTTAAATTATTTATTTCACCACAATAAAGCTGACCATTTTAAATATACTGAAGTTATACATGGAGCGTATTAAACGTTTGTATACTTGGAAAATTTATTCAATTTAGAAAATTAGTTCAGAAACGAATTAGATTTCTTTTTTTTTTTTTTGTTATAGATTATCTGTAAAATAACATCCTGAATAGCGACTTTTGAAGTCACGAAACCAGTTGAAGAAAAAGCTAATATCCAAGTGTTTTGTTGTTCTTATGCATAGCTGAATCTTATTAGAGTTTTGGTTCTATACTTACATACATAATATTATTTAACACACATATATATATGATATATATGGTTAATCTACAATTAAATCATTTTGCATTTTTTGCTTAATATATTGGTTTAGGCCTAATAATTCAAATCTTTTGAGCTAGTTGAACCTAAGTAGATTTTATTAAAATTACTTCAGAAAATATCGATTATAACAAAAGCATCGAATTAATTTATTAATATATTCTATTTTTATAAGTTTTTTTTTTCTCTTCTGTATTTGTTATAACATTACATATTTGTTTTTAGTGAGTTATACAAAATTTGCTAGATTATTTCTTCCATTGGTTTTCTATTCTCATCTTATTCAGTGAGGGCGCTTTGGTGGATTCCCAGTGGCACAGCGATATGTCTGTTGACTTACAACGCAAGACACCAGATTTTGATACCAGTGGTGGGCATAGCACAGATAATCCATTGTGTAGCTATGTTCTTAATTCCAAACAAATAAACAAACAAAGTCGCTTCTGATGAGAAGTTATTGACAATTCAAAACGACTAAAGTTTTTTGATAAAATGTACGTATGTTATAACACCTATAATTAATATCGATTTACGTTATACTTTGATAACACATATAACACTCTCTCGATCTTTTCTTTACCTAACATCGAAATTTTGTCTTTCTACATCAGTTAATCTCTGTGACGTTGTCAATCCCAACTGGGGCTACCTGGAGCACGATAAACATTTAGACTATAACGTTGGGGACAGCTGTAGATGGATATTTACACTTCACGACTTTCACTGCAGGTTGCGCATACAATATCTGCTCTCGCTAAATTGTAGTGATCCAAGATATTATGCTCTTGATGCGTGAAAGTAAAACTTCCTGTTTGCTGTAAATTATGCCGATGAAATAATCCTTATAAAAGCCCCTGAATAAATTACAAGAAATTAACTCTACAATGTGGTTTAATTTTAAAATCGCAAAAAATGTAAAAAATACAAAAACTATAAGAACATAAGAACAGTATTGTTTTTAATTTGTAAGTTTTTTGCGTATTTAAGACACTATATTAAATCATTCTGTACGTAGTTTTATACGTTTTTTCAGTATTTTACGTAGCTACTACTAGATGGCGCGAAACATAATATTTTAAATTTTTGAGTTTGTTTTTGAATTTCGTGCAAAGCTACTCGAGGGCTATCTGCGCTAGCCGTCCCTAATTTAGCAGTGTAAGACTAGAGGGAAGGCAGCTAGTCATCACCATCCACCGCCAACTCTTGGGCTACTCTTTTACCAACGAATAGTGGGATTGACTGTAACATTATAACGCTCCCACGACTGGAAGGGCAAATACGTTTCGTGTGACGAAGAATCGAACCCGCGACCCTCGGATTACGAGTTGCACGCCTTAACCCACCTGGCCATGCCGGGCCAAATCGAGATTCGAACTCGTGACCTTAAGAGTTAATAACTTCTAATATGAAAATTTATGCAATGCACGATTCTCTAATTTATTATTCGAATACACATAAGAATGTAGATTATTTGTGCAAATCATCCTCTAAATACATTGATTTTAGTTCATCACTACAAGCAGCCTTCTTGTTCTTTGGTTTGCACTTTTCCAGGTTGAAACTAAAGCTCCCGGACTTTTGCGTAAAACTACAGGAAGGCTATCTGCGTAACCTGTCCATAATTTAGTAGTGAAAGAGTAGAATGCCCGATCTGGCCAGTTGGTTAGTGCACTCGACTAATCTGAGGATCGCAGGTTTGGATCCTTTTCACACCAATCATATTCGCCCTTTCAGCTGTGGGTGCTTTATAATTTTACGGTCAATCCCACTATTCGTTGGTAAGAGAGTAGCCCAAGAGTTAGCGGTGGGTGGTGATGACTAGCTGCCTTTTCTATAGTCTTATGCTGCTAAATCAGGGACGACTATCACAGATAACAGTTGTATAGTTTTGCGCGAAATCCAAATACAAACAAACAAAGACTAGACAGTAGACAGTCATCAGTAACCGCTACCACCTCTTGGGCAACTCTTTTACCAATGAATAGTGAGATTTATCGTCCCATTATAACGTCCCCACGCCCAAAATGTTGAGCATGTTTGGTTATACAAACCCGCGATCCACAGATTGCGAGTTAAGCACTCTGACTACATGGCCGTGCTGGGCCGTAACCCGATCCCATATGACGAAACGAGAACTTCCGGGCCTCGTAATTCTTTTTTTTCCTTCAAAATACTTAACTTTTAATAATGAGAATAAAACAAAATTATGTGTATAATCATCATCATGGAAGAGTGTAGAAGACAAAATTAATTGATGTTATTCTTCAAATTCCTATTTGAATATAGTTTGTTTTTTATGAGCAAAGAATAAACCAGACACCATACCCAGAGTTGCAACAAAAGCATATACGTTTATAAGTGAATTTCAATTATTTGTTACGCGGTCCTATTAGTAAGCTGTATGGTTGTTTCGCCTATTCGTCTCTCGTCACACATATTTTCAAACTTTGTACACGATATAGTTTTCGCAGCTTTAAAGCCGAAATGTTATTAGTGAGGTCTTATTCAACAAAACGGCCATCCTCTAAGGACGTTACTTCCACTACTTGATCACCTTTTAAATATGTGCATGATGTCTCTTCCATGATCCTGATTACGGTGCCGAATATAAGACTAATTTACCTGATTATATTTATTCACCCCCGTGAATCGACAGTATATTTAAGCTAATCACATTGCCTCGTGGATACTGTGTGGTGAATTATTTTTTTCCCATGTAATGTTTCTATCAACCACTACCAAATTTCTGCAAGTTAACACATTACCCACATCTCTCTTCAATTAGAAATTCATTGTCTTGACCGAAAACAAGTACGTAATTCTCTACTGGATCATCAGTTTCTTTGCAGTACTGGAGTGAAAAACCTTAACAAAACTAAATTGAATTAGTTATGGTGTGAACGCCTTTTACAAGCTGGCGAAGCGTGATTATAACTAATTATGTTTGTCAGAAGACATTATATTAGTCCTGGTATATTTGTAACATTACATTTTTAATATAGTGTCTTAGAGATATTCAGGAACAGAAATGTTTCTTTCAGACCAGTTGGGATACAACAAGTGTATTAGTGGTCGAAATATTGTTCAT
The DNA here is from genome assembly GCF_004210375.1 of Tachypleus tridentatus. Lineage (NCBI taxonomy): Eukaryota > Metazoa > Arthropoda > Merostomata > Xiphosura > Limulidae > Tachypleus > Tachypleus tridentatus. The sequence continues at coordinate 131,127,244 of NC_134831.1, read as the reverse complement.
ACATGCTCTCTGTTAGAACAATGACTGTTATAGGGTGAAAGTCTTTCACAAGGTAACGAAGCACAATTATAATCAATTATAATCGAAAATCTGTAAGGGTCTAAATCATGTGTGTAGCATTAAAAATATGATGAGCCTGACATGATGTTTCGCTCAGGTATAATTAATTATGAATTGAATTAATTTGTTATAAGTTTAATTCTACTTCTGGTAAGTAGTAAAGAGAGATAAAGTTAATTATTTTTATTACATGGTAGACGTGTGAAACCTTGATTTAAATCATTTATCAGAGATTTAGCGAGTTGTTCTTTAAAGATTAAGAAAATTTCAAACTAATTACATTGGTTATCGATTATATGAGCTTACTGGATCAGCATGTGACAGTTGTAGCCCCCAAAAAGATTAGTTAATGTTTACATAGCAACTAACTATATTTTTCGGTTACTTTTGCAAAGAACAACTGAATATTCTGAGATGTGTAGAAGCAAGTAAAACAAACGAGTAAAAGAAAAGGTAGTAGGTATAACAGAATTGCGTTAGAAATCAGATTTCTTCAAAAATAATTTTAGCGACTATATATGTATTATCGACTTCTCTGAACAAAAAGGCTGAAATCAAAAAAACTCTGCACCAAAGCAAGGAAAAGAGCTTCACGTTCTTCGACACTTCCAGAATGAAAGTGTCAATTATACCAAGTGTTTCAAGAATGAAATAATGTATATTTATATATAAGCAAAAACACACGAGCTACACATTGTTTTGTTAAGAACTTCGATATTTCTTTTAAACTGGTTTCACCTATTATATTTAATAAATGTATTAAAATATTATTATTAATTCACAGTGGCCAAGCGTGTTAGGGTGTGCGACTCGTAATCCGAGGGTCGCTGGTTCGAATCCCGGTCGCACCAAACATGCTCGCCCTTTCAGCCGTGTGAGCGTTATAATGTAGCGGTCAATCCCACTATTCGTTGGTAAAAGGTTAGCCCAAGAGTTGGCGGTGGCTGGTGATGACTAGCTGCCTTCCCCCTTGCCTTACACTGCTAAATTAGGGACGGCTAGCACAGATAGCCCTCGAGTAGCTTTGTGCGAAATTCCAAAACAAACAAACAAGTTTCCGCGTAAGGTACGAGTTATATTTGAATGAATTTTAGATAAATAACTGTGAAGTTCAAATAAGGTAAGTTACTCCCCTCTCTCATTAGATCATTCACATTTCCAAACTGACTTGGAAAACAAAACATAAATCCAACAATAACATTGTGGAAGTTGTTTTTAATCGGATCTGAGCTTTGATTAGTTATAAACGCGTCACAGAATGAAGTCGGTGTGCATAAGCAATAATAAAATAATATTTCAGGAAATAGAATAAGATGGGAGTTTCAGTATCGGTAATTTGTGTTTGTAATTCGTATGACACTATATGATATGACTATATGATAGTCAATATAAATATATAATTTGAATCCAAGATCCTTTCAACATACCACGTGACACACACAAAACAATATTTAGAAATTTTGTTTAAATATTTAAGTTTAACTTAAGAAATTAACTTATTTAATACTAAAATATTAACTGTGTATAATACTAAAATATTAACTTATATAATACTAAAATATTAACTGTATATAATACTAAAATATTAACTGTATATAATACTAAAATATTAACTTATATAATACTAAAATATTAACTGTATATAATACTAAAATATTAACTGTATATAATACTAAAATATTAACTTATATAATACTAAAATATTAACTGTATATAATACTAAAATATTAACTGTATATAATACTAAAATATTAACTATATATAATACTAAAATATTAACTGTATATAATACTAAAATATTAATTGTAATCTAAAATTTGATAACAAATTATTGAGATACGTTAATAAAATAGCAGTTAAATAAAAGTTTTAACGCAAGTCTACAAATGGGACGACATGCCTTCTGATCGCCCTCCAGTGGCACAGCAATATGTCTGTGGGCTTACAACGCTAAAAACCAAATTTCGATACCCGTGTAGGGCATATCACAGATAGCCCATTGTGTAGCTTTGTGCTTAAATCAAAACTACAACAACAACAGCCTTCTGCTCAGCGTCCATAGGATCCGTTTGCGACAGTTATTAACCAACCATTTTAACCCTTAACAACATAAAGACTTGAATATTTATAGAAATGTCATACTTCAGAATGCATAATAGATCAGAAACCAATCTAATTTAAAAGATTAGACTTAGTTGAGAGGTTCTATTCTTGTCATGTATATATAAAATTATATTTTCTCTCCTTTACATAACCAAGAACTCGAGAAATGAAAGAAAATAATCACGAATTACAAGAAATATATCTGTTTGAGTTTGCTGCACAGACTGAAAATATTATTTAATTTTTACTGTTTTTTTCAGAATTTCAGAACTGACGAATGTTCGTGTACAAAGAATTGAGAAAACAGTTGTATTGTACCTTTACTTTACCACGAAAATTATATTAAACTAATTCTCTACGATAACAAGTTGAAACATTAACTTATTCTTCAATTTGTAAATGGTATTAGTTTTTAAAAAGTGTTAAAAATTGAAATTCCGTGATGATTTCATCTTATGTTTTCTCACATCTTGGATCTTCTATAATTATATGTAAATGCTGAAAAAAATTTGTCATATGATATTTAACTTTTCACGTGATCATCATATTTGTGCGAGGAATTTTGCCATAAGCTAAGCCTATTTACAATGTGTGTTTAGTGAGATTTTCCATCGTATAGAATGTGTTATATATTCTTAGCAACTCGGTTTTTAAAAACCGTCTAACTGTTTTTGTTGTAGACATTTAACTCTTCCTTATTATAAAAGAAAAAACGTTGTTTTTTCATATTGTTCGAACCTTGGATTCAGGAATGAGCTCCGTTTTACTCTTATAAGATATTAAGAAATTATTTAAAAGATAAATCACTCGATTTTCTGTAATTTAGACAATAGGGTCCTTCCACAGCCCTAACTCACAAATTTGTTAGTCTTTTAAGAGAGGATACTAAAAGACAGAAACTCCATTACGAGATATTCTTCCAAACCTTATTTCCTTTGTATGTTTCCAACAGATCTAATATAATGAAACAGATGTTTCAGTAATGTAGACTTAAGTTTTATAGCTCATAAAACACTTTCTTAATAATAATTTAATCTCGGATAAATTGCATTCGTGGCCTGCATTTTAGATCTAAAATTAAATCAGACAGCAACGTGTATGTTTCAGTAAAATAATGGAGAAAAATAAAATGACTAGAGAGAGAGATTAGTTATTTGCTTAAGCGATTTAAGATAGATGAAACTTTCAAAATGCAGTCTCTTTGGGAATAAATAACAACAAACTGATCCGGTCTTTTCATTCTTTTTCAAAACTAGCACATAGATTACTTTGGTTTAGAAGTTAATCGCTTTGTAATTTATTATCAATAATCTCAGAAAGTTTTCAATTTCAAATTTAGATAATTGATTAAATTATTAAAGATTTTGATGATTTTATTTGACTTTTAAAACAACTTAAACAACCATATTTGGTTATTAAACATTCAGATAATGAAGATAATCTATTTTTACAAAGCTTCACTAGTCTACGATTCAAGAGATTACTTGAGAATGAAAGTGTATCTAAACGACTTTTGGCTTAGAAGAAGTAGTATAATTAAATACGTTTTTATTTAATAAGTCTTAGTTTAATTAATTAAAATACATTTCGTTTTTCAGTTAAAGAAAAATATGCTCGACGTCTTGGTGTCTCCACATTGTCTTCGAAGTCTGGCCCGGCATGGCCAAGCGTGTTAAGGCGTGCGATTCGTAATCTGAGGGTTGTGGGTTCGCGTCCCCGTCGCGCCAAACATGCTCGCCCTTTCAGCCGTGAGGGCGTTATAATGTGACAGTGAATCCCACTATTCGTTGGTAAAAGAGTAGCCCAAGAGTCGTCGGTGGGTGGTGATGACTAGGTGCCTTCCCTCTAGTCTTACACTGCTAAATTAGGGACGGCTAGCACAGATAGCCCTCGAGTAGCTTTGTGCGAAATTCAAAAACAAACAAACAAATCTTCGAGATCTTACTTGTTTTAATCAAAACTCTTTTGTCGCGATTGTAAGTTTCCTAGGGCATAGATAAATTATATGATTGAAAAGTTGAGAATAGAGATAAGACTATGTAGCCTCTAATTTATCACTGACTGGCCAAGCGCAAAGTGATGTCATCATATTAATGTCTTTAATGCAAAAGTGAAATACTATCAGCATGTGTTTCATTTAATAGGTGCTATTAACTACACAAATTTAGGTGACACGGTGTATAAATTAAACTGTTTTAACTCTGTTAGCATTAAGTCATTTCTCAACAACGTTTGTAACTCGCTATTCGTACATATTAAACACAACTGTTCCAAACTAATGAAGTATGTAGGTATATTATCTGTTAAGATTAGAATATACTCATAATTCAACGGTACATTACAACAGTCAGTTCTCTTACTGATTCTGCGAAGAATGCCAGAGCGTTCAATGTGTAATTTGTTGTTGTTTTTCTTTGTTACTAAGCACAAAGCTACGCAATGAGCTGTGTGCGTCGTGCTCGTCACAATCATCGAAACCCGGATTTAGCGTATTTATCTTTGACATTTACCACTGAGCCACTAGGGGCGCAAGTTTAATATCGATATTTACAGAACCATAGTCCAAATTTTAAAGGGGGAAAAATCAACTAACGTTGGTTAAACACTTTCCACAATCACGGGCAATCCAGATACACTACGTTCGAGATTACAATAGTATCGGTGATAAACTAAGAGACTTACACAATTTTTTTTCTTCTCATGCACACCACGAAATGCATAAAGTTAAACTAATTTAAATTACATTTTTGTTTCATAGCTTTTAACCCCAAAACCCTCTTCAATAGAAGTCAAGGTCAAAGGTTAAATAAAGCAGGATTAGCCACTTGTGTATTACTTGTCATTTTGCTGCAATGTTTAAAATTATTTAAAACTGACTTTTTAATTTCACTACTCTGACTTTGACAAACCTTTTTACGTTGTGATTAAAGTTTTCAACGTTTACTCAAGCAGAAAAATCAAATTGCTTTTGGGTTTGTATATTTTGCATCAGAATCTTTCTGTCAGCTGTTTCACAGGATAAGCAACTGAAACAAGAGCATTATTTTCAGGAGAATTAATCTCCGGAAGAGCACTTCACTAGATCATATAACATCTCCTTAACGTACTTGTACCTGTTTCTATTGATCCGAGTTTAATACAGAAAAGTAACATTAAACGCCAGGAAACAAATAATCAGAGCCCAGTCTGTTCGTTGTATGCCATGAAAAAAGAAAAGAAATCTGCCCTCTAGTGACAGGAAATACAACTAGATAGTTTACTTTGTACTTGGTTGCTTACTACATTGTGCAAACTACATTTCTTGTTCTCATTGCTTAATTTTTCTGCTTCTCTGCATTTGTTTTAGTTCTGGCTTAAAATTTTAAACATATTTAAACATGAAATTCGTGACGTAAAAGGTGAACAATAAACCAAGGAATGTTAATTTTTATAGGGTATGTACAATCTAGAAAGGTTTTTACTAAATAATAAATCATTTGTTGTTTTTGATGAGTTAACTAACAGACTTTGTTTGTTTATTGTTAAGCATCAACTTACGGAAAGATCTCTCTCTGTTCTGCCCTCCACGAGTGTCGAAATCCAGTTTCTAGCAGTATAATTTCTCAGACATACCCTTGTGCCACCAGGTGGATAACGTATAGGAACATTAAATTATATCTTTTTTTAATTTTGCGCAATGCTACACGATGGTTATCTGCGCTAACCGTCCCTAATTTAGCAGTGTAAGACTAGAGGGAAGGCAGCTAGTCATCATCACCCATCGCCGACCCTTGGGTTACTCTTTCACCAACGAATAGTGGGATTTACCGTCACATTATAACGCCTCCACGGCTAAAAGGGTGAGCGTGTTTGGTGTGACAGGGATTCGAATCCGCGACCCTCAGTTCAAGAGTGGAGTACCTTAACAACCTGGCCATGCCGGGCTCCTATGAAAGTTCGTACAACTAGTTAACCATTGATAATGAAAACTGCTGAAAGTAAAATTTTGTTCTTTACTTATTTGTTTCTAATATTAAAATATCAAAAATAACAAAACTGTGTAACAAAGCGATCATAACACAATGAAAAATCTCCAGTTATGCGATTCAGCAATTTTTCAACCAGTTCCACCGCACTTATTACAATTTGTAAATATAAATTGATGTAATTTCTCCTATTTACGAACATACGAGTATTATTCATCAGCAGTCTGGTTGCATTTGATTAAAAGCAAAACTATTTAAGTTTTCTTACTGGTTCCTGAAAATCTAGAAAAGTTTCTACGCTGGGTACAGCAGCTGTTTATATAACAATATATCCCACTAAGAATTATAATGATTTACAGCAAATCTTTACTCACTGCTCTTTTACGAGTTTACACTAGAAAGAACATGGTAGCATCTCGACCACCACACACTTTGTGTACCACAAGCCGCTACTGAAGGGACATTATGTGTACTACAAAAACTCATCGGGTAGATACAGCATGCAATACACAAAGCCTCGATCAAAACTCTTTGAAGAAACAGCTTTTTTATTACATTTCTATTCACAAATTCAACGTTGATTTTGAGCTTGGCGGTATGAATTAAGGAAAACAATCAACTTGTTTGTGTTTAACAAATTATTTGTGGTGTTAATTTGAAATAGTAATTCCATTGGGAGAAGGACGGAAAACGCTGGTATAACTAATCCGGAACCTCGAACTTCATTTCATAAAACACTTCACCAGATGTTCCCTCTTTCTGTTCTTTCTTTCTCCATGTACTATTCGTTTGTAAAAGAGTAGCGCAAGAGTTGGCGGTTAGTGATGATGTCTAGCTGCCTTTCCTCTAGTCTTTCAGTGCTAAATTAGGAGTGACTGATGCAGATAGCCTTCGTGTAGCTTTGCAAGAAATTCAAACCAAACTTATATATGCCCCCCAGTGGCTCAGCGGTGTGTCTGCGGACTTACAACGCTAAAAACGATACCCGTGGTGGGCAGAGCACAGAGAGCTCATTGTGTAACTTTGTGCTTAATTCAAAACAACAACAACAACAACTTTCATATATGTATAAATATACGCACACATTTAACAACCATATTAATAACCATATCGTTTTCTGAAGAAAAGTATTAGACAAAGCTCTTGTAATATAATTTTGGTTGGATAATACATACGTTTATCCAGAAAACTTAATGACATTCCAGTCAGCGAGATAGAAGAAAAACAGTCCCGTAATCCCATACTGTGATTTTTAATTCAATAAGTTACATTTCCCGCTAATGGTCCAACACGTTTGAAGGTAAAATCGATTTTCTAAACAAACATAAATCCAGTTCGTCAGTCAATTGAAAAAGGAGAAATACATATAGAAGAAATACATATATGTGCATATAATATTTTCCGTAATTACAGTATTGGTAAATAATATACGTAAGCACAATGAACTAAATAATTCTACATTCAGAACCCTAATGAACCTTTTTGATCGATGAGGAAAAATCTGTTTAAACATCAAGTGACTAACTCGGAAACTGTTGTTCGAGTTTGATTGTAACGTTTTATTTTCTAAACGCTTTGTGGGCGTGGCGTATAGTTTTACTCTTTGTGCTAACGGGTCTAATTATTTAATATTAGTTGCACAGCAAAATCGAAAGCATTACTTCATTTAGACACCTCATAAATCGAACTGTTATAAACAGTTCATTTCAGTAAACACAACGAATATAATCGAGTCTTTTCTCCAAAGAAATACACCTATTGGTAATTTCAATAACTTTCATTAAAGTGCAGACAACAAAGCAAGGACTTAACTATTAAAAAAATGAACTCTTTACTTAACTTTATAACACTCATTACGGTTATGACAAGAAATGTTACAGAAAATGTGAAAATGTAGAAAACTAAACTTGTAAGGGATTTATACTTAAAAAAGAAATGTATTCTATAGTTTATTATTTGCGCTTGTGAACTCGTGGACTTTATTTAATAGAAATGTTTCAACACAACTTTAGTTGTGTGTTTATGAAACATCTGCTCTTACTGAAGTTGGGCGGTAAAATTAAGTGGAACAAATTTTAAGTTAATTTACTCAGAGTGAAATCGAAGAGATTTTGATAAACATTGAGGAAACGAACAAAATCTACAGATTCTCATATACTTAATCATATCATATAATGTTATACATACCAATAATATACATATTTCACCAGCAACTATAGCTATAAAGTAGAGAACTAAAACATTGTTTTAAATGCTGTTAATATTTTAATATGCTGTAAACGTTTATTGACTCAACTAAATGTGCTCTCTTGAAAATTATTAGAGGTTTTATTGTGTTCTTTCATAATGAATGAATATTTAACACTCGAAGAACTTTATGCTTTGTCAGATGTAAGGTTTTATCCTTTTGAAATAAATCTTTAACTTCTGTTTGTTTGTTTGTTTGTTTGACGCTAAGGAATAGGCTATAAGTGCTCTGCACGGGGATCAACACCCGGTTTCTAGCGTTGTAAGTCAGCAGACATACCGCTGTGCCGCTGGGAGGCAATTTACCAACATTTCTGTCAAAATATTTAAGAAGATTTTCGAGTTGTATGAATTATTAATACCTACATTAAATTTATTTTTTGAGGACATTAGATCTTTGTAGCATATTTATACCCTTATGGTGCGCGGTTGCTTGTTATAAATTTACATTGTCAGTATTTTCGTAAGAAGCATGAGAACATAAATTAAACAATAATGTAAAGAAGTGTGCTATAGTTCTATAATCTAACAATAAAAATTTATAAATGTGCAATGAGAAATCTATGTCGTATTGAATGTTTTCCGATATTGTGGTATTTGACATACACGTTCTATGTCAGGAGCAACGCTACGTGCAACACTATTTGTACTGTACAATACACATCTGTACACCAGAAGCTTAAAAGTCGCTTCCTTCTGCTGTTTAGAATACTGGTGGATACAACATTATGAACGAACGTGTTCTGTAGACCAAATGAACATTTAGAGACAATGTGTGACGTGCTAGTGTGATGTGATCGAGATTACACAATGTGTTTTGAGCCCGTGGGCCAGAATCACGTTCACTCAGTACGAGCAATCCATTGCAATGTTTTCTTTGTTTTTCACATGTTCTTACTGGTCTAAACACCATTTTTTTACAAGTATGAATGGGTTTCGTTTAATGCAGTTGTCTTAAAAGCATAAGTTACTTTTGAAGCATCTGGTATATGTATTAACTTTGTTCTCTGGCATTGCATATGTAAATAAGTTTGCTTGATATAATTAATTTGGTCTCACCATATATAACTAGGTTAAATATAGGGACACTTAGTATAGCACATACCTCTGCTGATCGTATTCGACCCTAAAATATACGGAAATGCCTCCGTATGTCCGTCGCTATAACAGATTATTACCACTTTCGTCAGGACGATGAAAATAATATTGTACACATGTCCATCATGTATCATCACCATCTGATCATTTTAAGCTGAGTTATAGAGCAAAAATTTTGTGAAAAAGTGGTCCTCATATTAACGAATATTTGTGGATTTTCGTGATATCGCTGAGACGTTGACCATCCAAAGACTAATCACTTTTAGGTTGAATCTAACTCCAATTGTAAACCAACTTTCGTCTTAGTCTACTCAGCTTAGGCCCGGCATGGCCATATGGTTAAGGCGCTCGACTCGTAATCCGAGGGTCGCGGATTCAAATTTTCGTCACACCAAACACGCTCGCCGTTTCTGCCGAGGGGACGTTATAATTTACGGTTAAATCCACCATTCGTCGGTAAAAAAATAGCCCAAGAGTTGACGGTGGACGATGATGACTAACTGCCTTCCATCTAGTCTGACACCATTAAATTAGGAACAGTTAGCGCAGACATCCCTCGTGTAGCTTTGCGCGAAATTCAAAAACAAACCATTCGGTTGTTTTCGAGAAATATTGTGAGAAACACACTCAAAGGTGTGAAAACTTAACCACCGGCCGAAGGTAGTGGAGGTAAAAAATAAATATTAAATATGTTGTTATTTAAGCCCACATTTCAAAGTTATATCTAACCAAAACTATATAGATAGAGCTTTCTATCTACTGGTTAACAAGAATACTTAAATTATGTAAATATTACTTAAGTTAAATCTTGGAGTTGTTACCAAGGAAAAATGGGCAACCTGGGGTCTGCCCATAACAGGTAGAGAAATTCGATTTTTATGGTATAAGTCTGGACACATACCGATGTGCTACTGTGGGGCGTAAATCATGATAACGATACTTAAGAACAAAATAAATTAAATAAAAATTAATTACCAAAAAGACTGTATATGTTAGACACATATATATATATCAAAAACATGAAACTAACCTCAAACTCAGACGTTTAACAGATGTTTTACGTTCTTGAAACCAAATAAGAATTCTGAAACTGTTAATGACCGAGTTTCGTTAATTAAAGGATTTAACTTTTAATTACTTATAATGTGGTTAAAATATACTCTTCAAAACAAGAAACGCAAAAGGGATATTTTTTTATTTTAAAGAGAAATATATGTAATAACGTTACAAGCTCAGAGTATGTGATGTTACACGTGTTAAGGCACTGATTGTCAGACCAAAATGACAATAAAAGTTGTGCACTTTGAAAACGGAGGAAAACATCGGATTTTTCGCCAAAACGCATGCGTGTCCAATAAATTTGTTTGAGAGATCTGCATGTTCTGCAAGTGCAACATGTGCAAAATCCCTATAAAAGCGACGGGTTCTCGGTTTCCATAGCTCAGTGTTAAGTCACCGACACGCAATACAGTTACGCCAAGACTGACTGAAGCACAACGCAACAACGCCATTGGTCGCTTGCATGCAAACGAATCTCATTCAGATGTTACCAGAGCTGTGAATGTCCACCCAAGCACCATCACAAGGCTATGGAATCGTCACCAACAACATGGATCAACTCGTGACCGTCCACGATCTGGCAGACCTCGTGTGACCACGCCCGCACAAGATCGCAACATCCGGTTACGTCACCTTCGGGATAGGACCACCACTGCGACGTCTACTGCCTCAACCATACCAGGGCTGCGTAGGATTTCCGATCAGACCCTACGCAACCGTTTACGAGATGCAGGAATCCGACCTCGATGTTCAGTCAGAGGCGTCATCCTCACCCAACAACATCGTCAAGCACGGCTGCAGTGGACTCGGGCACATCGGGTATGGCCTCCTCAACGATGGAGGCATGTTTGGTTCAGCGATGAATCACGTTTTATGCTTCGTAGGCAGGATGGAAGGACCCGTGTTTACCATCGCCGAGGTGAACGTTTTGCAGCAAACTGTGTGCAGGATATTGACAGCTTGGTGGCGGTAGCGTCATGATGTGGGCTGCCATCGCCTACAATGCCAGAACAGACCTTTTGCACATTCGAGGGAATCTTACGGCTCAACGATACGTCGACGAGATTCTTAGGCCCCATGTGCAACCCATCATGGTGAACGTCAACGACGTTTTTCAACATGACAACGCCCGTCTTCACACAGCCCGACTCACCACTGTCTTCTTGAGACACCACAACATCAACGTTCTTTCCTAACCCTCCAGATCACTAGATTTAAACCCCATCGAACATCTTTGGGACGAGTTGGACCGACGTCTGCGACGGCAACAACCTCAACCGCAGACTCTACCTTAGCTTGCAGCAGCTTTGCAGGTTGAGTGGACAGCCATTCCACATGATGTGATTCGTCATCTCATCGCTTCCATGGGCAGGAGATGCCAAGCAGTTATTGATGCTCACGGGGGGCATACTCGTTATTGACGTTGAGTGACGTTAAACTTCACCTAGTGAGCGTGAACTTAGCCTTTGCAGACTTTGGATGTTCAGCAATGAATGCACAAAGTTTCACACATGTCATACAAAACTACCCGGAATAAACTTGTTAACAATTTGTCTCATATTTTGCCTTTTGCGTTTCTTTTTTTGAAAAGTATATGTAGATAGTATATAGTATCTACTTTTTCCTCTGAGTGTGTTCTGATGTTTTTAGTCAGTCAAGTTACGTGGATATTAATACCACGTTCTTACTCAGATTACTAATAATGTGTTATATTCAGAGTTTTCTGGACATAACACTGTGTCTAAACACGTTTCTTAAAAAAAATTTGCATTAGATTTTAAAATATCCCTTTCAGTGGCATGGACTATTATTTTAACGTGGAATCTATTCACATGTGAAGTCGTAAAGAGCCTAAACTTGCTATTAAGCTTCTTGGGAGGACAGGCGTAGGGGAGAGAGAATAGTGCCCTCTGAAATTATAACGAAGAAAATAGCAGACAAAGTTATGTTTTTTTGCTATTCACTTTGATCGTAAAATATTAGTGTTTGGTTACTGAAGGAGCCTATTCACAGCCGTTAATTGGCTAAAACTAGTAAGTGAGCAAAAATACGTTCAGTATGTTGTGATAAGTAAACGATTGTAATGAAACCGTTGATGTTGTACGATACGAACGTTGTTTAGTCAGGAAAACCTTAAATGTGTAGAGCCACGCAAAATTTTTAGAATAAGTACAGTTTTTATAAGCTTCCTATTATTTGTCTTTTTACTTGAATTACTTGAAGAAAAACGAAACGTGTTATATACGTTTACAATTTATAAGCTGGCGATATTAGTGGTTAAATTCTAGGATTTGAGAACAGAGAGGGACGAATAATTGTTCAAGTACCTTTTGTGCTTGGTGATGCAACGGTTATTTCAGAAAATTTGAATCTAAACGTAAATGACTGTACAAAACGTTCTATTGCTTTGTGTGGACATTTAAGTGTGGAACGTAATGGAGAAGCATATATATAGTTTCAAACTTATTATGTGTAAATCATCAAAACACACCGATACATATATGTGGATCAAAGAAAAACCGGCCTGGCATGGCTAGGTGATTAAGGCACTCGACTCGTAATACGAAAATCGCGGGTTGGAAAACCCGTCACACCAAACATGCTTTCCCTTTCAGTCATGAAGGTGTTATAATGTGACGGTCAATCCAACTATTCGTTAGTAAAAGAGTAGCTCAACAATTGGCGGTGGGTGGTGATGACTATCTACCTTCCCTCTAGTCTTACACTGCTAAATTAGGGACGGCAAGCGCAGATAGCCCTCGAGTAGCTTTGCGCGAAATTCAAACCAAGAACAACTATGGTCGTGTTTTTTTGTAGTTAGTTGTAGTATTCAGTTGGCAATAAAGCTGGAAAAAATACTTTTATTATCTCGATAACAATAAAAAGTCCTTTTATTGCAGCCAACGTTTTGCCATTGCGGCTTCATTATAGCTAGTAAAAGAACTGTTTGATATCAAACATGCGTTAACTTGAGAAGTAATTAGTTCAACAAATGTTCAGCTAATGAACGAGTCATTAACCCCGTTGAATGTTAACATGAATATATTACGTATCTACAGTTCCTGTATCAAGCCACTTTTTAAAATCAAATTGATGATATATTTTGATCAACTGCTTTATAATAACGAATTGAAATTAACCGTTAGGTTATTTTACCCACATATTACAAATATATAAGCAGTTATTTGTAAAGAATATCATATATTTAAAATGATTATACTTTAAGGCTACTTATTTAAGGGGAATACAATTTCTACAGAGGTATACTGACAACCAAATATTATGTTCGTGAAGCTGAAACAAGGAACCAGACGTTTCAAAATCATATTATACTGTTTACATGAAGAGTTGCTATTATTTAAGTGTTATTCATTTCTTCAAACAATCTGATTGTAATGTTATTCAGTGTTGATATAAACGCACTGATGAATATATAAATTAAACAAACTGCTACAAAATACATTTTTGTTTAAATTTGAAGCCATAAAAGGCTATTCCTACCATTAATTTCGGTGTGACTATCACCTCAATATGAATAGTTTAAACATGGCTACGTGTATGTGTGTGTGTTTGTATAGCAAAGACACATCGGGCTATCTGCTCAGCCCATCGAGGGGAATCAACCCCTGATTATAGCGTTGTAAACCCGAAGACATACCGCTGTACTAGCTGGGGGGGGGCTACGACAGTGACTGAAGAATAAACGTTAGCCACACTATTTTCGTATAGCAATATCTCTTGATGATAAACAGCGTCTTCATCTTCTACAGTAGATTCACTGAACAGCTGTCCGATTGAACGAACCAATTATAAGTACAGGGTTCCTCAGTAATTGGTCAGATATCGACTGAAACAACGCTGGACATTAAATTACCTTGTTTAATTTCTCTCTTCGTGCTTTTCTGTAAGAGTAAATGATCCTATTAACGTTTTATTGGCTCAGTTCAGTGTTTTTTTAATTAAGTAAGTGTTGGATTAGCTGTTCACGGATTAGCTGTTCACGAAACACTTTTTCTTTTTCAAAACTTTACACACCACTTCAGCAAGGAGGACTTCACACACCACTCACACACCACTTCAGGACATCAGGACTTCACACACCACTTCAAAACTTCACACACCACTTCAGGACATCACACACCACTTCAGGACTTCACACACCACTTCAAAACTTTACACACCACTTCAGGACATCACACACCACTTCAGGACATCACACACCACTTCAGGACTTCACGCACCACTTCAGGACTTCACGCATTACTTCAGAACTTCACGCACCACTTCAGAACTTCCCGCACCACTTCAGAACTTCACGCACCACTTCAGGACTTCACGCACCACTTCAGGACTTCACGCACCACTTCAAAACTTTACACACCACTTCAGGACTTCACACACCACTTCAGAGCTTCACACACCACTTCAGAAATTCACACACCACTTCAGAGCTTCACACACCACTTCAGAGCATTAGGAGTTTTATTGGCTGTATTCGAAAATTATGTTAAAGTTCTATCCAGAAGCGGACTGTCCACTGTTTATGAGATAAGTGGAATTGCCACACTCCTAAACAATACCATCATTAATAACTTTATGATGAATCTTATTTCCATCAGTAAGATAAAACAAATCATTGCTACTACGATGTTTCAAAAGTGAGCAAGAATGTCAAGTTAGGTATGAAAGTTTTGTATTAAAAAAGTACAATGTGCTTTAAAAACTGTCTTTTTTCATATTTTATTTATTCTATTACTACTTTTCTTGTAATTTTACAATGCAATATACTATTGATGAATGGGCCATTATTATTGAATAAACTACTTACACGCACAATGCTCTGTGAAGTGAAGCAACATGGAACTGAATCCCAAGGGACGCACTGTTATTCTTATCTCCATGTTTGTTCGTTTTAGATCAAAGCCACTTTGGACTATTTGTTGCATTCACAGCCGCAATCGAATCTCGGATTTTAGCGCTGTAAGTTCGTAGACTCGTCGCTATCCGATAAAGCAACGTTAATGTTTTGTTGTTTTTTTTTAATCTCAGGTTTGAACATTTATCAGTTCATACTTCTGTCATCTCTTCACCGATTTGAGATCTAATTAGAGTTTTAGACTCAGGAGGTCAAACCATTTCCATTGTGGTATTTGACCTCTCATAAAGTCTCATAGATTAATTTATTCTAATTCTGCCTGAAAAAATATTTCAATTTCAGTGTAAGCTGTTCACACTGATTACTAAGAAAATCGAACTGGGTGTACGCACCCCACATTCTTGGTATTGCTTGCGCACAGAAATATAGCTAAGTAAAAAGGAAGATAGATCTCATAGATTAATTTACTCTAATTTTGCCTAAGATTATTTATAGTTCCGCGGCTATTGTTCTTTTTTTTTCCTTTTCATTAGCTATATTTTTGTATGCTTTGTTTATATTTGTGTTTGTTTTCTTACAGCAAAGTCACATCTTGCTATCTGCTGAGTCCACCGAATGGAATTGAACCCCTGATTTTAGCGTTCTAAGTCCGTAGAATTACCGCCGTACCAACGAAGGATATTTTTGTATGCCAGAATTATCAAGAATGTGGTGGGCGTACACCTAATTTGATTTTATTACTAATCAGGATCTCTACCAGTCCACCCTAAAATTGAATTTTTTTTAGACAGGATTAGAATAAATTAATCTATGGGACATTGGGCGTGGTTAAATACACCAATCGTAGTGGTTTGACATCCTAATAAAATTTGTACTTGAGAAACTCAAACCATTCTATGAGCCATTATACCGCGGCTGATAATTGCCTAGGATTTCCATACAGCAATATGTGACTAAAACTAAACCTAACTCAGGTTTTATGGAAAATTCAATAAACTTAAAACCCTTCATTAAAGCTTTGTTAAACAAGTGATAACTCGTTGTGGAATCTGCCTGATAATAAGATTCCCTGATGCAATAGTAAACACAGTATAGCTGGAAATCGTTGTACAAATAACTAATTTAATACATTTGATAACTTCGTGCTTAATACTAGTCGAAGATTTGCCATCAGTAGATCAGCTGTAAGTCTGTAGACTTATAACGTTCAAATCCTAGTTTCGATACCCGTGATGGTTATACACAAATTGCCATGGTGTAGTTTTGTGCTCAACAGTAAATAAAACAAAGAATGCTTTCTTTTATTCTCACGCAAAGCTAGATGGGGTCTTTTCTTTGATAGATTGTTTAAGCAGAGCATTCATGTTGAAACCACAGCCAAGGGAACGGGCTTGGAGAAATCAGCGAGTAAAGAAACGTGGACCATCTATTCCACAAAGTTTCATCATAGACGGGGGGCTATCTGCGCCAGCTGGCCATACTTTAACAGTGCAAGACTAGGGAAAAGGCAATTAGTTATCACTACCAACTTTTGAGCTACTCTCTTACCAACGAATAATGGGATTGACCGTAACATTTAGATTCCCCCACGACTAATATGGCGGGCATGTTTAATGTGAAAAGAATTCGCACTCGCGACCCTCAAATTGCGAGTCGAGCACCCTAACTGCCTGACCATGCTGGTCCTAGGCTGAATGGACTAAGAAATTGAATATTTATATGCTCGTGACAACAGAAAGGATGAAAAGAGTTGATAAATCCTTGTTAAAGAAACTCGATAACCGATTTCTCTAGAAAAGTGAATCCTTCACTTCCAGCGTTCAGTTTCAGTTAATATAAATTTATTTACTGCTCCCTTTGATAGATTTACTGAGGGTTCTGAAGACCATCTAACACTGACGAGAATATACTGCTGTAGGGAGCGCTGTAAAAAGTGTTCAAAAATGCGACTACCTTATCCCTTTCTATGTAACGAAGACCTTGGATGGGCTGGTGGTTACGACACTCGACTTGCAATCTGTGAGTCTCGAACTTAAATACCGTCACCAAACATGAGAGCGTTATAATGTTACAGTCAATATCAATACAACTTGCCGTTCGTAAAAGAAGTAGCCTAAACTTTGGCGGTGAGGGGGTGATGACAGGTTGCCGTCCCTTTAGTCTTTCACTTCTAAATCAGGGACGGCTAACACAGATAGCCCTCCTGTGGCTTTACCCGAAGTTCAAAACACAGAAACAAATAACCAGTCCAATGATTTTGACAGAATAAAAAAACAAGAGGTTTTAAATGGAGCTTGGTTCTTGTCCATTCTGAGAATGTGTTATGTTTTGGATAACAATCTACATCAAATTCCCAATTTACAAGCAGAGAGATAAACATACAAGTAAGCTCATTATTCGCTCTAAAGTACTGCTTTGACGGTAACTAGGTTATCAAGCCTATTCCTCATGCTTCTTAATACCTTAACAGTGTTACACGATTTAAATGGAGTATCAGCTAAGCATAACAACGTCATAGATGTGAGTTTCCATTAAAGACAAATGTATTCATGCTGTTATATAGAGCGACGTCTGTTAGCACTCTCAACTATTTAGTCCCAGCTCATTACTTCTGTAAAGCATGGAACTGAGACGTTTAAAGCAGAAATAAAGATAATGAATATAATCGACTTGAGATGTTAATGGTTGCTTTGTTTACGACAGATTAAGCCAGCGTGCGTCGCTAGTAAAAGTATATTTGGTTAAAATGTAAATGACATAATTCGCAGTTTGCATTCTGTTGTGTAGTTGACATCACAAATAAAAGGACGCACTATATCAGTCGTGTGTATAGCCTAAAGAAACCTCGCCAAATTTGCTATATAACAACTAGACACTAATGCAGAATAACTAAACTTGATTTACTGGTACATGTTTCCATGATAGTTCATTTATTTTCACACATGCTTTGTCGCACCAGCGCTGTTGTTTCATTTGAGTAAACCTGGCTAGTGAAACACAAACAATTTACAGAAAAAGGCTTACGAAACACAAATAAGAAAAGGCTTACGAAATACTATTTTTGGGACCACTTTAGCGATAGATTTAGTTTTCAAACTTGTCAGTTTTATTTAATCCTAGGCTAAACATTGACAGTTCAAAACGTATATTTCTATTTAATTTTATTCTTCATAAAAATTTGGTATTGCGTATATATATATATAGATATCTATATAAAGATGATATTAATTTTTGAAAATCTAAGTCTCATGTTTCGGTCCTCTCCCTCAATCTACTATAGTTCACTAGAAAACAGTACCTTTGAAACTTAAGAGAAACTGAGAATTATTTATTTGCGTCTCGTGGGAACCAAAGTTTAATCATAAAATTTGAAGAGTTTGTTTTCTGACCTGGGCTGATTTTAGAACAACAGAACAGAACAGAACAAATCGAAAAGGAGTCAAAGGTGGATGTGAATAATGCTGAAATTAGACCTATTCTTGTGATTTGTGGTGTACTTCTTGGAATAAGGAAAGAGCTTGCGATTTTGTGAGACAATGTTTGCCAGGTTTTTGCAATGAAAAACAATGAACTTAGGATCTCTTTGAATTTTTAAAGATGCTTACGCTCGTTGTATATGTGCAAGCTTGAAGAAAACTGAGGCTCTGATGCATATTCCTTCCATTCAGTTTGCATCTGCAAAGCCAAGGAATCAGTTACTGAAGTACAATCCTTCATATGTGGTTTAACTATTAGATATTTTTATAAAACTTTGAAATACTTCTGTCAAAATAGTTGATTCACACTTTACAGAAATACTACAAGCACTTTGTCGTGAAGGATGAGGCGATCGGAACATCTGACACGAAAATCTGTGAGCTTTTGGAGAATAGAAATAAATGGTCTTCACCACTTGTGAATAAAGTCTGCCAAATTTCTTCATTTCTCTCTTTCTCAGCATATTCTATATCAAAAGTCCCACGACACCAAAAGAAGCATTTTTGTTGGCTTCACACACGCTTTAGTTTAAACCTTACTCGTTTGTATTTGTTTGATGACCTCTTATATAATGGATATTTTTTAGTTATCCTCATTTCTCAAAAATTCTCTCACTAATCTAATCGACCCGGCATGGCCAAGTGTGTTAAGGGGTTCAACTCGTAATCCAAGGGTCGCAGGTTCGAATCCCGGTCGCACCAAACATGCTCGCCCTTTCAGCCGTGGGGGCATTATAATGTGATGGTCAATCCCACTATTCGTTGGTAAAAGAGTAGCCCAAGAGTTGGCGGTTGGGTGGTGATAACTACCTGCCTTCCCTCTAGTCTTACACTGCTAAATTAGGGACGGCTAGCGCAGATAGCTCTCGGAGTAGCTTTGCGCGAAATTCACAAAACAAACAAACAATTAATCTAATCTTCTTTCGAAGATACTGTTTTGTGTGTGAACAAGTTACTGGAAGGTATTGTTGGTCATTGGTTCCTTAAATTCTTATGTTAAAACATATTTCATCAGAAGAAATCTTCTCATAGATGTCCATCCAAATATTTGTCAGATATAACTATAACTATATATATATATACAGCCAATTACTGAAAATAACGTTTTTCCATAAGATTAAAAGATTTCAATGGAATGCTAATCTGAAAGCTAAACATTCAAAATCAAGTAAAGTTTTTTTTATTTGCAACATCTATTAAAATAATGAATCTTCCATTGAAAGTGATAAAAGCCATGTAACACATTTCAAAAGGTGGACCTTTCTCTTTGAGAAACAAACTGTGAATATAGATGCCTTTCAGTCAAGTTTACATTCTAAACATTACAATTCCAAATTACATTCTAAACATTACAATTCCAAATTAAATTCTAAACATTACAGTTCCACATTACATTCTAAACATTACAGTTCCACATTACATTCTAAACATTACAGTTCCAAATTACATTCTAAACATTACAATTCCAAATTACATTCTAAACATTACAGTTCCAAATTACATTCTAAACATTACAGTTCCACATTACATTCTAAACATTACAGTTCCAAATTACATTCTAAACATTACAGTTCCAAATTACATTCTAAACATTACAATTCCACATTACATTCTAAACATTACAGTTCCACATTACATTCTAAACATTACAGTTCCACATTACATTCTAAACATTACAGTTCCACATTACATTCTAAACATTACAATTCCAAATTACATTCTAAACATTACAGTTCCACATTACATTCTAAACATTACAGTTCCACATTACATTCTAAACATTACATTTCCACGAAAAACAAACATAATATGCCACTTCAGGCTGGGGTACTTCTAATTTCATTTACACTGAAGACTTCCTCTTTGATTTCACATTTTGCCGGCGAGAGAGAATTAGAACAGTACTGATGGCACAACATCATTTACAAGTATCGTCCATCTGGACGTACCTATCAAAATATGTCTTTTTACGACTTAAGTTACACTACATAAAAAAGTTTAAAACAATAAGTTACCTAATATGTATGTACTGACTTGTCATTCAGTTACTTATACACTGTGTTCAGTTACGAGATACTGATTGCTGTTTTACGAAACACTGACACTTGGAAGAAATGATTAGATATATAGCTTGAAAACGAAACGTTGTTTAAAGTTTAATAATAGGTTGGACAGTAAAGAAGTTCCTGAACTTATTATAAATTACATATCTGAAAACACGCTGAAATGAAATTTTCGCTGCGCATGCGTGAATGTTTCGTTGAAATGATATACTTCTTAAATAAATGTTTCCATTGTAATGGAGAGCTAGAAAGAAATGGGATGCTTCTAACTATTTTTGCTACTTTGTCCCATTGTAGTAATACATAAGGCTACAGGTAATTTACTAAAATATATACCGTTTATGAATAACATTAATCTTAAACACGTTTAAGATTAAAAGCAAAGTAATCAGTACTTAACACAACTTTATGTTTAGCAACACGTTGGAATACCCGAATGCACAATAGTTATGTGGCATTCGTCCAGTATTTATTCTTTCGTCCAGATGACATTGACAACCGACTCGTTATATTACGTTAAGCTCACAGTGCACCTAAGCCTTCTTTCCGTTTAAGCTTTCTTTTCCTTTGTTTCGTGGTGATGGTATGTGGGGAGTTTGTATGTGAAGAAGCGTTGTAGTGTGACATTCAGTCACTGGACACCCAAACATATACTATGTTCATTGGTCTTATTAATTTAACCTAGTTAGTTTCTTCAAGTAACGAACTAATTGCGTTTGACATGACTTGTTAATTAGAGCGCTCGACTCAAAAGCTGTAGGTTAAAATGTCAAAACCGGCACGAATATGCTTGCCCTTTCAACTGCGGAGGACGCTGCTATGTTACGATCAATCCTGCTATTCGTTGGCAAAGAGTAGCCTAACACTTAGCAGTGACTTGTGTTGACAAGCTGTCTCACCCTCTTACGCGTCATTTTAAAATTAGGAAAGGGTAGGCAAATAGTCCTCGAACAGCTTTGTGTGAAATTCAGCAAAATAAGCAAGGACATCCTTTCATTGGCTGCTTAAGCCTAAATTTATAAACGTCTTGACATTCTTCAATAAGTTCATGATTTGAATTTTTGTTTAAGTGTGATTTTTAATGGAATTAATACGTGGACAGAAATGTCATATGTTTGTTTTTTTTGTTATTGTTTCATGTATAAAATCGTTTGTGAAACGGTAATAACCAAGTATATGACATAGTAAAGAACCACAAACAACGGGGAACAGCACGTGGACCCTTAATATGACATAGTAAAGAACCACAAACAACAGGGAACAGCACGTGGACCGTTAATATGACATAGTAAAGAAATTTTAAACAACAGGGAACAGCACGTGGACCCTTAACGGAACTGTGCAAATTCGTCATTAAAATGTAATTATAGTGGAATCGATCAGGTAGAATAACCGTCTTGAATTTAATACGGATAAATGTTTCAGCGGACTTGACGGACATTTAAGTTTTAGAGTGTATGTATGCACGAAATAGTTTCGTGTTATCTGTTTGTATACGAGCTCGAGCTGCACGTAATAGTTTTGCTTCGAAACTTAAATTCAGTGTAATAGACTGCCGTTCGTGAAGCGTTCGATCTACTAGCTGTCGTATCAGTTTGTATGTGGTGTCCTCGAATGTACACAAATTCCTTGCTATATCGCAATAATTAGCGAACTATATTTCATTGGTTTCTCTGTCCGTGAAGAGTTTCGAGAATCAAAGTTAAAGATACTGACCCAGGATTTCCTGCTCATTTAATGTTTGTCAAAATCGTGCATTTTTTATTGTTCTTTTAGAATTTTGCGCGAAAGAATATACACGAGTCACGTGCAAAACTGAAACTGCAAACTATCTCTTAAACTAAACGCGAGAAGAGATAGTGTATAATAAAACTAAAAATAGAAGGGAAAATATTTTGAAAATCAGACTCTTCAACCAATCAAAATATTTTTTGACAGCGAATATAATATTGGAAAACTGCTTGACATGTGTTCTGTACTATAAAAGTAATTTTGAAAAATATAGTGTGAAAGTTTCTCCAAATAACATCCCTGTTTACTTACAAACGTTAACTTGCCTCATATACTCACAAATATTAAAATCCCCAGTATACTAACAAATATCAAATTCCTCATACACTCACAAATATTAAAATCCCAGAATACTTACAAATATCAAATTCCTCATACACTCACAAATATTAAAATCCCAGTATACTTACAAATATCAACTTCCTCATATGCTCACAAATATTCTCACAAATATGCTCACAAAAAATCACAGTATACTTACAAATATCAACTTCCCCATATGCTCACAAATATTAAAATCCCAGTATACTGACAAATATCAACTTCCCCATATGTTCACAAATATCAAAATCCCAGTATACTTACAAATATCAACTTCCTCATATGTTCACAAATATTAAAATCCCCAGTATACTAACAAATATCAAATTCCTCATACACTCACAAATATTAAAATCCCAGTATACTTACAAATATCAAATTCCTCATACACTCACTCACAAATATTCTCACAAATATTCTCACAAATATGCTCACAAAAAATCTCAGTATACTTACAAATATCAACTTCCTCATATGCTCACAAATATTAAAATTCCCAGTATACTGACAAATATCAACTTCCCCATATGTTCACAAATATCAAAATCCCAGTATACTTACAAATATCAACTTCCTCATATGTTCACAAATATTAAAATCCCCAGTATACTAACAAATATCAAATTCCTCATACACTCACAAATATTAAAATCCCAGTATACTTACAAATACCAACTTCCTCATATGCTCACAAATATTCTCACAAATATGCTCACAAAAAATCTCAGTATACTTACAAATATCAACTTCCTCATATGCTCACAAATATTAAAATCCCAGTATACTTACAAATATCAACTTCCTCATATGCTCACAAATATTAAAATCCCCAGTATACTAACAAATATCAAATTCCTCATACACTCACAAATATTAAAATCCCAGTATACTTACAAATATCAACTTCCTCATATGCTCACAAATATGCTCACAAAAAATCCCAGTATACTTACAAATATCAACTTCCTCATATGCTCACAAATATTAAAATCCCAGTATACTTACAAATATCAACTTCCTCATATGCTCACAAATATTAAAATCCCAGTATACTTACAAATATCAACTTCCTCATATGTTCACAAATATCGACATTCCGCAAACACTCATAAGTATCAAAATTCCTCGTACAATAAGTGCATGCATAAGACAGTCGATGGATTCAGTTATTGTTTTTCTAGTGTTTCGTTTTATTATTCTTAAGCAAAACCTACACAACGAGCGAACTCAAACCACCACGGATATCTAATTCGGATTTTTAGCATAAAAAGGCCTCGGGTTTACTAGTAGGTCACTCTCTAGTTTTCACGAAATTCTATTGCCGTTAATGTTATCAAAATTCCTACCAAATAATAATAAAGTATTAGTTGAGCTCAAAAACAAAACAAACATTTATTTATCTAAATCAAAACAAAGTTGACAAACCTAATATTTAGATTTGTGTTCAACTTGCTTTTTTTTTGTCCTTTCAGTTTTCAAAATGAATTCTACTATAATTTTAATGCTTTCGAACTATTATATCATCCTGTCACTAAGCCTAACTTTGTCAACATACTGCATGTATCGCTTCGTGAAGTTAAAAGACACAACAGATAACACCAACCTCGTCCTCTGTGAGTGAGGGTTAATAACCGGGGACGCTTAAAAACTTTACTCCCCAATAACACACGTGGGAAGACGTTTTGTCTCACGTTTGTCTAAATGCCTTCAGAGGGCGCTGTCAGTAGTGCCGCACTATTTTTGAAACAGAAATTCCGGGTACAATTGACTGAAAAATAAAATTTCCTCACTGCTAGACCATCAAGCTCAGTGACTTCAGGAATGTGTATGTTTGTACCTAGGATGTAATGTTTATTTGCAAAAAAAATAAGCATCATGTAAAGTAAATAATTATTTCGACACCAGGTGTCTTTCTGAAGTTAAAATTTAACTTTAAATTGTTATTTCCTTTTTTTTTTGAAATGTTTCATTTAAGTAACACTTGAATGTATTTTTATTTCATTATATTTATCATAGAAACCACTGTGCCTCACGTAGTGTTGTCAACAGGTAGAAATTATGTTTTTATATTTCAATAGACAGCTGAGTTCGATATT
Organism: Tachypleus tridentatus; assembly: GCF_004210375.1. Taxonomy (NCBI): domain Eukaryota; kingdom Metazoa; phylum Arthropoda; class Merostomata; order Xiphosura; family Limulidae; genus Tachypleus; species Tachypleus tridentatus. Next base: position 131,102,089 of record NC_134831.1, on the reverse strand, counting down.
TTAGAAATGAATTTCAAATTATTGGTAAACGTATACTGAACTTTCACTAATGATAATTTGTAATAAACGTTTATACATGGTGGGAGAGTGGTGTTTGAGTGGTTCGTATGAAGTATGCAAGTTTGCAAGTATTCAAAATTAATTTCTTCCCTTTCGAAAGTTCTAAAACACCTGGTGTAAGTAATAATAACAAAACTCAATCGGTTGAGCGAAGAGAACTGGTTTGCTTTTGTTTTAAGTTTCGCGCAAAGCTACTCGAGGGCTATCTGCGCTAGCCGTCCCTAATTTAGCAGTGTAAGACTAGAGGAAATCATCACCACCCACCGACAATTCTTGGGCTACTTTTTTACCAACGAATAGTGGGATTGACCGTCACATTATAATGCCCCCACGGCTGAAAGGGCGAGCATGTTTGGTGCAACGGGGATTCGAACCCGCGAACCTCGGATTACCAGTCAAACGCCTTAACCCACCTGGCCATGCCGGGCTTGTATATATATATATATATATGTATATATTGAAAGTTTTTCAATTGTTAACTCTGCTCTAACACAAACGTAACTTCTTTATTCTTGTATTTTTGAAACAGCACGTGAACGAAATGTGTTGCCATGAGAGAGCGCTGTCGCCCAAATTACTTTGCACCCCTTCCACCTGCTTGAATGGACTGTCTTGAACGTGCATTGAATATACGCTGAGTTGTTTGGACGAATCGAGATTAATATCCTGCGTTCTTCTGCCGTAACAGTCTTAACGTCTCTCTTCTCGTTCGTATTCCACAGTGATACTGCAACGTCAGTCGGCAGACCACATTTATGGCTCCACGCCAACTACTTCGTTCTCCGAGAACACAAACAAGGGTAAGATACTCAACCTGCAGTTAGCGGTTGTTTAGAAGTTTTAACGATTAAAAGTATATTGTTTATTTTTTTTAGAGCAAAGCTACGTTTAATAATCGGCTGTGTCCACTGCAAGGAATCAAACCCCGAATTTTATTGTTGTACGTTCATAGACAAATTAACGCCCCCGTACACAGCGTCGATGTGATTAGGTACATTTTATATAAACTAAACAGTAGCATATTTTACCAAAATTTTATTAACATTCAAATTTATGAACCATGTAAAATAAATTTAAAAAAATGTAATTATACCTATTTGTGATCGTCAAATTGTTTGTGTTTTTTTTTCCCTCTAGGTGGAATTTATTTACTTTTCACTAAAAATGAAAGTTTGGTTTAGAGAAAAGTCTCATTGGGCTAACTATTTTGTTCACCAAGAGGAATTGAACCTCGGATTTTAGAATTGTAGATCCGTAATCTTGTCACTATCCCTCCGGGGGCTCTAAAAATAAAACTTTGGTTTAGAAAAAAATTATACTGGGCTACCTGTTGTATTTCCCGCGACGAAAAGAACCCCCGATTTTAGTGTAGTAAGTCCCTAAGCTTGTGACTATCCTGCTGGGGAATCTAAACGTAAAAGAAAGTTAAAATGCAAAGAACGATAAACCACTGAGGTTATCGAGATATTCTATATTTCCAAATATATTCAGACAGATACGTAAATACGTAACAGGCACGTGAAATGATGTTTGGGTTCTGTTCAAACTTAAAGAAACTATTCAGTGTAATGTTGTCCGTTAGATACGTCAGCAAAATAATTACAATAGTAGCTGTGTCGCAGAAAATAAAACTTGTTTATTTATGTATGTTTACGTACAGTAGCGTAAATGTCACCGTAACAGACATACCATTATTACAGATACCCTTGGGTCATCACACGTAGATAGAGTTATTAAGTATGGATTGTGCACAGGTTTTAAATTATAGAGAAAAAGCTAAATTAACTGATAGAAACTTACATGTAATTAAGGAACACTAAACATAGCCCAGCTTGTTTATTTACGAGCGTCACTGTTCCTATGAAAGAAAACTGCATAAGGATATATCCTTTTTCTTCAGAAAACCTATCTTACTCTCTCGACGTGTTCCCTCTCTTCCTATTCTGCTAAAAACTCAACCCACAAGATTTATCGCTACTGTGAGAATTTCGTTGTTTGTTTGAGGCATTATTTTGTCGAGATATCATTTATATTATTTAAAAGTTTTCACCTCATGAAGTAGTCGACGATAATAAGACAAGTTTATCTCCCTTGTTATATTATTTGTTTGTTTTGAATTTCGCGCAAAGCTACTCGAGGGCTATCTGCGCTAGCCGTCCCTAATTTAGCAGTGTAAGACTAGAGGGAAAGCAGCTAGTCATCACCACCCACCGCCAACTCTTGGGCTACTCTTTTACCAACGAATAGTGGGATTGACCGTAACATTATAACGCCCCCACGGCTGAAAGGACGAGTATGTTTGGTGCGACCGGGATTCGAACTCGGGGCCCTCGGATTACGACTCGAACGCCTTAACACACTTGGCCATGCCGGACCCCCTTGTTATATATGTTTGCTATAGACTACTGTATGTCGTGCTGTATAACTTTTCACTGCACATTTAATCCTTAAATAAACTGCTTTGGAATAAAACGTGCTGTGATGTAAACTGTAATGTGGACTTAGATATTTGTTGAGATATATATCTGTTTATAATTACCTAATACAGTGATGGTTTTACTGCCCAGTAATCATAACATTCGTTACTGTAGTTTATGGATAACTTCTTATTTATTTCCGAAAAGGAAGTGTTCGAATAGTTATCATAAAATTAACGTCCAAATAATAAACCTCCCAGTGGCACAGCTGCGTGTCTCCGGACACCCACCGCTAATACCGGGTTTTGATACCCGTGGTGGGCATGACACAGATAGGCCATAGTGTAGCTTTGTGCTTAATTGTAAAGAAACGGGCAAATCAAATAATAAACACAATAACCGGTATTACCTATATGGCTATTTATATGTAAAATTGCACATTGTTCTAACCCGTTGTAGATTCGTTACCAGATAAATTCCGAGCTCGTAACAAAATAACCACTTTACTCAACCCTCGTTAAAAAAAGTTATCGATTTCTCACGCATTGTCCTATTCTGTAGTCTCTACACTGAATGCGGCCTATTGTAAATATTCGTCAAACACAATACTGTATTATTCTACAAGTTTGTGGGTTATGTTAACTTATGTTTTATGGAATAATTAATTTAATTACTTTTAGTGCGAAAATTTAGTACATAACAATGTATTTACTGTGTTTTATACAAAAAACATTCATAGCAATATGTACATGTCTGTTACAGTAAATGTTTTTGTTCTATCAAATTTTTGTATAATATATTTGTACGAGCTGATGTTTTGTAAATATTTGCATTAGTTTTCAAACTGCTTTATCACATTGAATTGTCTAACGCTTTTAGGCAAAATTTAAGTGACTAGTGGACGGCATAAAGTAAACAATTGCATGGCCAGGTGGTTGAGACACTCGACTCGTAATCCAAGGGTCGTGGATTCGAGTCCCATCACATCAAACATGCTCACCCTTTCAGCCGTGGGGGCGTTATAATGTGACGGTCAGTCCCACTATTAGTTGGTAAAAGAGTAGCCCAAGAGTTAGCGGTGGGTGTTGATGAATAGCTTCCTTCTCTCTAGTCTTATACTGCTAAATTAGGGACAGTTTGGGACGGTTAGCGCAAATAGCCTTCGTGTAGCTTTGCTCGAAATTGAAAATCAAACTAAACCTAAAGTAAACAGAGTGATTTACAAAACTGTAAGCATAAGCCAACTTAATCTGAATATAATTCTAAATCACTAGATTAATTAAAATGATTTTAACAGATATATTGCTTCCTACATTAAGATAGTTATAAGCTTTAAGAACGAAAATAGCCAGGTCATCCAAGTCGTAATACCAACACTTACAACAACCTGATTGGGTTTGTTGTTGTTTTTTTGTGCTTCTACCTTTGCAATACCGAATATTCTTTTTTTTTTTTTTTTTGGCAACAGTAGTGTACATGGAACATATCCTGCCATTTTTTTATACGTTATACATTTATGGCAGTTGCCAAGTCAAGGCTTTATTTACTCTTATTACTCTTTTCTCTATTATATCAGTTGAACCCAAAGAAAATATACGATGTTGCTTAAGTATCTGCGAGCTGAAAAATTCAAGTTCAGTATATCGAGATTTGGGACAAATGATCTAATGTCTATTTTCTAACATAGCTCAAAATACGTTTATTTCGTTTTATGGTTGGACGAATAAAACCCTGAAGACCAATTGCTTTTAAAGGGTGATCCATTCTTCATCGGTAATAAAGGAGGATTTATTTTATCGCACCGTGGTCGATATGCTCTACCCTATCTATCGTTTAAACATGTATCTAGGGATAGAGGTTTTGTTTGTTTGTTTGGAAATTTCGCACAAAACTACTCGAGGGCTATCTGTGCTAGCCGTCCCTAATTTAGCAGTGTAAGACTAGAGGGAAGGCAGCTAGTCATCACCACCCACCGCCAACTCTTGGGCTACTCTTTACCAACGAATAGTGGGATTGACCATCACATAATACGCCCCACGGCTGGGAGGGCGAGCATGTTTAGCGCGACGCGGGCGCGAACCCGCGACCCTCGGATTACGAGTCGCACGCCTTACGCGCTAGGCCATGCCGGGCCCTAGGGAGAGAGGATATGAAAAACTTAGAATCGTTAAGTTCGATCAGTAGATGTTGATTTAACTCAAATGCTGCATTGTCAACTTACCTACAGATGTGTGCCGGTGTATAGTGCGATAAAGATAGAACTCCGTTTGTTGTAGAACGTACAGTTCAAGAGAAAATGTATTATAGAAAGACATGGATTCTAAGCTCAACTGATCAACTACCTTAAAGTAATTTTGCTGTTTATTTAAAGTTAACCACAAAGCTATACAACGATGAGGGGGTATTAACTTTTATTAGACATTTGATATCCAGATAGAAACTGGGTTTAAGGTTTCGTGTTTTAAAGACAAAGGTAGCCGAAACTAAATAATTAGGTCCACACGAGTAGTACTGAGGTATATAATTAGTGTACAAGTTTTATGAAGCATTGTCGGTGATTCTGTTACAATGGGAAACGAACAGGTTATTTACCAACAATAATAATGAACCTTTCGGTAAAGTATAGAATTTTTGTTTTGCGGTGTTCGATACATTACCTTACCTTCTATATGTAGCTGCAACAACGATTTCAATAGTTTATAATTGGCGGTAGTTATGTAGATAAGTCAGTACGTTTGAAATCAGCAATGAACCATTCGTTATCGAATTTATCATGTTACATTAAAAGTTTTGAAACCGGATATGTTTAGTACTGTATATTGAGATTTGGAACAAATAATCTAATATGTATTTCCTAACTCATCTCAGTTAGGGGACATTGTTAAGCAATCCATTCGATCTTCGAGTCCTTTTTCCGAAGAATTCATTTCTTCCATAATATTCCTGTTTTCATGTCGTGTGCTAATTTGATTTTTACGTTAATATTAATAATGTAATTAATGGTTGCTGCTATTATTGGGACATGTGTGGTACATCCTAGCATCACGTTTCTCTTCAGCATAATTGTTCTGCAACTAATAGCCAGTGTGAAATTATACTACAAAAATTACGAGTGGGCGCCACCACTTTGATGTGTTTGTTTATTTTGAATTTTGAGCAAAGATACTCGAGCGCTATCCGTGCTAGCCGTCCCTAATTTAGCAGTGTAAGACTAGAGGGAAGGCAGCTAGTCATCACCATCCACCGCCAACTCTTGGGCTACTCTTTTACCAACGAATAGTGGGATTGACCGTCACATTATACGCCCCACGGCTGGGAGGGCGAGCATGTTTAGCGCGACGCGGGCGCGAACCCGCGACCCTCGGATTACGAGTCGCACGCCTTACGCGCTTGGCCATGCCAGGCCCCGTAACTGGTTGACATATTAACCTTAGAAAATGCAGGGTTCAACAAATTACCTTTCTGTTAAATAAAGACATGAGAAAAGAGATAAGGTTTTATATAGAAGTGCTTGTAAATATATATGTTTTCGTGTTTGTTTTGTAACTTCTTTCTCCTGGATTTGTCGGTACTACGTTTTCTTATTGCTTGGAGAAGGTCAAGTAAAGACAACGATATGTGATCGCTTTTGAGAAAAGTATGCGCTCAAATCATACAGCTGTGTTCAAACTATAAATTTCCAAGCAAACGTTATACCTTACACTTAACACCTAGTAAGCGAATTGTTGAAACCAAATTAGGGTAGTGATGGGGATTGTGTCACGGCTTCCGATATTCAAGTTAGAGAAAAGAGAAAAAAACATTATTCTGATAAGAGGCTCGATGTATTGACTTTTCAGAAAGAACACTTTACTTTCAAAGGAACCACGAAGATGCAAAATTTAGGGATTAGCCGCGTTTCTCTTGTACAAAATAGTTTATGTTTGTGTTCACGCAGGTATTACACTTTGCTTGTTTAAAGCGACTATTAAGCTTCGTTGAGACATTTTCGGTCATTTCTATCTTCCATTACGAAAGATGTACGGCTAACGGTGTGTTTTGTATGGGATTTTTGAATGCGATGTGGGTTTATTCCCTCACGATCTGAAAACTAGTGCGAAGTCGGCCACGTTGGTGGTCAGTTCAAATTTCAAATACTGCAAGAAGTTCAAATCTCTCTTCAGAATTTAAAGAAAGAGATTATTGGAAAGCTATGTCTTGGGACTAACCCACTAAACATGTTTAACTGGAATAAGAGTCAAATTGTGTCACTAGGGAAAATCCAGGAATAGATATACAACAAATAATACCTGAGTTGTGGTAGGCAATATGAGTAATATTTAAAAAAAACTATGAACATAAAGCCATTCACGTGCTTCAAATAACGATATATCTATGTCTGGAAAAGAAGTAAAAGGATATGGTTTCATTAAGATAATTCCCATTTAATACTCGCGTATCTCAAGCACTCGGATAATTTTTTTAAAAATGTGCTATTTTAGCTACATGTGAAGAGATAACTTTCAAGTCGCAGAACGTAGCACTTATTGGTTTCTGTGTGATCGGGCTAGTGAAATGGGTGCTAAAAAATCGTCGCCCTCGAACACTAGATGATTTATTGAAAGCATTCAGGAAGGATTGATGTGCTTTGGACATGACAGCTTTACATTGGAGTTTTTGGTAGTAAAATGTACTCTGTAGAGCTACTATCAAGATGCATGATCGTCAGAATGAGCATTCCTAACGTGACAATATGAACTATAATGGCGTGGTGGCATTTCAAAATCGTTTTGATATAACGAACTCGGCCTCTTTACAATAACACTCTTATCTTTAATTAAAAATAGGAACCTTAAATTGATCATTTTGAATGTGTTCTTATGCATCAGAAGCACGTACTCTGCATAGCAAAATAATTGATACTTTATATCTTGTTTCGTCATATAATCTCTTATCAGAAATGTTCGACATCGATGCTACTAAGATCATGCGTACAAGACATAATACATTTATTTGTTCTTGAATAGATACATAATGGTCTTTATGCTATGCCTAGCACGAGTATTGAGCTCTAATTTGTAGTTGTATAAGTCTTCAGGCTTATCGCTCACTCACCGCGAATATTGTGATATTCACAAGATGTACTTCTGTAGGATCCCCGAAAGCATTCTGCTTCAAGAGTAAATAAAGCCAAAATTAAGAGTAGGAAACATTTTATTTCTTATTTTTAAAGTTAATTTGTTATGTTGTGTTGTAATCTAAAGAATGTATAATTCTTCTCGTGATTCTTGGCATGCGCAAGTTTCACTGAAGTCAAGACTAAAAAATACATCATTAAGTATCCCTTATGTGACGTCATTTTAGTGTCTACTGACTGACTGACAAACGACACATTAGTATTTAGTGATGCGAAAACATGTGAACATTCTAGGTGGTCTCTGGTCTTTTTTCGGGAAAATAAAATAACCGTTCTAATAAAAAATTTCACGTGCTGTTTTGCAAGTTATTAATTAATTTAGTTATGTAAATTTGCCTGTTGAAATTAGTATAGAGGTAGCATAGGCTAACTGCGCTAGCCATTCCTTAGTTTGTGATGACAGAAGAGGGGGAGAATATTTTGTCCACGCCCTTCACTGCCAACTTTTGTATTTTGTCCACGCCCTTCACTGCTAACTTTTGGTCTCCTCTTGTCAGAACGAAATTATGCGATTTGGTCCATTTTTATTGTTATAACGCATCCACGACCCCTAACCGCAGGTCGAGATTTTTCTTTGCAGTAAGAGGACAGGAACTATGTAACCACAGTCTAGCAAGATAACCACTAAGCTGAGCTCGGCCTTTGTTATACAACTTAATAATACTAACGTCTTGTTAGAATTGTAGTTTAAAATATTTTAGTGTAAAAACATTATTGTTCGTTGCTGGATTTTGAAATGAATGAAACATATTGCAAGTTTGAAATACCTAACTTCAGTTCATCGAGAATATATTACGTTTTTTGTGTGTGTTCCTTATAAGTGTGCAAAAATCCGAAAGTGTCATGTAATACGTGTTACTTAAATTAACATCTGGGGAAGGTTCATCAAGAATATACTATATTTCCTCTTTCTGATAATTGATTTGATTTCTGTTTTATAAGAAAAAAAGTTATGAAAGAGAATTTCACTCGCTTTAAATCTGTGATCATAACGTGTGATCATATGTTGTTACCATGATGTAGTTTCGTATTTTATTATGTTGGTTTATTATGTTTTATTCTGTGCATTTAAGAAGGCAGTTGGATTTATTTAATGTAATTTTATTCTCATAAGTATTGCGAGGTTCTATCGCAAAATACCTTAGCTTGGTATTTCCATGGTCCGTAAAAATAACATAACGTTTAAAGACAATAAGGGACCTGTTGGTCCGTAATTTTGTTCTCATAAGTATTGCGAGGTTCTATCGCAAAATACCTTAGCTTCAATTCGTGGTCCGTTAAAATAACATAACGTTTAAAGACAACAGTGGACCTGTTGGTCCATTTCAGTTGAGTCAAACTAAAACTGTTAAATAAATTTAACAAATATAAAGCCATCTCTTATCATTCATGTATCTATCAAGCTTTCTTTTAAACTTACTCAAATTTACTGCTTCCACAACATCCGAAAGCAACCCATTCCATAGGCCAATCACCCTATTTGAAAAATAAAATTGTCTTAGTTGAAGACGGTTTCTGTTTCCTATAAATCTGTATTTATGTCCCCTAGTTCTACAATTCTCGCTGTTAAGTATGAAAAATGTTGATGGGTCAACAATCTTATGTACTTCAATCAGTGCCCTCTCTAACTTCTTTTTCGAGACAAAATAATTTTTAAGGATCTTAATCTCTCCTCATATGACAACCCCACTCCCATCCAAGGTACCAATTTAGTCACCCTCTTCTGAACCCTTTCCAACAATTCAATGTATTTTCAAAGGAAGGAGCCCAAGACTGAACACAATATTCCAAATGCAGACAAACTAGTGGTATATATACAGTTAAATTATAACTTAATTTGACTTATATTCAACATTTCTGTAGATACAATCTAAACTCCTATTTGCCCAGCCACTATCAATAGCACACACTGCTGGAATGGCTTAGGGGATTGAACAACCATTACACCAAGATCTTTCTCTTTCATGGCACTATTAAAGTTATTTCCAACCAAATTATTCTTATAATTCAATTCGTGATAATCCACGCGTAATATCTTGCATTTATCATAATTAAAATCCATCTGCCAAATCACTAAATGATCTAAGTCATTTTTGAAAGCAGCAGTCTCTCTTCAAAGCTGGCAACACCCTGGACCTTGATATTATCTACAAATTTAAGTAATTTATTGACTATTCCTTCATCTGCATCATTAATGTAAATCAAAAATAAGCAAAATGACTAAGCCCTGAGGTACCCCACTTGCAACATTAATCCAGTATAACTGAACACCATTTATAAGAACCCTCTGCTTTCTTCCGTCCAGTCAATCTTCTATTTAATTAATTAACTTATTTTCTACACCTATAGAGGTAAGTTTCTTTACAAGCCTTTTATATGGCAGTTTATCAAATACTTTCTGAAAATCCAGAAATTTCCCATTTTATTTACCTCTAATGTACTTTAAAAAAATCATTAATTTTAATTTTTATAGCCAAATGTTTTTCATCCAATCTTTTGGATTTCCTAATTTGATTAACTTTCTTTATCTTCTATAATATTCTAGGTATTTTATAAACACCAGTCAATTTATTTTTTTAAATTTCTGATGGTTTTTTAAATCCCTTATACCCTTTGTGAGCCAACCTGTTCTGTATTTTCAGCTACCTTTTTTTTGTATGTGTTTGTGTTTTTCGTATAGCAAAGCCACAAAGGGCTATCTGCTCAGCCCACCGAAGGGAATCAAACCCATGATTTTAGCGTTGTAAATCAGGAGACATACCGCTGTACTAGCGGGGGGGGCACTTTTTTTTGTAAGGAATATATTTGTTTTGAATACTGGGGAAACAAATGTTACTAAAGTTTTTCTGCATCTGATCAGTGTCTCCAAATAATTCGGTTGTCCAATTCACGACAGATAATTCTCGTTGCGGTCCATCAAAATTGCTTTTTGAAATTCTGAATCAAAATATCTTTATTCCTGATTTTCATATGCAGCAAAACATCAAACTTAATACATGAACGATCACTTGTACCTAGGTGTTCTCCAGTTTCCTTCCTCTCAACCATTTCCATATAAGAAGTTAACGATAAATCTAAAATAGCATTATTTCTAGTAGGTTTTCTTGACCAACTGGTGAAGAAATCCGTCTTGAACAGTTTCCAGAAATCTCATAGAGATTCATTGTTTGACTCTAACATTTTCCAGTCTTCACGTCTGAAATTAAATCACCTATAACTGTGATTTCATTAACACCTTATATCTTAATCTCACTGATTTCGTCAGTTTCATCTAGTAACTTGTAACATATTCTCACTAAGAGCTTTTTCCCTTGGTATCCACTAATAGAAACCGAAATGGATTCAATGTCCTTACTATTAGTCTTAATATTCTCAACTTCAACGGAAAGTAACTTACATTTAACATATAGCACCAGTCCTCTGCCTCGCTTTACTACTCTGTCCACATTAAATAACCTATAATCATGTGTTTTAAAGACATTTCTATCATCAGAATCACCTACATTAGCCATGTTTCAGTTATTCCCAATATATCAAAATATTCTATTCCTACCAGTGCTCTAAAGTCATCTATTTTATTTTTTATAGCTCTAGCATTATAATAGTAACAATTAAGCCTATTCCTATAACTACTTTTATACCAGTTTCCTATGCTATACCTTCCTCTACGTCTCAGTTTTTGTTTCATTTATATTTCCCCTCACCACTATCTAGTCCTACTTTAAAACCTCCCTTATAATTGAGTTAATAGGTCTTGCAATTATACTCTTTTCTACTCAAGTCCAAACCATTCATTCCAAAAAATATTTTCTTCTTCCACTGAACTAAGTCCAACCAGCTGATCTTCTCATCCTTACAGATTAATTTCAGCCTAGTTTTAGCTCTAGTAACCTACTCAAAACTTCATCTCCACAACTAATTTTTGGCAGTATCCCTGACACAATTAATGTATTACCTTTATTTGTAAATGTTTTTATATCAACCCTTTGTATGTATTAATTAGGTTCTCTGACTTACTTTTCCCTACATCGCTATCCCTACATGCACAACAGACTGCATCATTGTCATATCCCTATATCCCTTCACTATATCTCTTGTTCTATCAGTTATGCCTTCCATCCAATGATAGCATAATCTAATTCTTTTCACCCTATTTACCCAACAAACTATTGTATCTACATACAGTGTCAATGAATCACCTATAACTATAACCTATTTTAATTTAAATTCATAATCCATATCTTTCTTAATTTCCTTTGGTTTCTCTCCCTTCAGTTGCTTTTCGTCTACATAAGCCGGAGGCTGAAATCTGTAGCTCAATGTAATATGGTCTTTACAATTAGTTTCACTGCTTTTAACCTTAATACTACTCTTTCTAACTTTCTGAATGTCAATGTTAACCTCAGTTGATTGCTTCCTTGCATGTAAAAGCTTAAGCTTCTCTTGAAGTTCTGCTGTCATTTCCCACAGTTTGTATTTCTCTCTATTTCTTTCCTCAACTTTAGTTAGGATACCTTCCAACCTGCAAACTCTACATATAATATGAACATCCTCGCTACTAGCTTCTTTAATAGTGCATAGTACTCCAGAGTTCTCCAAAAAAACCCATTAACTGCACCTAATAAACTAAGAACGCTTAGCTTTCTAGTCTAAACCATTGTATTATTTGTAGAATTAAAATAAATACTTGATAGTACGATAAATACCAGTAACCTGTTACTAACACCGTTAAGCCTTAGTTTGTCAACTGACTAGTTTTAGACTGTATTTATTAAATAAAACAACGTATTTAATTTGTTTTACAATTTCACTATAAGTTAAATTATAACTAAGCCTAATCTAACATTATACTACACATCACACAACTAAAATCTAAATTAAAAGCTTATACTTACTACACTAATTTCCAATTTTATTAAATTTAGTTATTTTTTGTTATTTAACTCTAAGCTCTAAAGATTAATATAATAAAATCAAATAACACGACAAAATATTTAATATTATAACACTCTAGCTTTCTAAAGTATTCTCTTTTCACATAGTGCCCTCTATCTCTATCTGCTCTCACTGTTAAAATCGGTAACTTTTGAATTTCAGACGAAGTTACGTATTTTCCAATTTTCCACTCATAGTTGAGCACCTTTGTCCTCAATAGTTAGAAATAACTTTTTGAACTTCGGCTGCATGAGAGTTTTAGGCCGTTTTGAGACTTGGACTGGCTTACGGAGTTATGTTTTCGTACAATAATACAAAAACTACGAATGACAGTTTCGTTTCTCACGCGCAAATTATGCAATAAATAAAGCACAGCTGTTGTTTATGCTACATTTATGTACATATTTGTTGTCAACCAGCAAGACAATTTAAACTTTCCATCGTTATGTGTTAGTTGCTAGAAGAATGAATGTAGGTACCAACTCTTGCCGAATGTCAGCCTTAACTATAATAACGTGCACCATATAATTAACTAAGTATAATTTATTGTACAACAAGGAATTTTGTAGTCGTTTATAATGGAAATGGAAATCCTCAGTTAAAGGGCAACTTTGTATCTCATATTATCTGGAACACGTATTGGATATAGTCTTTAATTATGTACCTGAGACACTTCATTTTCAGAGAGATCGTGCAAACGATACCATGCATATACGAACTACTGCACATAGTTGTATTGTTAGAAATATAACTGTCAGTTCCCATTTAAGGAAATATTTTACACTTGATATTGTGTTAGGCAAGGACTGTGTCTATTATCTGTACAAGTGGCTATTATCTAATTTATTTTGATACAAAAATTTCTCAAATCAAGTGGCTGTTTGCCATCGTTTTTCAGACTTTTTATTGTAGGTAACTTTTGTAGTTATAGTATGATAAAGATTTTATAATTGTATTCGCTTCTGTTTCAATGCGTTGAGATTATTTAACACGAATGGGGAGAGTTATTATAAACAGCGCTATGGACTTAACGGTTTATTTTTGTTGAATTTTTAATAACGAAGCTTTGACTTCAAATGTTTAAATAGATTAGCCACATAATGTCAGCGACATGAAACGTCTGTTTATGATTCGTATAGCGTAAATCTCGTTATAAGAGCGATGTTTAAGTATAATGCCCCACGTTCTATCGTATCTGTGACTTGTCTTTCACTTATAAGATAGCTTGTTATAGTCTTACGGACCGTGTTAGTTCTCATTGTACATTTCCCAGCCTCATCACTTAACTTTGGTACGAGTGCAAGTGGAGGCTTACACTCACTAAAGAACTTATTTGTAGTAACGTGAAAGTATTATTGCACGAGAAAACATTCGTCGTTCTGTACCTTTATGTGCTTTTGTTACTTTCGATTCTTATTCTTGACACATGTGGCCTGAGCCGAGCTGTAATGAAGTCACACTGCTGTTATCTGCGTTACAACTCTATCTTCGTTTTTCTGCTTTGATGATCACTTCAAACATTAGGTGCATTGTTCACTTTAATCACTGCCAATAAGATAAAGTCACATTGTTAGCTCTCTGTTATATAATGCTATTTTCTATTTCCTTTCGGTTCTGCTGTGCTAGTTTTTGCTTCTCCGCATTGTTGGTGAGTGTGTGTATATCAAATCATACCTGTTGGTTTTATTAACACTAGCAGCAGGTAGATCCTTATGAAACTTCCGTAATTTGGTAATTTGAATAATGAGTAGATTGCAGATTATTACCATGGTGCGTACTTAGTATTATTATTATCTGTATAACATTGTTTCATCATACGAATGTCGAGAAACAACAACACTGATTCGAAGACAAGATGAATAGGCCCTTCCAAAATATATAGTTTAACACTCCCATCTTGTTATCCTAAACAGCTTAAGGTATAGATCCATCTGAAAAGTTGAAGATAAAAAAAAACTTTCAACTTGGTCTACCTACTATTTTGTCTTTGTGTATTTGACTGTTTTTTTTTTTTTTCAAGCCTACGAACACTAAGGTATTAGAATATTTAACCTGCCTGGTCTTATTTAGTTCTGCGATAATGTTAGCTGTAATACAAGGTGCTTATGTTGTCTTTTTGTCAGTTGGGCGTGGCCGAGTGGGTAACTTGCCTTGCTTCAAGATGCAGAAAATCCAAGCAGACCTCTCAAGTATTCTGTAATTTCTGTAAACAAATTTATTGTGAGCCAAAAATCATGCATATTATCGTACGTTTTGCTATTCCTTAAATGATTTTGTAATTTCAGTAATTATATCATATACGCTTGAATGGAGTTGTCTGTTTCAGTAAGTTTCACATGCCCTTCAGTGATCTGAAACTTAGTCAACATCTGAAGTTTCATAGCTACTAATCATCCTTTGCTACTGATACGAAACATCTTCACTCAACGTCAAGAGATCTCGAAATCTGTTGTGAAAAACGTAAGTATACGTTAAATGCTACGACTTCAGTATGAAGAATTTTCTCTCCAATAATGAAACTGAGGAGACTAGGGTTAGAACATGCGATATATGCTTGGGTAGAGATGCCTGCGAAAAAGCACACACCTTGTCTCTATCCAATGCACTTGGTGGGCTCTGCAGCATGCCAAACAGTTGCTATGGTACTAGAACAACTGGCAATGTGTGTGTCACAGATATTAAACAGTAAAATGTTTATTTAAAATAAAACATTTATAGTGAATTAAAAACAATATTTGCTGTCACTATAATTATAATAATGATATATTATTCTGATTTGTATATGCTGTACCCTCGTAATGCAATTTTCATTACTTCGAATATGTTATGGATTATATGTCTTTATATTGTTTCTTTTTTTCTAAACACTACTTCAATCGATACCCATTCTTCCATTTCTCGGCTGATTGAATTGAAACGTAGTAAGATTACACCTTGGTCCAATACGCTCAGTATTCTTTTTCTGTTTTCTGACTTAGCCCTTTTCAAAGATTTTATGAGGTTGAAGGTTAAAAAACCTGAAAAAAAATCCATATTTTGGACTTCTATGCGGTCATACTTACAACAATCAAGATGAAAATTAGCACAAATATAATTGAGCATACACAGTGATATACAAATAAAAAGAAAAGTTGGATTTGCTTATTTTGAGTCTTTATTTTAGAATGCTCAGAGTGTAAAAAAAAAAATCAAAACTTTGTGGGTTTGCGGTCAATTACTCCACCATGTTTCGAGCATTTTGTATGAAATTTAGTATAAAAATATTTTTCTACAGGACCCATACATATGCATATCAAAATATGAGATATGCCCATCTTTGTTCATTTTACAAGGTTAAATAAACCCATAATTTTAGTCGACTGCTTTCCCTTTTTCGACCAGTTTCCACAGAATTTGGTAAAAATACATTTTTTTTTGTTTGTACAAGTAACACGCAATGAAAACAAAAGTATTGGAATTGCTCAATTTTAGTAGTTATTCAGGAACGAAGATGCTACAAAAATCGTAATTTAAAAATTTTTTGACAATTACTTCGCTGTGTGTCGCTCAGTTTACATAGGAGTCGCTATAAATATACAAGTCTTTTACAAGTCCAAAACACGGATTATTTTGGAATTTTCGTATATGCTCAAATATTTTAGCGAGGAAAACACAATTCGCTATTTTTGTGAACTAGTGAACTTGTGAACTACGTATCAAATATGGGATTTGATACAAAAATACGTTCTTGCCTATTCCAAGCAGTGATATAGACAATTTTCGACTTTTTTCTATTTTAGTCCATTTTTCAACGAGGAAAGTACTTTTTTTTTTTTTAATTATCCATGTGTATATTAACCAACTTTTTAATTATCCATGTGTATATTAACCAACTTACATGATATTTTGGTACAAAGTTACTTTCTCCCAGGTCCCAAGCAATGATACAGACAGGTTTTCGATTTATCTGGTTTTTCAAGATTTTTCTGATGTCAAAATTGGCCATGCGTGGCGGAAACACATTGCTTTGTTTGTTTGTTTTGAATTTCACGCAAAGCTACTCGAGGGCTATCTGCGTTAGCCGTCCCTAATTTTACAGTGTAAGACTAGAGGGAAGGCAGCTAGTCATCAACACCCGCCGCCAACTCTTGGGCTACTCTTTTACCAACGAACAATGGGATTCATCGTTACGTTATAACGCCCCCACGGCTGAAAGGGCGAGCATATTTGGTGCGATGGTCTTTCGAACCCTCGACCCTCAGATTACGAGTCGAAAGCCTTTACAAAATTGGCCATACCGGGCCGAAACATGTTGTATTCGCCCACAAATGTTGGTTTCTTTAACTTATACCATTTAATTTGTAATCATGCTTATGTGTCATGTAGTGGTGATTGAGTATTTATTACTACATTATTTTCATAGTTTTTATATATACATTTTTAGACTAGTTTAATTTTAATGTGTTTTGTTTTGGCTTAAACTATTATGGTTATAATGTATATATATATGTGTATTACATCACATTGAGTAAATTTACGTTTTTGCCTGTTACAACAATAAATATATGGAACTGACTGGAAACAGTGAGTGAAGTCATTCGTTTTATATGTGTTCCTATGCGGATTTATAACACTAAAATTATGGGTTCGGTTCCCCTCGATGGACACAACAGATAGCCCGATGTGGCTTTGCTAAAAGAAACACGTACACTTTTCCATGTAAAATGTGCAGAAAATTAATGTGATTATGTTGTGTATCATAATTTATCCTGCATGAGTATCCGTTTTGTTATGTTACGTTACATATTACGATTTAAAATAACCGAAAATTTGAATTTAGAAGCCAACTGATTGTCGATATGTATCGAATTTATGATATTTACCAACAAGATGGACGCACACAATTTTGTTTCTGAATACAAATATATTTTAATATACAAATAACAATACAATTTACAATAACGGTTATTACAAATAATTTATTATAAATGATGATTTATATACAACACTGTTACAAACGTACAACCGATACAGAGTCTCCGATCTGGTCTGAAACTGAATATTTTATCGTTGGTTCTCAAGGAGCGAATTAATTCTACGTTAATACACAAGTACATTTTTCTTGACGGAAATACTAGCTAGCTATGTTTTTGTCTAGTCTCTCATAGGTTTCTCATATTAGAAGTTAAACAATGTCTTCGTAGAAATACTAACGTTCAAAGTTAATTATCTGAACCTGAATTTGTAATGTTCAAATTATCCGTAGTTTTCCGATTAATAAGTGTTTATAACAATAATATCTTTAGAGGTTTACAGAATAGTGATTAGCGACTGAACAATATTATTCTGTCTCACCGTGCATTGTGATGACTATCTTTTATACTCATTGGGCGAAATTCTCCAAAGTTCAATTGGCAACAATGTAAAACATATATTGTTGATTCTTACCCTCTAGAATATTCTACAAATTTTGGAAACAGGCAGAAATTTCGCAATACACGTTGAACGCATTTCAAAACATATATAAAACTAAAATAGGCTAATTGTAGTGTTATGCTGTTTTTATGACTCAAATACTTTATGACGTCACTGCAAGCAGTTTGGACAGTAAGGAGCACCTACGGTAATTTTTGCATTAACAATACTTATAGTCCAGTTACTTGCTTGTTTGAAATTAAGGAGAAAACTACATAGATGACTATCTGTGCTCTGTTCACCAAGGGTTTCGAAACCTGGTTTCTAGCTTTTCAAGTTAGCAGACATCCTGCTGGGAGCTCCTGTTACTATAGAAAAGATTAATTTAGAACTCGCTATACAAAGTTATATCAAACAACATGAAATGTTTTTCGTAAAAATAGATATCTTGTTTTTTCTTAGTTGCAAGGAACATTTTGCCTTTTTTCCTGACATGATGGAAGCACGTTTTATCGATTCAGGCGTCAGCAGTTTGGAGTTTCTTTGTTTTATTTCTTACTACTGAATTAGGCCTATTTTTATTTATTTGTTACTTTTCCAACCTACTGATTTTAACTGGATCTTGCTACAGTTTCCCTAAAATTACATATAAAAACACAAGTTTTTCTATAAAAGTGAGCTACTTTTTACTTTACTTTCACGACCAAGATTCTGAGAATTTTCTGATTCTGAGAATTAACAGCCGGACAAGTTTACTCGTCTCAACTACTGAACGAAATATCGTTCTCAAGCTGATGTGGAAGATGACGCTTGTCCCTGCAAAGTGTATAATTTTCGTTACTGGATGGGTCCATAAAGGATTTCATTCCTTGATGGAGATCTATTTAAATGGGGAGGAAAATATAAACTGAAAGTCTAAGTAAATAGAGAGGGCGTAACCTTGCGGTTAGCGTAGTGGAAGGTCCGAGATCGAACCTTACGTTCAAACTTTTCGGCTGTGGGAATATAATAAGTCTGACGATCAATGCCACTGTTTGATTAAAAGAAACAATGTCGACCGATAGTGCTACTGACTGATACCCTTTATTTTGGGCAATGTTCCAAATTAGGGATACATGTTATTGAACTACGGTCCCCTCAATGGCACAATGGTATGCTCGCTGACTTATTACCTTATAAACCACATTTCGATACCCAGTCATACCCAAGCTGAGTATAGCATAAGAAACCCACTTTCCGTTTTGTACTCAACAACAAACTGAACTTTGAGCGTTTAACTTGGCTGTTTAACCCATATCTTGCTTAAGATTCATCAAAGTTAAAGAATACCAGATATGATAGTAAATAAATCCGGGAAAGTCTTAGGAGACTTGTTTGTTTCTCTTGTGTGTTTAAAATGTGCATTTTGTCACCGCGTGCCAATTATGATGGCAAGTGGTCGTGCTGTTATTTGCGCAGAACATACGAACAAAACTCTCTTATACAATGTTATATAGGACAAATTGTAGAACTAGCTGCATTAACTTTGGGCCTTCATTTAGGTTAACAGCGTTTCTTTTGTAGTTGGATTTCTCTCATTGTTGCATTTAGATGGAATATTGAAGCAACACTGACAAATGTGTTATTGTGTCACAGTGACTACCAGATAGTCTTTATCTTAGAATATTATTGTTGAAACAATGCTTTTTCATAGTAGGTTTGTTTGCTTGCTCTCGTGCATATTTTTTTCAGCCCTATGATAGTAGACCCAATGTTAGTTATCACCATTAGATTCCATCAAGGAACACAGGGCCACAATCGCTTGCGGATTCTTCAACAGGTATTTAAGTGAGTAGGTTGTTAGTCCACTGCACCGAGCCGTCTCTAATTTAGTAGTGTAAGACTAGAGGGAAGGCAGCTAGTCATCACCACCCACCGCCAACTCTTGGGCTACTCTTTTACCAACGAACAGTGGGATTGACGGCTGGGAGGACGAGCATGTTTGGCGCGACGCGGGCGCGAACTCGCGATTCTCGGATTACGAGTCGCACGCCTTACGCGCTTGGCCATGCCAGGCCAGACCCAATGTAGGATAACTAAATTCATGGAATACGTTATGTGAATAAAGCGGTATTCTCCTCTTGAACCTGAAAAACTTTTACACTCAATTTTCTGACTTAAAAATCACGTGCATAATTTCTACCAAAAATGCCCTATGTTTGTTCCTTCACTATTATCGCATATCTGCCAGAACAGAGTGATACTATTAACATTTTTAGCCGCGGCAAAGCGGCTCATCGAATGGTTCTTAGTTGTTCAAGTACAAATTTTTACTTCATGGGTTTGTCATCTATTGTCTCATTTTAGGTCTAGTTAACAGTTTTCTACTCAGAAGTTCCAACTCTTTCTACTCATGTATTTGACCATGTCCAAGTTCTCTTAGGTTAATTTACTCTAATATTGCCTAAAATAATTTCAATTTGAGATTATTTTGGTAGAAATCCTAATAAGTAATAAAATCGAATCGATTATACGCGCACCTCACGTTTAATGGTGCTTGCGCACAAAATTATAGCTAATAAAAAATGTATCATAAATACATTAACTTACTTTAATGCTGTGTAAAAGAACTACAGGTGACGCAACTATTGAGGGTTCCCTTTTGTTTTTCCTGCATATGGTAGACCACTTCTCGTGGGCCCGCCATGGCCGGATGGTTAGGGCGCTCGACTCGTAGTCCGAGGATCGCGGGCTCGAATCCCCGCTTCACCAAACTTGCTCGCCATTTCAGCTGTGAGGGCGTTATAATGTTACGCTGAATCCTACTATTCGTTAGTAAAAATTAGCCAAAGAGTTGGCTGTGGATGGTGATGACTAGCTGCCTTCATTCTAGTCTTGCACTGCTAAATTAGGAACCGATAGAGCAGATAGTTCTCGTGTAGCTTTGCGCGAAACTCAAAACAAACGAAAGCCATTATTTTTCATGAAAACCAAAATAAGTTAGCTAGAGAGGGCGTTAGTGTCGAACCAATCATAAGTGATCCCGCTGAACAGAAAATTCAATAATACTAGCGAATTTCAATAGCTACTGGACAATAAACTTAGGTAGTCCAATATCATCATGTTCATTACAGTAAATCAATTCAGTTGCTAGTTGTAACGTTTCGTTTGAATGGATATTGGTATACATAGATTCTACATTGAAACGAGCACAACTTACTTTTACATCAAATTTCAACCCTTGTATTTCACTGAGAAAGATGAAACCCTCTTTCACAATATACTTATTTTGCGTAAGTGAATCCAAATAGATCGCCATAACACCATCAAGTTCATCACTATAAGTTCCAATATTTCTGGCATTAAGTCTAGCAGGACAACCTTATCAAAAGTCTTTAGGAATGCCATATAAATTGCCACAGTGACTACCAGATGGTTGTATTTTAGAATATTCTTTTTGAGACAGTAAATTATTAATTTTATTTGTAAAATATCTCTTTTTTTGTAATTTAATAAATACTGTATTATCACTCAAAATATTTTCGATCTTTGACTTGTAATTATATCTATCAAGTAAAAGAACTTTCATCTGGTTTCTTTATGAAAACATTTTCGTTTTTACTCAAACATTTTAAAGTGGTTATTTCCTCCCTGCTAAGATTAATAATCTAAAACCATAATCCCACCTACTAAGTTCACACCAGGTGGTTAAGGCGATCGATTCCTGATCCTTTCAGCCGTGAGAGCGTTATAATGTGACGGTCAATCCCACTATTCATTGGTAAAAGAGTAACCTAAGAGTTGAGGGAGGGTGGTGATGACCAGTTACCTTCTCTCTAGTCTTACATTGTTCAACTGGGGACGGCTAGAGCAGATAGCCCTCGTGTAGCTATCAATTCAAAACAAACCAATGAGACTTTTCCATGGTCTAGCAGCAGAATAAAACCCCAAATGTTTTACAGGCTCTATTATTTTGCTAACTCTTAATGATAGGACGAGAAGTTAAAATTTAATAATAGATTAGTTGATGGACATAATTTTACTCAGTTTGGCCTTTTTTTTATACGTAGATCTTTCTCGTTATTGTATTTGCATAGAAAACTATACACCGATTCTACCCGAGTTAATTAAATGATGGAAAACGTAAGCAACCTTATTTTAAGAGCTTCGTATTTCATTGTACGAGATTGACATCAGTAATAAACCATAGATCATGTTGAACTTCACAAAAACAATGGATACATATCGTATCAAATTGCAATGGTATACTTATTATTAATGTATATTAAACTGTAATGTTACACCGAATATTCGTGGATAAGAAAAGTACCCTTTTTAAGAGCAAAAAAACCCTCATTCAAATTAAGCCAGTGAAAGAAATCCAATGAGACTTGAATAAATATTTTTGTTATTATAACATATCTAACTGATGTAGGTATATCAGATGAGCGCAAGATCGAAAATGTTTGATTTCATTGAATTGTCTAAGTGCTTTATATATTACATAATAACTACTGTTATTCTTTTACTCCATGTTGTTTTACTTATTTGATAAACAAATTTAAAATTATATGAACGAAGAGATAAAATGTGATGTGTGGAAGTTGTTAAAAATAAGTCAGTTGACGAATTTTGTGATATACAATTTTCTTCCAAATGGCTATTTGGAGCTCAAGAATTCTTTGTTATTGTTGCTTTCTTTTGTTTCGGGATCAAAAGGTTTTCTTTATCGGAATCTTGTTATCGTGATGGAACAATGCCAAATAATGTATTATGTGCTATTACTCCATTTTCGAATTATCGTGGTCCTTTACTGCCTGCTTTAGTGTATCGCGATAACTAGAACTTTCGTAGAATGTTTGTTGGCGAGACAACGGGTATGGTCACTTTTTGATTTATCCTTTTCTTACCCTTTCCTTTTAACTTTGATTGGGTGCACGTGTCTGCTTCAATTACAAGAGGATTCAATTATGTTGGCCAAATACAGCTGGCTTACTGCTCATTGGCAACTCCCTCCAATTGCACGCGCTCTGGACATATCTCCGAATAATTTCCGCATGAATGCTGGGTAAAATTGGAACAACATATTTTAAAAGTTAGTGTGACCACGAGAGATGAAGAAGTCCAATATTATTTTGATCTGACTGGAAGAATTACTAAAAAAAAGTAAATTTGAACAAAGATCAGGACTGCTTTTCACCACGGTTGAATCGTAAACAATAACTGTTTGTTTCTCGTGTGATCCTGTTAATATGGATGACTTACAATTTATGGCAGCAGCTGTGTTGCTATAACAACAACACGAAGGTAGAAAGGAACAAAAAATGATTCTTTTCAATACTGTAACTTATTCAATAACTGCTTTCAGCCTTTAGTAATCTTTTATTGTAAGGCAGAATCCTTAAGGCCAGGCATGACTAGGTGGTTAAGGCACTCGACTCGTAATCCGAGGGTTGCGAGTTCGAATCCCCGTCACACCAAACATGCTCGACCTTTCAGCCGTGGGGCGTTATAATGTGACAGTCAATCCCACTATTCGTTGGTAAAAGAGTAGCCCAAGAGTTGGCGGTGGGTGGTGATGACCAGTTGCCATCTCTCTAGTCTTACATTGATAAATTAGGGACGGCTAGTAAATATAGCCCTCGTGTAGCTTTGTGCGAAAGTTTAAAAAACACAGAATTTTAAAATTACAAATCAAATATGTTCCTTAAAATACCATTCCTTTTTAATATAATAGTGTATTAAATTCTTAGATTACAACGTTTATACCTACCGCGGTATCTCACCCGTATTTGATGATTCGTGTGTTCTGTTAGGTCGAATAAAGCAATATGTACAAATACAGAAGTCGAAACTGAGAAAAAAAAAACACGAAACAACACAACGCTAATAACTGATTATGAAATCTAATACAGTTGCTTGTTTGTTTGTAGGAATAAATAAAAAAATCCATCATCGTTATTTCTCATTGATCTGTACATAAAACACAACATGATGCTGACTATTTCATGTGTTTGTTTGATTTTAAGTTAAGTATAAAGCTGCACAATGGATTACCTGTGCTCAGGCCACCACGGGTATCGAACCTCAGTTTTAGCGTTATAAGCCTATGGGCTTACCGTTGTTTCTTTGAGAGGCATAACATTTGCAGATGTTTAAATAGTGTCTGTGGGTAAGGCAATTTGAATTAATAATAATTTCCATTAAAATCCTGACATTCTACACAATTTTGTTTGCATTTTTGCTTTAAAAACAACATTCATTTCGATTAATACGTAATTTTCAGTCGCAGAATAAACAAAAAAGTCAATTAAAGTTGTACGCTTATTGGAAACAAGCGCGAATCCTAGCGTCGTTTTTCTGTACTTTTGCTTATTCTTTTCCATGTGTGTTTTTATTCATTTCTAAGCCTCGACGTCCCAATAGGCCAACTTAAGTACGAGTGATTATTCTTTTCGACTGTCAGAGATAGCTACAAAGAATGTTATTAAATAAAAAGTAGCTTAGTTCCAGGTTTCAAGGAAAAAGTTAACAACGTCTGTTCGTAGTTGTCACGGTCTCGAAATTATCTCGAACCTCCAACATTCAACAAAGTTTTTACATGTTGAACAAGATTTAAACAGGAATACGGAAAGTGTAATAGTACAGCGGTAAGTCTACGGATTTACAACACTAAAATCAGGGGCTCGATTCCTCTCGGTGGGCTCAGCAGATAGCCCGATGTGGCATTGCTATAAGAAAACACACATATACACACTTAGACTTCCCGAGGAAATTCATACAAGCAAATAGCAAAACACACTCACACACACATATATATATTTATTTAATGGCTATTCTCTCTCACTTGTTGTATCTGTTGGCAGCATGTTTGTCAGTACGCAGTGCAGGTAATTTGCAAATACATGAAACAGCGTATATTTCTTAATGTTAACGACATCATACCTATAGATAACATACAAACGTAATAAATCAGTACAACGTCATATAAAAGAAACTGAGGGCTTTGGCATCACAGTATAATAGATATAGAATAAAGAAAGGAGGTACAACCCGATATTACTTAGTTGTTGTTTTTATTATTATTATTTGAAGTAATTCCAGGAGACACTTTTAGGCCAGCTCAATAACAAAGAACATGGGCACGTTTAAACTGCTAATGTCCTTTTGTGCATTTGTCATCATTTGTCAACTATGATGTTTTTGTTGTAAACGTGCATCACGTAGCACGTCTTGAGCTCACTATTGTCGAAACTCTTCTGTAGTTATTAGCCTTCAACAACTGAAAGCCATTAGGCCTAGCAATTTCCCAGACACGCCATCTCTTTGTAAAGGCGAAAATAAAGCTTTGAAATATGTTTAATAAATGCACTTTAGACTTTACTATCGCACTAAAGAATTACCTCCCCATGACTCAGCAGGCTTATAACGCTGAAAAACTTGGTTTTAATGCCCACGGTGGGCACAATAGCGATAGCCCATAGTAATAAAGAAGATTAATTTGACACGTTTATTTTACATTTTTATCCACGCTAAGATAATCAATGTTAACTGAGTTATTTTTGGAAATATTTACTTTTGTTTGTTGTGACAGTAGAAGACTTAGTAACTACTACTTGGAATATCTGTTCGTTGAACGGGTGAAACAAATCAAAATATGTTTGTAAGAAAGGATAAAAATTATGCTTCTATTTTTTTTTTCTAAACACAATAAACATTAAAAGTGCAACAAAGGCACCAATACTGTAAAAAAAAAAATACTGTTTTCAAGAATTCTATCAGTATGAAAAGAGATGTGGGCCCAACCTTTCCTCATGACCTTTTCCATGTCATCCTGTATCACTATGCCATATTTGGTGCTAAATGATCAATAAATGTGGAAACATGTAGGGAAAAGATGCGGTGGGTGATGATGACTGGCTGCCTTCCCTCTAGTCTTAAACTGCAAAATTAGGGACGGCTAGAGCAGATAGCCCTCGTGTAGCTTCACGCAAAATTAAAAAAACAACAACAAAGAAACAAAATGAATATACCAAAAATAAAGTTGAATAACACTATTTTTATTTGATATATTAATAAAAGCTGATTATAAATAATA
This sequence comes from Tachypleus tridentatus, assembly GCF_004210375.1. Classification (NCBI taxonomy): domain Eukaryota; kingdom Metazoa; phylum Arthropoda; class Merostomata; order Xiphosura; family Limulidae; genus Tachypleus; species Tachypleus tridentatus. The sequence continues at coordinate 131,076,030 of NC_134831.1, read as the reverse complement.
GAAGGAGGTTTGTAAGTTTTAATAAATTAATGGACTTCTACGTGTTAGGCCCGGCATGGCCAAGCGCGTAAGGCGTGCGACTCGTAATCCGAGGGTCGCGGGTTCGCGCCCGCGTCGCGCTAAACATACTCGTCCTCCCAGCCGTGGGGGTGTATAATGTGACGGTCAATCCCACTATTCGTTGGTAAAGAGTAGCCCAAGAGTTGGCGGTGGGTGGTGATGACCAGCTTCCTTCCATCTAGTCTTACACTGCTAAATTAGGGACGGCTAGAACAGATAGCCCTCGAGTAGCTTTGTGCGAAATTCCCAAACAAACAAAAAAATCATTTCTTCTTGTTCATTTTTATTCCTTTCAGCATCAGTTGTTATAGTTTCATAACATTACGATAACTGTTTAACTTTTTTTTCTGAAAAGATTGTAGCTTGTCCGATTGTAGCAGAAATTATTTCATATCGTTCTTAAATAGAGCAAGAAACGAAGAGCATATTTAAAAGGAAGAAAACAAGAAACCTTGCTAATACAAAATAAGTACAATTAAAGTTGTAACTGTATCTCAGAACGGCTGGTATGGGTATTAACACTATAACAATCTGTACATCAGAACGACTGGTATGGGTATTAACACTATAACAATCTGTACATCAGAACGGCTGGTATGGGTATTAACACTATAACAATCTGTATCTCAGAACGGCTGGTATAGGTATTAACACTTTTATTGATAATGAGAAAACAACGTTTCGACCTTCCTAGGTCATCTTTAGGTTAAGAAAGAGAAAGTGTTTTAATGTGACCGTTGACGGCCACATGTCTTAGAGACGAGAGTATAAACGGATACCAGATTGTAGGGGGCATCGCAGTTGAATGTTAGGTTACTAATTAGTATAGGTATAAAGGTGTTCTTTATATTGGTTTAATTTTGGTTTTAGTTGTTGTATAAGTAAGGCTTCTTTGATTTTGCGTTTGTTTATATTTGTTTCCCTACTTAATACCTATGTGTTTTCTATGTTGTGTATATTTTATTTGCAGTGTTCAAAAACGTGTGAAAGTGTTTTGTGTGTGTGTTCTTTGAATCTAACTTCCATTTTTCTGCATGTTTCCCCAGTATAGAAGTCGTGGCAGTTATAAATGCTTTTCAGTCACCTTGTTTTAGTTACGGCATAGTGGCTCTTAGAATGGCTGTTTTTTTGTGTTTTTTTCAGGTACAGACTTTATCTCCTAGCTCCATCTCTTGATCGATTAGAGATCTAATAACAGCCACGGCTATTAGTAATTCTCTTTTGTTTTCCTTTCGTTTCTACTAGTTACCATAGTTTTGAAACCAACCTTCCAATAGTGTTATAATATAATAACGTGTTTATAACTCGTTTTTTAAGACATTTTTTGATGAACATGGTGCTGGAACACGAATATATCAAAAATAACGATGAATAACTTTATTGTTATTTGAGATAACAACGAAAGTTGAATACAATTGCAAGCAGTAGGTTTGTAAGTTGTGTTTTGTTATATTAATTTGTGTTTTGTTCTTGTTTTTTGACGAACGAAATGTTACCAGAAATTCGTATCCACACATACAAGAGCTCTTTATTGCGCAACTCCTAGCTTGTTACAAAAGGATTTAAAACCACCTCACTTCGTTCGAATTGTTAAAGAGTTTTAAACCAATTTTTTTTTTTTTCAGAGCGTTGATGTGGTAGGAGAGGACCTATTAAATGACCACCTCGTTCTTCCGATTTAACCACTTGAGGTTTTCACTTCTGCGGCTTTTTCAAAACAAAAGTCTACCATAACAAACCAGAAGAAAGGGCCTTGAAAAACTGAAAATCAGAATCATGATGCTATCTTATCCACCCATACAAATGTGTTTCAAAACATTTTATCATAAATTGAACGCAAAATTAGATTAGGTACAGTGAATAATTGAAGACACGTAGATTTTGTTTGTTTGTTTGTTTTTGAATTTTGCACAAAGCTACTCGAGGGCTATCTGTGCTAGCCGTCCCTAATTTTGCAGTGTAAGACTAGAGGGAAGGCAGCCAGTCATCATCACCCACCGCAAACTCTTTTGCTAACGAATAGTGGGATTGACTGCCACATTATAACGCACTCATGGCTGAAAGGACGAGCGTGTTTGGTGTGACAGTGATTCGAACCCGCGACCATCAGATTACGTAGTCGAGTGCCTTTACCACCTGGCCATATCGGGCCTTATTCATTTTCAGGCATCTTGTATTTCAATGTCCGCATGGTTTAATTTATCTGGAATATATCTACAGTATTTCACGTTATACTCGTATGTGGTGAAGAATAACGCTGATACTAAATTAATTACGTTAATGGTAGAGTACATCATTAATTACCCTATCGCAGTGGTTTACACAGATGGTATATTTTGGTAGCGTTAAATTTGGCTTCTTGCTTCGAAACTGTGAACTCCTTCTGTGAGCAAGCTGTACAATGTCCGTGATATTATTCCAGAATTAGGGACAGTTAACGCAAAAAGCTGTCTTTCAGCTTTGCGCGAAATTCGACATGCAGAACAGTAATCAATTGGTACCTTCTTTAGGCTGTGAAATCAAGTTCTCAGTTTGTTGGCCAAACTTGGTATAAATAGCCTTACATAAGCAAACCTTCTTTGAGAGTTTGTTCTTTAGCACAAAATTACACACTTGGTTGTATGTACCGTGCCCGTGGTGAGAACAACACAGTACCGAAGTCCAGTTGGTAGCATTATAAATTTTCAGACTTACCGTTGAGCAAAAGGAAGGCATCTTAGATGCATGTAGAAGTATATGTTAGTTGTTTACAACTTAAAGTCGAATCAATACCTCTCTGAGTCTAAAACATATCAGACATAAACCAAGCTCAATTAATTAAACGTAAGTAGAAAACGTTCGTCGTATGTGAAAATTTCAGGAAACAAAATTTTATTTGTTTCTGTGTGCAAAGCTACACAATGGGCTATCTGTGATGTATCCAACGAGAGATCTTATCTCTCGTGCTTACCTCTTGGGGTTGTAAATTAAACACAAAATTGGCCGACAAAATGCGAACGTGTTTTTAAGATGTGCCTGCCTCATAAGTAAATATTTTGGGTTATCCACTTATTTTATGTATCTTGTTCTGTTTTTTCTCTGTGGTACAATGATTTCTTGCTGATACTGTATACATAGTTAACCGTGAGAAGAGAACCAGGTGGTTCAGTTGTTGCCCAATTAACTGTAAGAGGACGACAAGATGGTTCAGTCTTTGCATCGTTAACTATGAGAGGAGAACCCGATAGTTCAATGTTTGCCTGCTCAGGTGGTTAAGGGCCTTGACTCGTAATCTGAATGTGGCGTGTACGAATCACAGTCTCACCAAATATGCTCGACGTAGGGCCGTTACAACTTTACGTTTAATCTCACTATTCATTGGCAGAAATGTAACCCAAGAATTGGCGATAGATGATGATGACTGGCTGCTTTCCCTCGAGTATTTCAATGCTTAATTAGGGACGTCTAGCGCAGATAGTTTTCGTGTATCTTTCCGCGAAATTTGAAACAAAGAAACCAAAACCAAAACTTCTGAGGAAGGAAATTCTTTGTTACGATCTATATAAAAATCCTCCTTACAAACTAAGTGAAATAGGGCAATTGTCTTTATTGTTTGGGGAGTTAAGTAAATGAGTCATTTTAGTAAACTAGTACTTGTACTTTCGTCTTTGAATACACGATGTTATGTTTGCTTTCAGGTATTCTTATAAAGTGACTCTAGGTTTTGTCTGCGCTAGCGGTCCATAATTTTAAACTGATAGACTAGAGGGGAGGCAGTTAATCCACAGTAACCAGTCAGATGTCACTATAAATATCTATTAATGAACATAGGTCATATGAATTAATAATAAGCGTGAACTTAACTGTTTGTTTTTGTTTTTCGCGCAAAGCTACTCGAGAGCTATCTGCACTAGCCGTCCCTAATTTAGCAGTGTAAGACTAGAGGGAAGGCAGCTAGTTATCACCACTCACCGCCAACTCTTGGGCTACTCTTTACCAACGAATAGTGGGATTGACCGTCACATTAGAACATCCCCACGGCTGAAAAGGCGAGCATGTTTGGTGTGACTGAGATTCGAACCCGCGGCCCTCGGATTACGAGTCGAGTGCCTTAACCACTTGGCCACACAGAAGAGTTTATCATGATTGTCTTACTGTCGTGTTCCAGCCTTAAGGTACAGTGTAAATATTTTTATTATTTATAGTTGAGGGTTTGTACCTTTTAGTATCAGTTAAGGCCTGGCATGGCCTAGTGCGTTAAGGCGTGCGCTTCGTAATCTGAGGGTCGCGGGTTCGCGCCCGAATCGCGCCAAACATGCTCGCCCTCCCACCCGTGGGGGCGTTATAATGTGACGGTCAATCCCACTTTTCGTTGGTAAAAGAGTAGCTAAAGAGTTCGCGATGGGTGGTGATGACTAGCTGCCTTCCCTCTAGTCTTACACTGCTAAATTAGGGACGGCTAGCACAGATAGCCCTCGAGTAGCTTTGTGCGAAATTCCAAAACAAACAAACAAACAAAAGTATTAGTTAAGTTTACTCAGTAATTTAATTTTAATTATATTTATTACTGCAGTTAAACACCTATCATTTTTGTTATAATTATAGTTAATCCAGTGGTTGACGACCATGACATCTGTCGGAGTAAAATATCTTCCACAGCTTAGCTAGGCGCAAACATTAAATTATCAGAGTCTGCGGTAAACGTACTTTCTGATTAGCTACATGACTATTTCTACACTTCTGACATATTCTGTTCAAGTACGTATGGGCCTGTCATGACAAGATAGTTAAGGCACTTGACTCATAATCTGAGGGTCGCTGGAGGGTCAGCCTTGAGGACGTTATAATGTGACGCTTAACCCAACTATTCATTGGTAAAAGAGTAGCCCAAGATTTGGCAGTGGGTGGTAATGACTAGCTGCCTTCTCTCTAGTCTTAAACTGCTAAATTAGGGACGGCTAGCGCTGATAGCCCCAGTGTAGTTTTGCGCGAAATGAAAAAAAAAAACAAACAAAAACATACATGGGGACTTCATTCCAAGCGCTTGTCTCCCAACAGTTTATACTAGAGAGCTAAATATTTTTCATTTTTGTTATTACTATGTTATTGCTTTACAGGTTTTTCTCAGCTAAATTCGTGCTTATTATTAGCTCATATGACTTATGTTCGTTAATAGACATTTTCGTTATAGTGACAGCTGACTGAAAAAAACGAAAAAAACACTGGCACAGACTTAAAACTATGGAAGTAGTAATTTTCTGTTTTTTATTTCATTAATGATCGGTAAATATGTAATTATGTGTCGCAATATTTAACGTAAGTAAGAATGAAAAAGTAGTAAAAGTAGAAACTATATTTGTGTGTGTGTTTGTGTGGGATTTAACATTTTATCGAAAATAATGCACTTTGGCACTATCACGCATACGCCATTTATCCTCTTGGAGACTGAACGTGCTGTTAAATAAACCAGCGTTATTGATGCTAACTCATCGGGACTGTGCGTACCAGAAATGTATTTTGAGACGCTTGTGTCTGACACGTAGTAGTCTGTTATCCAAAGAACATTTCATGTCAGTTTTTCAATGCTGTCTCGTGATAGATAAATTCTCTGTGTGGCCGGATATAGATTCTTATGATGCATATAAATCTCTCCCACTGGTGATAGCTGTGATATAATGAAGATTGTTAGTTTTAACAGCCTTCCCATTCAGATATTATACTGGTATTATCAGGCCTAGTTCGCCTTAGCAACACTCAATCATCTCGGTTATAACACATTTTATGATTTTTGACGTCTTTTATATCGTCAGTATATGTATTCTACTCTTGGTTTCTGCTTTACCTTGTATGTGATAATTTTGTAGACGGATTGAGCAGAAATGTTTACAAAAAACCTGTATCGAAAAATAAACAGTGTTAAATCTCTATTTAATGGTGATAGAAATGTACATTTTTGTCGTATTCATAACATTACGAAACGTTTACAAAGTAATTTTAAAGATTTTTTTATAACATATTAGGCAAAGAAAGCCTCACGTGCTCGTCCTTGTAGCCATGGAAATGTTATAATATCATGGTCAATCCCACTGTTCAACAGCAATAGTTTTTGTTTGATTGTTTTGTTTTTGGAATTTCGCACAAAGCTACTCGAGGGCTATCTGTGCTAGCCGTCCCTAATTTAGCAGTGTAAGACCAGAGGGAAGGCAGCTAGTCATCACCACCCACCGCCAACTCTTGGGCTACTCTTTTACCAACGAATAGTGGGATTGACCGTCACATTATAACGCCCCCACGGCTGAAAGGGCGAGCATGTTTGGTGCGATGGGGATGCAAACCCGCGACCCTCAGATTACGAGTCGCACGCCTTAACACGCTTGACTATGCCAGGCCATCAACAGCAATAGAGTCGTCGGTAAGAGGCGGTAGATGGTTTCTAACTAAACTGCTACTGCTGCATTATAGAGAGCTAATGCAGATAGTACTCGTGTGGCCTTGTGCTAATTTTGAAACGAACTAAACCAATGATTTATACCATATATTCTATTTTTTAAATCAACATAAGTTTTTTTGTGTATGTTAAAAAAGTAAATTTGCCTAGCGAAAACCACCTGGGAACTTGTATTCGCCTATTCAGTACGAAACTGTTCCACATATATGAGTTCTGTGTAAATATAATTTTGTATTTCAGTAAACCTCGTCATGTACTAATGTTCATAAGGAGTGCTATTAATGGTCTGTGAAGTAAACAGTATCACCATTTTGAGATGGATACTAAAAATCTACATCTAATCTCTACCCGACTATCAGCATGTTGTGCTTTGAACATGAGATTACGTGGTTCACACTCCATTAGCTCCAAAATAAATAAATAAATCTTATTCCACACTCTAGGGGAGTAAATGCATTGTTATAAGAGTGGCGGTGAAATTCCATTATCGAACATGCTTATCCTTTCAGTGTTGAAACATGATCCCAAAACGTAACCCAAGAGATGGCGGTGGATGGTTATGACTAGCTGCCTTCTCTCTAATCGTTCACTGCTACATTAGTGACGGCTAGCGCAGATAGGACTCGCGTAGTTTTGCGTGAAATTTATAAGAAAGCAATCCAACACCCTCTAGTGTATGACATCAAACTTAGGGACAGCTACAACAGGTAGCCCTCGAGTAGCTTTACGCAAAAACAAAATAAAAAAGAAACTTATCTACAACTTAATCGTAAAAGTCAAGATGGCGATATGCTCGCAATTATATTTAATAACCATTGTAACAATCCCCCCATAAGGCGGCGCCATTCGGCATTAACATTTGTAAGTTACTATCACTTATCAACATGTCATATCAAATCTAAATACAAAAAGAATTTGCTCAGCATTTTATCGATATTTAGGGTTCTTATTTCATTACGAAATATTTGTAGTGAGAGTTCGGTTTATACTCAAGAGAGCCTTTAAATATATATATATATATACCATGTTTATTCCCATATCTATCGTTTTACAGCTGTTTCTCATGAGATGATTCATTGAAGATTTGACCACGATTCACTGGTTTGTGTGGCTCAAAGAGCAGGAAATTACTTCTGAGCGAGATTAATTATTTTATGCGTGTATAACAAGAAAAGTACCAAACAGTCGTATGATATTTTCTTGAATGACACGTGAGTATGATGGGAGAGAGGCGAGAGACATTATTAGATCATGCAAATTTCTATAATTTTTGACACTAGAAATTAAGCCTTTTTTTATTATTCAATATATTTATCAAAAATTTCAGCCAAGACGTTTAGACAGATCGCAACTGAGGCTTCTTAGACAAAGACAAAAGGAAGTCAAATTAATTATAAAATGGAGATTCCACTGAATAAATCAATAAAAAGAGAAAAAAGTTTCTCGATAGGAATATGTTTTAATATTTAATTAATGACGTTTAAACCTACAGAAGTATTCCCGACTGAAGTTGAACAATCAAGATTTCTTGGATATTTCAAGTTACAAGCAATTCTCATAGATGGGTTTTTATTTTAAGTTTTCAATTAAATCAGTAATTGTGATGAACATCATCTTCCCTTTTCTGGTGGCAACATTTTTTTGGAAAACGTATCTAGGAGTTCATGGATCTTTCTTGTGTGTTTTGTATTACTTTTGATGATCAAAACTTCTGCAATTTTTCATATGTCTGGGCCAACTTATTTCTCAACGTATAATCTTAACGTTGTTTTCAGATAGGTTTAATGTTTGGTTGTTTTTGTTTTCTTAGCGCACAGCTACACTGTGGAATATATGCCATCTATTCACTATAGGAAAACCTTCGATATTTGCGTTATAACTCCGTAGACTTATCGCGGACTCCTCTACCCTTTCTGTAGGATACTGACTCACATTCTGAAGGTCGCGGGTACGAATCCCGGTCGCACCAAACATACTCGTCCTTTCAACCGTGGGAGTGTTATAATGTTACAATCTAATTCAGTATTCGCTAGCAAAACAGGAGCTTGATGGGTGGTGAGGCCTAGCTGCCTTCCATCTAGTCTTACATTGCTAAATTAGGGACAGCTAGCGCAGATAACACTCGTGTAGCTTTGCGCGAAATTCAAACCGTAGGACTTGGTTTTTTGCAGGTACTAAAAACACGCACGAGGGGCCCTCTGAGATTTTTTCTTATTTTACTCTTGATGCCTGCGTCTTCGCTGTTTCGCCCGCCTAATTACAGTTACATGAACTGGGCTTAATTTCGCAAATTTCTCTATTGTTTTGTTTTTTTAGAAAGTTTTTTATTAATGTTCAGGATTTTTGTTTATGCTGGTTTTTGTACAATGCAAAAACTAATATTGGTGCCAGTTTTTGTGTTGTTTTTAATAGCCGTTTCCATAGAAATGATAAAGTTTTCACAACAGATACTTGAAGAAAACAATTGTACCAACAATAGTTTTATTTTATTCACCAGTTTTGTTTTTCCGCTGTAGATTTTCTTTATTGTTTACTTTGTTAATTTAGATGTAATTAATTATTATTTAAATTTTCGAGAGAAAGGAGCAAACATTAGAAGCAATTTGAATAAGGCCCTTTAAAGTCCTAACTTTTATTGTCCAGAGTTTTTGCTTGTACCGTTGGAAGTGCCGTTTTATTTTATTTATTTCTTATAAACTCTTAGTTGTCAAATCCTGGCGGTTATTTGACGATTTCATAACTTAGTGGAAAACTTTTGTTTTATCTATTGCGAAATGAATATTGGAATTTAAATAAGTGATATGCTAAGGAAATGTTTGTTTGTTTTTTCACTGCCGGAGTTAGAAAACAAAACATACCGCTCAGCGCAGGTGACTTTACTTGTTTGTTTTTATTGTTTTCGTTTAGAAAACTACATCCAACTATCTGCTGTGCCCCCAGTGGCTCAGCGGTATGTCTGCGGACTTACAACGCTAAAAACCGGGTTTTGATACCCATGGTGGGCAGAGCACAGATAATCCATTGTTTAACTTTGTGCTTAATTCAAAACAATAACAATATCTCCTGTACCCACGAAATCGAACGCAGGAATTTTGCATTTTAAGCCCGTAAACTTGCCACTGACTTATTGGCTCACAGGGGGTGCTCAACTAAGAACATATTGACCAACGAATTTTATTAATAAAAAAAAACACCCATATAAGCCTTCCTCTTACAAACAAACACATGCCATCAATTTGTCTAATAAACCTCTAAATGAACCTTGAATCACATTCTTAGTAATTTACACTTTAATGTTGGTATGACTTCATCATAGTTATCCGTCATTGAGGAATAACTAAATATAGTAAAACAAAGCCAAACTAAAAACGTAGTTCAATGTTATAAAGGCAAAACTCGTAATCAAATAACCTTTAATAAATATCCTCCCCCCACAAACAAATTCTTTTTTTTTTTTCCTTTCAGTTCAGCCTGGCTAGAGCAGATAGCCTTTGTAGCTTTGCGCGAAATTCAAAAGTAACAAACAAAAGAATTTAGCAGAATCTGCGATAGCCAAGAGTATAAAACTTTCGCTAAGTAAATATCAAGGAACTTTCACATATCTTTATTAGTTTAATCCTAAAAGAAACACAAGCGTCACACAGTTTTTATAACTATTATTCAACTAGTGGACTCTGAATTCGTCACTTTGTCTTTTGTATTGTTTAGATTCACATACCTATAAATTCTAGATGTTCCAAAAACTGGAAGAGAAACCAAAACATATTTTGGTACAATTTTAGGCTGGTTTTGAGAGATGTGAACTTATTTTAATGAGGATTTATGTTGTTTTGTTGTTTTTGTTTCGCCAGACATTTATGTTCTTAAGGCTTAACTTTAATTATCACTTCCTATTGCCTGTTCGGTTAGCTCCCCAGTGGCACAATGGTATGTCTGCTGACTTCCAGTGTTAGAAACCAGGTTTTGTTACTCGTGGTGGCAAGAGCGCAGATAATCCATTGTGTAACTTTGACCCTAGCATCAAACGAACATCATTCTGTTAACTGAACGCGTATATGATGTACTTATTTAGATTAGTTGAGTTAAACCCAGATCGTAGAACGTTTCGTGAATTTACCGCAGTTATTTTATAGTAGCATGTTTTTAACAATTGATTTCAATATTTTTAAATTAATTTTATATCTGCATAAACATTCATGTTTGCTTTTTTTAATATACTGTCTGCATTACCCCGTCACTCTTCTGTACAGCACGAGTAGTAGTAATTTAAATTGGATGTTAAACTGAAGTTATACAACTAAGACAGATTGGGGCTCACAAGGCGTATCAGGGAGGGTTGTACAAGTTTTCCTTTTCACACTGGTGTCATGGTTTCCTAGTGGGATAGCGTTGAGTTCGATTTCCATCAGTGGACACAGTAAATAGTTAAATGTGGCTTTGCCTTAAAACAGGAAGGAATTAATAACACTACGTAACAAATTTTTTACTTTTTCTTGTTCCTGGGCAGAAAGTGTTATTTCCCAATTGCTTATGCCTAAAGTAAATGGAAAAGACCTATTTTTCTCTTCAAACTTTGCTTTTGTGACCTGGGAAATAAGATTTTTAAATTTACCCATTTTCCAGAACATTCCAGGTGGATTCAGTGCTGAGTAGCTGATAGAGAATTTTCTCGAAGTTACAAGAATTTTCAAGTACTTTCTAGAATGTTGTAGAACTTACGAGAATGTTCAAGAACTCTTCATAGTAATATATATACAGGGGTTCACCGCTCACCACTTCAGTTTCGTTCAAGCTGCCTAAGTAAACATATAGACTTATCTGATTTTATCAGAGATGGTATCAAGAAGCTGCAAGCATTCTTCAGACGCATTCTGATATGTATGTGGTCAATTTATCAAGACAAGAGCGAAAACGTACTCTGTGACAGCATCTGCTAAAATGTCTGAAGCCTACAAGATATATTTCAGCATGCCTGTTGGGATCAAGACAAACCCTGGGCACCACATTTTACCAACAAGCACTACAAAAATAACTCTAGAAGGTAAGACGGGCAATTTTTACTTGCTTGAATAGCAAGATTTTATATTATACAAATTTAAATATCTTTCGGTGCACCTCAAAGAGGAATACAACGACGTCAAGATTTTGCTAGAAGCTTTGAAGTATGATGAATATGGCTGGAAGTTATCGGATACTTCAAAATGGTGGCATTCCTGATGGGTCTCCAAGAAGGCTTTACCAAGTTTCCTTGTTATCTTTGTCTTTGGGACAGCAGGAACACCGCAGCGCACTACAACAGGAAGCATTGGCCACAACAGACCGAGTTCTCTGTGGGGAGGTACAATGTCAAGTGTAAACCACTAGTGGACCTTCAGAGGGTGTTGTTCCCACCATTGCATATAAAATTGGGTCTTATGAAACAGTTTGTCACAGCTCTTGATGAGTAGTCTGCAGCCTTCAAGTACCTTTGACACTTCTTCCCTAAGCTGTCTGAGGGAAATGTCAGAGCTGGTGTCTTCATTGGACCACAAATAAAGAAGATTCTGGAGTGCACAGAATTCCTTTAAAGTTAAGAAGGAAGGAAAAAAAAAGCTTGGGGCAGCTTTACCGCAGTGGTTCGGGGCTTCTTGGGCAATCACAACGCCGAAAATTATGTGGAACTGGTTGAGGCTCTTGTAAAGAAATACGGCAAAATTGACTGCAGAATGTCATTGAAAGTCCATATCCTTGACGCTCATCTTGATAAATTCAAAGAGACCATTGGAGCATACTCAGAGGAGCAAGGCGAGCGCTTCCACCGAGATATATTGGACTTTGAACGCCGCTACCATGAAGCGTATAACGAAAATATGATAAACTACTATATTTGGGCACTGATACGTGAAAGTGATTTTCATTACAGTCGCAAATCTCGAAAAACTACTCACTTCTAAACATTTTTGTATCACTTTAGTATAAATACATGTAAATCTTGATTCATATGTTGTTTTATTCAGACCTCATGTTAATGAAAATGTGCAATGCAAGTTTGTCCATTTTATGTAGAAAACAGGTTAATTTCTAAATTTCATTATCCAGGTCACAAAAGCAAAGTTTGAAGGGAATAATGGCCATTTTCTGTACTTTTACAACATAAGCAATTAAGAAATAACACGTACTATCTAGGAACAAAATTTGTGTTGCATAATGTAATGGTATAGGAAGTAAAAAGGCATTTTGTAGTAAGTTCGTTTTAATGTTGGCTTCGTTTACAGTATTGGTTAAATTATTTAAAACTTATATTTGCTCCACAACTTATTTCTTTTCTGTTATGCATACCTTTTACTATGAGTATTCTGCAGTGTTAGCTTATTTTATGAATTTAGATCTAACGTGAATCAGTAAACCTAACTGAACCTTGGGAAATATTACTTGGATTACAGCAGAAATTATTATTGATGAATCCCTGAATCATAATCTTTACAAATAAGAACAGCATTTTAAGCTAGTATTTCGTTTGGCAGATGTTAAACGTAACAGTAGAGTGGTGGATTTGGTTTGTTTTGAATTTCGCGCATAGCTACACGAGGGCTATCAGCGCTAGCCGTCTCTAATTTAGTAGTGTAAGACTAGAGGGAAGGCAGCTAGTTATTACCACCCACCGCCAACTCTGGGGCTACTCTTTTACAAACGAGTAGTGTGATTGACTGTCACATTATAACGCCCCCACGGCTGAAAGGGCGAGCGTGTTTGGTGTGATGGGGATTCGAATCCGTGATCCTCGGATTACAAGTCGAGTGCCCTAACCACATGGCTACGCCGGGCCATATGGGTAGAGTGTTGTATAAAAGACAGGTAAGTGATTTATAAAAACACACTAAATACCAACAATTGTTGATAAAAATTGATTGCCTGATATTCAAAACAAACAAGACAATGGGGACATCTATTAACAATCAGATCAAATAGTTTAAATATCTGCAGAACAATACATACCTCATTTATTTAATTGTTATATTTTAATCTAACAAATCAAGGAAGACCGTCCAATAAATGTTTTAAGATAGAATAAACACTATATGATACAGACAATTATAATTCACAAAGTAATATCATAAGTATAGTTCTGTTTACTGCACATGTATTTAATATTTCGGGGTCAAATGTCACTATGATGTTGTCTTACCGATTACTCCTAATTGCGTATTTTGTAACGGTTTACTAATAAAAAATAAAATCAAGTAAAGGTTGATTTTACATACAAATGATTGATTTGTTTGTTTGTTGATTTTCACACAAACCTACACGAAGACTGTCTGCTCTGGACGTCTGTAATTTTAAAGTAATGAACTGAAAAAAGGCAGTTAGTCCACACCACTAGCCGCCTATTCATGAACTACTATCATATGACTGAATAGTAGAATTTTATTGTCTCTCACATAATGAACTCACGGCTCTCAGGTACGGAACGCGATATGTTTTGTTTTGTTTTCTGGCGGTAACTGGACGCGAAATACACAATCTCAAATTCATAGCCATGAATGGTCTGACAAAGCCAGTAGTTTAGGCCACTTGACTCTTTCAGCCGTGGGGGCGTTATAATGTTACGGTCAATCCCACTATTTGCTGGTAAAAGAGAAGCTCAGAAGTTGGCGGTTGGTGGTGCTGACTAGCTTCCTTCTCTCTACTCTTACACTGCTAAATGACGGCTAGCGCAGTTAGCCTTTGACTAGCTTTGCGCGAAATTCAAGAAACAAACAAATGCAGCAATGAAATGTTGAATAGTCCGTATTATTATGAAGTGTTCATGTGATGATTAATGTGTATTCGATGTTTAAATCCATGCTTGCCTTATCTATGCTCACAGTAGGGAACAAAAAAAATTAAACACGACGTATAGAGTGCTAGTAAACCATAAGAAACCTTTTTTTTTAGTTTTAGGTGAGATATTACGAACTATTCAGATATTTACTCTGAAACATATGGCATTATTTGAGGGGTAACTTTTAGATGCAGTAAGAACTATATTACTCTATTGGAAAAATGTTTTGCTTAGGTATCATTCAAAACTATAGAATAGAATGCATTTATAAAGCTTTTATTAAGACCCAAGAGGCAAAATGCTAAAATGTTAATGAATGTTTAAGAATATCGTACACAGGAGGTGAATTATGTTTCATTTAAAACGATTTTAAATGTTCAATTCAGCAAGTCATGTGACATAAAGTTCTGATGACACAGCATGCATTATAACTACATCTGCGATAACCTTTCAGACCAAACATGTTCAAATGCTCATATCGTAAAGATGGGCTCAGATTAAGGATTTTAATTATACTTAATGACACTGCGAGACAAAGAAAAATGGATCAACTTGAGGAACCGGAGTCATTAAAAAAAACCTGTAAGAAGTCGTACAACAGCTGTGTTAAGCAAAGTCCAGCGTATTGTAACAGGTGGAATCAACCGACACAAAGGTCAGTCAAAAGTCGCACACTCCTCCCAAGCAGTGTATGCAAAATAATCAAGAATCTCTGTTAGGAAAAGCAACATAAAGTTATTTCTAGACATTTCTTTTCAATTGTCGCAAATTCAAGCAGTTAGAGAATTAATTCACTGTTCATGGTATTCCAAAGAAGGATACGATGTTCAAGTGGCCTGATGCACTGCTTATGTATTTCTGTGTGATAGGATTATTTAAGCCAGTGCTTAGACTTCCATATACACTTGATGTATTATGAAAACCACCCAGGCATAGATTGGTGTGTTTTGAACACGATAACCCTAACTACGGAGCCTTTTGCAACGGAAGCAACGCCACAATACTATTGTTAAGATGCATAGTAATCAGATACAGCATGACCAAATGTGGCAACAAGGACTATAACATCGTGGCGAAATTACAAAATCATTTTAATATATCCTATTCAACCTCTGAATTATAGCATGAAAAATTTTCAATACTACGCTAAATAATTATCACCCAGAAATTAGGTAAATATGAAGCTTTTGATTGGTCCATTGGCCACAATTTAGTCTGGAAAATTGTGGTTACCGGAATTTTAAGAAAGAGTGGATGTAAATTTTAGTTTATAAAATAGAAGATAGTTTATATTGTACTTATTGTAAAAAAAATTGAAGTTAATTATATTTTGCCTTTTCTTTATATTGTAGGCATTAAAATTCTATATAAACTTGTGGGTTATTTTAATATATGGAACTCTTTATTTATTAGTATTTTATTCAGATACTGAAAGTTCAGAGAATATTATCTTAGCACTTGCATGTATAAAATCAATAATTACCTTATTGATAAAGAAGGATCATTGTACGGCTTAATGAGTTATCAACACTGATTTTGTTGTTCACAGGGGAGGACAGTGAATCGAGTGAGGAGTGTGTGTTATATTGGAGTTGCAGTTGTAGCCTCTCTCTGCTACCTCAACTCTATATATTGTGGTTTCGTATTTGATGATGTTTCAGCTATAAAAGACAACCAAGACTTGAGGCCTCACACACCTTTTGTCAATCTTTTCTGGAATGACTTTTGGGGAACGCCTATTCATAAGGTACGTACGCATTTTGTGTGTTTTTTTTATTAATATTATCGTGTACCACTAATATTCTTGTACTTTTTATTTTTATTGTAATACTCTCCAAATTTTTCTTTGTTGTAGTTTACTCAAAATCAGATACCAACTTTACATTGCTGAGTATCCATGACAAATACAAAATGGCGGCAGTAGAAAAGCTCATAATATTGGTCGAAAATGGTCGAAAAGACAAATAACGTTGAACACATCGGATACAAACTTTGGTAAAACTACAAAGTAGATATGGTATGAGACAGTATTGGAGTAAGATAGATTTTTGTAAAGGAACAACACGTTAAACGGAGACACATTTCCGTCCGATTTAACCTTTATTTGAAAGTCTTTGTGGTAGAATAATATTACAGATCTTAAATACGAATAAAATGAAATATTGAAGTCCACAGTGGCCCGGATCTGAACTATCATTCGTCGATCAGTTAGTTTTGGCCCGTAGATAAAGTTTCAATAATATAGTATAACAGTATATATACTCTGCTGGCCAAAATCTCAAGGCCGATGAACATAAAGACAAAATATGCATTTTGCGTTGTTAGACTCAACTACTTATTTGAGTAAAGCTTCGAAAGATGAAAATAAGAAAAGGGAAAATAAAAAAAAAAAACTTTTTGGCATTTAATAGGAAAAAATGTGAACACTATGAAATTAGCCTAAATACTAGCTGGTCAAAAGTTTAAGACCATACCAAAAAGAAATCCTAAACAGGGTAGGAAATGCCCAACAAGAGGTCTCAGTAGTGAGTTGCACGGCCGTCATTGCGAATAACTTCAAATATTCGCTTTGGCATGGTCGAAAAAAGAATTTGCAGAAGGCTGGCTGGAATGTTATTCCAAATGGTAAAGATGGCTTCACGAAGATCGTGCACTGTTTGGAATTGACGTCTATTTCTGTAGACTTCCCTTGCCATCCGCCCCCAAACATTTTCAGTGCGGTTCAGTTCGGGCGAACACGTTGGATGGTTCAAAAAAATCACGCTATTCGCCATGAAAAAGTCCTTTGTCCTGCAAGCATTGTAGATTGCAGCGTTGTTCTGCTGAAAGATCCAAACATTTCCACACAAGCGAGGGCCTTCAGTCAATAAGAATGCTCTCTCCAATATGCCAATATAACCAGCTGCTGTTTGACGCTCCTGTATTACCTGAAGCTCCAATGTTCCATGGAAGGAGAAAGCACCCCAGATTATGATGGAACCTCCTCCACTTTATCGTGTAGAAAATGTCTCCGGTGGGATATCCTTATCGTGCCAATAACGTTGGAAGCCATCTGGACCATCCAGGTTAATTTTTTTCTCATCAGAGAACAAAATCTTCGTCCACTTTTCTACGTCCCATATTTGGTGCTTCTCAGCAAAGTTTAACCTCGCTGTTTCGTGGTGTGGAAGGAGACGTAGCCTTTGAAGATGTTTACGGTTTTTAAGGCCTTTTGTAGATGCTGTTTTGTTGTTCTTGAGCTGCATTCTGCGTCCGTAAGGGCCTTAATCTGGTTCGACGATCGGCTGGTGTCTTGCTGGACAACCCGTCGAATACTCCTGCTCAATGCCGGCGAACTTTTCTTAGGCCGACCACTTGAAATTATCGTTCCGTGTTCCTCAGGGTAAGTTTGCAACAGCAGTTTTACTACGCCCAATCTCACCAGCGATGGCACGTTGAGAGAGACCTTGCTTTTTCAGCTCAACAATTCTGCCACGTTCAAACTCTGTCAACTTTTTAGTTTTTGCCATGTTTTTACCCAATGTAACACAGGAGATGTCAGTGGGAGATGTTGACAATGCTTATGCTTGAACACAAATGACTAAATTTCGTTACGTGTTTACCGATTAACAATTCGTTTTAGTATGGTCTTAAACTTTTGACCAGCTAGTATTTAAGCTAATTTCATAGTGTTCACATTTTCCTTTTAAATGCTAAAAAAAATTATTTTATTTTCCATTTTCTTATTTTCTTCTTTTGAAACTGTACTCAAATAAGTGGTCGAGTCTAACAACGCAAAATGCATATTTTTTCTTTAAGTTAATTGGCCTTACGATTTTGGCCAGCAGTGTATATATATATATATATATATATATTAGTTTGTTATCACCTAAAAACAATCTGAAACCAAATTAAATTAAAACATATCAGAAAAACAGTGCACTACTTGAAAGGATCCCAGGGTACAAGCTATAATGTGGGATATAAAACAACCTAGGAGTTGGAGATGACTGAAAAAGTAGGACCCCACATTGCGAAGGTAATAAACCGTCTGTCAGTAACCGTCTAAATTTATATATATATATATATCACTACTGTAACATAAATAATGTTGTTTTACCACATTTTACACTTTTTTCTATTTTTAGTGATTATTATTTTTGAAAAATACTGTTTTTAAATATTTTAAAATTTTCTAATCATTAAATATGTTACCAGTTTTTAGCTCTTAAACCACAATTACAATTAATTTCGTTTTTAACATCACTTAATTTACTCTTAAATTATATTGCAAGTTTTTGTTGAGATCTCAGTTGAAAGTCACAACGTTTTCAAAAAAGAATCAGAACAAACAAACAAACGTTCATCTCATACCACTATCTGTTAATATGTTTATAAAAGCATCTTTAACATAACATTTAACTACTTTGTAGATGTTTTTTATACGAGTGTGAGTGTTTTCTTATCGCAAGGCCACATGGGCTATCTGCTGAGCCCACCGAGGGGAATCGAACCCCTGCTTTTAGCCTTGTAAATCCGTAGACTTACCGCTGTCCTAGCAGGGAGATTTTTTTATATACGAAACTTATGTACATTTTAAATGATTCCAAGATTACTCTCTCTGTTCGCTTGTACTTTTCTAGACAAGTAATTTACATTTGCATAAGAAAACAAACTTTTATCTTGATAATTAAATTTATTAAAGTCTTTAACCACACCATTTCATCAGCATTTTATAAATGTTTGACCAGATACTCTTAACGCTATTTTCCAACTAAAAGTTTGATACACATTATTTTGAATTTTTGTTTATTTAGCCCATAGCAACTTGATTTAAAAAAATCTAAGCTTCTACAAATTAATTAAATTCCTTTGTAGTTCTTTATTACTTGACAAATTAAACACGTGTTCAGCGAAAATGTTATTAGCATAAAGGTATTTGTACTTACTGAAAAATACAATAAATTCCTCACCATACCTGAAGCTATATAAATATTTCGGGTGACAGTAGCTGTTATTGTAACTGATAACAGATAGCTATAACTAATGCTTTCAGGTGGTCGTGACCGGGGGTTTGTTACCCATTTTACTCTTATGGCGTTTCGTATCTCATTACACAACTTTCTTGTCATTACATGCGCGTTTGTTTGTAATTAATCACAAAGCTGCACAACGAACTATCTGTGTTCTGCCCACCACGGGTATCGAAACTCGAAATCTAGCATTGTAAGTCTACAAACATACCGCTGTGCCATTGGGGCGGAGGCTTCTTGTCGTTACACTGAAAGTTCTGCTTGGCTTAGCCTGGATCCATACAAGCGTGAGTTCGTTGTAAGAGTGATAAAGTTGCATCTGTTATTGCCTCTCGGTGGGAAAACGGTACGTTTACGGACTTACAACGCTAAAAATCCGAGGTTCAATTGCATTATGTAACACAAATTTTGTTCCTGGATAGTATGTGTTATTTCTTAATTGATTATGTTGTAAAAGCACAGAAAATGGCCATTATTCCCTTCAAACTTTGCTTTTGTGGCCTGAATAATGAAATTTAGAAATTAAACTATTTCATTGTAAAAAACGGGCAAATTTGCACATTTTCATTTACATAAGGTCTAAATAAAACAACATATGAATCAAGATTTACATTTTTTATCCTAAAGATATACAAAAATGAACAAAAATGTTTAGAAGTGAACAGTTTTTTCGGGATTTGCGACTTTAATATAAATCACTTTCATGTATCAGCCCCCCATATACAGTCTCCCATCATGTTTTCGTTATACGCTCCTTGGTAGCGGCGTTCAAAGTCCAGTATATCTTGGTGGAAACGCTTGCCTTGCTCTTTTAGGTGCACCGAATGAGTCAGAGAAAGAGACGGATACTTATTCCGTTATGGGGCAGCACAGCTTTAAGGCTTCTGGATGAGCTATTAATGAAGAGGCGCCATTCGTTCAGGTTACAGGCCTCGCACAGACTGGATACATTGTGACAGAAGCAGAGCCCATCTTGAGGAGTAAAGAAGCTTGAAAAATATCGGTGACGTTTTCTCTGACTTGTGACTTGCACACTTTCACATAACAAATCCCACTCTTTGAGCCGAGATGTCAAAAGCTCGTCATTCGACTTTGATAGACCAAGATCTCTGGTCAAGACTTTGATAGACCAAGATCTCTGACGCCAAATTTTTTGGTTGGGATAGCATGGGTTTCTCTCACCAGCTGCATCTCTGAAATTGTAATCTGGATCTTCAACTCTATTTCCTCTTCTGATTTGCTGCTGTCTTCTGAAGATAGCTGCTTTCTCTCTGGCATAGTGGGTACAGGGAGCTCAGGGCATTGTGGCACTGGGGCGATGGATGATGGAAGGTCCGGATACATGATAGCAGATATATTCTTGCCAACCCGATGTTTGGAAGGGCCCACTATGCAGAAGTAGCAATTGCTTGATTGCTCAGTGGATTGACGCCAAATTCTTGGAATAGCGAACTTCATGGCTCTCTTTTCCCTTCTGTACCATCCTGCAAAAAAAGCAAAATAAAATTGTTATTATGAAGAATAAATTTATTTCATCCACAACTGATGTGTAAGAGGTTCATATATTTTATATGTGATATTTTTCTATACTTTTGGTAAAAGATATTTAAATTTTAAAAGGTCTAAAATTTGTATAATATAAAATCTTGCTATTCAAGAAACCAAAAATTGTCCGTCTTACCTTCTATAGTTTTTTTGCAGTGCTCGCAGGTAAAATAAGGTGCCCAGGGTTTATCTTGATCCCAACAGGCATGCCGAAATATGCCTTGTAGGCTTCACACGGTTTAACAGATGCTGTCGCAGAGTACTTTGTCGCTATTGTTTTGATAAATTGGCCACATACATAGCAGAATGTGTCTGGAGAATGCTTGCAGCTTCTTGATGCCATCTCTGATAAAAATAGATAGGTCTATATGTTTACTTAGCTGGAACGAAACTGAAGTGGTGAGCGGTGAGCCCCGGTATATATATTACAACGGAAATTTCTAGAAAGTTCTAAAAGGTTCTTGAAAATTCTCGTAAGTTATACAACATTTTTGAAAGTTCTTGCAAGTTGTACAACATTCTAGAAAGTTCCTGGAAATTCTCTGTCAGCTACTTACTGCTGAATCTACCTTTAAATTTGGAGAAGATTCTTGAGAGTAAGAATCAACAATATTTGTTATACGGAAATGCTAACGTCTTACCGAAAACTTTTGAAATTTCGAGTATCACGCGTGATTGGTATATAAAGCTGACGTGAGAGATACAATTATTATTATGATTAATCTGCCACAGTCACTGTGCTATAGGCCTCGGAAGTAATAATTGTAATTAAAACCTACTAATAGGAAAACTACAGAATTGTACCAGGAACGTTTGTAGATTTCGAATATTACAAACCGTTCATCTTCAGTGACTCACTTCGGACGCCATTATTTCTACACAGACATTAAAGAGCTTCTTCGATAAGAAGTGAGCTTATAAACAGTTTGCGGCCAGTCCAAGATTGGGTTGGTTTGTTTAGAATTTCGCGCAAAGTTACTCGAGGGCCATCTGCGCTAGCCGTCCCTAATTTAGCAGTTTAAGACCAGAGGGAAGGCAGCTAGTCATCACCACCCACCGCCAACCCTTGGGCTACTCTTTTACCAACGAATAGTGGGATTGACCGTCACATTATAACGCCCCCACGGCTGAAAGGGCGAGCGGGATTCGAACCCGCGACCCTCGGATTACGAATCGAACGCCTTAACACGCTTGACCATGACAGGCCCTGCTATTGTCAAAGGGAATTAAACTGGCTCAGTATGGGCAGGTGGGTTAAGGCACTCGACTTGTAATCCGAGAGTCGCGGGTTTGAATCCCCGTCACACGAAACATGGTCGCCTTTTCAGCCATGGGGATGTTATAATGTGACGGTCAATCCCACTATTCGTTGGTGAAAGAGTAGCCCAATGGTTGGCGGTGGGTGGTGATGACTAGCTGCCTTCCCTACCTCTAGTCTTACACCGCAAAATTAGGGACGGCTAGTGCAGATAGCCCTCGTGCAACTTTGCGCGAAACTAAAAAAACAAACAAACAATGCAATTAAAAACAACTCGCTCTCCTGCTATTTTCGAATTTTATTCGAAAACTGAGAAATCGTTTTACGCCGCGAAAACATTATTCAGTTTTAAAATAAAGTCAGTTTTTAGTTTCAATTGTGTACGATTACGTTAACCTTGTACAGAGAGCTAATCTCTAACTGAGCATGCGTCTGTCTCTGTTGCTATTGGGCTTTTTGCTATTTCCTAAAATCTGTAGGCAAATGTCAGTTTATCCAATTTATATCATATCGAACATTGGAGATCTGTGAAATTTATTTGCATTACGATGAATAAAATGAACCTGAAGAAGACACCATTGTTCTTAAACGTATTCAAAACCTTGCGCTGGTATTAATGAAATTACACAATATGCTCTTACGCTGATGTAACATACTGTATCTTATAACTATGGACCTCAGAAGTATGCGTTAAAAGGAAAATACGTTAGAATTTGATTTGAAACTATACAAATTGAAATGTAGTACTAAGATAGAAAAAAAACCGAATTAGTAAATCTGGAATAAATACAAAATCTGAAATCTGAGATAAAATATTTGAAATTTAAGAAAAGGGCTTTCGACACAGCGTAGTTATCAGTTATAGAATTAATGAATAATACGTAAAACACGAGCAGTTCTTAAAATTAGTCTGTCGTGAAAGTTCACAATAAAGAATACACAACTGGAAAAAACTAGTATGAGATATTTTGTAATGTGTACCTAATGAAAATAACGGGGAAACAAATTTTCGATGAGCTATTAAGGTCAAATTTAGAACCCCCCTAGTGGCGCAGCGATATGTCTGCGGATTTACACTGCTAGAAACCGGGTTTCAATACTCGTGGTAGACAGAGCATACATAGCCTACAAACAATCCCATAAAACAAAACAGTGAAAGACTATGAAGCTGCGGAATTTTACTTTTGAAACAATGACATCAACCTCATGTACATAACGAACCCTGGTGTTTGTTCCAGAGTTCGTCTGTCTCCAGTTTGAAAAGCTGTGCACGCAGTCAAAGTTCAACATTCACTTTTGAAGTGACGAGAGAACAGACATGAACAACGTTGGTGTCAAATGTAATTTCGGAAGCAGGATATTCCACACTGAATTATAATGAACCAAACACACTGTTATTTACAGTTCCAAACGTGACGTAACTAAAAGAACAAAAATGTAGATTTGCTGTATGTTAAAAGTAATTCTTATGTATTTCAGTTATGCTAAGAGTCGTTCAACAATAACATAATAATACTACTAGACTTTATTGCATACAGACATACGT
This sequence comes from Tachypleus tridentatus, assembly GCF_004210375.1. NCBI lineage: Eukaryota > Metazoa > Arthropoda > Merostomata > Xiphosura > Limulidae > Tachypleus > Tachypleus tridentatus. The sequence continues at coordinate 131,052,381 of NC_134831.1, read as the reverse complement.
ACCCGTCCCCAGAGACGGGAATTTTAAGTTAATCTATCAATTTAAATTATTTCATGGACTTTTAAAAGGTTAATTGATAGATTAACTTAAAATTCCCGTCTCTGGGGACGGGTACGTATGTCTGTATGCAATAAAGTCTAGTAGTATTATTTATATATTACTTATATAAATATATACTTTATTTATATAAGTCAGTATATATACAAACTTATCTCACTAGTAATCGGTTTTCGATATTCGTAGTGGGCAGAGCAGAGATAGCCCATTGTGCAGCTTTCTACTTAACTGCAAACAGACAAATCAATGCTCTTAAGTTGTAAATATGTTTGTCTCAATTATATGTCCATCTACATTTGCATTTTTCTCTATTCTCGTGCTTATGTCTCGCTTAAAGATAAACAACAAATCAATCATGCTGCCTTACCCAGTTCTAGGGGCTGACGACAATGGTTTTCCACTATTCCCTATACACCCTAATTCAACTATCCATTTTCCAATGTTCAGGTAACTTCCTGTGGGCCCGGCATGGCCAAGCGTGTTAAGGCGTGCGACTCGTAATCTGAGGGTCGCGAGTTCGAATCCCGGTCGCGCCAAACATGCTCGCCCTCCCAGCCGTGGGGGTGTATAATGTTACGGTTAATCGCACTATTCGTTGGTAAAAGAGTAATTCAAGAGTTGGCGGTGGGTGGTGATGACTAGCTGCCTTCCCTCTAGTCTTACACTACTAAATTAGGGACGGCTAGCACAGATAGCCCTCGAGTAGCTTTGTGCGAAATTCACAAAGAAACAAAAGTTCCTGTGTCACACAGGTCCGCGTGAAAATAAAGATGAAAGTGAAGTGAAAATACAAACAATGCTGTTTAATGTGACGCTATAAAACACATGGTATTATTTCACGAGCAATATTACAATAGACACAGTATCTCGCGATGTGATCGAACAATAATCTGCATAGTCTGCACAAACTATTAAAACTCTCATTGAAACATCTCAGAACATAAATTAAGAATATTCTGACTATATATTTCTGAACTGCAAGATTTACCCACAAACAATTTCCAGTTAATTATAATAACATAAATTTAAACCTCCAGTACATTTTGCTGCACAATAATAAATACAAATCAAACTAAACAAAGAATAAATGTTTAAAGTGTTTTCTAAGCAACGAGTCAACATCACGGTTTTTTGTTGTTTTTTTACAGTAACAGGTCCCCACACATTTCTCCAAAACTGATTATGTTTATTTTTTGTTTTTTAATGTTACGCAAAGCTACACGAGAGCCATCTGTGCTAATCATCCCTAATTTAGTGGTGTAAGATTAGAGGAAAAGCGGTTAGTCATCACCACCCGCCGTCAAATCTTCGGCTACACTTTTACCAACGAATAGTGAAATTAACCGTCACATTATAATGCCACCACTGTTTAACGGGCGAGCATGTTTCGTGTGACGGGAATTCAAGCCCGAAACCCTCAGATTACGAGTCGAGTGCCTTAACCACATGGCCATGCCGGGCCAACTGATAATAACGAATATATTTTCTACCTTCTATATATTTACTCAGAATCTCGAAAGCTCTCATTGCAGGGAATTGCAAATTTTTAAATAACGGACATCAAATCGTCAATGCAGATTTCTGAAATTTGAATTTAAAACAGTTTAGGAAAACACTTAAATAATTAAAACAATAATGAGTGTTAAAACAATACCAATGTGATGGTACATATAAACTTAATTATTCATAACAGCATTCAGCTTTTTTTCGTTTGATTTAACTTATTAAAATCTCTACCAACGTATACTCAATTCTAATTATATGCTCTTTATTGCGCATCTTTCGTTTCTAACATATATTCAACAGATGTCTTCTTTCCTTACACATTCCAGTGATTCCTCATAAGTTTTCTATGTGTAAAAAGAACAAAGTGTTCGCTTTATCAGATACAATATGCGTTAGCCTTAATTCTCCAAACATGCTTTAATAATACTTTAATATAACAAAATGAAATACTTTGAATATTTCTTTTAAATTTCATATTTTGACTTCCCAGTTATAGTTTTTATTGTAACGTCTTTCTGCATCCATTATAGCAGTGATTTACGTCTTTTTACAGTATATTTTTTGCTTGTATCTCTATTATTAATATTAATATCCACTATATTACTTATCTTACCATTTCTCGCAGCTCTCAGACATACATATATTTAATTCATAATTTCTTATGGTTTAAACAAGGATCAGGTATATGATTTAAAGTTATTTTTAATGTAAGTTATTCTTTTAATGTAGACCTTTAAGATTATCTTCCAGTTTTGTACACATTTTGCAGTTGTTAATTTGAACAAAGCCTGCTCAAATCTTCCATGTGTTTTCTATCTGTAAATCTGTAATAGTGGTTGATGTATAGCTGGCTTTTATATATTATGTTTCCATTATTTCCTTATTCTGCCAATTTAAAGAACATTTTCTTAAATAAATTAACGACGAAAGTGAAAAACTGTAGAATTCCAACAAGGATTATAATTTTCATGATACAAGTATGAAAAATACCTTATGTAGTGATTTTTTTTACTATAGACTATAGTGATAGTCTTTTTTACTGTTACATCTAGTTGAGGGTACAAATCATTAAACTTTATGATGTATATAAAACTCGACCTCATCTTCATTCAGAGTTATATGGTCAATAAAAAAGAGGATTATTTCATTCACAAAACAAATTAATAAATCAACAAGTACCTTAAGTTTAAACAAACATTTTCAGTTTCATCCGAAACTTTATAGGTAATTAACATTTTGGACACCAGTTTTTCTAAATGATAACATAATATATTAAATATTAGTAGATACAGATAATTTTAATATTTTCTGAACATTTGTATGACAGGTTATTATTTATTTATTTACCAAAGTTTTACAAGTAGTGCAAGTATCTGAGTGATCCGTATTTGAAGAATACCATGGATACCAGAATTGTTCGAATAACATCTGCTTTTAATATACACATTATTTAAAATAAAGCAACATTATACATCTCTAGAGCAGAGTATCTTTACGAAGGGTCCAAGAGACTTCATTGAAATCTATCTGTCAAACAAGGTTTGCTAAACCTATCATTTCTAATCCCAGCCACTTAGGTCAGTGTCCTCAATTTGTGTTAACCCAAAAAAGCCTCTAGCCCCATGCATTTGAACATTAAATTTATGAATACTGCCTCGTTGTCCCATCATTTTAACATTATTTATTTCCTTTCTTCCTTTTTTGCTATTTTAGCTCTTAACAAGCTTTCTGCAGAAAAAGCAAGTTCCAATAGGTTTAATAAAATAGACCAGTCTTATCAGTTTCTAACTTCACGTTCAACAATGGTACTTTTTGTGTGGCTGAAGAAGAACTAAACACGAAAGAATAAAAGGTTATTTCAGTTTTAAACCACACATCTGAATGAAATCCATTAGGTTAATTTATGAGGATCAGGACAAAGACACGTGGAATATGTATTCAATCCGCTTCTACTTCCAAGAGTCACATTACCATCCAAGGGTCATCAAGTCCAAGAAACTCACTAGCACCTTTCCTTCTTCATGTTCACATCAACTGGTATTGGTCGAATTTAACATTAAAATCATATACCAACTTAATACTGCGTGTTTCTTGTTCAAAGTTATGTTTCTTTGTTAGGTTGGCCCGGCATGACCAGGTGGGTTAAGGCGTTCGACTCGTAATCCGAGGATTGCGGGTTCGAATGCCCGTCGCATCAAACATGCTTGCCCTTTTAGCCGTGGGGGCGTTATAATGTTACGGTCAATTCCACTATTCGTTGGTAAAAGAGTAGCCCAAGAGTTAGCGGTAAATGGTGATGACTAGCTGCCTTCCCTCTAGTTTACACTACAAAATTAGAGACAGCTAGCAAAGATAGCCCTCGTGTAGCTTTGCGTGAAATTCAAAAAACAAACAAACAAGGTTGTTAGGCTATTATGAACGTAATGAAAGTAGCCCCATATTTGTATTGTTTCAAGAAGATAGATATGAGAAGGGGCTTTGTGTGTCATTTACAGGTGCATACAATTGGACCTATACTCAAAAAGGTCATGAAGCATTTTAGAACAGATGTAATTGACATAGTTATTAACACTCCGATACCAACATTTATAATTTATTGCTAATTCTCACAATAATCAAATTTAGATTGGACAATTATTTGAAATTCACAATAGACAAAATTCTACAAATAAGAAAAAAGGCATTTATCTGTCTACTTTTTACCTTTCTCAAGTCATCTGCAATAACTATTGCTTGTGGTATTTCATTGAAATGTTTATTTATTATCGAAGGTAAACAGGGCTTATTTTTTCAGCCGGTGTGTGTTTGCCTGCAAAGTTTCTCGAAAACAGCTAAATGTATCAGTGTTTGTGTGTTTTTTCTTATAGCAAAGCCACATTGGGCTATCTGTTGAGTCCACCGAGAGGGAATCGAACCCCTGATTTTAACGTTGTAAATGCGTAGACTGTACCAGCGGGGTGCATATGTAATTGGATGAAAGTTGGTATACATTTGGACTGTAACCGAACGTGATTAGTTTTTGGAGGGCCAAGGTAATGAAAATTTTAAAAAATTCCTATCTGTTAATATACAGACAGATTTTTTACAATATTTTTGCTTTACACTTCGTTAAAAATAATGATACTTTAGTTAAACTTGGTAAATATGTGCACAACAGTATTCCTCAATATCGTAAGAAAAACGGTCCGTTTTCCTTGTTCCTAGGCCTGGCATAGCCTAGTGCGTTAAGGCGTGCGCTTCGTAATCTGAGGGTCGCGGGTTCGCGTCCGAGTCGCGCCAAACATGCTTGCCCTCCCAGCCGTGGGGGCGTTATAATGTGACGGTCAATCCCACTATTAGTTGGTAAAAGAGTAGCCCAAGAATTGGCGGTGGGTGGTGATGACTAGCTGCCTTCCTTCTAGTCTTACATTGCTAAATTATGGATGGCTAGCGCAGATAGCCAGCGAATTAAAAAAAAAAAAAGTTGTGTACATGTAATGGCTACCGACCAATCAGCCTGACCAGCTGTGTGGGCTAAATTCTCGAAAGAATAATCAGTAATAGACTCTCCACATTCTTTGAGATAACATCAAAATTACCAAAAGAACAAAATGGATTCAGGAAATTTAGACAAACGACAGGCCACCTAATCAGATTAACCGAAACCATAATAGATAGCTTCAATAAAAAAGAATGTACTGTCGCTTGCTTCTTTGATATCGAGAAATCATTCGACACTGTTTGGCACGATGGTCTAAGGTTCCGAATGAATGAAATGGAACTACCGCGAGGAATTATTCGCTGGTTATCTAACTTTTTGTAAAACAGAAAATGTAGAGTAAATGTTGAAGGAACTTTTTCTGAATACTTTACTCCACAAGCTGGTGTCCCTCAGGGAGGGGTGGTTAGCCCTATACATCATGTATGTAAACAATATGCCACTGAAGGATCCAAATCATGGATTCTCTTCACAGTTCGCAGATGATGTGGCAGTCTGGAAAAGTGCCGCAACACCCACGATAGCAGCCACTAACATGCAACCGCAACTAAATAGAATAAGTGAATACTGTCAAAAATATAGAATAAAAATAAACACAGCAAAAACACAACTCGTCGTCTTTACGAAATCCACAAAACACAAAAAACAACAGCCAGAACTATATATGAATGGTACACTACTTCAAACTGCCCCATCGGCAAAATTTTTAGGTCTGACCTATGATTCAAAACTAACTTGGATTAATCATGTTAACGAAATTAAAAATAAAGTCTGGCGAAGAACTAACTATGCTAGCAGTCTAACTGGTAAAAATAGTGGAGCATCTACAGATAACTTACTAAAATTATATAAAACATATATTAGACCTGTAATAGATTATGCAGCTCCAGCATGGATAACTGTAAGCAATAAAATAATTAAAACCAAACTACAAACAATCCAAAACACACTCCTCACAACTGCATACAGAGTTCCAAGAACTACATCATCTCAATTCATACACAAATATTCGAACATACCAACCGTACCAGATAGACTCCTACATAGTACAATTATGTACTTTAATAAGAATTGGATAAAAACGAATTACTGTGCGAACTAGATAGGTACCTCATACATGATGAAGCTAGTCCTAAATATCTCTCCCCAGTTAACTTATATTTTAAATATAAAAATAAATAAAAATATATTAAAAAATAATAATAATAAAAATACACACACACACACACACATATATATGTATATATTAAACAATAATAAAAATGCCACCAACAAACTTGACATTCTGCTGATAGAATAAAATAGTCATTCTATATGAGCCACAATACATGGACATTGCCCTGAAAAGGATCAAAATAATATTCAGTTCTACAATTACAAATACCAATCCAGCAAGAACATAAGTACGGGGAGGAGGAAGAGGTCATAGAGAACCTGACCCTCCGGGGTATGAACTTTTCTTACCCAAACACCGACAGAGAGACATGTCCATAATGACTAAAGATGCTGCAAAGGACGCGTATTTCAATAATGTAATATTTAGGTTTTTAACATGTTTTGTCTAACGAGTTGCAAACCGATGTCTTTAGAAAATAAAATGCAAAAATAAACCCAGAAAAAAAAACAAACTCCTGATTGATTGGACGTTCGATGTTTCACATTGTTCTCTTCGCGAACCTTGAAGAAAAAATTAAGTGGCATTTATGAGAAAATGAGAAAGTTGGATTAAGACATACAAGATTTACTATGTGACTTGCACGCACAAATGATAGTATGGTACCTCTCTCTGTCAGAACCACTTGTCATGAAACGGGATTTCAGGTCTCGAGTTTCGCAAGTGATCGAAATGAAGTGCCAGCGTGACTTCTTGCTTTGTTCCAGACAAAATGACCAAAAGAAATACAGTTGTTAATAAACGTGCGACCAAGACGGAAGGATTTAGTAAGTCAGAGTAATCGCTAAGGGAGTTGAAAACGGGAATTTGTGCTTTTTTTTGTGTCTCGTGAACTAATGTAATAAAAATGATGAATCGTAAATAATATCTATATATTGATTGAACTCATCTGAATTATGTTTAGTTTCGATACTGGATTGTTCCAACGCGTAATTCTTCGAAAAAAACAAACTGTTTCCACTTTCAAACGTGAAACGAATGGTCCTACTTTTTACAGCGTATAAAACATGTATTGTTCATAAACAGTGGTTTTTGCCACGTGACAAAGTGCCTAATTAAAATAAACACGTACGATTTGGTTGTACTGTTATGTTATTAACGCCAGGCAATGAAGGTTTTCAATTTCACGATTTTCAATACGTTCTATTCGTTTTGCCCTTGCAAATAGCACCCGGTATTCATTAAATAAACTGTAAATTCTTATTATTAGCAACACTGATAACTTAAGAGTGGTGTCACATTTGAAGCATGCATTTCCTTAGTTTCATATCTGTAGTGGTTTATTTTCTAAAATAAACTATCTGGTTTCAAGCCTCTATCGACAATATTTCAGTATATTTAAGTTTTTTGTTTTTTTTTTTCCTCTGGCTCGGCATGGCTAAGTGTGTTAAGGCGTTCGACTCGTAATCCTAAGGTCGCGCGTTCGAATCCTGGTCACACCAAACATGCTCGCCATTCAGCCGTTGGAGCGTTATAATGTGACGGTCAATCCCACTATTAGTTGGTAAAAGAGTAGCCCAAGAGTTGGCGGTGGGTGGTGATGAGTAGCTGCCTTCCCTCTAGTCTTACACTGCTAAATTAGGGACGGCTAGCGCAGATAGCCCTCATGTAGCTTTGCGAACAATTTCAAATCAAACCAGTCTAATTTTAGAAGTACTCCCTTTAGCGTCACCGATGTTAATCTGATAACCACCATTACTCACTATTTCCTGACATCACTAGTTTCAATGTAATAACCTTAGAGAAGGGCCATAAGATCAGTCTTGGGCCACACATCTCGATTACCTTCCCTAAAGCCCCCCATTGTGTGTTGACTTCTGCTTTTAAGACTAAACGCAAGAAGACCAAAGACATAAAAGAGTGTTGGAGTTATACCAGGCAGCCCCCTAGTGGCACAGCGGTATGTCTGCAGATTTACACCGCAATAAATCGGTTTTTGATACTCGTGGTGGGCACAGCACAAATAGCTCATTGTGTAGCTTTTAGCTTAATTCTAAATAATCAAATTAAAATTTATAAGATTTACCAAGAAACTGGAGAAAAGATGTGATTCTACTTTTATCAAACATTTTCCTCACAAAAACAGCTATTGATTTTAATGTGTTGGAAGTTTGTGAAAATAATGCTTGTGTACCTTCATAAATTTCAGGTATTTGTTCTTTATATTTTTAACGGCTCAAAAGAACGACTGATTTTCATTGCAATGGCTTTTTGAAGTCCAAAGGGTCTCTATGGCAGCCATAGAATTCACTTTGTGTTTATTTGTTTTAATTTCGCGCAAAGCTACACGAAGGCTATCTGCGCTTGCCGTCCCTAAGTTAGCAGTGTAAGACTAGGGGGAAGGCAGCTAGTCATCACCACCCACCGCCAACTCTTGGGCTACTCTTTTACCAACGAATAGTGTGATTGACTGTAACATTATAAAGCCTCCACGGCTGAAGGGGCGAGCATGTTTGGTGTGATGGGGATTCGAACCCGTCACCCTCAGATTACGATTCGAACGCCTTAACCCACCTGGGAATACCGGACCTTTACTTTGTCAACACATTACTGTACATAGGCTTAAGGAGGTCATTTCGCTGTTCTAAACTTCAGTTGTGTAAGTTGTTACTCTTACATAAAGAGTACTGAAGACTTTTTATTTATGGGTTGTTTGTGTTCTTCAAAAATGTAGTGCATTTTGAAATAACATTAATTAAAAATCTTATGATATGAGTAATAATATGGTTTGTTACAAAGAAGAAATTGACCAATTCCAGTGCAACGATGTGAGAAATAGAAGGTACGCTTACAAATACAGTAGAATAAAAAACTAGAAGATTTCAGTTCCGTCTGAGCAAAAAGGAAAAAGGAAAAAAAGGAAACAAAACGATCTAGCCAACTAAGCATTGAAATTATCAGTAAATACATCTGAAAACATAAATATAAATCCAAAGTCACCTGTCTCCTACTAATATAGCGGTAAATCTACGAATTTACAAATCTAAACTTATGTGTTCGATTTCCCTCTGTGGATACAACATATAGCCCGATGTGGCTTTGCTATAAGAAAACATACACACACATATACAAACCGATGGCACAATAAACAGCCAACATTACTTGTAGAAAATACGTCTACTCTCACCTGGATTCAAATCCCATTATCAGTTATTAATGTGTTCGATTGCCCTCTGTGGACACAACATATAGCCCGATGTGGCTTTGCTATAAGAAAACATACACACACATATACAAACCGATGGCACCATAAACAGCCAACATTACTTGTAGAAAATACGTCTACTCTCACCTGGATTCAAATCCCATTATCAGTTATTAATGTGTTCGATTGCTCTCTGTGGACACAACATATAGCCCGATGTGGCTTTGCTATAAGAAAACATACACACACATATACAAACCGATGGCACCTTAAACAGCCAACATTACTTGTGGAAAATACGTCTACTTTCACCTGGATTCAAATTCCATTATCAGTTCTTAGGATTACAGACCCGATTAGAAACTCAAATATAGTATTAAGATAATTAGAAACTCAATTTGTTAAAATAATTAAAAACTCAATTAGTCGGAAGAGATTATTAAAGATAAACAACATTAAACTAACAAAACAGGACGTTTATAGACTATTAATTAAAGTTTGCAAATGACCGGAATTGGTAATGAAAAAACTTGACTACAAGTAACAAATATTTAAAGTTTCAACGAGCTTTTGTCATTATCAGGTAATAGTTTTTTCATTATCCATTCAAGCTGTCTCCAAATTTAATTTTCTGAAAGTGGATTCCTTGTCATCGAATCGGATACAATACCACTAATAATTCTTAAATTTAACATTAAGTGGACCTAAACGACAAGTAACTTCATGTCATATTATTGTAACAAATAGCAAAACACGACCGTACTTTTATAACATAAAAGAAAACAAAATACTTACGTAACAACAACGTAAACCAATATTACCGAAGAAACTATGTCACCAATGGTACATTACCCAACAACTTACTGCAATTACTGCTCAAATAATATATGATTTATTATTTAAAATATTATTTGTTTATTTTTCAGAACTATATCTGACAGGAAGAAAAATGGTAAACGTTTTTTTGTGAAAACCATTACAGCATTTTATACAGTGAATTATTATATAATCTCTTTTGTGTTGGTGTATGTGTGTGTGTATAATGTGTTTGCGTGAGTAAAATGTTATGATCAGAGTTAAAATGTTATCTTACAACATAATAATATTCATTAAAGTGATAGATAAACATAGAAATTGATAATGATAATGAATATATTTCCCTTTTAAAGGGCCCGGCCTGGCCAAGCGTGTTAAGGCGTGCGACTCGTAATCTGAGGGTGGCGGGTTCGCATCCCCTTCGCGCTAAACATGCTCACCCTTTCAGCCGTGGGGGCGTTATAATGTGGCGGTCAATCCCACTATTCTTTGGTAAAAGAGTAGTCCAAGAGTTAGTAATGGGTGGTGATGACTGGCTGCCTTCCCTCTAGTCTTACACTGCTAAATTAGGGGCTGCTAACGCAGATAGCCCTCGAGTAGCTTTGTGCGGAATTAAAAAAAAAATTTTAAATGAAATATTTTTTAATTATGCACAGGAGCACAGTCACAAGTCCTACAGACCCCTGTGTGTTCTGACATTCCGATTCAATTATTTGCTAAGTGAGCTTGAACCTTTCAGTTACCACTTGATCAATGTTACTCTTCATGTAATTGCCTGTCTTCTCTTCCTTAGGTAAGTTACAAAACGAATAATTCCCATTCTTGGTTTACTGATAATTTTAATAATTATATTAAGCAAACATAACAGTGCTTATTTTTAAAACTCTTTGGGTAATGTTGTTATGGAGTGAACGCCTTTTATTGGTGAAGTATGATAATAATTGATTACTTTAATTTGTCATAAAACATAACGTTAAGCCTAACGTTATTTCTTGAATGATGTTGGTTTGAGATATGGAAACTAATATGTTATGGAGTACTTCTGCAACTGATAGTTCACATTCTGGAGATTTTTTAAAATAATAAAAATGTACTCTGTGTTCTGAAAGAAAATATTGAAAACATCTGTTTTATATTTGTAAAAAGCGAATGATTGGTATGTGCAAGAACTTTGCTGTTTATAAGTTTTATTAAATATTATCATGTCTCCGCAGAGAGACATACTGTTTTGTTGTTATTTCTTTTTCTTTCTTTCCTTTTTCTTCCAAATACTTTAGCCAACCATTGTTCTCTCAGTTTTTGGTGGATTGACTTGAAGTTTGTTAGGGTTATACCTTGGTCCAATACCCCAAGATGCCCCTTTATTTATTTATTTTTTGGTTTAGACCATTTTAAGGATTTTATTGAATCTAAAGCCAAACAACCCAGAAATATATATTTTGAGGTCCTGCGCAGTCATATTTACAACAATCAAGATGAAAAGTGGTACTATATTTCCATACGCTGAACATGAGAAACCTACGTGAAGTAAAAATGTGTCTCAAGATGGCTGGTGTTGGCGCTAAAACTTTTATTAACATAAAGTAGAGAACAACGTTTCGACTTTCTTAGGTCATTTTCGGGTTAACAAAGAGAGTTTGCAACTGACCGTTGCCAAACACAAGTCTTAAGGAGAATAGTGTAAACGTGTAGGAGATTGTAGGTGGCGTTGCAGTTAGATGTTAAGTTATTAATTGGTATAGCTTGTCACTGACAAACGCAACACCAACATTATTTATAAACTACAATGCAACAACTGCCACGACTTTTACACTGGAAAAACAAGCAGAACAATGGAAACCAGATTCAACTAACATAAAATAACAACTTCACACGTTTTTGAACACTGCAATTTAAATAAACACAACATAGGCATAGAAAACATTGAGATGGGAAACAAATATAAACAAACGTAAAATAAAAGAAGTCCTGCTTATACAACAACTAAAATCAAAATTAAACCAATGTAAAGTATCCCCTTTATACCTATACTCATTAATAACCTAACATCTAACTGCAACGCTACCTACAATCTCTTATATGTTTACAATTCTGTCCCTAAGAAGTGAATGCGACAACGGTCAGTTACAAATTCTCTCTTTATTAACTTGAAGACGATCTTAGAAGGCCGAAACGTTGTTCTTTTCTTTATTTTAATAAAAGTTTTGATGTCCATTTCAGCCGTCTTGAGATACGTGATTTACAAAAGTTGAATTTGCTTATTTAGAGTTTTGGTTATTTTGTTCAATTACTCGGTCGTATTTTGACCAATTTATATGGGTTTTGGTGCAAGGATATTTTTTTGCAGGTCCCTCACATTGACAAAGAGAAATAGTATACTTGCCAATATTTTGTTATTATAGGGGCCAAGATGCTTTTTAAAACATATAAATATATATGTTTTTACAAGTACTCCGCTGTATTTTGGTCAATTAACATGGGATCTGTTACGAAAATACTTTTGTGTTACAGGTCTCATCCATCTACACACAAAATGAGGGACATGCTTCTTTTTGGTCATAATTTTTAGGGTTTTGTTCAATTACTTTTCGACCAATTTATGTGGTTTTTAGTACAAAGATAGTCTGCATGTCCGAAACATAAATATGAATAATTTTGGAATTTTTGTCTTTTGCTAAATCTTTCAATAAGGAAAACACAATCCGGGGTTTTTGTGAACTATTCAAATGTACGTCATCAAATTTACTTTGATTTTGGCAGAAAGATTCATTCTTGCACGTGTAGAGACTGTTTTACTTTTTCTTACATGTTCTTCGCGATTTTTCTATAGTCAAAATTCCCCATATTGGGATTTTGCGTGGCGGATAGATGTATTCTCTGGCGATTATTGTCCTCCTTAATATTATTATAGTTTCATATCTTTAAAAGCACACTTCCTATTGGAAGTTTTCGTATTAAATGTTAGCATAAAAACTGTATATTAAGCATGTTTATTTACCTGTTCCTTTTTAGAGTAACGCGACTTTTCTTAGCAGAGGGTGCTAGTTTTGTTGCTGCTATCCTTTTTGCAATCCATCCTATCCACACTGAGGCGGTAAGTTTAAGTTTTACACATTTATGTTGAAATACTGAGTATTATCGAATTAGATTACAGATTATTGAAACACGTTGAATTGACGCTAACTTAGAATATTTATTTTACATTGATGTCTTTAGCTGATGATGGTAGTAAAATATACGGGTACTCACGTGGTAGTCAGATACAGAAGAAAATTACTGTTTTTGATTCTGCCCCCAAAATGTAAAGTTCAACCAGATTTGTTTTGTGGTTACAGGTAACGGGAGTAGTAGGGAGGGCAGAGATCTTATCTTCGGTATTTTTCCTTCTTGCTTTTTCATCATATGCCAAGGCTGTAGGGAAAACTTATCAAACAGGTATGTAAATTGTAATGAATTCGGAAATGTTGGACAAATTGAGGTTTTCTATGTCAAATTCTCCTAAGTGAAGACATATTCAACATTGGCTAACAGCGGAACGTCTTGAAATCTACTCGCAGATACATATTTTGACAATCAAGTATTTGACAGTGAAGAAGATAGGTGAGATAAAAACAATAACGTAGGCTTGTATGGTAGCATTGTACTGCCTTTTTCATTAGATTATGTAAAATAAAGCTACTGTGAGTAATAATTCTGAAAATCAGTTGATAAAGTATGTTATTCTGAACTGTGATAATAACTCTAATGCATCTAAATGATTGTCTTCATCTTTTTTCTGTTCAATAACTGTATGTATCAAAGAGAGCACTTTTTCCTTCTGTTAACAAGAGAATGGTTGATTTTTTTCAGTTAACAAGGGAACAGTGTTTCTCCTCTGTTCTTCAATTTGAGAATTGTCTGTATGTACATGGCCAAAGTTGTAATTAAGCCTTTATCATAGTTACTGCTTCTGCAAGGAACTCAAACTGTGTAAACAACTACGATTTGAGACATTTATCATGGACTTCAAATGTAGTCTGCTTTCAGATGTTTCAATTGTAATGGTTTGGAAGCTATGTCCATATTTATTTATAATGAAAATGAATGTTTTATAATCTCTGTGTGTTTTTGTAGCCATATATGGTTAATTGTACTTTATGTGTGTTTGTTTTATAAAATAATGCAAAGAAATATGAATACAATAAGATTGTTAAATGATGTACAACCAAAGGACACAATATTTGGAAGAAAAGATCCTTCAGTGTTTTCCATAAAAATAAGTAGAGCAAAGCATTTAGGACAGCAACAGCCTGATCTGGAGCAATATATTCATTTGCAGAGTAGATGCCATTACGATTGTAATCTTCCAATCTCAAAATCTATTGCACTAAAGCTAGCCATATGTACTGTTGTTAACAAGTTAATAATCTGGGGTTTGAAGTTGATGAAAATTCATGAATCAGATGTTCACAGGCTATCAGTCATACCTTAAAATCAGTAATTGTTTCTATAAAAAAGGTAATACACTAGAATTAGAACAAAGATATTCGATGAAATATCAGTATAATATTTTGAATGTAACTCCAACATATTTTTGGACCTTTTGTATGCTTGAGTATGATCTTGGAAGTTGATTTCCATGTACAGTGGAGGACTTGTGGAAATATTCTCAGAAAATAAAATCTCTGGTTAACCTAGCATTCTTCTTATGAACTTTTTGTGATAAGAACTTTGGCATTGTGCAATAATGCATGAAAATCACCATCAGAATGAACATGATTAACGTTAGAAGAAAGTTTCAAAGATAGTTTGAGACCTCATCAAAATATTCATATAAAGTGTATTTAATCTCAGAACTCCAAAAGATAAATAAAATAAGCTTTTATTATTTCATTGTTTATACAATCAAATTAATAAAAAAGCCAAACTTACCCAGTTAATACAGGTAATGAATTGGATAATACATTGCTTATTACAACCAATAATATTTTCAAATTTGAAGTGAATCAATTTATCTAAAAGAGATATATTTACTGATGAGTATGGGCTCTCCTTCCATTGCTACATTTGTCCTACTTGTTTCTAAGCAGTCTTTAGAAAAGTATGTATTCTTTCCCAGTCTTGTGCAGCACGAAACTCTGTTATTATGTGATAAGTAAATCAGTGCTCAAATCCAGTTTCCCAAACTTTTGTTATCTGTGCTCTCACTTTAATAAATAAGATTTATTGTGCCTTTCCTTTGTTTAAATGCATGAAAGAGAGAGTTAAGTGACAAGATATAATTATTACACTATTGACTCTACCATAATGTGTCTCACCCCTCACTCCACCCTCTTTGTGACCTCTGTGATTGTTGTAATGCAACAACTATTTTTAAACATTAAGTACTCTGTTATATCAGAACAAAGGCTGAACCACTCACCCCTGCAAAAGTTCACAAGTACTGCTCTTGAGTTGGATGAGATGATGGTCATTATATGGAACAGTTGACCTTCCATGACCTTCTCTGGATTGTCTGCTACATCTCCAATTTTTTTTTTTTTGTTATAGTATCCACAGTCTTCCTGCTATGAACCTAAAAAATTAAAATGAGTTATTTTTCTCTGTATGACTATTTTTTCTCCTTTTGAATAGGTTTTACTGTCTTGACAACCTTTAGCTTTTATCTAAAATATTTTATTACCTTTAGTGAATACTCTTTACCCATAGTCTGTGGAAACGTTTGTTTGATTTTAAGTAATTAGAAAATTAGAAAATATCAAGATAAAATTGGAACATTGGCTTTTCATTGTAAGTTACATGTGTAAAATGTGTCAAAACTGCTGTGCTTTAACCACATGAAATGCGAAGATAATTATGACATAATGACTTTTGAAACTGCATTCAGTTGTAACTTCCATCCTGTAATAAAATACTTGTCCTTTTAACTGTATTCTCAAGATGGCTGTTATGTTTATTAACTCTTTAATTAAAATAATGTACAGAATTATTAACAGGTTAACAATGAATGTGAAGATGACCTAAGAAGGTCCAAACATTATTCTGTACATTATTTTAATTAAAGTGCTAATACCCATACCAGCCATCTTGAGAATATATATTTACTTCAAGTGGTTTTCTTGTAATCATGAATTTCACCTTATTTGTTTGGTGTAATATCCTTAACTTCCTTTTTGCACATGTATTGGTTTGTATGATTTATCATGTTTTCAGTTTCTGTGTTAGTCTCACAGAATGATTTTTTTTTCTTTTCAATTGCAAATTGTTTTGCTTGTGGCACCATCTCTTGACTAATACAAGTTCTAATTACAGCCACAGCTATTGAAAATTCCCTGTTATTTACTTAGCTTTTTTACATCCAGGCATCTTGCATTCTCAGAAACCAAAAAAAAATTTGCAGATTTAACCAGATATTAAAAATTGTATACTTCAGTGATTTATTGTAAATTTTATTGAAAAAAGGCCCCACAGTCTATATATAATTGGATTCAGTGTGAAAAAAAACCTTATTAAAGTATGATTATACTTCAGCTGAAAACAGCAATAGGAGGCATACCAATCAAGTGGGGTTAAACATTTTGTTTTATATTTAAACCTACAGAATGGACTTCACTCCTCCACTCAGTAATCTTTGTTACTGCAGCAACGCTATGTAAAGAACAAGGAATTACAGTTGTGGGTCTGTGCAGCATATATGAAGTGTTTATTGTTCAGAAGGTAAGTTGGGTGGATGCAACTTGTACTTTATGTACAGCATATCAAAGCTAGAAGTATTCATATTGTCCAGTTGTATTTTATTTAAAATTTAACATTAGGCATCACTTAGAGCTCCATTGTACATCAGTTTTTTCATGAAACAATAATTCTTAAATAACGGATGATTGCAACAACAAAAAGAAACATGATGAGACACTTACAGGGTTAGACTTGTCATTATTCTTATGTTAATGTATTCACTACTAGCAGTTTTCTAGTTTGCAAACAATGGTTAAACTCTCCCTCTTGTTTATAGAATATTTTAAGTTCATGTTTATAAAGTATTTTGATATTTCTGTATTGACATAATAAGACTAATTTTTTGTTCTTACATACTATTTGTCTCTTAATTGTGAATACATATTAAGATTAACACTGTTTTATTGTTCTAATTGTATTGTTTTTGTGGTATTAGAATGTATGCATGGTGAACACAGTTTTTGCTTGTTTTGTGTGTTATGCATTTAGTTGTTAGTTAATTAAATTTTTAATCCATTAATAAGATATTAATCAGAAAAGTTAATACCATCCCATAAAAAAAAAGCTTTTAACAGTTTTGTATTTCTTTATTGATAAAATATTTTACATGAATATTGTGTTTTATTTGACAATTTTATCAAAAGTATTGTCTAACAATAGATGTTTTAGAGACACTTTGCATTCAGATACAACTCTGATAGTTTCTTTAATAGTCTGATATGACGGTAATCATCATGTTTATAGGTTATACATCTTTCAAATATTTTGAATAAATTAGATAATAAATGTTTTGTCTTTATTTGTGAAAGATTAATGAAACCTGCTTAGATAAATTAATATTCGTAACACAGGTGACACGGTTACTTTTAGAAATACAAGTTAATTGATGTGCTACACAGCACTCTGGGGAGAGACTGGGTATACTTAAACCAAAAAAAGATACATTAGCTCATTATGTAATCTGTCTTTTTGATGGTATAAGACTAAGTATTACATTGCTAAGTCTTCTGTTATTATTGTTCAATTTTTACAAATTAAATCATGAAATATTTTTGAGCATAACAAGAAAAGAGACCAAGATAATTAGCAGTCTAATAAAGTCTAACAATCAGCAATCCATTTTATGCATTCAGTTTTTTTGTTATTACCAAAATCGAAACTGAGTAACATTGTTAATCCTTGTTTTGTGTTTCTTATAACATGAAAATTTAAACCCTTACTGAAAATGTGTTCGTATTGTAATAATGGCATTTTTCATAATCATTTTTTGAAAATCGTTATTTGCATGAATTACCTGAGTTTCTATGTTTGCAATATATAAACTCAGTATATGTGTTTGATAAGAAAGTGTGCAATTTGTATAATATTAACATATCCTCTTCTTATTTGAACTTCTTTACTAATAATATCAATGTGTCCAGTTGTTTTATTTTGTCAGGTCCGATTACCAGATTTTCTCCATATCGGACAAAACATTGTAGTTTCCAAAGCTCATCCTCCACCATGGTTCCGAGAAATGATGCTAAGACTGACAGTTTTAATTCTTAGTGCTCTTGGTCTCCTGTTTCTCAGATTTCAAATAATGGGTGCTCAACTTCCAGTATTTACGAGGTTTGTTACATGTACATATTTTCTGCCATGCAGCTCTTACTTTTGCTAGTTTTATTATTAGTTAAGTTTAAAAATATGTTGTATAGGATTATTTTAAATAAATTTACCATGTATATATCTGTTACTTGTGACTTTTTATTAAATTTACATATTCTTAAACCTCATTGTGGTACTTCTGTAATGAATAGATCCCTTGTTGTCCCTAAACATTGTTATTGCTGTACTAAATCCACATTTTACCATATAATGCTTTTTGAAGTACATAATTTAAATTTTGATAACTTATCAAACCATAGTCATCTACTTTTTGTCACTAAATTTGTATCATAAATGGCAGACTAGAGATAGTTATTTTATTTTAATTTGCATATAATATTACTTTTGTATGTAATTTTAAGCCATATGTTAATTTGTGTTTGTTAAGGCTGATTGTTGAGAAAAATAACATCTAGTATCATTTCTTATTGAATGAATAATACTTGAAATAATAATGGCATTGTCAGTACTGGCACATTTATCACACTTTTTTTGTGTGTGCAAATGAAGAATTGTTATATGTTCATACTATTATACATTCATTAGATTCCACTTAATTATGTACATATATTTTTTAGCAGATTGTCAAATAACAGAAGTGATGTACAATTAACATTGGCTCATATGACATCAATAAAAACAAATTTTAATATGACTCAGTTAAAACATATCTATATGTTGTTGTGGGTTTGGTATGCTAGAAAGTACAGCTACAGTTATACATGATATGTAATTGCAATAGATTTTTCTTTAATTTTTACAAGCTTTTGTAACTTGGCACTTGTGGTTAGCACTTGATCCTGCACACTAATCACCATTACCTCTGTTGTCTATTTTGGATGGGTTTGGCCAATCAGTTGTTGTATTCAGAAGTTCTACAAGATGTAGAGCTAATTTCACAATTTCCTTTTTTGTTATTGTTATTACAAGCTATCAATTACTGTCAGAACATCTGTACAGCCTAATATTATTATCAATTTGTCATAGGTTTGACAACCCAGCAGCTGTAGCCAGTACTCCAGCTCGTCAACTAACTTATAATATTATTATCAATTTGTCATAGGTTTGACAACCCAGCAGCTGTAGCCAGTACTCCAGCTCGTCAACTAACTTATAATATTATTATCAATTTGTCATAGGTTTGACAACCCAGCAGCTGTAGCCAGTACTCCAGCTCGTCAACTAACTTATAATATTATTATCAATTTGTCATAGGTTTGACAACCCAGCAGCTGTAGCCAGTACTCCAGCTCGTCAACTAACTTATAATATTATTATCAATTTGTCATAGGTTTGACAACCCAGCAGCTGTAGCCAGTACTCCAGCTCGTCAACTAACTTATAATATTATTATCAATTTGTCATAGGTTTGACAACCCAGCAGCTGTAGCCAGTACTCCAGCTTGTCAACTAACTTATAATATTATCAATTTGTCATAGGTTTGACAACCCAGCAGCTGTAGCCAGTACTCCAGCTTGTCAACTAACTAATATTATTATCAATTTGTCATAGGTTTGACAACCCAGCAGCTGTAGCCAGTACTCCAGCTCGTCAACTAACTTATAATATTATTATCAATTTGTCATAGGTTTGACAACCCAGCAGCTGTAGCCAGTACTCCAGCTCGTCAACTAACTTATAATATTATTATCAATTTGTCATAGGTTTGACAACCCAGCAGCTGTAGCCAGTACTCCAGCTCGTCAACTAACTTATAATATTATTATCAATTTGTCATAGGTTTGACAACCCAGCAGCTGTAGCCAGTACTCCAGCTCGTCAACTAACTTATAATATTATTATCAATTTGTCATAGGTTTGACAACCCAGCAGCTGTAGCCAGTACTCCAGCTCGTCAACTAACTTATAATATTATTATCAATTTGTCATAGGTTTGACAACCCAGCAGCTGTAGCCAGTACTCCAGCTCGTCAACTAACTTATAATATTATTATCAATTTGTCATAGGTTTGACAACCCAGCAGCTGTAGCCAGTACTCCAGCCGTCAACTAACTTATAATATTATTATCAATTTGTCATAGGTTTGACAACCCAGCAGCTGTAGCCAGTACTCCAGCTCGTCAACTAACTTATAATATTATTATCAATTTGTCATAGGTTTGACAACCCAGCAGCTGTAGCCAGTACTCCAGCTCGTCAACTAACTTATAATATTATTATCAATTTGTCATAGGTTTGACAACCCAGCAGCTGTAGCCAGTACTCCAGCTCGTCAACTAACTTATAATTATCTTCTCTGTATCAATACATGGCTGCTTCTGTTTCCATTCAACTTATGCTGTGATTGGACAATGGGAACAATACCATTAGTTGAGTCATTTACAGACCCTCGTAATTTGGCAACTTTAGCAGTTTTATTTCCATAGTGTTGCTAGTATGGACTATGTTGAGTTCTGATGATAGACATGCCGAGATCATTACTATGGTAAGTTTGCTTTAAAATTAACTATATTTGGTTTTGGAATAACTTTGAAAATTTTTAACAGTAAGACAAAGGAGAAGCAAGTAAATGTATAATGCTTTGATATACTTTAATACCTGTGTAATAATTTCCTAAGATTTAAGCTACATCACCCAAACTTGATGAAGTTTAGATGTCCCAGTTTACATTTAGTAGATAATGGTTTAGCTGAATTATGTTGTAGAATAATAGCTTGTTTGTTTGACAGTTAGCTAATTTCTTTTCATGGTGTTTCCTTGTTTTTACAATGTGTACCACTTTTAAAGTAGACAGTATGCCATTAATTTTCTCATTTGATATTTGATAACTTGAAGAGTAAGTGCTGCCATCTAGTATCTCATCGTTAAACATTCCAATATGTTTTTCATGGTACTTTCTGAGATTCACTTATGTGTTGTTGCTCATTTGTTTATTTTTGTAATACTGAATAAATATTCTTCACAATTTATATTTATCTATAGAGTCTCTCCTTATTGGTTTTGCCATTTCTTCCGGCCTCCAACTTATTTTTCCCTGTAGGATTTGTGATTGCTGAACGGGTGCTTTACACACCAAGTATGGGTTTATGCCTACTGGTTGCATATGGCTGGCATCTTCTTTTAGACAGAGTGTAAGTAGGAAGTCAGTGGCTCTTTCATCCTTTAAGTATAAAATTAATTGTGCAATAAATGAATACAATTGGTGTCATTAAAAAAAAAAAAGCACACTTAACCCTATATTAGCACTTTTTTGTTACCATTTTAATATATATATTTAAGATTCATCTGCCTTTGATGATTACTTGTGAGATCAATGCAAAAGAAAAAAAACAGAGCAGTTACTTAAAAGTACAAGACTATCTTTTCAAAGTAAGTGAATGTTATTGAAAATGAACCCTTTTTATTTGGGATGGCACTAATCTCCTCACCCGCCCAGAAAAGAAAAGGGTTATTCTCTAAAAAAATATTTAATGGTTATAAGGTTACCATTCTTGTAGTTTACTGTTCTTTTCAGTCCTTCATTATTTCATTCCTATAACTAGTTCTGTATTGTTAGTTGGAAAAGGGGAAATACACTTAGACTTGTAATGCTTTATACCTAAGCCTTAAAGATGGTGATAAGATTGAAATATCATACAGTGAAGATAGCACGAAAGTATTTCTACCTACCTTTTATTATTCATGCCTAAAATGTAGTAATTCACACACATCTGTTTTATAAACAACTCTTCAAATAAATTTAAAAATCATTGTTCATTGCTTAAATATGATTAACTTTGGAGCAAGCAGATCTGGTTCCAGTATGTATGTGGTCATAGTTGTTTATAAGTTTGTAAACCCACTGCAGTCTAGAATTATGAGATAAAACTAATAATAAGTTCCTCCTTTTGTTTTTATCATTCTTGTGGTTATCAAGTGGCCTTTTGACTCACTTTATGGTAGGTTAGTAGATTAACTTTTATTAAGTACATTGGTTGATTAGATAAGAGTAGATGTTGTCTCTTTGCCATTTTTGCACACTAGTCTTGTATGTTTTCCTGAGTTTGTTGGAACATTTACATTGACTTCAGCAATAAGGTTCAGTTATGTGTCCCCCACCTCAATATTATGGACTTTAACTGTGTTTGTTATGGACTTAACTGTGTTTATTGTGAAGAATATCTTTGCGATTTTTATTTTCAAGATGGATTCTGAACATTTAATTTGAGTGTTATCATAGAATAAGTAAATAAATGTATACACATACAGATTTTAGTGAAATTAAATAAATACATTAAAATGAAGTAAAGGTAAAGTAAACAAAATCATGAGGAAGGACTGTGTTAAATACAGCAAAGCCCAACCTCTGATTAATTATATTATGACCATAATATTTTAAGCCAAAACAAAATACATTAAAATTAAACAAAATACTCTGCATTGACTTAAAAAATTATGGTTATGATATATATATATATATATATATATATATATATATATAAATTATATTTGCATTTTCTGGGTGTGTGTTTTGTCTTTGAAGGCCACTTTTTAATATACTTGTTTATGAAATATATGTATATTTTTCTTCATATAGAAGGTGGAAACCCTTACTCTGGCTAATGTTAATAATTCTTATATTGTCCCACAGTCTGAAAACTTTTGTACGAAACTTTGATTGGTGAGTTACTGATGTTATTGAGAGAGCTTTTTCTTTGTATATGTTAATTGTCATTTAACTTCTCCCGTGTTACTGCAATAGAGCTCCAAGATATATTGACACACTTCTAAATTATACACGTTTTTCAGCTTTATTGAAACTTGGTTTAAGTGTAAGTTTGTGTAAGTGGTCATAAATTTTCAAACTTGATAGTAGTTACAAATGTTATTCTTGTGGTGCATGTAGAGTTATAATCCATTCAGTGTTTACTAGTTAAAATCATACATTCAAACTGCTGTGTTAGATTATAAGTTATTATTTTTGCAATTTATTGTTCTATACAGACCTTTTATTATTTCATTGCATTCAGTAGTTTCATACTGTAAGTTGGAAAAATGGGAGTATACTTGTAACCTTAAAGATGGTGATTTAGATTTAAATATCATACTTACTTAGTAAACTACTTCATTGAAAGTTTTAGAAATCTGTTTCGAACTAGCCAAATTGTGCATGCTTAAATGGTATTTCTAATCCTGGTTTGGTAACAAAGGGCCTTATTAAATAGATAATAAAGACTGTCATGGAAAAATTTATGTTTCAGTTTTTAATTTGATGGTCATGGGTTCACCTCCCACCAATTCAAAGATGTTCCATTGTCTCTGCTTCTAGTTAACCTTTCAAGGTAAATATTGTAGTAATTTAATTTTTTAAGTGCTTGTGAGGAACATTTTTATTCATAATTTATTAACTTTTTGATATCTTTGCATTAAAAAGAATATTATATCATGAAATTTACTGTAATGAATATTTTAAAATGTATTTATCTGTATCCTAGGAAATCTGAATACACAATATTTATGGCTGGACTGAAGGTGAACCAACAGAATGCAAAACTTTACAACAACGTAGGGCATGCTTTAGAAAGTGAAGGAAACTTCAAAGAAGCACTGGAATACTTCCTTAAAGCTGCTCGGTACGTTTTTACATGTATACACATTTTCTCATGCATATGACTGCAGTATATTTATATATAATACATTGATTTGTAAAATATATTACTATTGATATAACTACAGTCACTGTATAGATATTTTAAATTTGATGTTGGTTTTTTTTTTCTATCCCAGAAAACATTGTATTTTCATATGTGTTATGTAGCAATTTTTTATCAATGATAAGAAAGTGACATTTATCAACTTGACACTCTAATGTAGTAAGACATTCTGAAATAGTCTCACAATTAACTGATGAGAAATGAACCAGCTAATCTTTTTGATCAAAGATTTCAAGTAGGGAAGTTGTGTCTTTAGCCTGCTCGAAGTTTCACATTTTTAAAATCGAAAATCTTAGTTACTAAGTGTAATGAATTATAGTGGAATTCTATGGTATCAGTGTAGTTATCTAAGATATTTTGGTATTTCAACTGTATATACAAAACCTAAAAAAAAATTTCTGATATCCTCCATGTGCAAAATTTTAAAAGGCTTAGCAATCTATGTCCAGTAACAATCAAGTACAAACATCACACCAAGAACAGATAATTGTATGCTTTACTTCTTAATTTATTGTTTTATATTTTACAAAAAATAAATTTAACAATTTATTCATAAATAGTATTAATCTATATATATAATGTATAATAATTGAAATGTGACTGTATGTTACAAATTATCAGTCTACTTAACACAATCAAGACAAGGAAGATTAAAAGTTAGTTTTATATTACTGAATATGTAATATGAGTGCATGTGCACTGCATCAGTGAAAGTTGTGTAATGTTAGTTAAGTATATCTGGAAGGTCAGTATAATAATATATATATAGTAATATATTGCAGTATGAGACTTGTGCTACTTAGACTAAGCATTTGTATGTTTGTGTTATAATATGTAGTCATTCTAGCATGAAAAGATCTCCAGCAGCACAGCAATATGTCTGTGGCCCCAAACTGCTAGAAACCGGGTTTTGATACTCATGGAAGGCTGAGCACAGATAACCCTTGCATAGGTTTGTGCTTAATTATAAAACAAGCAAACAAACTAGCATAAAAAAGTGTAATTTATTTTATTGCTCAATTTTTTTTATGATGCATTTGAGGTTCTTCTAGCAACAGATCCCACATAGTTAAAAAATAAAATACAATAAAAAACAAACATTTAAAATGTATTTAGAAGGTTTTAGAGATTATGCAAATAATATTTGAGATTTTTGGGACGAAGAATAGTTTTCTGTTTATCGTAACATGAAATCACCTTACATTCATTCTAGTAACGACACAGACTCTGTTTTCACAACAAATCTCTAGTAAAAAATATTTAATTACAAAGTTTGATTTCTGTATGTCCAATTTTGTGAAGGTGTGCTTCCTGTATCAAAATTATAGTGCAGATAACTAACATTTGCAAGTGTGTAGTTGAAGTCATATATTATACTGATGTTGTAACAAAAGGACTAATCTTTTCTTTACTAGTTGAGCATAAATAACGCATTTGACATGTTCATCTGTGTAAATTTAGATAAATCACCAATATGTCACCAAATGTTTCCAAATTAGATTTGACAAATTAACAAAAAGAGCACAAACAATTTGTTATGTTCATAGAGTTGGCTAACCACTTGACTGGTCTTGATAAAAAGACACGTTCAAAAGTTTAAATTGGAGAATAGTTATCACAAATCTTGGTCAAGGGAAAGAAAATATAATAAGTGACCAAGTTGCCATGAATATTGAGTTTGCCAGTTGAAGGTTGCTAAGTGTTGTAATCACAAATTTGTTGATAGTAAAGAAAAAAGTTTTTCAAACTATATTCTTTTATTAATGGACTAATAAAATAATAGCAAAGATGGAGTTTGAAGTTTGTTTGGAATTGTGCACAAAGCTGCACAGTGGGCTATCTGTGCTTTGTTCATCACAGGTATCAAAACCTGGTATCTAGTGTTGTAAGTCTACATACATACCACTGTGCCACTGGAAGGTGGAGTTTTAAGGGCTAAACAAAATAAAAATGTAGAAGCTAATTTTGGCAAAAAAAATAATTTAAATTGATCATAATTTCTTAAGATGTATACCTTGAAGCTAGGAATATGCCACTCAGTGTAGAATAGTATGACATTTGATATGAATTACTTGGACAACATCTGAAATATCTAGTTATTAATACAGGTATATTTAAATCAGATTTTGACCATTGCAATATCTTGGATGCAGTCTGTTTTACTTGTTATTCTGTATCATCAACAAATCCTTGAAAAGCTGAATTAATGCAAGTGTTATTCATTAGATGTGTTTGTGAACATTAAACAAAATAAATGGTTTTTCTGACACAAAAGTTAACTAACTAGATGTACTCCCAACCAGAAGCTACTGACAAAAATAGGATGAAAAATAATGGAGATTTTGGAGTTGTTATTGTTATTTAGTACAAAAAAAATATTTGAAATAAACTGATGTATAAATTGAAAATTAAAATCTAAAGTTAAGTATAATTTAATTTCTCTTTGCCTTTGTTTTATTTTCATTCACTGTTACATGTAAGTTTTGCCTAAAGATACGTTTAGGCTAATAAACCAATCATATACGAAGTTCTTGTAAAGTGTACATGGAGAGAAATGTAATCATAAGAGTAATTTTAAATTCAGCACAAACTCAACTGAATGTTTTCATAATTGTAAAAAATTTTTAAACTGTATTATTGTTTTGTTTTTTTTTTGTGCATAGCTGCATGAGGGCTATCTGTGCTAGCCTTCCCTAATTTGGCAGTGTAAGATTAGAGGGAAGGCAGCTAGTGATCACCACCTACTGCTAACTCTTTGGCTACTTTTTACCAACTAATAGTGGGATTAACCATCACATTATAATGCCCCCACAGTTGAAAGGGCAAGCATGTTTGGTGTGTTGGGGAATTCGAACTGGTGGCCCTCAGATTACGAGTCGAGTGCCTTAACCACCTGGCCATACTGGGCCAAAACTAGATGAAGAATTTACTTTGGGAATATTAAAACAATAACACTTATTCATATGTAGATAGGCAATTTTAAGGTGAAATCTTTAATGTTTTTTGGATATGCACTCTTATAGTGGTGAGCACAATAAGTTTGTAACCTACATATTTATTTGTGCATTTAAAAGTTCCACTAGAGAATATAATACATGATTATCATTTCTCTGAAAATATTGATTGTAGAATTAACCCTTTGACTGTGGCTGCTTTAAACACGTGGAGGCTTTGTGAGCTCTATACTGTATAGAGCACACCCACATTCAGCTGTCAGAGAGAGAGAATGTATCCTATACAGTGAATCAGCAGTCGATGGATTGAAAAAGTATATTGATCTTCACCATTTATAAAACACCAGTACAATCAGAATCAAACAAAAAATAATTTATTAAACTATAACAAAAATAGAAACCTGAAGTAAAACTTCAAAATGATTGGGATACAAGTTTGAATACTTAAGATAAAAGTTAGTAAATCTGTGTAAATAAATATTAATAATAAGTAGCACAACATAAACATCAATGTAATTAGTTTTAATAAACAAAAGAATTAGGAAAGTGAACCAAAGGAAGAAAAAAAAACTAGTTCCAGAAAATTCAGTATTCCAGAATTAAACCACTTCTCAAGATCAATAACATTATTGAGCAACATTTAATCATAATTTGTTCTAATTATATATCATGAACTAACTTTCAGATCAAGAAAGGGTTTTTATTTAGTGGTTGAACCACAGTCTTGCATAACATTAATATCTTTACATCACCACTAGAGAAAACTTGTATGAGCTTCCTGGTACAAACATACTTAAATTCTAAGTGCTCTAACTGGACTGTATGTTAGCTCTTAATATAACTACAAATTATTAATTGAACCAAACAACTGATGGAATAATACTACATAACAGAAATTTTGTTCTTGGATAGTATGTGTTATTTTGTAATTGCTTATGTTGTAAAAGTAGAGAAAATGGTCATTATTCCCTTCAAACTGTGCTTTTGGGACCTTGATAATGAAATTTAGAAATTAATCTATTTTCTATTTAAAAAAACATGCAAATTTGCACGTTTTCATTTACGTTAGGTCTGAATAAAACAACAAATGAATCAAAATTTACATGTATTTATACTGAAGTTATACAAAAATGTATAGAAGTGAGTAGTTTTTCGAGATTTGTGACTGCAATGTTAAATCACTTTCACGTATAAGCCCCAAATATAATGTCCCATCATGTTTTCGTTATACACTCCCAGGTCTCAAAAGCAAAGTTTGAAGAGAAAAATAGGTCTTTTCCATTTACTTTAGGCATAAGCAATTGGGAAATAACACTTTCTGCCCAGGAACAAGAAAAAGTAAAAATTTTGTTACATAGTGTAATAAATGAATGATAAACAAAACCATAACAAAATTAGAATTCTCTGTCTCATATCTGTTCAGTATATTATAATCAGTTTTTACACATAATGGATTAATGCTTACTGCTTCAGAAACATGAGATCATTGCAGAATAAATTTTTAATTGGTTTAATTATATCTTTTATGCATTGATAATAAAACAATTATAAACGTACATTATTTTTTGTTATCTCTAATCAGACTTAACTTTATGAGCTGGCCTCTCACAAAAACAGTATTTTGAGTTAAGTGATCAGATGTATGTTTTTCTGGATGGGTTATGTTTTTTTTTTTAATCAGTTATTACAGTTTGTAAGGTATTACAGTTATTGTATTTTGTAAGTTTGTGTCTGATCACTTACTTGTGTGTATTCAATGTAAATGTCTCCACAAAGAAACTGACATAGTTAAAACCTTGAACTCATTAAATTAACAGTGACTCAAGAGTTACACATGCAGCTAGTATAATAATAATGGGCCAACTGTAATAAGAATTATGGTGATTAAATATACACAGTTTGTCTAGCTAAATCTGCATCACTGATTGTAAATCATATGCTCAACATATTTAGATAACTTCAAACCTCAAAACCTTAAGATTGAATGAAATATGAAACTTTTGTGATCTCACTGAAAGTTATCTTTCACTTTATTTCAGAGCACAAGAAGATGATATTGGTGCACACATCAATGTTGGAAGAACTTACAGTAACCTTGAGATGTACAATGAGGCAGAATCTGCCTTTTGGAAGGTAGTTATATAAATGACTTGCTATAATTAATATTTTCATCTAATAAGAATACACTACCAGTATAGCTAATTAAATAAACTTTTTTTACATTTTTATGTACAAAGCATAAGAATGGATTGTTTCATCAAATAAGTAACCCTGCTGTTAAGGATATTTTCATCCATGGTAATGAGTAAGTGAATGTAGTAAAGTGGGACATCTGGTAAGGATATTTTCATCCATGGTAATGAGTAAGTGAATGTAGTAAAGTGGGACATCTGGTAAGGATATTTTCATCCATGGTAATGAGTAAGTGAATGTAGTAAAGTGGGACATCTGGTAAGGATATTTTCAGCCATGGTAATGAGTAAGTGAATGTAGTAAAGTGGGACATCTGGTAAGGATATTTTCATCCATGGTAATGAGTAAGTGAATGTAGTAAAGTGGGACATCTGGTAAGGATATTTTCATCCATGGTAATGAGTAAGTGAATGTAGTAAAGTGGGACATCTGGTAAGGAGATTTTCATCCATGGTAATGAGTAAGTGAATGTAGTAAAGTAGGACATCTGGTAAGGATATTTTCAGCCATGGTAATGAGTAAGTGAATGTAGTAAAGTGGGACATCTGGTAAGGAGATTTTCAGCCATGGTAATGAGTAAGTAAATGTAGTAAAGTGGGACATCTGGTTTACAAAGAACCAACTTGGTGACAAATATCTTTAGACAAAGAAAATAATTTAATAAATCAATAAATGGTTTAATAAAACTACATCACTTTGGTTGATTGTTGGAATGTTGCTATTAATGTTATGTTTTGCTAACAAATTCAAGAAACAAACAAAACGTTAAAGTAAAAAATGATATATTATGTGTTTGTCAAAATCTGTTTATGTAGAAATAACACAAAAATATAAACAGGTTAGGTATTATTCAGTCAGTGTTTGCAAGTCAGAACACTTATAACACTAAAAACCAGATTTTGATACTTGTTGGCTTAGTATAGTTAACCCATTGTGTAGCTTTATACTTAATAAACAATCAAACATTTTACAGAAATCAATTTGTTTGGAATAAATTAAAATTGAGTAATAATAAAGTAAAACAGTAAAAGACAGAGAGATAACCATTGTGTTTGAATAATTGCATGCTATCTTTATCTCATCTTGTTGTGTAGAAACTTGAACTTAGACCTTTTATTTTGTGGGGCGAAACAATTCATTCTCACTGTCGTGCTACAAACAAAGAAATATGTCACAAATATAGCATGTTACACTACAAACTAAACTATCACATTCATTAAAGAGATACAGTTCATAAATAGAACTAATTATTTCTATTTATGAATTTTATCTCTTTAAAACCAGGAGTAACATCAGTTTAGTTACTCTACCTACAATATGATTTTTCAACTGTATATTGAAATTAACACCAGAATTAAACATAACTGAGTAACCTCACATACACTTTGACTTACTGTTACAGAGAATAAAGTTGGATGTCTATTGTGTTTAAAATATGTAAAAAAAGTAAATAAATCAATGAAAATACTTGTAATTGTTATTAAAGATGAAGTTATTAAGGTGTGAGCAGAGATATTTTGGAATGTAACAATGTTCAGCTTTTAATGTTAAATGTTACTTGGTTTGATTTTGTTGCTCTTTGAATTTTAAACGGGATTTCTAAAATTTCAGTCAGTTTTTTATACAGTTTTTTGTTCTGTAGGCAAAAGGACTACTTCCTCGGCCCAAGAGTGGAGAACCATACAGAGCAAGAATTGCTCCAAATCACCTGAATGTTTTTCTGAATCTTGCAAACTTGATATCTCGTAACAAGAGTCGTTTGGAAGAAGCAGATGCTGTAAGCTTATTTTAGAAAGATTAATAAAAATCTTTTATCTAAATCTGAAGTGCTAAATTAAATATAGAATTGGTGAAACGTTTTTCCTATTGTAATAATTCCATATTTAAAAATCACAAGGAAAGAATTTCTCAAATTTTAAATAAAGTATTTAGGGTATTTTTGCATATGACTATTGTATCAATACAGGTTTGCAGGAGAGCTAGTGGATCCTTAGTATAAACCTAGAAATTGATTGTTTTTCAGGTTCCCATGTTTTTATATATTTTGGCAGCTTGTATTCTTTCACGATGTCAGGAAAAGGCACAGGTTAAGAAAAATGAAAGATAAAAACACAAAACCATATGGGCAAGTAAATAGCAAATGGGTTTTAATTATAATAAATGCAAGATAATATTTGTTGGTTATTATAATTTGAATTAAAAGTATAATTTGGATGGGAATAACCTTAACTGTATCATTAAATAAAAGGATCTTAATGTAATAGTCAATCAGTCTCTAAAGCCATCCCTAAAGTAGTAGGGCAACTAGGATTTTAGATTGTATCTACAGAAATATTGAATACAAGTCTTAAAGGGGTTATAATTTCATTATACAGTTTGCTTACTAGGCCACATTTGGAATATTGTATTTAGTCTTAGATTCCTTACCTTAGAAAAGACATTGAATTATTGGAAATGGTTCAGAGAAGGTTATAAGAATATGGTGTCTTGGATGGAGGGGGTTATCATACCATGAGAAGCTGAAATCTCTCAAATTTTTTTTCTTGAAAAAAGAAGAGGTTGGGGATCTTATTGAGGTATCTAAGATTATAGAGAGAATTGATGGTGTTGAGACATCAAATTTTTTCATATTTAACAGTGAGAATAGCAGGACTAGGGGCACACAAATTTTGGCAAGGTAGGGGTCATCTTCAGATGGAATAATTTCATGTTTCTAGCAGGGTTGTTGGCCTTTGGAATGTGTTGCCTTCATATATTGTAGAAGCAGTAAATTTAAGTGAGTTTAAGAAAAACTTTAAGTATATGAATGATAAGGGCTAGTTTTAAGACTATTTAATAATTATTTTAATCTAGTTTAGAGGATGGAACAGCCCAGAATGGATCAGTAGGTCCTGCATTATGCCAAAACATTGTGTTAAATGCTTTTGAAAAGTGGACTTTTTACAAGTATTATGGTTACAGAGTTTTTGTATTTTTGTCTTAGACAAGTATCCCTAAACACTTACTAGGCCAAGTCATTTTATATTGTTTAGTCTAGAAATGTCACTTTTTTATGATTAAAGTATTTAAATTTAAAAATGAGCATTTTATCTTTAATATTTTCTTTGTCGAAAGAATGTTTGTGTCAGCTTATTCTTAAAATTAGTTAGCTTATCATATGTATGTACAGTATTTTTGTTCTTATGCTTTCCACAGTAAGTAACATAAATATATGTATATAAAAACAGTGACTCTAAAACCTCTTTGTTAATCCAACTGTTATGTGCACTGTACAAAAGTAATAAAGGATTAGCTAAATAAGATAATCTTTCAGCTTTACAGACAAGCGATCAGTATGAGGGCTGATTACATCCAAGCCTATATCAACAGGGGTGACATTCTGATGAAATTAAACAGGTGAGTTTACATTTGTCGTTAAACTCGTTAGTAATTATAAAGTACATTTTAAAGATGTGTGCAATGTGAAAATAGCTGTAAAAAATCTAATTACTTTCAAGTATTTTCAAATTATCATGAAGAACCTAAAAATATTATTAAAATTATGAATTGTATACGAGTCATGATGTAGCAGCTAAAAGTGCTTGCATCTTCTTTTCACACTCAAACAGTTTTTAGATTTTTCAATCTCATTAACTGATTTGATAACTGACAGACAATATTTAGTTGTGATCTGAATCATTCATTTATTTTATAGCTAGAACAAATGGAATTTATCTTTTTTCTGCTTCAATGAATGATGTGGTAGCTAGGACAAGTAATGTTTAACTTTATTGTGTATTGTTAATATAGGAATCGATCAGTTTACGTGGTTTTTAACTGAACCATAAACTGGAAGGTTAATTTTATTGACCTAAATTAGAAAAGAGAAAATTTCTGATATAAGTCTAGAATTTCAGTTATTGAAATTTCAGTGCTCATTAAGTTGGAGTTTATGCAAACTTTTAACGTTTACAAAGTACACTGGTTACATTGTGATGCTCTCAATTGTCCAGTTAAATTTAGAAAATTAAAAAAAAAACAAGAGATAAAGGATTTTAGAGCACATGAACTCGTTTGTTCTAAAGTACAAAGCTACTCAAATGAGATATTTGTACTGTGCTCACCATGGATATATCCCAACCAGATTTTTAGTGCTATGAGCCCTTAAAGTTACTGCTGAGCTACTACTGGGTAGGGCTGTATGTGAACTTACAATTGGCATGTCATCAAAACAAAATATTTTGGAAGATAAGTCAGGATAAGTTCCTCTTGCTGTATTAATTAGAATATGTCTTTTCAGAACTTAGAAAAACTGAAGTGAAAATAGAAAGTCAATTGTTAGAAAAACTTACCTGAGCACTGAACAGGACACATGAAAGTAGTTTTCTAGTCTTTGTACTAACGTCTTCTTCCAAAGATTTGGGTGTTTTTTTTTAATTTCTGTGAATAACTTGATCTATATATTTGTAAGTTGCTAATGTACAAGTAGTTTGTATTCTCATTGCAACTGACTCCTGACTTTTTCTTTCACTGCTGTACTATATTGTAATGAACTACTGTTAAAAATGCACACTAACAGTAATGAAACTTTGTAGAATGGATGGCAACTGCCTGTTGTGGAGATACAAGTTGCCGTTTATTCTACAAAGCTTCATCATAAATACTCTGCCTAAGCAATCGTCTATCAGAGCACACTAACAGAATTACATCACACCAATTTTGTATATATCTATCAGAGCACACTAACAGAATTACATCACACCAAGATAAAGGATTTTAGAGCACATGAACTCGTTTGTTCTAAAGTACAAAGCTACTCAAATGAGATATTTGTACTGTGCTCACCATGGATATATCCCAACCAGATTTTTAGTGCTATGAGCCCTTAAAGTTACTGCTGAGCTACTACTGGGTAGGGCTGTATGTGAACTTACAATTGGCATGTCATCAAAACAAAATATTTTGGAAGATAAGTCAGGATAAGTTCCTCTTGCTGTATTAATTAGAATATGTCTTTTCAGAACTTAGAAAAACTGAAGTGAAAATAGAAAGTCAATTGTTAGAAAAACTTACCTGAGCACTGAACAGGACACATGAAAGTAGTTTTCTAGTCTTTGTACTAACGTCTTCTTCCAAAGATTTGGGTGTTTTTTTTTAATTTCTGTGAATAACTTGATCTATATATTTGTAAGTTGCTAATGTACAAGTAGTTTGTATTCTCAATGCAACTGACTCCTGACTTTTTCTTTCACTGCTGTACTGTATTGTAATGGCACACTAACAGTAATGAAACTTTGTAGAATGGATGGCAACTGCCTGTTGTGGAGATACAAGTTGCCGTTTATTCTACAAAGCTTCATCATAAATACTCTGCCTAAGCAATCGTCTATCAGAGCACACTAACAGAATTACATCACACCAATTTTGTATATATCTATCAGAGCACACTAACAGAATTACATCACACCAATTTTGTATATATCTATCAGAGCACACTAACAGAATTACATCACACCAATTTTGTATATATCTATCAGAGCACACTAACAGAATTACATCACACCAATTTTGTATATATCTATCAGAGCACACTAACAGAATTACATCACACCAATTTTGTATATATCTATCAGAGCACACTAACAGAATTACATCACACCAATTTTGGGAAACTGCTGTAGTTTCTAAAACTATGCAGTTTACTGCTGTGATACATATAAATTAACATCAATTAAAATGTATTTCCTTCCCATAAAAAAAGTAATTTGTATAATTAATAAATTATAAGCTTTCACATTAAAAATTTGGTTTTGGTTTGACAAATCAGCATGCCTACCAATTGCTTACCAGTAAGTCTGGTGAGCTTATGATGGTAAAATTGGTTTTCATTACCTGTGCTAGGTGCAGCAGAAATAACCCATTTTATAGCAATGTGCTTAACAAAAATCAAACAGATGAATGTTGATGGGATGTACTCTTGTTTATTAACAGAACACAAGAAGCTCAGGAAGTGTATGAAAGAGCCCTGCAGTTTGAAAGCAGGAATCCAGACATTTATTACAATGTACGTGTTTCTGTTGTTCATGATGTAATCAAACACTCAGCCATTAATTGTTACCAAACTAAGACTTCTAAGTAACAGTATTACATCTTTCAGCATCGCTATATCTTCCTGCAGAATTAGAAGTGATGAAATTATCAGCGAACAGTAATGTATATTAATTTTATTGTATGTAGGAGCTTATTTAATACTGCAGTAAATTTTGACATTTGATACTTGTATCACATTAAGAACATCTATATAAATAAGCTCTATAATCCATATTTATAGACTTTCTTAACAAGTTAAAAAAGCTTATATGCAAAAACGGCTCGTTTGGGTTGAGAAAATATTTTACATAGAAGAGCGAACAACGTTTCGACCTTCTTTGGTCATCACTGAAGTTAAAAAAGCATTCCTCCAGTTTCTGTAGTTAATTAAAATGTGTATTTTATTACAGAAATCTTAGACATGTTTAAATTATCAGTTATTAATGGTTATTCAGTTTAAAGAACACATAGATTACATTGCACTTCAATTTACAGTAATTTTAATTTTTTTTTTACTTAGCTGAAATCAATGAACCCAAATTTTGCTGTATGATGTCATTCAGATGTCTCATTTTCCTTGTTTAAATTATTTTTTTTTTAGCTGGGTGTGGTGTATCTTGAACAGAGAAAAGCTACTCAAGCTATGGTTTATTTTGACAAGGCTCTAGAAATTGATCCAAACCATGAGGTTGGTAAAACAAAAGAAAAATCTATATACAAACTGTATCATATCATATATGTATTACATACACACAAACAAGAGGCATAACCAGAGGAAACTGATGGTACCCTATCTCCTGTTGTTATTGCTTTTCCTAAACGCTTGACTTTCATATTCGATATTACAGATCTAATGGTAAAACGAAGTAATTTCTTAACAAATAGTTTAGAGAATTAATGTACAACTGTAGAAATGATAAGTCCTAAGGTTAGATAGGATATGCTATTTTTCCTATAAAATATAATTTTTGCATAAGTCACAATAGACTTGTAAATATACAATTGAAATTAAACCAAAAGTTCTTGTTAATTTTGAATGAGAATACTTTCTGATGTTTTGATCTTTCTTGGGTAGCTTTTAACATGTCTCATGCTGCTGGTGATCTAACGGTTTATAAACACTTTCTTTATAGCAAGCTCTCATGAACTCAGCTGTGCTGATTCAGGAAAGTGGAAATGTAAAGTTACGACACATTGCCTATAAACGGTCAGAAAAATCTTTTAAAGTATTAATAATTATTGTTATATTTGTTGCTAGTAGCTACAGTATTTTAGAAGTAAATTTATAGTGCATGTTTATTATATTGAACTTTGAACACCATGTGGAAAGTCGTGTACATTCAGAGTCTGTTTTTAATAGTGTTCACAACGAAGTCAAAGGGTATTGTAACTTGGTACACTCTTGAAAATGTAATTTTTAATTATTGTTACATTAACCAAATTTGGTAATATTCTGTCTTGTTCAGTTATTTAAAAAAACAATTAAGCCTACCCCTAGTGGCACAGTAGTGAGCAAAGCACAGATAGTCCACCATGTTGCTTTGTGCTTAACTTTAAACAAACGAACAAATTAAAAAATAATAAGTATTCTACACTTTTCTTAGAAACTTATCTGAAATATTGGTTGGAAAATTATAACATAAAACCAATGCTATGGCAAAGAATACTGATTAATTTACATCTTATTTGAAATAAGGATGGTGGGTTTTTAACTCTGAAAAAGAATCATAACATTTCATTTTTAATTTACGCCTTTCATCAAAAAGTGTTTACCATAAAATGTGAGATATAGAGGTCTTCAGAATAAAAATGTTGATACTTCCATATCCCACAGTGTCTTATTTTTTTATATTACAATCATTTATAGTAAAGACTGTGTTTGACTATTTCATTTAAAATCAATATGTGTATATTAATAGATGTTGCTACCTTCCAGATTACAACATCTTTTAGAAAGTGGGAAAACTAATGAACGAGTTTATTTCAACCTTGGAATGCTATCTATGGATGAGAAACATATCACCAAAGCAGAAATGTGGTTTAAAAAAGCTATACAGGTAAAAAAAAAATTATTACTGCTATTCAAATTAAGATAATGTTTTCTGTAACATATTTTGAGTAAATCTTATATTAATTTAAGTAATATTATAAAATGTTTTATTTAAAACATTCTTAAAGAATATCTTCCATCAGCAGCAAAGCATAGGTTTTTAATTCTGTAGGTTGCCAAAATTAGATATACTTTGTAGATGGCAGATATTCAAACATATTGTGTAAGTTGTTCAACATGTTCTATTGGCAGCAAGTAACAGGACCTGTTCTACCAACTACCAATAGTCAGTTGTCATTTATAGATTTTCAGAGGCTGGGTTGGTCTGTAAGCTACCAGAAATTAGTTATATTCTGTAGTTAGCAAACAGTCAAATCTATTGTATAGGCTATTTGTAGCAGTACATAGTCTGTAAACTAGTTATAACTATATACTTTGTAAACTACCAAAAGCCCCTTACAAATTGTAGATTGACAGTGTAGACATTATGAGAAAATTGTTAACTGTACATATTTAGCTAAATGCAACAAAAGACTTTTATAGGTTGTTGACATAAGTGCACTATGTAGACTGCCAGTAGTAAGACAGTGTTATTATTTATGAATTTATTATCCAAATATCTTTCAAACAGCAATTTAAAAACAAGTAGGTTAATTTCAACATTATTTCTTTGACTTCAGTTCTGAGATTATTATTTTAGAATTGGCAAAATTTGGAGTATGTTAGTATTTAAAAATAGGCTAAATAGGTGGTTGTACCATGGTCAGTACAACTTTTAAAAAGCATGTCAATGGCATATTGATATTATTACATACGATAAGATATGAAATAATGTTATGTTGTTATTTTTTGTTCTAGATACGAGAAGATTTCCGTAGTGCGCTCTTTAACCTTGCACTGCTCTTATCAGACTCTCGACGTCCACTTGAAGCTGTGCCTTTTCTTAAACAGCTGCTAAAGGTAGAACAGCATTACAATAATTTGACACAGAATTCCAATTACTTATTGGAAAATTGTATATCGTTTAATGTTTTGAATTAGAATAGTGTTCACACCTCTCATGAATCTAATAATTATAGTAATCACTTTTTGTGTTACGATATTATTAAAACTTTATATCTATTAAGTGCAAAAAATAATTACGTTGAAATATAAACAAAATTATTTGGAAAAATGCTCCAAAACTTTACCTAGTAAAAATGTGTTACATTCGTACTGCTGCCTTAAATTATTTTAATATATATAAAGGATATGTTTTGATCCTCACAGATAAGCACATATTTACTTGTAACATTTATTAATAAACACATAATTTATTATTACTGTATGGGATATTGAAAATATGAGATGGATTTTAATTATGTTAAGACGTTATATTCGTATGGATTCACATTTTGGTACAATATTCAAAAGATCTGGTAAGACCTAGCAGAAGATATAGTTTAAATATATTTTTACGTCAGGAGGTGTAAACAGTGTAACTGTACTTGGTATTTTTACATCAAAGTAAGTATTACACTTGTGTTGATCTGAGGTACTGTAAATTCATGCTGTAATGTTACATATTTGTAACCAATTACACTCACTAAATAATTTTTAGAATAAACGTGAAAACAATATCAGCATGGATATAAAAAAAATTAAAAAAATGAAGACATTCAGCTGTAATTCTGTTATACCTACTTAATTTGTTGAGAATGTATATGTATAATAAATTTAAAACTTTACTGTTTTAAATTAAAAACATTTTTCTATTTCAGCACCATCCCGATCATGTGAAGGGACTGATCCTTCTAGGTGACATTTACATCAATCACATGAAAGACCTTGAGGCAGCAGAGAAGGTAAAATATTACTATTGAACTGATAATCTGTGTGTGTACTGAACAAAAATTAATGTTCTTGTGTCTTTAACATACATCATTCGTTTCTTCTGTTTTTGTCAAATTTTTAAGTTGCCTAATTTTTTAACATGAGATACGCAACAAGCAAATATGATAGTTTTAATTTATAAACATGGAAATTTTATTCTTTCATGACTTAAACCAGAAAACTCTACATGGTAACTATATATAATCAAGTATATCTGATGGAATTTTGTAACTGAGTTTAATGAATTAAGTATCAAGTTCATGTGAGAGTTCGAGACAAGGTTAAATGCCAATGGGCCATTTTTTTGGCTTGTGATTGAGCAATGCTAATGTCAATGTTACCAGATTTCCAGAGTAAAACACTCACTCAATTATTTTCTATACCAAGTAACACTGTAATAACTGTTAACACTTTTGTTACAGGCTCTGTATGATGTACCTGACTTCGTCTACACATTTGCACTATACTTTTTGATACAACATGTGCATTTCATATTATTTGGTAGACTTTTAATAAATATTACAAGTATTTTTCATTTTTTAATGAAACGGACTGTTACGCCACTGGGGAACTTTTCGTATTAGAATGACTACATATTATAACACAAAAATATAAATGTTTAGTCAAAGTAGCTTAAATCTCATACTGCAATATATATTTTTTATTATACTGACCTTACATTACACAACTTTCACTGATACAGTGCATGTGCACTCATATTACGTATTCAGTAATACAGAAACTGACCTGTAGTCTTCCCTCTCATGGCTGTGTTTAGTGGACTAATATTTTGTAAGATAGTCACATTTCGATTACTATACATTGTATGTAGATTAATATTATTTAGAAATAAAGTATTGAACTTATTTTTTTAAAATATAGAACAATAAATTAAGAAGTAAAGCATAAAATTATCTCTTCTTGCTGTGACATTTGTACTCAGTTGCTAAGCCTTTTAAAATTTTGCACATGGAGGATATCAGAGAAACTTTTTAAGTTTTGTATATAAAGTTGAATAACCAAAAAGTCTTAAATAACCATACTGATACCATAGAATTCCACTATCATTTATGAAGCTTAGTGACTACGATTTCAGATTTTAAAAAATGTGAAACTTTGAGCAGATTAAAGACACAACCTGTCTCCTTGAACTCTTAGATAGAAAGAAAGTGGTAGCCTTTTCACAGACTAGAATGGGTGAGAAAACCATTTTGGAGAAATTCTAAACTGTTGATTGGTTATTCACATGTCACATATTGAAGTAAGTGTAAATAAGGGAAAATTTTCAAAATTGTAAAGAGGTGATGGGGCAACTGTGTTTGATTCAGTACACAAGCCATATCTCAGAAAAATAAAAAGATATGAGGTTCTTAATCTGTATTCTAGCTGCCAGAGTAATCTGAGTTCCTAATTTGTA
Organism: Tachypleus tridentatus; assembly: GCF_004210375.1. Classification (NCBI taxonomy): domain Eukaryota; kingdom Metazoa; phylum Arthropoda; class Merostomata; order Xiphosura; family Limulidae; genus Tachypleus; species Tachypleus tridentatus. The sequence continues at coordinate 131,011,633 of NC_134831.1, read as the reverse complement.
CAAAACTGTAGATTTAGTATTTTGATTAGTTTGATTTGTTTTGAATTTTCTCAAATTACTGTCTTGAGCTTTGAGCTAAAAATAAGATATCTACTGCATGTGTTTAGCAAAGCCACATCAAGCAATCTGCTTAGCTCACTGAAGGGGATCAAACCCCTAATTTTAGTGTTGTAAAAGAAAAGAATGTCAAAAATATATATTTTCCATATGTATGAGTTTAATACATTTTGCACTGTGCTTAATCAAATTTTATTCTTAAAATGTTGATGCAGCTCTGTAGAAAAAAAAAAGTAAAACAAAGTTGTAACATCCTTTTTAGTTCAACTTATTGATTGATGTTTCAAATTTTTATAAAGGCAAAACTACTGCTGTTTAAGAACATGATTTTACACAAGTGAGGCTACTTGTAGGTATCATTACTGTTATCATTATTTCCATTAAACTTTCAATGTTTTATGTACCATCAGTGTTACACCAGGATTCTGCAGATGGATCCTAATAACATACAGGCCAAACACAACTTATGTGTTGTGTACGTGGAGCGTGGACAACTTGTGGTGGGTGAACTCTGTCTCCAACAGGCTGCCAGCCTAGCTCCCAAAGAAGATTACATTCAACGTCACCTGAAAATTGTACGCACGCCTTCAGAAGGTTCAGCTACAAAATCTTTCTGAAAATAAAGTTTCAAAGTCTACACCCAAACAACAAGGTGATAAAAACCGAGGAAATACCACAAATAAAGACCCCATCAGTGCTAATTCGTGTCACTCCAACAATGAAAATCACAATATTTCTGAGTCCTGAACTGTTCCTACATGTATCAACTGGTGCTGCGATATGAAGACTCAGTTGTAAATAGTAAAATCAGTAATAGCTAGAGATGTGTATATTTAACATCGAAAAACAGCTGTTCTAAAGGAAGTCTACTCTATTGCCGAGTTACTTATTTTTGTGTATAAAGGGATATTGACACGAAAAATAGGGAAGAAATGTTAAAATATCCTTCATGTTCTTATCACATATCATTCAGGAATGGTAAGGTACTTTAAAAAATTACATTTTTATGGTCACAACTGTTTCCCATAATAAGTATGCATAAATGAGAACAGAAAATTTGTTCTGATCAGATAATATAGATTAATATTTATGCTTGATTTTACATGTACAGTTAGATCAGTAAATTATATTCAGGAAAAAGTTATTTTTCTTTGGTAGCATACAGACCCATAAATACAATAATAAACACACGCTTTCTTTTCAATAGCTGTATTAAATTTTGAGAATTTGTATCAGGTGTTTGTAACATTGGCCACCATTAAATGAGTACAACAAGAAGGGTGTAATTTGTGAACAATGTAATGAATACTTAAGATGTTAGATACATATAACGTGGGATAAGTGTGTAATATCTTGTTTAAACTAAGGTGTTTACATATGTTCTCATTTGTTCATATGAAATATAAGATTCAAGTTGTTCAGAGTTAAAATTCTGATGTTTTAACGTAAAAAAACTTTTTTTCTTTTCTTTTATTTAAAGACATTCAGATTTCTTCAAGGAAAATTTAAACATCTGATAATGGAATGTTTATATTCCTGTTGATGAGTTTTTAAAGTCATTTTTGTTAATTTCAGATTCCAGCTCTAACTCTCTTCCAAATAGTTATAGTACATAAATTATACATTATCCATTATTAATCTGTAAGTTATTAAACTGTGAAGAGTTAATCATGATTAAGAGATGTTTATTGGATATAAATGTTATTAACATATTTACTTTTTGGTATTTATAAAGTACAATTATTCACAACAGTTATTCGAGTGAGGTTCAGTACAGCAAGTAGATTGCTACAACTAGATTTGATTTTTATGTAATATTTATATGGTGTGGTATAACTGGACATATTAATTTCAATTTTCAGTTAATCCATATCAGTTGTTCACATATATTAATAATTAATGTTTTTTTCATGTGAAACGTTACTCTTGTTATAGAAATTATCATGAACATCATTATTCTTGTATGTTAAACATAACTAGTCATCTTTTGTAACTTTCATTACGTTTGAAGGAGTCTTCTTTTACCTGGGACTGTCCAGATAAAAGTCACATTAACTCACATTTTACTGTTATGCCATCATTATAACTCTGAATGATGGCACCATTTTAGACATATATTTTCCATGGATTTATCCTTGATGCTGACCAGTGTCATTAGCGATGTTGACTCTGTCTAACTTATGTTTTTAAATTTTTAAGGACCATTAGCCTTTTTAATTCTATTTAAGTTTCTACCTGCTTTTTGAACTTTGTGTTCTTACCTTGATTCGTTTTTACATTTTGTTATAATTTTACTCTTTTTTACCGTTTCTTTTGCACCAGTAAATACCAAATAACCAATCAAGGAGTTGTAGGTGTCTTGGAGTTTTCTTGTGGAGAAAAATGTAGTGTGCTTATGAGCAAAGCTTCATAAAAATCTTGTGTTTTGAGAAAAAAGAAAACTTTTATTTGATATAGTTTTTAAAGTGTTTGTTATTCAGAGTTGTACATGTAATCACTAATCTTGCTTCAATTTCTAGTTACCTTAAGACAACCTTTTAGTGCTTCAGATATTATAAGCAGTTACGGTGCTAAAATATCAGGAATGAATTAAACATGGTATTCTGGTTCTGTGTTACTAAACAGCAATACTCTGAAGTAGAAAATTCCATTAATAATAAATTGTTTTCATTTCTAGGTGAAGTTTTTTCCAGCAATACAGAAATTAACACTTTTTGTTCAGTTGTTATTTGAAATAACCACACATTTATGGTATTCGGGTACACTGATGACAAACAGATGTGTTTAAAGTAGTTTCAAAACCAGATGTAGCATATGTTTTGCAGAGAACAAGTCATACACAGACAGAAAAGGTAAAACAAATAGACACAAGTGATCATATAAAACAAACTATTGTTCACAATGATAGCTGTGTTTGTAACCAGTTGACTGGATTTTCACATTCTGTTGGGACTTTAATTGGTTGCTTGTGTGGAGAGATGTTTTCCTAGTCCTCATATGGTAAAGACAATTAGAATTATGATTTATTGCTGTTTCAGATCAGACAAAGGGTCCAAGTATGGTATCCCATTATTCTGAACTACATACATCACTCATTGTTTGTAATAAAATAGTAGAGAAAACCCTCATTTTATACAAGCATCTGTATCACTCCTAGAGAAAGTATTACCCCACTCCCAATGAATGGAGACAGATATAGGGTTCATAACTACTTGATACTAGCTTCTATCTGTTGCTGTATGTAATCTTTACATAATTAAAAGGATTAACACGTGTTTATGACTTTTTGACATTCAGATAACATGAATTTCATAAAAATGCAGAAATTATATGAATATACTTGAATACAGGTATATTTTTTATTATTTATAGAAAGTTAAAATTAGTAGGAATTTCAGGTTTGGCAGATGACATTGCAATGGATTTATTGTACATTTTTGTAATTTGTGGATTAGATTTTCAAATCATGCTTGGAATTTTGCATTTCATGTGATATATTCGTAACTGATTACATTCAAATATCCGTGACAATTACCCTTTATCTTTATTACCTTACTGACAATTTGTTAATCTCTTCTTGTCCATGATTTGGCTGTATAAGTTAAGTAAAAGCATTTAATACTTTATTTATTCTTCTATTACTGAACCAGATATGATTGCAATAAAATTATATATGAAGAACTTAAACATGAGAAGTAATTCAAATATAAATACATATACAGAGTAACAACAAATTTGGTAAACTAAGCAAAATCATGGAATTTTAACAAAATTGGTGTCGAATGTTGAGTATAATCTGAAAACAAGTAATTCTAAACATGTAAAATTCAGGAAAAAATGTGTTAATTTTATTTTGTTTTAAAACTTGCATGCACACAAACTCTGTTGCTTGGTTATGCTAATTACTGGTATATTTTTGTATAATCTTGATCAGAATAGTCTGAGAGTTGGTGGTGGGTGGTGTTAACTAGTTGGTTGCCTTCATTTCAGACTATTACTTCTTCATAGTTAAAAATAATAACGATCTGTATGTTTTGTTGCTATAAATATTTGACTATTTATTGCATTATCTGTTCCCAAGAAACCTTGATACTATATTTTGTTTTTATTGCTGATAAAATAATAATTACAGTTATAAAAACATTACCTAGTTACTCTTTAATATATTTATAAGTATGTTTGTTTTTATTCCCAACTTTATAAGTTTATATTTGTAAACTTTCTTTAAAAGAAACAAAATTAATAGACATCTCAGCTTTGATTAAATAGCATTTACTCCAATAGGTGTTATCGTAAAAGTTTAATGTTTTACTATAATTTAAACAATTAAGAAAAAGGAATGTATTGTTTCAGATTTGGTTAAAAGTAACAATGAGTTCTGGTTTAAGTTGTTTAGTCGTAATTACATTTTAGTGTGAATCCATTGAATGCTTGGTTACTGGAGTTTGTGAGACATTTCATATTCCTGGTATCAGTTTTCATTAGGACCTAGCAAAAATGTCCTCTGGAACAATATTTCCCAAACTTATTTAGACTGAGGCTTCCTTGATGTGAAGAAAAAAAAAAGTTTACCCCACTTCCCCCTTATCGAAACCTATAACTTTAGAATGGGGATTGCAAAACTGTGTTGTTGTAAAAACAATAACTTTTCCTTTCAACTTGATGTATCATTTAATTAATTCTGCATAATTTTTATCGTATTATTTTTTTTTAGAATTAATATTAATTAATCATCGTTGTTTTTGCCCCATTCTGGCAGCCCCTCCCACTGAGAAAACTTCATCACCTTAAGGGGAGTTGCAGCACCCACTTTGGGAAACACTGCTCTAGAACATCCCTTATCAACCTTTTCAATACGGGGGACCAACTTCTACCTCCCTGAATTACCATGAACCACTGAAATGCAAGTGCATTGAAAAATAACCAGTGTAAATTTGCATGAAAATATTTCCAGATTTTGTGAATCCCATTAACCAACAAGGTGGTTGTGATGGACTGATACCTGTCCACAGAATGGTGGTTGCAAAACACTGCTGTACATAACTCTATACAGATTGTTCAGTAAAGCTAACTTGCAGTGTTCATTCAATCATACCTGAACAAACAATAAAGCATGCAGTTATATATCTTATTGAGTCATAATACTTATTATGTTTGTAGTAGTATAGACTGCCGTCAGTATTATTGTTGTTCTAATTTTTTGTATCAGTGCATGTTCTCTGGTCTGCTTTATTGGGTAATAAGATAAAATTAATAATAACTGAATGTGATGGATCACAAGTGTACATACAGTCATACAATCAGATTACCATGGAAAATATTTGAAATATATGATGGTTTATAAACCTGATGTCAGATGATTAAACTTGTGAAGTATATTAGTCTTTGATAGCAGCCTGGGATTGTTTAACTTATTACAGGTTACTGTATGTGAGTGATTCTCTTAATTCAATATCAGTTTGCTGTGCTCCATTTACCCACTACTGCTTCTGACATATCATAAGATTATTTAACTTATTACAGGTTACTCCATGTGAGTAAACCTGTTAATTCAATATTAGTTTGGTGAGCTCCACTTGCTGCTGCTGCTGATATATCATGGGATTATTTAACGTATTACAGGTTACTCCATGTGAGTAAACCTGTTAATTCAATATTAGTTTGGTGAGCTCCACTTGCTGCTGCTGCTGATATATCATGGGATTATTTAACGTATTACAGGTTACTCCATGTGAGTAAACCTGTTAATTCAATATTAGTTTGGTGAGCTCCACTTGCTGCTGCTGCTGATATATCATGGGATTATTTAACGTATTACAGGTTACTCCATGTGAGTAAACCTGTTAATTCAATATTAGTTTGGTGAGCTCCACTTGCTGCTGCTGCTGATATATCATGGGATTATTTAACGTATTACAGGTTACTCCATGTGAGTAAACCTGTTAATTCAATATTAGTTTGGTGTGCTCCATTTACTTGTTTGTGCTGTTGATGTATAACAGTAGTTTTGAGTCATTGGGTAAATAAATTATATTTAAGAAACATTTACATATTATTTTGGAACAAAAAAAATGTTTGTTTTGTTTTTAATCCAGTTTTTCCAGGTAAATTTGTACCACTAAACTCTCAGAGAAATGGAAAAAGATATCTCAATTTTTTGTTATGCAGTTTTTTTTCTCATTAGGTGTTGAGAACTTGAACAAATCATTTTGTAAAACTGACATTTTTATATTTAATACTATTACTAGAAAGCATTTTAAAAATCAGATAGGCTTTACATAGCATACTATGAGCATACAGGTTTTTCTTACAAATATTCAAGTAAGCAGAGCACAGTTTCATGAACAGTTTATTTTGAGGATATAATGGTCATACTACATAAATAGGCAGGCCTTCAAATATTTCCTGTTTAAGCAGAAAACTAAGGTTGGTGAAACAAAGATAAAATCGAAATTTATGTTCACTCACACAGAAAAGTCAAAATTTACTTTATTAAACAGAAACGTGGAGACGTATTAAGCATGGTCAAAGAGAAAGGTCAGAATCAGTTCAAGTGTTGAGGATGAAACTTTCAGAACACTTAACGTTATTGAAGTGTTTCCTGTTATCCTGTATGTCTAATAAATCGAAAACACTAAGACATCGCTACTGAGTGGCCCTGTTTTGTCGTAAAACCACACTTTCCAGTTCCTAATTGCATTTATAATTGGTGTAGTAGCCCATCGTAATTACGTTACACTGTTATAAACATTTGTAGTAAGACTATTTCTAAACTCTCTATGATTAGATTTTATCTCTTCTTGGATGCACACATTAATTGTGTATTATGGTCATTTTGTGAAGCGATAATTAACAAACATAATATTTGTATATTTATAAGCAACAAACTGTTGTGTTGTAAGACATTCATTTAAACATTTTTATAGTCGAAGAGGTTGAGAATTTCACTTTCTTTTTTTAAGAAATATTTTAACATTCACGCAAGATGTCCAAAAGCTGACAGTTTTATCGGTGTGCTCTCCTTTATACTGATATAATTTTAATAATGTTTCTAATTACAAATGCTTTGACATAAATTTCTTTTAATTAATTTTAAAAAGTTTTTTGGTGAAGGTAACGGGGGACCATAGCAATACTGTTGTCCCTTGAATTGCATATAAAAGCATACAGATATAGGATTGATGTACAGAAATTGGTTGTTGGTTTTAATACGTTAAAATTTGTATGTTGTATGTGCCAAATGGATCAATAAAGCTATTTTTACATCTATACAAAGTTGTGTTATCCGTAAAGATGCTAATTGTTTTTTTTTTATTTTGTGCATAAAAATATTGCAGATGGACACCAAAAACTACACTTATGCTTCTTGTAAAAAAAAAAAAAAATTTCAAATTTTAATATCAAGTGTATATATTTTAAAAGCGAAGTTTCAGAACTATTCTTTGTGTGTGTGTTTGATAATCCTAATACTTTTATGTCGTAGCATGGAATGCAAGTTCTGGAATAAATAGTTAACCTACTTATGTTCTAGTTACACAATGTTCAAATACCAAAATTAATGTAGATTAGATAGATTTGGTCTCGTATAGCCAAGTAGTTGGGAATGCTTGACTTATAAGATGAGGGTCACGGGTTAGAATCCCTCACACTAAATAAGCTCGCCTTTTCAGCTGTGAGGGCATTATAATGTAACGATCAATTTCATTAGTCTTTGGTAAAAGAGTAGCCGAAGAGTTGACAGCTGGTTGTGATGACTAGCTTCTTTCCCTCTAGTCTTACACTGCTAAATTAGGGACGGCTAGCACAGATAGCCCTCGAGTAGCTTTGTGCGAAATTCAAAAAACAACCAAAGCAGACAGATTTTCTATATTTGTCTTGCCACCTTACTATAAACTTTATACTATAATTTACCTCGTTAGGTTTTATCACACTTAATACTGCATGCGCATGTGAGATATTGACACATGCACAAATATAAGATATGCATGCACACAATTACGATCCGAAATTAAAATACAATTGAAATATATACGAGTGCGCGAAACTGCATTGTTTAATTCTTGACATACTTATCTATTTTAGAAAAAAAGGCTTATTAATCCTGTATTGTATAAAATTTTCTTGTTTTCAATTATTCTTGTGTCACCAACTGTTGCTGTACATGTAATTATAATTGTTGTGTCACCAACTGTTGCTGCACACGTTATTATAATAATTCTTGTGTCCCCAACTGTTGCTGTACACATGGTTTAATACTTTTTGTGTCACCAACTGTTGCTGTACACGTTATTATAATAATTCTTATGTTGCCAACTGTTTCCGTACACATGTTGCTGTAATAATTCTTGTTTCACCAATTGTTGCTGTACACATTATTCTGATAATTCTCGTGTCACCAATTGTTGCTGTGCACATGTTATTGAAATAATTCTTGTGTCCCCAACTGTTGCTGTACACATGTTATTGTAATAATTATTGTGTCACCAATTGTTGCTGTACACATTATAATAATGATTCTTGTGTCAGCCACTGCTGCTATACACATGTTATAATAATTCTTGTCTCAACAACTGTTGCTGTATTCATGTTGTTATAATAATTCTTATGTTGCCAACTGTTTCCGTACACATGTTGCTGTAATAATTCTTGTTTCACCAATTGTTGCTGTACACATTATTCTGATAATTCTCGTGTCACCAATTGTTGCTGTGCACATGTTATTGAAATAATTCTTGTGTCCCCAACTGTTGCTGTACACATGTTATTGTAATAATTATTGTGTCACCAATTGTTGCTGTACACATTATAATAATGATTCTTGTGTCAGCCACTGCTGCTATACACATGTTATAATAATTCTTGTCTCAACAACTGTTGCTGTATTCATGTTGTTATAATAATTCTTATGTTGCCAACTGTTTCCGTACACATGTTGATGTAATAATTCTTGTTTCACCAATTGTTGATGTACACATTATTCTGATAATTCTCGTGTCACCAACTGTTGCTGTGCACATGTGATTATAATCATTCTTGTGTCACCAACTGTTGCTGTACACATGTGATTATAATAATTCTTGTGTCACCAACTGTTGCTGCACACATTATAATAATTCTTTTGTCTGCAACTGTTGCTGAACACATGTTATAATAATTCTTGTGTCACTAATTGTTGTTTTACATATTAGTATTTTACTGTGCAACAAAATTTTTACTTTTTCATGTTCCTGGGCAGAAAGTGTTATTTCTCAATTGCTTACGCCTGAAGTAAAAGGAAAAGACCTATTTTTCTCTTGAAACTTTGATTTTGTAACCTTGGTAATGAAATTTTGAAATCTACCTATTTTTCCAGAACATTCCAGGTAGATTCAGTGCTGAGTAGCTAATAGAGAATTTTCAAGAACTTTCTATAATGTTGTAGAAGCTTTAAAGCTGTGCTGCTCCAAAACGGGATTAAGTATCCGTCTCTTCCCCTGGCTCACTCTGTGCACCTCATAGAGGAATACAACAGCGTCAAGACCTTTCTAGAAGTCTTGAAGTATGATGAGTATGGCTGGGAGGTTATCGGAGACTTCAAAATAGTGACATTCCTGATGGGTCTCCAAAGAGGCTTTACCAAGTTTCCGTGTTATCTTTGCTTTTGGGACAGCAGGAACACCGCAGCGCTTACAACAGGAAGCACTGGCCATAGTGGACCGAGTTTTCTGTGGGGAGGCACAATGTGAAGTTTGAGCCACTGGTGGACCTCCAGAAGATGTCGTTTCCACCATTACACATAAAATTGGGTCTTATGAAACAATTTGTCACAACTCTTAATAAAGAATCTGCAGACTTCAAGTACCTACGAGACTTCTTCCCTGAGCTGTCTGAGACAAAGGTCAAAGCTGGTGTCTTCATTAGACCACAAATAAATAAGATCCTGGAATGCACAGAATTCCCCAAGAAGTTCAGTAGGAGGGGACAAAAAGCTTGGGGCAGCTTTATCGCAGTGGTTTGGAGCTTCTTGGGCAATCACAAGGCCAAAAATTATGTGGAACTGGTTGAGGCTCTGGTGAAGAACTACGGCAAAATGGGCTGCGGAATGCCCCTGAAAATCCATATCCTTGACGCTCATCTTAATAAATTCAAAGAGACCATTGGAACATACTCAGAGGAGTAAGGCGAGCGCCTCCACCCAGATATACTGGACTTTGAACGCCGCTACCATGAAGCGTATAACGAAAACATGATAAGCTACTATATTTGGGGGCTGATACGTGAAAGTGATTTACATTAGAGTCTCAAATCTCGATAAACTACTCATTTCTAAACATTTTTGTATAACTTTAGCATCAATACATGTAAATCTTGATTCATATGTTGTTTTATTTAGACCTTACGTAAATGAAATTGTGCAAATTTGCCCATTTTTACGTAGAAAATATGTTAAATTCTAAATTTCATTATCCAGGTCACAAAAGCAAAGTTTGAAGGAAATAATGACCATTTTATGTACTTTTACAACTTGAGCAATTAAGAAATAACACATACTATCCAAGAACAAAATTTGTTTTACATAATGTTGTCATTCGTACGCCAACAACTATTTCTGTACACAATAGTTTATCCCAATGATACATTTGCTTATTTATTTGTATTATCTTGTAGTTAATACTGCTCGAAAATGCTCGATCCAGTTACGTATTGATCCTCTGTTGGAAAAGTGATAAGTCTACAGACTTACAGAGCTAAAATTAGAGACTCGATTCATCGTGGTGGGCGGAGATTAGTTTGGTCATTATGTGCTTCCCGTTGAAACAAACAGGTATAATCAAGAAACTAAATTACAGAGTGAAAAAAATGAACAGAAGTAATGTTTGTGCGTTTGTGTTTAGTATTTTAATACTCCAAAAAATCTACGTTATTTCTGTTTAAAACATTAAAGGTGTTATTTACATATCTTTTATAAATGTCGTGGATATAATTGTAGGTGTGTATGTTATATAATTACAATAATAGTATTCAAAACTAGAAAACACTCAGACTTAGGCTCGATAAATCAGTCTTGTAAAAGTGCGGTATGTTATTTTAATATAGTGGCTTCCTATGAAATGAAATAAAGTTTGTTTTTGTTTGTTTGTTTTGGAATTTCGCACAAAGCTACTCGAGGGCTATCTGTGCTAGCCGTCCCTAATTTAGTAGTGTAAGACTAGAGGGAAAGCAGCTAGTCATCACTACTCACCGCCAACTCTTGGGCTATTCTTTTACCAACGAATAGTGGGATTGACCGTCGCATTATAACGCCCCCACGGTTGAAAAGGCGAGCATGTTTGGTGCGATAGGAATTCGAACCCACAACCCTCAGATTACGAGTTGCACGCCTTAACCCACCTGGCCATGCCGAGCCATAAAATAAAGTAAATTTAGGAACTGGACGAACCAAAGTCGTTAAAAATAGAACAGTAATAAACACAGAAACTTTATATCACATGCAAAGTGTAAATTGAAACGTTTCTTCTACCTACATATATAATAAATATAATAAGGAAATAGACCATGACTTATAACATGTTTACAGCTGTTAGTGGAAAGTGTGTTCAGTTTATCACGTCTTGGTACCGTACGCTGTAACATCCTGTAACCCGACACGCTATCCACGGCTACCTAAAGTAAAAACAACAGTAAACAAGAGGCGAAACATCACTTCAACTGGCGAGTTGATCTCGGAACTCCTTTTATAGACCTATTTATCCACGAGGTGGAAACACATGTTATACTGCATTTTTTGGCTTTAATTCTATATTTGTGTACATTTTACTTTGATCGTATCTTTAACGATTGAAAAAAATGCAATTTTTAACAACAATAAAAAACTAATTTTCAGCTACTCTTTGATTTAACTCAAGAAAAAAGTGTCAGAAACTCAACATGCGCTAGAGATCTTATTAATCGTAAGTATTACATACTCTTTGATTTAACTCAAGAAAAAGTCAGAAACTCAACATGCGCTAGAGATCTTATTAATCGTAAGTATTAGATACTCTTTGATTTAACTCAAGAAAAAAGTGTCAGAAACTCAAAATGCGCTAGAGATCTTATTAATCGTAAGTATTACATACTCTTTGATTTAACTCAAGAAAAAAGTGTCAGAAACTCAACATGTGCTAGAGATCTTATTAATCGTAAGTATTACATACTCTTTGATTTAACTCAAGAAAAGTCAGAAACTCAACATGCGCTAGAGATCTTATTAATCGTAAGTATTAGATACTCTTTGATTTAACTCAAGAAAAAGTGTCAGAAACTCAAAATGCGCTAGAGATCTTATTAATCGTAAGTATTAGATACTCTTTGATTTAACTCAAGAAAAAAGTGTCAGAAACTCAAAATGCGCTAGAGATCTTATTAATCGTAAGTATTAGATACTCTTTGATTTAACTCAAGAAAAAAGTGTCAGAAACTCAAAATGCGCTAGAGATCTTATTAATCGTAAGTATTAGATACTCTTTGATTTAACTCAAGAAAAAAAGTGTCAGAAACTCAACATGCGCTAGAGATCTTATTAATCGTAAGTATTAGATACTCTTTGATTTAACTCAAGAAAAAAGTGTCAGAAACTCAACATGCGCTAGAGATCTTATTAATCGTAAGTATTACATACTCTTTGATTTAACTCAAGAAAAAGTGTCAGAAACTCAAAATGCGCTAGAGATCTTATTAATTGTAAATATTACATACTCTTTGATTTAACTCAAGAAAAAAATGTCAGAAACTCAAAATGCGCTAGAGATCTTATTAATCGTAAGTATTACATACTCTTTGATTTAACTCAAGAAAAAAAGTGTCAGAAACTCAAAATGCGCTAGAGATCTTATTAATCGTAAGTATTACATACTCTTTGATTTAACTCAAGAAAAAGTCAGAAACTCAACATGCGCTAGAGATCTTATTAATCGTAAGTATTAGATACTCTTTGATTTAACTCAAGAAAAAAGTGTCAGAAACTCAAAATGCGCTAGAGATCTTATTAATCGTAAGTATTACATACTCTTTGATTTAACTCAAGAAAAAAGTGTCAGAAACTCAACATGCGCTAGAGATCTTATTAATCGTAAGTATTACATACTCTTTGATTTAACTCAAGAAAAAGTCAGAAACTCAACATGCGCTAGAGATCTTATTAATCGTAAGTATTAGATACTCTTTGATTTAACTCAAGAAAAAAGTGTCAGAAACTCAAAATGCGCTAGAGATCTTATTAATCGTAAGTATTAGATACTCTTTGATTTAACTCAAGAAAAAAGTGTCAGAAACTCAAAATGCGCTAGAGATCTTATTAATCGTAAGTATTAGATACTCTTTGATTTAACTCAAGAAAAAGTGTCAGAAACTCAAAATGCGCTAGAGATCTTATTAATCGTAAGTATTAGATACTCTTTGATTTAACTCAAGAAAAAAGTGTCAGAAACTCAACATGCGCTAGAGATCTTATTAATCGTAAGTATTAGATACTCTTTGATTTAACTCAAGAAAAAAGTGTCAGAAACTCAACATGCGCTAGAGATCTTATTAATCGTAAGTATTACATACTCTTTGATTTAACTCAAGAAAAAGTGTCAGAAACTCAAAATGCGCTAGAGATCTTATTAATTGTAAATATTACATACTCTTTGATTTAACTCAAGAAAAAAGTGTCAGAAACTCAAAATGCGCTAGAGATCTTATTAATCGTAAGTATTACATACTCTTTGATTTAACTCAAGAAAAAAGTGTCAGAAACTCAAAATGCGTTAGAGATCTTATTAATCGTAAGTATTAGATACTCTTTGATTTAACTCAAGAAAAAAGTGTCAGAAACTCAACATGCGCTAGAGATCTTATTAATCGTAAGTATTAGATTAAAAAAAACGTTATGTTCCACATTATGTTTTTGCTGTTTCTTTTACATTAGATGAGCGGTTTTGACTCACTAATCAATGTGATGAACGTATAACTCCTTGGATATGCTTTTCAACTCTTGAACTAATGAAAAACCAACTCAAATTAGACTGTGCTGTGTGACAATGATGAATCAGAATCTGGTCTCTTCCGGTCCTCAAGTGTAATTTTATTAATGGCTTATTTCCACTTTTCGTGCTCAAAAGCAACATATTTACATTATTCAAATATGGGATAACACGCTCAGATTTCGGTGCGTTACAAGTTTTACTTGATAATTTATTTTGTTGAAAGATGTTTCTAGCTTTAAATGTAATGTGTGTTTAAAAATCACGTAAAGACAAATAAATCATTCTAACTTTTCTCATGTGGCACATTTTATGTCATACTGTTTCACGTAGAGATTCACTTAAGTGAACTTTATTCTAACGAACTAGCATATAAGGCTCAAAGAACAGTCAGATCTGTGGTATCAGTTTGTTGGGTTTGGAATTTCGTACCAAGCTACTCAAGGGCTATCTGTGCTAGCCGTCCCTAATTTAGTAGTGTAAGACTAGAGGGAAGGCAGCTAGTCATCACCACCCACCGCCAACTCTTGGGCTACTCTTTTACCAACGAAAAGTGGGATTGACCATCACATTATAACGCCCCCACGGCTGAAAGGGCGAGCTTGTTTGTTGCGACGGGGATTCGAACCTGCGACCCTTAGATTACAAGTCGAACGCCTTAACCCACAAAAGTGTCGCAGGCAGACTACAAGACTGGGCGAAAAGCGACAGATTTCAGTGTGAACACCTGTGGTCTTAACTTTCTCATAATTCCATGTCATGCGCAGAGTGCCGTTCAATAACTTATTAATTATCAACTTTATACTTTCATTTTAATTCAAATATTCTAAGTGCATTACCAGTTATCAAGTGTAAACCAATTTTTGTAAATACAAAATATAATAATACATTCTGCATTTCTATTTCATTCAATTTTTTACTTGTAAAAATGTTCACATTTCTCAATGTGGTTGAAAGCTGTACTAATGAATATTTACATATCTAGGTGTGGTTGAAAGCTGTACTAATGAATGTTTACATATCTAGGTGTGGTTGAAAGCTGTACTAATAAATGTTTACATATCTCGGGCCAGATGGTTAAGGCACTCGACTCGTAATCTGAGGATCGCAGGTTCGAATCCCTGTTACACCAAATATGGTCTTCCTTTCAACCGTTTGGAGGTTATAATTTGTGCGAATTTCAAAAACAAACATATCTCGGTATGGTTGAATGCTATATTAATGACTGTTTACATATCTCAGTGTGGATGAAAGCTGTACAAATGAATGTTTACGTATCGCAGTTGTGGTTGAAAGCCGTATTGATGAATGTTTATATATCTTGGTGTGGTAGAAAGCTAGATTAATCCAATAACTTCTTCTGCATACGTAATTTAGATGCCTGGAAATATTTCTGAAATAATCTCGTTCTAAGATTCTTTCAAGCAGAACATGCGTTACATGAGACAACGTGTCATAATCGTCTTTCCCACCTAGGTTTTTTTTTGAAAATGTCCTGCGATAATTTGTTTTAAAAACATTTGTCAAATAAAACGTGTGATATTTTGGACGATATATTACAACTGACAAAATTTATACGCATACATTTCAAAAATTATATTTGGGTATGTTTTATTGCAAAGGTTGAGAATAATTTTAGAATACCTCCTCGAAAAAAATAGTTCAATGTGTATAATCAAATCCTTAATGTTCTAGAAGTTTCAGTGAGTTCTATCAATGGCATTTGTTCAAAAACTTAAAATGTGAAATCGATAAATATTGATAATTCACAAAGAAAAACGCCGTAAGGAATAACAGATGGCGAGAATGAAGAAAGTGAATAAACGTTATCAAAGTCAACCATGCACGTGAAATTCCATGGTGTGGTTTCGCCAGCTTCTGATCGAAATTCATGTCGTTTTGAAAAGAGTCGTATTATCAGAGCATGGTTGTTCTTCGCTGTCACATAAGAAGGTCTGTCGGCGCTCTAGGGAATACATGTATTTTCGTTAAATACTTCAACTGGATAAGAATCATCGAACTCTACGCCATTTAGATTTGCTATTCCAATGAACGCGCAATTTAAACGTGTTTTTTTTCTTTGTTTTTTACCCCTTCACGATGTACCATCAAATTCTCGCTGTTTTACTCTCGTTTCGTTCTTAGATTGTTAATTCTAAATTTACTTCAATAAGTGTCACAATAATATTGTGATTTTTTTATGTCTTCTAAGTGAGAAGGAGAATGTTTAGCACTAAAAAGAAATGAAAGTTAGTTTTTCTATCAGAGTTACATAAAAGCACTTTCGTTATTTGATTTCTCGTATTGTGACACCTCTGTACTTTAATGTTATATGTATCGCTCTTCTAATGTGAACGAACTCGACAATCTGAAATAGTGAAAGCTTGCTTCCTACTAACGTGTAGTGAATACCAACCTTGAAAGATTATCCAAGAGAGAGAACAGATTAAATATTTTGTGTTCCGTTTGTAAGTGGCGTATTCGAGATTTTCTACCAGCTACAACAGCATTGCTTTTAACCGAGTTGGGTGATCGAGTACCATCATAATTAACCTCTTTCTAGAAATTTCTAATAGTTCTTTGCTTTGGAACCTCTTAAAGTTTTAGAATACTTTACCAAACACTTCACAGAGTTTTTTTTTTTAGAGGTTACAAATGCTAAAACGTCTATTTATTTATTTATTTTTTGAATTTCGCACAAAGCTACACGAGGGCTATATCCGTTAGCAGTCCCCAATTTAGCAGTGCAGGACTAGAGGGAAAGCAGCTTGTCATCACCCCACCCACCGCCAACTCTTGGGCTACTCTTTTATCAACGAATAGTGGGATTAACCATCACATTATAACGCCCCCACGGCTGAAAGGGCGAGCATGTTTGGTGTGACGGGGATTCGAACCTGCCACTCTCAGATTACGAGTCGAACGCCTTAACCAACCTGGCCATGCCGGGCTTTAAAACGTCTATACAGATCTATAAAAAAATCAATAGTGCCATTATGTTCATTAATAGTTTTGCTGCTGTTGTAACTTTTGTTTTCTCCAAATATTGTGATAACCTGTTTATAAACCATTGAAACACAATAACAAATTAAAAGTTTTTCAACCGTACTCTCAATGAATATCTAATAATAAGCTGTCGATAGGTTATCAGCCGGGTTCTAAAACTACTCGCCTCCCAGTGGCACAGCGGCATGTCTGTTGACTCACACCACTAGAAACTGGGTTTCGATACCCGTAGTGGGCAGAGCAATGATAGTCCCTTGTGTAGCTTTGTGCTAAATTACCAAGAATCAATATAAAAATACGCTATCGTTCATTGTTTATTCAGAACATTTTTCAAAAATATCGGCGTAACAACAAAACAAAGTTTTAAAATCAATAATTTACCTTCTGCACTTGACTCGTAATTCGAGGGTCTCAGATTCGAATCCCCGCTGCACCAAACATGTTCGCCCTTTCAGCCGTGGGGGCGTTATTATGTCACAGTCAATCCCACTATTCGTTGGTAAAAGAGTAGCCCAATAGTTGGCGGTAGGTGGTGATGACTAGCTTTCTTCTTTCTAGTCTTACACTGCTAAATGCAAAAAAAAAAGCAAAACGAACAAACCTTTTGGAGTTTACAACTTTCAAATTACTACTTCACACACGTAAATAACGTTTCATAAGATCTTTGTCTCTAATCATCCATCGCAACTGAAGTTTTGGTGTTGAGAAAAGGCATCTTGAGCAAGGACTTGTGGGAAATAAAAAACTAACTTGGAATGCTGTTTTTTACGCCTTTAATTCTGAAGTCGGAATAGGTATCTGGAACCTGGAAAAAATACTTACAGTTTGCTGGCTTTTCTTTATTAGAAATTTTAGACTTATTTGTAAATTGTATTTTGCCAAAATTGCTAAAGCTCTCAGCAGCCTAATTTTGAACTACTGACCAAAATATTGGCAGCCAACCAGAAACGTCCTACCACGTAAATTAAGGGATTGATTGTCACTCTTATAATACACCCACATCTTAAAGTGATGAGGGGATATTTTCTGGTGTAATGCGGGTTCCAGCACAGTTCTTCAGTTTAGGAATAAGAACATTCCTAAATTAGTTGGATTAACCATCACATTATAACGCCCCCATGGCTGAAAGGGCGAGCATGTTTGGGGTTACGGGGATTCGAACCTGCCACTCTCAGATTACGATTCGAACGCCTTAACCAACCTGGCCATAACCATTGTTATGGTTGTCCAGGGAGACAACCTGTGCTCATTCAGTAAGATATATTTACAATTATTCTTAATTCAAAAATATTATAATATGATTGTTTTATTACCCGTAGTGTTGGTTAGTGGATTGTGAGAATTTACCCAAAGCCACAATATTCATTCTAATTTTGAACTAATAGACTAAAAAGAAAGCAGTAAGTCAATAAGACCCATCGTCAATTCCTGGGTTAGTTTAATCGAATGTTGGCACTTAACAGTCAATCTACTAACACATTTTTAGCCTCAAATCACGGAGGGCACTTTTGAGGCAACAGAATAAGAATCATAAACCTCCCGATCCACACACCGGTATATTAATCCATAGGTACGTCAAGCACAAATAAACAAATAAAGTTTATGATTAAGAGCTACAACAGGAAGATATATAGAACCACAGGCAATGCTTATTTGATGTTGAATTTCGCGCAAACATGAGTGCATAATTTGACAAAAGTATTTTAATAATCAATATGTTTCGTGTAAAAAGCAATTTCTTGCCAATTATTAACAAACTACTACGACTGAAATCCAACACCTGGGGACCTATCTAGTCTTACACTGCTAAATTAGGGATGGCTAGCGCAGATAGCCCTCAAGTAGCTTTGCGCCAAGTTCCAAACAACATTCTCAAAAAGGCAGTAATACAGATAGACACGAAGAGCAAAACCCCAGAAAGATTCCATTTACCGAAAAGCACCGAGTCGGTTATTAGCGCTAGAAAGATGGAATCCGTTACTGCAATTCTAAACAATGCAGTGTAAAACTAGAGGGAAGGCAAGTAGCCATCACCACCCACTGCCAACTTTTGGACTATTCTTTTACTAACGAATACTGGTATTGATCATCTCATTGTAACGCCCTACGGCTGAAAGGGCGAGCATGTTTGGTGCGACAGGGATTCGAACCCGCAACCCTCAGATTACGAGTAGAGCGCCCTAACCACCTGGTCATGCTTCTCGAACATAACCCCAACATTTTCGTTTTAACATGATTGACTAGTAAAGGTTTTATAACAGAGAAAATAAGTAGAAGCGAAGTTCATAGAATAACTTACCAATATATCAGCAATGTCAGGTATTCAAAAAATTAACTGGAAATGAAATAACATGCTTTTAAAATAAATATGTCGCCATTTGTTATAATTGTTTTTATACGTGGTTTAGAGAGATTCTGTAAAACCCGAGAAGCAGAGAAGAAAGCACCTCTATCAGCTTTGGTGAATTCTAGTTTAACTTTCCGGAGGCTATCTTATGAGTTTACCGAGGAGAATCGAACCCCTGATTTTAGTGTAGTAAATCAGTAGACTCAAACTCACCGCTGTACCAGCGGAGAACCCGGAAGTGTGTTTCTCTTTTATACGTTTTCTAAGCATTGTAACAAAACAAACACTTTAAATTTAGTTTAATTAAATTTCGAATTTGTTTCTCTTCGAACTTTAGACCCATATTTAATGGGTTTTCCAAATTAACTAATGGCTTTTTACCTCCGCCACGAAGTGTTGGCCATGTCAGATTTTCAAAAAAAAAAAAAAGTGTGTATATCCGCTGTTATCAACGGATGCATGACATTTTTGACAGAACAATATTCCACATATTTCCACCAAGTTTACTCACAAACTGATTATTTATGACTGAATTATACAGCAACAATAATGTGAAAAATCGGTCCCAATGTAATTTGTTTGTTTCTGAAATTCGCGCAAAGCTAAACGAGGGCTATCTGCGCTAGCCCACACTAATTTGGCACTGTACGGCTAGAAGGAAGGCAGTTACTCATCACCACCAACCGCCAACTCTTGGGCTACTCTTTTACCAACGAATAATGGGATTGATTGTCACATTACAACGTCCAATGGCTGAAATGGTGAGTATGCTTGGCGTAACTGGGATTCGAACCCGAGACCCTTCGATTACGAGTCGAGCGCCCTAATCACCTGCCCATACCGTGCCTCCCATATTAACAGATATTTTTTAGGGGGAGTGTGTGATGGGGTTCGTAACCTTGACCCTCCAAAAACTAATTACCTTTAAGTTGCACCATAGTCTAAACGTATTCCAATGTTTTTTTTTTCCAAATCCTTTAAGCTATTTTCGAGAAATCTTGCTGAAAATACAGACACAAACAGAGGTGAAAACCTAGCCTCTGTTCACCTTTAGAGGCAGAAATAAAATAGTTAATAACGAAGAAGGAAAAAAAAATTCTCTCAGTATATTATTTTATAACTGTATTTTACACGGAAAGGTTGCATTAAATGCTATTTTACAGAGTTATTATAATATATACATTAGGTTATTAATATTTCTCTGACTCTTGCTATTTTATGTCAATGTATTCCAATGAAGTATGTTTGACATATACCGATTACACACGCGCATGCTCATCCCCAAATAGAATGCATATTAGAATGCAAATTTTAATAGATGTATACAGTTTCTGTTGTACTAGGCATCGTAGTCTATTTACATATACTTAGGTCTTATTTAGTCTTGAAAATAAAACCCAACGTTTCTATCATAAATCGTAGAATACGGATAAAAAAAATGTATGAACTCATCAACCAATCAATTCCTTGGAAGCTAATATGGTGAATATGGTACACTTGCCACAGTCCACTGAGATCGTTATAATTTAGACTGAACTTTACGAAAATGTTTGCTGTTAAAACTAATATTAACTTCCAATTAGAGTAAGCTGCTTACTTATTGTGGAACTAAAAGTCAACCGGGTAGTGAGATTAGCTGAGTAAATATATTGGTCTTATAGTCTTAAATGTACAGACTAAAATGCGTTGTTTCATCAGTCGGGCATTGCATGGCCAGGCGGGTTAAGGCGTTCGAGCCGTAACCTGCGGGTCACAGGTTCGAATCCAAACATGCTTGCTCTTTCAGCCGTAGGGGCGTTATAATGTTACGGTAAGTCCCGCTATTTGTTGGTATATTATATTATTTAAAAGTGGATATAATATATGCAAATATTCTATCAGATGCATTCTAATTTAAGTGGTTTTTACATAATGAAATTGCTGTTGATTTTAAATTACTACTTTAAATGCTATGATATTTCCAGAAAGATTCACTAGATGTAATGAGATTATATTTAATAAAGCATTATTAAATCACTAAGCTACTGATGTGATACATCTGATAAAGATGAGTAAGACATTTCTAAGACCTGCACTTGTGAAATAAATTAATATCTTTTATTTTATGTCATGTTACGAGGGTATAATAATGGCCCGGCATGACCAGGTGGTTAAAGCGCTTAATTCGTAATTGTAGGGTCACGGGTTCGAATCCTCGTCGCACCAAACATATTCGCCCTTTCAACTATGGGGGCGTTATAATGTTACGGCCAATCCCACGATTCGTTGGTAAAAGAACATCTCAAAGGTGGTGATGAGTAGCTGCCTTCCATCTAGTCTCATACTGCTAAATTGTGGACGGCTGGCACAGATAGCCCTCGTCTAGCTTTTCCCGAAATTCGTAAACAAACAAGTATAATAATATCGTTGTTGGTGAAGCAGCTGTGAAGGTCGTTTTTGATTGCATGTTAATATTTAAACATATATTTTGTGGTAATTGATAGAACCAGCATATTACATCTTCTTGACTCATAAAGGCCCTAAAGTAAAGATCAAGTTTCTCTGCTATTCACAATTTCATAATTACTTTCGTAGCTACCGCAATAGGGGTCTGTACTCGAGAAAACAAAATTCAACCATCAGACATACTGCAACGGCATTCACGCGCGTGAACAATGACAGAACGAGAGGGTCTAAACAATATAGAACATGGTGCCCCAGGATCCTTAGAGTCCGAGAACACAAAATTAGATGCGCCAGATTCGAATCCAGCGACTCTGAAAACCTACTCTCAGAACTGCTCATTATACCTAGGTTCCTTGTTGGAGACTCGTTATGGAGCCTCATGATACACAAATAAGTTAAACAAATAAGAACACTCTTGGTCCTCACCGAGTTCTTCTTCAGTTTGGTCCTAGTAGTTCCAAAAATGTGGGAGAAATTCATCGGCAAACAAACTGAAAACACGCGACGTGAGTTTACAAAGTATGATTACAATCTAACGATAAAGGAAGTCATTCTCTTAAAAAAAAAAAAGAAACTGCTCCAGTTTTACGTATGAAAAGAAACCGGAAACTAAAAGCTATTTTGGGAAAGCATTGAAATCTCATTAAATGTGTGAAGAATATTGGAAGTGGGCACAAGTTTGGTAACAAAATAGACTCACTTGTAACATGACCGTAAGCTCCTGCAGCACTCATTCATTGAAAATCAATCTTCTTCACTGAAGTTAAATCAACACTGTTTCTACGAAAATGGTTACTGCTTATAAAATCACTATGAATATTTAATGATGAAATGTAATGACAACCGTAATAAAAAGGGTTACAAGCTGGAATAGTTTTAGACTGTAACGTGTACTTTTTGGACAAACTGTAATGAAGGTGGTTTTTATAACCACGATCGACGTTTCAATGTAATATGGAAATTATGGTTACAGTTTCTGCCTTACTTAAAAATAGTGCATTGGTTTTTAAGTACAATTCCCATCAAACGTTAATGACATTAAACTATAATTATTAGTAAATATTCAGGTAATACGGTAGTGTTGATTTTGATTAAAACTGACACTTGTGTAAAATAAAGACCCTAAGTTGAATGGACATTATATTTGTGTAGTGTTCTAATGTCGTGATGAATGTTATGAATGTTCTCTTGATATAAATTACTGAATTACGCTACTGTGTATTACATGTGTCTTGTCTAATCAACAGACTGTTTTGAAATAGTTCGTCGGTTTTCCGTGTGACGGTTTTATGTATAATTACTCCGTATAAAATTAGATCATGGCCAAGTGGTAAAGGCACTCGACTTGTACCATGAAGGTCGAGGGTTCAAATCTCCATCACACCAAACATGATCACCCTTTCAGCAGTGGGGGCGTTATAATGTTTCGATCAGTCCTACTATTCACTGGTAAAAGAGTAGCCCAAGAGTTGGCGGTAGGTGGTGATGACTAGCTGCCTTCCCTCTTGTCTTACACTGCTAAATCAGGGACGGCTAGCGCATATAGCGCTCGCGTAGCTTTGCACGAAGTTCAAAACAAACAAAATTAGATGTTTCCGGAATTATTGTTCATTTCGTTATATAACCGTATAAGTAATACTTGAAGCTCTTTTTTTTTAAAAAAAAAGTGTCATATTTTATGTAGAACCCATTGGTTCTGACTGTGTATCCATTGTCTTTTGTTATATAACACACTGCTTGCTGCTGGCACGTGGTGTACAAAATTAGGCATATTGAAAAACTGGGACAGCGTTTACTTCCAGGTTTGTGTAATATGATAGTTTACAACATACAATACATGCAGCTGCGATTAAAGCACGGTTTCAGTGTAAAGTAACCGTACAACGTGCTCATAATCTAATGTCGTGAAATGTGAACACCCAGGTATTATTTACGATCTAGTTACTTGTAATTTGCCATGCTTGCAGGCAACTATATCACGGCGATTCTTGGTTTTTCTGACTGTTGTTTTTCTCTATTATTTTAGATGAATTCGGTTCCAGTTAACAAATTACACGACCAAGTTAATCTGTTGTCTACAAATTATTAAAATAAACGAGATGTATGAAGAGCAGGTATGTTTCAAATGTTGCTTTTTTATACTGTTTCACTGCAACTATCTGGAAATTTTATGTAGCATGACGTATTCTTCGTGACTTTACAACGTTTCTCTCAAAACGATTTTAAAGTTTATTTGCCATGCATTTTACTATGTTGTAATGCAGTAGAATTCTCTCTAAGCTAATTTATCATTATATATTTAAATATATACACTTATAAATACTTGCAAATTCTACTTGGAGACTACATGGAGACCACCCAGACATGAAGCACGCCTACGCTGAATTTTATAAGACTTGTCAGTTGGAGAAAGAGCAAATGTTAACATATCAGTATTTTTATATCGTCATTGCTGAGACATGCCATTTTCAAACAAGTACAATAAGTCAGAAATTGGCACCTTAAGATGTAAATTTGACTCAGAACACGTGCTTAAAAATATTTTCGGTTGAGAACTGATGGATGTAAATGAAAATAAATTTAGCCTTAAAGAACTGATGGATGTAAAAGAAAATAAATTTTGCCTTAAAGACAATATTTGTCCAGCATCTACAGTTTATCTGAACCTTCTGTCATTATAATTAAACATAAATACAATTTGAAATGCTGATAGAAGGGAAATACTTTACTACGCACCATAATGCTAAGAAAACAAATCAATTTAATACAAAGATACAATAACCTATAACCCGTACACTGTCGAAAGATGGGGGGCCGGCATGGCCAGATGGTTAGGATGCTTTATTCGTAATCTGAGGGTCGCGGGTTCGAATCCCCATCACCTACAATATGCTCCCCCTTTCAGCTTTGAGGTCGCTACAATGTGACGGTCAGTCCCACTATACGTTGGTAAAAATGTAATGCAAAAATAGACGATCGGTAGTGGTGACTAGCTGCCTTTCCTCTAGTCTTACACTACTAAATTAGGGACGGCTAGCGCAGATAGCCCTCGTGTAACTTTGCTCGAAATTCTAAACAAACAGTCACAACTGACATCATTTATGAACTCTTGCAAATGCAGCTTGTTTTTTTCTTACAAAGTGAATTCTGACTTTCAACCCTCTGTCGAAATCCCGAGAAACCACCAGCATCTCGTGCTTAACGTACCACAACAGTAAGCACACTTGAAACTAATATTAATCTATTGATCACCATTTCTACGCATGCTCGTAATAGTAAATAAATAAAGTTCAGAGAGCTGGAGTGGCCCAGCTCTTACTGAAAAACCGCTTAAATAAATCGTTGTTGAAGTAAACGTAAGATACAAGAACGGGTAAGTAGATGGTGCTATATATATAATATTCTTACGGTCGTAATCCTATAGAGTTTAATGAAAGAATACAGAATTCGTATCACAGGGTACATGTGTTTAAGCTTGATACCTTGTTAAAACATATAGTAATATATAAAACACAATTCGTATTACTGGGCACATGTGTTTAAGCTTGATACCTTGTTAAAACATATAGTAATATATAAAACACAATTTGTATTACTGGGCACATGTGTTTAAGCTTGATACCTTGTTAAAACATATAGTAATATATAAAACACAATTCGTATTACTGGGCACATGTGTTTAAGCTTGATATCTTGTTAAAACATATAGTAATATATAAAACACAATTCGTATTACTGGGCACATGTGTTTAAGCTTGATACCTTGTTAAAACATATAGTAATATATAAAACACAATTCATATTACTGGGCACATGTGTTTAAGCGATACCTTGTTAAAACATATAGTAATATATAAAACACAATTCGTATTACTGGGCACATGTGTTTAAGCTTGATACCTTGTTAAAACATATAGTAATATATAAAACACAATTCGTATTACTGGGCACATGTGTTTAAGCTTGATACCTTGTTAAAACATATAGTACTATATAAAACACAATTCATATTACCGTCGAACAGATACTGTTGGATAATTTCAGCTCTGATTAAGACAATCAAGTGAATGTGAGCGCAAGAGACAGATGCACATATATAGTCGAAGGTTGTTGTTTGAAAATAGACTAACTGTTATTTTATTTCAATTGAAATTATTTTGATTTTTAAAGTGTTCATTGAAAATTGAAATTGTTGTATACAGTCTGTTTTCTGAAAGATTTCACGGGAATCCAAATTTGTATTGACACTTCAAACCACATAAGTAAATTACAGTAAACTTAAATCTATTTGTCAATACACAATATATATAAATTGGTTGTAATTTAGCCTGCCTTACATCACTTATAACTCTTATAAGAAATTCACCTGTCAAATGTTTTTTTTAATTCAAAATGGAGCTTTGAAATTATAGAAATATCTCAGGAATCCACACTTTAATTTAATTATGTATGAATGTTCCTCGTAATTGATTATTTTATCTTTTTCTAATGTTCTATAAGATCAACCATAATCCTCTGCATCATAAATTAAAAATAATTCTCGTTTCCAACTTTTCTATTATTATGTATCATATTGTTAAAATACACGTTTAAAGAGCACGCGGCCCTTGATCTTTAGAGTTGTTGCATTTTTTTTTTTTTTTCGTGTTCACGTTTATCATCTTCCACTTGTCGACGAACTCAAAACCTTAATGAGACTTCTAGGGGGTGTTTTCAGTTAAGCTTGCCTCCCACTTGCGACCTTTTCAAACGAATAACATTATTCTGTAACGTTATAGAAGCCTGAATGCGAACGAGAATCGATGCGTCCTTATAGACTTATCAGAAGCTGATCCACCCCAACTCGAGTTAAGTATTAATTCTGTAATATTTTTCAAGGACATTTATCTATAGACACTCACTCGTCTTTTTAATAAAGTTATCGATAAAACAAAGACATATAAATATATTTTTACTGACTACTGAGAAATGTAGGTGATGTCCCTCTACTATGTGTACATGAAATAATGTTCATGTTGGCGTCATTACGACTCATCTCCGTTTACCGTGGCCGTATATTGCTTCCTATCCAGATCAGAATGTTCTAACTCATCCCAAGTTGATATTATAATGTGAACACGCAATGTGAATAGAACATAAATACGAATTTCAAACATAGAATACCTATTGAAATGTTCTATCGCAAAAATTGTATTTCTCACGGTTGTGTTTTCTCAGTAAAAATATTTTAACAGTAAGTTTCGTTCTTCTAAATAGAATTCTTGTTAGTTTCATAATCCACAACATAAACTCCCAGAGTGATCAAACCATTCGTTAAAATTATTTTTCTTTTTCACTTCAGACATAAAGCTTCTTTAAACATCACTGCGTAAAAAGGTAATAAATATTTTGAATCCTCACGTGAATAATTTTGAAACACCGTGAGTAACATATCATTTTGACACACTAACGACGTGATATGTCAGTTTGAGCTAAGAAAACATATACGATGGGAAACACCATAGAAAGTTTATTTTTGAAACTGCTTATGTAAGATGATTTTGTTCGTTTGTTTGTTTTTCAATTTCGTGCAAAGCTACACGAGAGCTATCCGCGTTAGCCGTCCCTAATTTTGCAGTGTAAAACTAGAGGGAAGGCAGTTAGCCGTCACCACACACCGCCAACTCTTGGGCTACACTTTTACCAACGAATAGTGAGACTGATACTCACATTATAACGCCCCAACGGCTAAAATGGCGATCATGTTTGGTACGATACAGATTCGAACCCGTGACCCTCGGATTGCGAGTCGAAAGATGGTTTAACTTAACCATCTTTGTCCCTACTGAAGTGAAGATCTTACACAGACGGAGCACAGGCTTCGCCAACATATACTGATATACATCATCCGTTATGACAGAAAGTTGACAACTTAACCGATAATGGTAATGAGATATATATAAATATATACGTATACAGTTCGTGACTCAAGTTTTGATTAACACGATAACCACAGGTGGACCTATAGAAGTTTCTAAAACAGTCACAAAGGTGACAATTAAATATATATTTCACTTGCTGGCTAATGAATTTCAAACACTGCGTCATCTCATTGGTATTGGTGATCTGAAGACAATTAAAATAATCAAATTGGTTGTATAACATCTAATTTCTTGACAGGTGATAAATGAATAAAGGTTTCACCTAGAGGTACTTGCGGTAATGTATCAGGTCTTGATAAAGGCAAAAGATATTCATAAGTCTAATTTCTTTTCCATGAGTTTTTGAAGTACCTAAAAATGCCAGCCCTCTGACTAATGCTAGTAGTATTTCAGACAATACCTGTTTTGTTCATGAGTAGTAAATTTAGTCACCGTAACGCTGAAGTTCCTTCTGGAATAATTACTGCTTTCAGACTTTACTTTGGCTATAAGATAACAACGTTACTTGTTGGATTAGACAATGTTGGCGTTATAACTCTTGTCTTATGATCTTACACGTAAGAACTGCCAACGGCCAAGATACCTGTCAACGTAATTTAATTTGGTATCTTGTATCAGCTCACTTTAAAAGCAAAATGTTTCAATCGTTATGCACATGCGTAAAATGGTCGAAGCCGATTTTAGGCTGTGACGAAAACACCACTTAAAGACAAGTTATCCAAAATGTCTCTCGCAACAGAGTACATTTATTGGACGTAGAAAAAATGTATTTACAAGTTACAAATGTTTTACATAATCACTAACAGCGTATAATTTTCCTTCGATAAACATGAAGCGTAGAAAATCCCAATGGTTCGAATGAATAAATAGTGTTTTAAAATGTAATACTATTGACTTATGATAAATACAATTGATTATAATCACGCTTCGCCAGCAAAAGACATTGACGTCATAACAAACATACCAGACGTTTAAACAAAGTCTCACATCAGCTTTAACAGAGTTATAACACATTATATAATGACATCAAAACAAGCAAATGTTTGTATAACTGAGGAATATTCTCGTGAAAAATAACATAAAACCTGTATAAGGAGAAAGAAAGATCACATAACTCACGACTTTAATTATTTGCCAAACAGGCTTTTATTGCTACGAACACGTAGATTACATGAACATAATTTAGTTTGTTTAACAAACCAGTAGATGGGAGGTTTACGGTTGTGTTTATCGCTGCCTTCCCGGGTTCTACTCTTCACATGTTTAATACATATATTTACTGACATATTCTACTATGTTGTTAGACCAAGTGTGAACTCAAAAACTCTCTAATGTTTAAACGTCTCGAAAGGAAGGAAGTTGTTTGTGCAGACAAACGAGCCACTTTAAGTATAGTGTGACAGAAATAATGGAGTGGTGTTTTTATTACAAGATTAAAATTCCTTAACAAATGGGACAACAGAGAAGATGTAAAATATGGATTGTTCTTTATGTGATTACGTGAACTCAGTAAAACTCGTATATAGGATATGACTAATTTTGCCCATTTTGTTTCACTGTCATATAACTTCCATACGAGTCGATTATATGTATAATTTTATTTGAAAATTTCTCCACCCTACTCTAGCCAATCATGAAGTTTATAGTTATAGCTGCACTAATCGGTCTGGCGTTATTGGTAGACACAATCGTGGGTTACGCCTACAGTATAAACGGTAAGTAAAGTGAGTTTTTTTCACTCTAAATAACATTTTTTTTATATTACTATGCCTGAGCCGTATTAATTAATTATGAACGATTATTAACCTTCACGATATTTATGAGTGGCCGAATGTTAAAATGACAATAAAAGTATATGTCGAGCTGTTTCAACCAATTATGAATGTTTATAAGCTTCGTGGTAATCACGTGTCTCTGAATATAAAACTGTTAAATACAAAAGAGGATATCATTGGTTGATTCAGAACATAAAACTGTTAAATACAAAAGAGGATATCATTGGTTGATTCAGAACATAAAACTGTTAAATACAAAATAGGATATTATTGGTTGATTCAGAACATAAAACTGTTAAATACAAAAGAGGATATCATTGGTTGATTCAGAACATAAAACTGTTAAATACAAAAGAGGATATCATTGGTTGATTCAGAACATAAAACTGTTAAATACAAAAGAGGATATTATTGGTTGATTCAGAACATAAAACTGTTAAATACAAAAGAGGATATTATTGGTTGATTCAGAACATAAAACTGTTAAATACAAAAGAGAATATCATTGGTTGATTCAGAACATAAAACTGTTAAATACAAAAGAGAATATCATTGGTTGATTCAGAACATAAAACTGTTAAATACAAAAGAGAATATCATTGGTTGATTCAGAACATAAAACTGTTAAATACAAAAGAGAATATCATTGGTTGATTCAGAACATAAAACTGTTAAATACAAAAGAGAATATCATTGGTTGATTCAGAACATAAAAATGGTTGATTCAGCAGTTACTGATAGGATATTCAAGATAGTAAACAGTGTAAAGGTTTCTTAACTGCACAAAGTAGAAAGTTTTTGGCAACGTTCCAATCCTGACAACAATAATTTCAATGATTGCTCTTGAGCACATTTTAACGTCTTATTTATATGGAGTTTTACACACAAGCATATAACATCTTGAAAACACTAGACGTCGCCAACAAAACGTTTATTTGTTTCTCAGTTACTCATTTAAACAGAAACTTAATGGAGCGCAATATTTCGTTTAGACAGATTCCAACTTTGAACAGGGTTAAGGTGAGACTTTATTGGCCGATTTGCTTTTCGAGTACAGTTAGTTGGCCGATTATGGTGTCAAGAGTATACTTTTATAGCGTCACGGGCAATTTAGAATAATAAAACTAGTATCTGTATACAGTAAAAGAAACTCGCTTGTTTGGCGCTGTTAACATTAGATAGCTGGCCTGCTATGGTGTAATTATCACCCTTCGAGACCACATGTTTCTTATTCATATAATCACTTCATCTATCGCAAATATGAATGGACGCTACACTCACTGGAAGCTTCGTGCAATGAGGTTATATTTGTATTAAGCACGCTTCGTGTAGCATAAACGTGTCAACAGGTGTATTAAAACGATAATAAAGCGACTGGGTCTCGTGGAAAGAAATGTTAACACTGTTGTATCCCTCTATGTTGAGAACAAAATAGAAATAAATCGAGGTTTCAGGTCTGGTAGGTAAGTGAGCTCCATAATGAATTAATCCGTAAACGAAAATATTTATTTGCTAACAAGTGCTAATTTATTTACTTAGGTTGGTAGTCATAATGTTTGTTTGCTGTTAAATACAAACTACAATTGGCTCAGTGCGTGTATCGAAACCCAATTTTTGGAGTTATAAGTTTTATATCAAGTGGCCGAGGGGGAACTGCACAGACTTAGCATTTTCAATGAATTAAAGAAATGATAAAAAATATATATATCTAAGTCTGAACTGTGTGTAAAACAAGACACAGGTGATTAGTTAAAAAAACATCTCGGAAGATAATGACTGAGTTACGAAATTAAATAACCTGTATTACTCTAGTAAGAATAATTTTACATCAATTACCATAATAAAAGCCCCCCGCTAGTACAGCGGTATGTCTCCGGATTTACAACGCTAAAATCAGTGGTTCGATTCCCCTCGGTGGGCTGAGCAGATAACCCTATGTGGCTTTGCTGTAAGAAAAACAAACCATAATAAAAAAAAAAAAACTAGAAAATTCATTAACCGTGTTGACAAATTTTATCACTTCCGTCCATGTTGTAATATTTACTCATTTAAATATTGTACCTAAATATAACAACGTTGTGCTTTCTCAAGAAAATGTATTACACATGTAGGTGTTACTTTACGTCATTAGCCTAACTTATCTATTGATTTAACGGTGTTAGTCACGCGAAAACTAAATAGCTTTTCTTTATAGCTTTAATATATTGGGCACGCAATGAATTAATGCTTTGAAGTTTGGAAAGATACCATATGTCTTCATAGTTGAAAGAAACACTTAAATATGGAAAAATGCCCTGTGTCTTTATAGTTAAAGCAAACACTGTAAGTTTGGAAAGATGTCATATGTCTTCATAGTTGAAAGAAATACTTAAATATGGAAAGATACCCTGTGTCTTTATAGTTGAAAGAAACACTCTAAGTTTGGTAAGATATCATATGTCTACATATTGGAAAGAAACACTTTAAGTTTGGTAAGATATCATATGTCTACATATTGGAAAGAAACACTCTAAGTTTGGTAAGATATCATATGTCTACATATTGGAAAGAAACACTCTAAGTTTGGTAAGATATCATATGTTTACACATTGAAACACTCTATGTTTGGTAAGAAACCATATGTTTACGTATTTGAAAGAAACACTCTAAGTTTGGTAAGATATCATATGTCTTTATAGTTGAAAGAAACACTTTAATATTTATATCGTTTTTGATATCTTCAACGGTTTCTTCATTACAAGTTTGAAAAGTAAACTCTTAATAGAATGTAACCACGTTTTTGTTGTAAGTTACGTAAGATAAGTATGTTATGTAAGTTGTTGTCCGAAATCTAACTTTATTAGAAAATTTAAAAATCAACTTCCGGGTATATTTGTTATTTTCTCCGAAAATTATTCCCAAAGGAAAACGAGGTAGTCAATCTCAAATAACCCAATAGATGGCGCTAGTATAACAAAGTATAAAAATAAAAGTGTGTTTTTTTCTTATAGCAAAGCCACAGCGGGCTATCTGCTGTGTCCACCAGGGGCAACCTAACCCCTGCTTTAGCGTTGTACGTCCGTAGACATACCGCTGTACTAGCGGGGAGACAAAAAGAAAATGTAATAAAATATAATTAATAACTGGTTCAAAGTATTTTTCTTTTATAAACTGTATAATTTAGAAGCAAACAGGAGGAAGAAACAAATCTTAAAGAGAAAAGGTTTATTAAGGATTACTGGAGATGTTAAAAAGAGAATTTCGTTGTTGATGCTGTGTTTTTACAGTCTCGAAACCTCCTGATATTTTTATTATGGGTTTATTATTTATATAGCATGGTATTAGAGAAAACACAAAAATTACTTACAATGCGTTAAGAAGTCGCAAAGGAACTAGAAACTTTCTACGTTTATAAGACATAAGTTCTTATTTTTTATAGATATGGAGTCTAAAATATTGGTTTATAATATTGTTTGTCTTTTTCCCTTCCCAAATATATTTGTTACAATTACAGTTTGTGTTAAAATGAGCTACGCAGTAGCACAGCGATATGTCTGCGGACTTACAGCTCTTGGAAACCTGGTTCAGATATCTGTGATGGGCAGAGCACAGATAACCTCTATGTTGCTTTGTGTTTAACTTCAGAAAACCTCTATGTAGCTTTGTGTTTAACTTTAGATAACCTCTATGTAGCTTTGTGTTTAACTTTAGATAACCTCTATGTAGTTTTGTGATTAACTTCAGATAACCTCTATGTAGCTTAGTGCTTAACTTCAGATAACCTCTATGTAGCTTTGTGCCTAACTTCATATAACCTCTATGTAGCTTTGTGCTTAACTTCAGATAACCTCTATGTAGCTTTGTGATTAACTTCAGATAACCTCTATGTAGCTTTGTGTTTAACTTCAGATAACCTCTATGTAGCTTTGTGCTTAACTTCAAACAAAAACAGACTTGTAAAAATAATATCGTCATCCAATAACAGGTTTTTCTGTTATATTTATAACAATATGAAATCACTGAAAAGTTTCAAAAAATGCTTTTTGGCCCGGCATGGCCAGGTGGTTAAAGCACTTGACTCGAAATCCGAAGGTCGCGGGTTCGAATTCCCGTCGCACAAAACATGCTCCTCTTTTCAGCCGTGGAGGCGTTATAATGTGAGCCCGGCATGGCCAAGCGTGTTAAGGCGTGCGACTCGTAATCTGAGGGTCGCGGGTTCGCATCCCGTTCGCGCCAAAGATATTCGCCCTTTCAGCCGTGGGGGCGTTATAATGTGCAGTCAATCCCACTATTCGTTGGTAAATGAGTAGCCCAAGAGTTGGCGGTGGGTTGTGATGACTATCTGCCTTCCCTCTAGTCTTACACTGCAAAATTAGGGACGGCTAGCAGAGATAGCCCTCGAGTGGCTATGTGCGAAATTCAAAAAACAAACAAACCATTTTTTTTTAAATATGTGTTTTAGATGAATCATATCGTCCTCCAAAAGACATTTCTGTTTTTTTCATCTTCACGTTTGATCAACTCATTGTTATTCTTTCTGATTCTTATCCAAACTGTAAACATATTTGATTATTTTTTGTTTTACATTCCATTAGAAGAACAGCTTGAGAAATACCGAGAGAAACTGCTGGAAATCTTGCCTTTAGCGTACAAGTAAGTAAACCTTCATCTTCCTCAATATTTTCGTTCCATTTGATACGATTATTTCCGTATTGATTGCAGACACATCTATACCATTTGTGAAAGCGATGGCCACGTTATTCAACCGATTCTTAGTTATGTAAAACACAGTCATTATCTGAGTTATTTTAATTAAGCTCTAAGACAACAGGTTTTAATTTTATCTAAAATATTGAAGCTCATTTTCTGGTTTACTATTTGGACAAGAATAGAAATCTGAAGGAAAATACGTGTACAGTATATATATGTATAATAATTATTACTATCCAACCAGTTATCTTACATTATAAATAAAATTCAATAACAGTAGAAGTGTACATAAAAAATAACATTAATATTATACCAATTGTAAAATAATACAGAATACAGAATATTTAGTGGAAAGCATTTGCGAAAATAACATTTAAAGTATTTGGAAAAGATTTTGTTTCTCTAGAAATTCTCCAAATAACAGAAATAAAATAAAGGAGTAGCAGCAACAGATAACAATTTCAAAATCTATAACATCGTGAATTTCATTATTAGTCACCAGGTGTAGGTCACCCTTTAACGTTGAATATAGAAAATACAGTAAGAATACGCTTCGTTGTTCTATTTAACAGACCAAGGCATGACCAGGTGGATAAGGCACTCGACTCGTAATCTGAGGGTCGCGGGTTCGAATCCCCGTCTCACCAAACATGCTCGCCCTTTCAGCCATGGGGGCGTTATAAAGTTACAGTCAATCCCATTATTCGTTGGTAAAAGAGTAGCCCAAGAATTGGCAGTGGGTGGTGATGACTAACTGCCTTCCCTCTAGTTTTACACTGCAAAATTATGGACGGCTAGCGCAGATAGCCCTTGTGAAGCTTTGAGCGAAATTTAAAACAAACAAATATAATTAATAAAACCTTAATCCCCACTCTATTCTAAAATACAATTAAAATAAGCTTGATTGTTCTATTTAATAAAACCTCAACCTCACTTTAATCTAAAATATAGTTACAATACGCTTCGGTGTTCTATTTAAAAGAAAACAAACACCCTCCACTCTATTCTAAAATACAGTTAGAATACGCTTTGCTGTTCTATTTAATAAAATCTCAACCTCAAACTAGCATATATATATATATATATAATGTGTGTGGAAAATTATTCCAACTACTACATTTCTCATCTTACAATTTAATGGAACATTAGAACAAATCGTATTACAATACTGAATTAAACAAAACAAAACAGAGAAGACAATCCTACGGTTGGCATTACGTCAAGTGATATGTTTTGATAATCATCACCAGTTAGAGGTATTACAGGATAAAGTTACTCTATATCTTAATCGGTAGCTCGATCACAAAATAATTCTACACAATAACACTTAAGGAACATTTAGTTGTGGGGGTAATTTATTATATTCATTTAATCATGAACACACGCTTGCATAGATCTAGGTGCAATGAATACAGTTCTTATTGGTATAAATTAGTTGAGGCAAAAAGGGAAATTTAAATCGTGTGGAAATTACGAACTATAAATTAATATAATATTATTTATTACTATTTATTCATCTGTAGGAGAACATGTATTCGACGAGGAAGGAGTTGTGACATTCGACCAAACTCCTGTTGCGGTGGCTCCTCCTGTCGGTGTAATCTGTGGGGAACTAACTGCCGTTGTCAGAGACAGGGCCTCTTCCAGAGCTGGGGAAGATGAGAAAAAAACACTTGACAAACTTGATGCTATAGGATCTGGAATGAGCTTTTTTTTTGTGGCTATGAAATAAGTGAACTTTCCCTTCTGGATACTTTGTTTGTTCTTTACACGCAGCTAATTAATGGCACATAAATGTCTAGCGATTGTTGGATTTCGCTGAGAAATACACTTTCTTGATAACGTGACACACATGCTGTATGCTATTAAATAAAAGTCTCATACAGGTACTATTGGTGAAATGTTTAACGCACTCCATTAAAACATCGCGTTTTTTATATACTCATTAATAATTTTAAACCTCGAAAGCTGAAATAACAGATAAGTAGAAAAAAAAACCCAACAGAAATAAATACATTTTATGAGCACACAGAATATACTATTTGCTTGCTTATATTGTAAATACTGGGAGCTGACTCTCGATGGACTCAGCAGATAGCCTGATGTGGCTTTGCTATAAGAAAACACACACACGCACCTGAAAGCTGAAAAACAAATACTATTTTATGACGTTTATAAATGAAAAACATATTCGAAAAATTGAAGTCATAGACAGTCGTTAAAAATTCTGGAAATAACGTGGTGTCTCTTTCGTCGTTTTTTTTTAAAGGAGTAACAATTAAATAGAGAAATAAATTCCAGAACTTTTCGTAAGGATTTTTTTACTTTATACGAATCAACGTGATTTCCAATATATAAAAAAAAAATAACATAGTCAAAGTTTCCAAAATTATTAATTTTAGTAATAAACCTTTTATTTCTTAATCCATATAAATCAGTATCTTGAACAAAGACCACTAATAGCCTGGATAAATATGGCTGGTGAATCAGAGTATTTGTAATAATAAAATCAATCAGATTTTAAAATGACATTTCTGGATTAATAAAAGCATTATTTTGAAGTATTTTATTAAGGAAAGCCAATGTAACGAAACTTAATAACTATTATTGCTAATAGAAACAAATATCTATATAAATTGTGTAAATTATAGGTAACTAGTTGATCAGAATAAGATTAAACGTATTCTGTGTGTATTGTTATACGATTAAGTTCCTAGATGACTGATATTAACAAAACAACGTGAACTATTCGAAAATATTAAAGAAGTAATCACTTACACTGTTCTCCAGTCAAACCTGACTACAATTAACGGAAGGTAACTACTCTCAAATTCAGTGTTAAGACCTGACTAGATCAACTTTTCTGAGACCAAAAGCTAAACTGGTACAAAATATAAAAAAAAAGAATCAGAAATGCCCTCATTCTGACTCCCAGCGTTGATACAATCTCTGATCTCTGAGTGCGTGACACTTGTCAGTTGATGATTCTCTGACGTCTCGTACATAACTGCCAAAGAGGTTTTGGAGGTCTTTCTGGGATTAGAACAGAAAGTCTTGCTGAATAATTAGTATAGAACAAATAAAATCTAGTGATTCACTAGAAATCGGTTATAAAACTGTTTCCCTGAAAAACATGGCCGACCTATAAGCCCAACTATACTGAAAGGTCCTCAAAAGGTACATCAGTCGTTACCGAGAAAATGTTTTCCAGACACAAACTTATTAAGACCTAATCTTGTAGAAGATCAGTACAGAGTCTTGGTGGTACACAAACTTATTAAGACCTAATCTTGTAGGAGATCAGTACAGAGTCTTGGTGGAACACAAACTTATTAAGACCTAATCTTGTAGGAGATCAGTACAGAGTCTTGGTGGTACACAAACTTATTAAGACCTAATCTTATAGGAGATCAGTACAGAGTCTTGGTGGAACACAAACTTATTAAGACCTAATCTTGTAGGAGATCAGTACAGAGTCTTGGTGGTACACAAACTTATTAAGACCTAATCTTATAGGAGATCAGTACAGAGTCTTGGTGGTACACAAACTTATTAAGACCTAATCATTTCTGGTGATCTCAACAAAAACTTGAAAGAACAGTGTGGCCAACTTTAAGACTAAATCGTGTCTTTTTAGCTTGAACTGTATTATTTTTTTTTACCACTCGGTTACTGGTAAACATTTCAGAAGCTACCATGAGATCCATAGGGAACTAATGGATAGTGGACGGGAAATTGAACATTGCCATGTTGTGTTGATAACAGTTAGTACTTTGCACAAATGACCTTTCACACCACGTTTAGTGTAGATAGTGTGCAGAACAGTAACTTGACAGTGTGCCCATAGTGTTATGGATACATCTGCATTTTTATGATTCTGATAGATCAACTAAGAGCAGTTCAGTGGTTAGAGTGATGGACTGTGGATTAAAGGAATCAACACTCATGTGTCCTTACTGAGAAAAATCTCCGCACTAAAGGTCCATAAGTGTGTCATAAATAAGAATAACTGTCAGTTCTCATTGGTCAGAAAAGAGTGTCCACTAGTTGGCGATGGATGCTGTTGACTTGTTGCATTCTCTCTAGTCTATCACTTTAAAACTAAGGAAGACGAGAGCAGATATGTCTAGAACATTTTGCGGGAACTATCTGAAAAAATCCCAAAAGAAACGCTGACTAATAGCCTCCATTTACGTCAAAATTTTCCATACCACACCAGCGGGTGAGGTTAAACGTTTTTGTAGAAACAATGACCAAACCAGAAAATAATCGAAAATAGCAAAACAGCTTATGATCAAACATAAATATTTAACGAGTGTAATATCTTCACATTGTGAGTAAAACGTGCAAAATCCCTCGAAATGTTGTGTCCATTCTCACACAACATGGCGGCGAAAGTTAAACAGATAAGTAATTACACATCTATTTTTGGCATTGCTTTTGAGTGTAATTTTACATACCTTATTAATTTGTAATTGCATTTTACACAGAAAATTTCTAAAGTGTAATATTTCATAATTCTTTAACTGTTTAGTACTTTTGAGGTACCTTAAAAACTTGGAGATAATCAACAATTCTATTTCCAGTTATTCCCAATCACAAATTGAGGAATAAGAATACGTTTCCAGTATTTTCTAAATCTACCAACAATTACTAATACCGAGAAAAAACACTCGGAGAAAATATCAATTATATAAGATTTATAAATATGTGGTAAACTAATTTGAAATTTTTTCTCGAGTGGGTTCCCTGCTAGTACAGCAGTAAATCTACGGATTTACAAAGCTAAAATCAGGGATTCGATTCCCGATGTGGTTTTGCTATAAGAAAACATACACACATACTTCTAGTGAATTTTATTTTTTTAGCTAAAGATATAGATAACTTATGGGTACAAACAAGTGCATCCTAGTGAAAAAGTATTTGTTTGTTATTAAATGCAAAGCTACACAATGAGCTCACCGTATTCTGCCAACCGCGGGTATAGAATCCCGATTTTAAGCGTTATAAGCACCTTTCATACACCAAGTTAAGCTTATAATGAGCTATATTTTACAAAAGAAATCAAAATGTAAACTAATCAAAACGGCTTAAACTTCTTATAATGGAAGTTGTTATGATTCACTTATTTTTTGTGATGTTTTTATTTTCAAGTTCTACAGAAAAACAAAACGTTTAAGCAATTTAGATTGTATCTAACTCAACACATTATATCACCAAAGCACACCAACTGCTCTGTATGGATCTATAATTGTTTAAAATTATCTAGGGTTTCCAGACACCCAAACTAAGGCACGGCATGGCCAAACGCATAAGGCGCGCGACTCGTAATCCGAGGGTCGCGGGTTCGCGGCCGAGTTGCGCTAAACATGCTCGCCCTCCCAGCCGTGGGGGCGTTATAATGTTACGTTCAATCCCACTTTTCGTTGGTAAAAGAGTAGCCCAAGAGTTGGCGGTGGGTGGTGATGACTAGCTGCCTTCCCTCTAGTCTTACACTGCTAAATTAGGGACGGCTAGCACAGATAGCCCTCGAGTAGCTTTGTGCGAAATTCCATAACAAACAAACAAACACTAAAAATAACAACTAACACACATTTTTTTACATATTTAACTAAAGTAATGAAATAAAAAATATCCACTATTTATAAATACAGGAAGATGTTAATTGTCTGCTATTTAGAAGCATACACACTCATAGTTCTCTGTTGAACAAAGTATCTATGTCTCTGTTCATTTTAATTTAGGGCAATAAAATAATCCACATAAAACATTTTCATCAAGAAACGTCTTAAAGTGTAAACTATATTCATTGTTTTTACCCTATATATAGAAGTTGCTCTATGGTCTCTAACAAACACTTAACTTATGTGGCTACTTACATGCCTGTCTCTACATTTGTGACTGCACTTGCCAGTTATAAATAGCCAATCCCAAACCCTAGTATGAAAATATTAAGTCTAGGTAGAGTTAAGGTCAGGTCATCTGAAGGTCCGGCATGGCCAGGTGGGTTAAGGCGTTCGAGTCGTAATCCGAGGGTCGCGAGTTCGAACCCCTCCTCGCACCAAACATGCTCTCCTTTTCAGCCGTGTGGGCGTTATAATGTGGCGGACAATCCTACTATTATTTGGTAAAAGAGTACCCCAAGAGTTGATGGTGACTAGTAGCCTTCCCTCTAGTCTTACACTGCTAAATTACGGACGGCTAACGCAGATAGCCCTCGTGTAGCTTTGCGCGAAATTCAGAAACAAAGAAACAGTTCATCTAACACTCTTAACAAATACCATCATAAATATTATTGTTTCTTCAGCTAGGTTTAAGTCATTTTTTTTTTAAAAGGGGCACGTATATTCATGTTCTTATGGAAACAACGACAGGAAAAAAAATAGTCACTCAATTTAAATATATACACATTTAATCATATAGACACTATGTAATCGTATGTAGTAATGTTTGGACATAATGATTAGCACGTTATTCAAACAACAAACAATATCTAACTTTAATTTTAAAAACAAACACATAAAAGGGACGCATCATATTATCTATCAGTATGCTAACATATACTTAATTATCTTTTACTACCTTTATAATCCAACATATTAATAACAACTGAAAATAGAAACTAGACTTTTATTTACGGTAAAACTTACACGTCACATTTATTAAAATAATGACGTGGTTGGGATCCGCTAATTCCATAAGCTGATTACAAAGATGGGCTACGGTTTTTGTTTTGTTTTGTTTGAATATCACTCAAAGCTGCTCGAGGGCTATCTGCTCTAGCCGTCCCTAATTTAGCAGTGTAAGACTAGAGGGAAGGCAGCTAGTCATCACCACCAACCGCCAACTCTTGGGCTACTCTTCTACCAACGAATAGTGGGGTTGACCGTCACATATAACGCTCCCACGGCTGAAAGGGCGAGCATGTTTGGTGCGATGGGCTACGGATCCTCTTAGTTTGTAAAAAGTGCACTTTGTGAAATAAGTAAAATTAACTAGATTACCAGTATCTTTATGCCATATAAACATACGTTACAGGTGTAACATTCAACTTTTACATCTTCTAAAAAAACATATATTTTAAATTTCATCTTTTATCAGCCAGCTTTTCAAACTTCCCGAAATTATTTCCAACAAGCGTCGAAGCGGCATCT
Organism: Tachypleus tridentatus; assembly: GCF_004210375.1. Classification (NCBI taxonomy): domain Eukaryota; kingdom Metazoa; phylum Arthropoda; class Merostomata; order Xiphosura; family Limulidae; genus Tachypleus; species Tachypleus tridentatus. The sequence goes on along the minus strand of NC_134831.1, from coordinate 130,970,254 downwards.
GTTGAGCATTGAAGCAGTTGTAAATATTTTTAAGTGAGGTTTTTTTTGTAAGGTAATAGTGAAAAACGTTTTTTTTTTGTAAATTAAAAAAACATTCTTGAAATATTAAACTTTGGTTGGAAAAAATACGTTAAAGTAATTTTATTACTTCATTATTTCAATATGAAATCTCTACTCATATTTTCTAAGGTTGTAAATTTCTAAGGTCGTAGCCGTGTTAACAAAGGTTTTTGTTTTGAATTAAGCACAAAGCAGCTACACAATGGGCTATTTGTGCTCTGCCCACCACGGGTATCGAAATCCGGTTTCTGCAGGAGGAGATAAAAGCATTTAACGTAATCTCACTATCTCATGCAAGTTAAATATTTAAATAATAGTAACACTTTGTAAAGAGAAAATTATGGTAATTATATATATACATTTTATTAAGATCGTATAGTTACAAACACCCTTTTCTTAAATAGTTCGCTTCTCAGTAGGTCAGTGATAAAACCCGAGTTGCGAATCTTCGTGAAGTATTGAACAAAAATAGCTTTTGCTTAGCATTCGATTTTAAAAACAAAAGTCCTTCCACTCTATTGGCTCAGTGGTAAGTGCGTCATAAACTATAGCAAAGCCATATACTGAAACATAGCAAAGCCACATCAGGCTATTTGCTTCGTTCATCGAAACACGTAATTTAGTGTTGTAAATTCGAAGGCTAATCGCTGTCCCACCGGAAGACGCTCAATGTTATGTTTGAGGGCTTGTCACGCTACAAATCTGGCTTCGATATCAGCATTGGGCATAACATAGATAACCTACTGCGTATATTTGCGCTTAGCAACAAATAAACATGAATATGGCTTGGCATAGTTTGTTACTTAATATGTTTGGCTCGAAATCCGCGAGTCTCGGGGTGGAATCCCATCAGCGAACACGCTCACCGTTTGGGCTGTGGAGGCATTATAATGACACGGTCAGTCCCTCTACTAGATAAGTGTATCCTAAGAATAACTTTGAGCGAAAGTCAACAAACGAAGCCAAAAAATTCTGGTAGTGTAAAATGGGAAGTTTCCTTAACCTATATAAAGAGTTTAATAGAAGATAAGTTGTAGATACCTCTGGACAAATGAACAAAATTTACTCTCTTATACACTACCGCACCAACAACATTTATAGATGTACTTCTGGAATGATGGTCGTATAATAATAATGATTCTAATAGAGAGCACACTGGATAAGTTTCTGGTATCATTGGCCCGGCATGGCCAAGCGTGTTAAGGCGTGCGACTCGTAATCTGAGGGTCGCGGGTTCGCATCCCCGTCGAGCCAAACATGCTCGCCCTTTCAGACGTGGGGGCGTTATAATGTGACGGTCAATCCCACTATTCGTTGGTAAAAGAGTAGCCTAAGAGTTGGCGGTGGGTGGTGATGACTAGCTGCCTTCCCTCTAGTCTTACACTGCTAAATTAGTGACGGCTAGCGCAGATAGCCCTCGAGTAGCTTTGTGCGAAATTCAAAAACAAACAAACAAACAGACAGAGAAGTTGGATAATTTCAGCTGTGGTTGAGACAATCACGTGAGTGTAAGCACAAGAGACAGATGCATGCACATATACAGACGAGGGTTGTTGTTTGAAAATAAAACAATTATGTTATTTATTTTCAACTGGCATTATTTTTATTTTTTTAAGGTATCCATTGAAAACTGAAATAGCCAGTTAGTTAAAGCACTGACTAGTCAGCCGGTACGTAAATTCGAATCATGTTTGATATTTTGTTTCTGACAAAAAATTTTTATTTATAACTTAACGTGTCAGCAGTTAAATATTATTTCATCAACTATAACAACACAAGGAAACTGTGTTTTCTTATATTTGGAAATGCGCCATCTGGCGATTAACCTGGTTGTCTCTGAGAGATGTTCAGACCACAGCTTGTTTTCCTTGTATTCAGAAACATGTAGAGGATATTCTGAACATCACTAGGTTTCACCACTTTTATAATGATATCATTTGAACGATATTTTCGAATATCAAATCCTAATATTTTGGGACGCCTTTAGCATTTCTTAGTTCACTGTTAGTTGCTTAAAAATATAAAGTATTTTGTGAAGAACTTGGGGGTCCATAGAAGAGGGTTATTAGTTTTTGAAATTGTGAATACCTTTATCGTTATCATAATGTCAGCTTTGTGATACCCTTCGTACAGTAAGGTGTTGTTGTTTTTTTTATAATCTAATATTTACCACCTCAAAGATATTCTGATTATTCCAGACTATCATAGCTTTATAAGCGTGTTTTGCTAAGTAATCCCTGGTTCATTTACTGTCTACTGTCATGATATTTGGAGAATATTCATAATAGATTTGATTTATATTAAGTTCATACTTTTTATGAGGAAAAAGTTCCAACTGCCACTAGACTCAGTCATTTTCAAAAACGAGTTATTTAAAAGATAACAATAATTCAGTTTTAAAACATGAAATATGAGAAATGTGTTAAGTGTTGTAACACTTCCTTCACCATAATGTTATTACATTCGGAAGACAGCTTGAATGTTCCTAAGCACGTGGTATGTTCCAGATATTCCCCAAGTTAACTAATGTTTAATTAATATTCGTTTTAAATTCATGTTGTGAAAAGTCATACAAAAATTAACTTTCGGTTATGAACAACAATAACACGTGATAATAAAAAACCGATCAGTCAATGGGGTATTACAGATAAGGTAAGGTTCTTAGGTTTGGTTTGGTTTTTGAATTTCGCACAAAGCTACACGAGGGATATCTGTGCTAGCCGTCCCTAATTTAGCAGTGTAAGACTAGAGGGAAGACAGCTAGTCATCATCACCCATCACCAACTCTTGGGCTACTCTTTACCAACGAATAGTGGGATTGACAGTCGCTTTTATAACGCCCCCATGGCTGAAAGAGCGAGCACGTTTGGTGTGACCGGGACTCGAACCCAGGATCCTCGGATTACGAGTCGAGTGCCTCAACGACCAAGGTTTTCCAAGCATTTGGATCAGAAAAAACAGGTTGAAAAAGGTGATAATTTAAAACAAATAGATCTTATTTAAGTAGCACCTATAGTCTAAGGTTGAATTACTATTAGGAGGTTGGATAAGCAGGTAACCTGCACGTGCTTAACATGAGTCACGAGTGTTAAATTGAATCCACGTTTCAAAAGCTCACTATTCCTTTCAGAATATGCTTGAATACGTTAATTTTGGATCCACAAAACCAACTATAAATAATATTAATATGGTTGTTACCTAGTTAAGCCTAAAATACTTGTTGATCTGTAGAGCATCAAAAGGTCAAACAAATACAACAGTACATATTTATAAGCTTTTTGTTACTTCTTCTTTCCATTCCATCGTCCAGAAATTCACTTTGTTCATAAATAAAAACTTTATGAAATATTTCGACAGTTCATGTATGAAAAACTCATAATTTGCATAAATTACCTATCATAATTATTTGCTATATGAGTGAACTTACTTTAAATACATAATTCTTGGAAGTTGACTATTTCTGAAATTAACCAAATAATTTTAATAAACTATAAACGTTCAACGTGGATAAATATAGAGTAAAATGTTTTTTACTAATTGGAAGTGTAACTCTAAATAACTGCTTACAGAATCGTGAGTTTTATAAGCGTTTGTCTCAAAATACTTTAATATTTTTAATACACCAGCAAAATATATAAAGTAAAAAGTATAGTTAGGAGTGTTGTTTGTCACGTGCTGAATAGAGCTATTATTTTCAAGCAAGTTCTGAGATTCATTGTAGAGAAATATACGACGACTTAAGAAAGTAAAATGATGGAGTGAAGTTAAAGGCCAATCTGTTTCTTTTTGTTTTTGATGAGGCAACATGTTGTGCCCTTTGACCCATGTTCTGTTGTTCAGAGTATGGTTGTTTTATTATGTTTAATCTGTTAGGTATGATGCTGGAATTCGTCGACATATAATCATTGAAATTTTATTTCGATACAAAATAAAATAAATTATATCATTATTATTGTAGTTCCAATCTCTTTATAACACATTTGACAATTCATTGTAGTCAGGCCCACTTATAAAAGAGCCCACTAACACTGGATAAATTAAACAATATTCAAAAACAAGTAGCCTTAAAAGTTATTTCAGCTGTGGTCTAATTAGCATTTCCAAGGGGTCAAGAAGTCAATGTATGTAAATGTGTGTGTGTTATTGGAGTTTAAGTAGTTTGATACTTTTTGCTTAACCTTGTGTGATTTTCACTCTATGGTCGTGACGTAGCTATGTGAGTTATGAGACCACGTAGATCAGTCCCTTGTGCAAGGTAGCTTTCGCAAACTTAAACAGCAAACCTCGACTCGGTAGTTTGGCTTTCCGTGTTGATCTTATCGAAGTCTAGTGCAATTTTCACGCCTTTAACCCAATGAAATAACCACATAAACACAGTAACAAGCCAAACATCTGACAGAAGGTCTCAGTGTTAAGTGAATTTGACCACAATAGCATTAAATTAAGGTGTTTTCAAGCGGCCCTCAACTGCTCTTGGCTGACCAACTGATAATGATCAGCACGTCAGTTATCTAAAGAGTTAAAATTAATCCATTACACGTTCCCACAAAGAAACTGACATGTTTAACAACAGTTTGCCTTGTTTATGTATTTTACTGGGGTCATCCAGCTGGTACAAGGCCCTGAGGTAGAGAATAAAGTTTTATTTAGGTTCGATCACCCACTTCCTGGCCTTACATGTAACTAGCCTTGCTATTTTTTGAATTTTGTTTAAAATATCTTAATTTCGAATTGTCTCACATCAAAAGAGAATTAATTAGATAATCAGACATATCAATATCCTATATAAAGTTTCAACATAAGAAATTACCACACACTTGTCAGATAAGTATTCAAACTAGATGTTTTCTTGAGCACAGTTTTGTTAATTTTGAAATCGTAGCTTTATGTTGTTTATATCAAAAGCACTCTTGAATAAGAACTAACTTGCTTTCTAAGAAGATAAAATACAGACACAAACAAAGAAAAAAACAAGCACACATATCTTGAAAAATCCGATATTGGTGTATATTATTTATCGATTAAAGGTATGTAAGACTGAAGTTACATAAATTTTAAAATGATTGCAGTTGTATGTGAATCCTTTTAGTTTTCGGAATGAGAAATTAATATTATTTAATTAGTGTTAAATGTTTATTCATGTAATGTGCATACCGCGAGATGGCTCTAGTGTAGATAACTATTTTGATGCAGAACTGGTAAAATATTGTTTAGTCAAAAACTACTATGCATATGAATCTTAATAAAGTAACATAAAGAGGTTTTATTGTAGCTATAAAAATGTGTTTTCACAGAGAGTTAGGATATTATTTTAATAAAATGAATATATTCATCCTAAAAAAAAAACAGAAAAAAAGACAGGTTTCATGGTGAGCTGAGTGGGTCTAAGAGTAAACTTGTGGTGGTACATATATTGTCCCCGCTAGTACAGCGGTGAGTCTACGGATGTACAATGCTAAAATCAGGGGTTCAATTCCACGCGGTGGGCTTAGTAGATAGCACCATGTGGCTTTGCTATAAGAAAACACACTCCCGCACACACTTACCTGTTTTGTAGGTAATGTCATACTTATTTTCTCTTATGTTAATTGGATTAATATCTTCGCTAACAATGATGAAGATAATACTAGGACAATTACGTTTATGAAGATATATTTGTGTTGTTAGCTTAATATGTTGTTTAACAATTAACTTAAATATCCTAAGCTGTACGAGTCTCTTGAGATATTATCCAAATTATGACTGAAAATATCACTAAGAGGGACAGCACATAATTGATGGTTCAATCCAATCTAATTATTATGTCCCTTCCCTTGCCAATGGATCGCGCTAGAATTCTAGGCCTGATTCTTCGCAATGGACAGAGAGCACACAACCCATTGCATAGTTATACGCTAGAAACATTCATGTAATTTCGATTACTTCGTTCCTGTTCACTTTATCCGTTTACAAGTTACCTTATTACATCTGATCTATATAAATGATTTGGTTCCGAGTTCCCGGCACAGCCAGATGGGTTAAGGTGCTCGACTCGTAATCTAAGGGTCGCTGGTTTGAATACCATTCGCGCCAAACATGCTTGCCCTATCAGCTGTGGGGCTTTATAATGTGACGGTCAATCCCACTATTCGTTGGTAAAAGAGTGCCCAAGAGTTGCTGATGGGTGGTGATGACTAGCTGCCTTTCCTCTAATCTTACACTGCTAAATTCAAACCAAACTGATTTTGATTGTTTTGAATTTCGGGTAAAGCTACAAGAGAGCTTTTGCGCTAGCCGTCCCTAATTTTGTCTCAGCCAACTGGGATTAGAGGCAGTAATGTTCGCGAATGCTTAGAAATAATAAAGTTTAAAAAAGATTATCACCCGCCCAGTGCTGGTAGTCTTATGTAGCTGCTATTTTCAGAGATCAAACTTTCTTGACTGGTCACTGATGCAGAGATGTGTGTGCGTGTGTGTAAGTTTTGTTATAGCAAAACCACATTGGATTATCTGCTAAGTCCACCGAGGGGAAGCAGAGATGTCCTATGAAGAACAAGAGTTTTCTTTGATGTTTGGTTTGAATTTCGCGCAAAGCGACAGGAGGGCTATCTGCGCTAGCCGTCCCTAATTTAGCAATGTAAGACTAGAGGGAAGGCAGCTAGTCATCACCGCCAACTTTTGGGCTACTCTTCTACCAACGAATAGTGGGGTTGACCGTCACATATAACACCCCTACGGCTGAAAGGGCGAGTATGTTTAATGTGACAGGAATTCGAACCTGCAACTCCCAGATTACAAATCATCTTAACCACCTGGCCATTGCCAGGCCCTGTAAAATAGTGACTTATCACCTTTTTTCCTCTCTCTTTCTCTCTTCATGTGTATACGTATGCACGTTCATATGCGAATGATGAAATGAGAAAGAATTGGTTTCTGTGAGGATAGCAGTTTTTGAATTATACTTTTTCGTTATTATTTTAAACTGATCCGTTAACGTGTTTGTTGAACTATCAAATGCAGGCAAAATCATCAGGGCCACCTGGACGCTTTGGTATAAAACTTGACCTCAGAACTAATTGTATGCTTAAAAACCGGTTTAGATTTGTATAATATGATAGTTTGTCTCGTGCAGCACGCGTGCTTGTCTCGTGGCGACTGCACTCACAGCAGCTTAGGTTTGATTGACATTGTTTTAGCCATGTTGACAAAGGAGTGCCCAGGAGTGTACGCGTCTCCACATATGTAAACAGTTATAAAAAAAATCCACACGTTGTTCGACTTAATCTCTTTGTTTGCTGAAAGTAATGGATGGTAAGGGTTCCAAGGAACCATAGGATTAACTGTGTGTTTGTATAGCACACGTGTGTACCGCTTAAGCTTATAGGAGATGCAATATGAAAAATTGAGCACTGTGGGACCTGAACCACTGATCTCACGCTATCTTTAATGGAGTATGCCGAGTAATACACAAACAACTGTTGATCCTGACTTTTCAAGATACCCTAATATAGAATAGGGTAAGATGGAGAGTTGAAAAATGACCTAGTAATGTGCTTAGTCGAAGAGAAAATGTGATAATAACTATAAATCAGATGTTGTTAATTTGATATATTTATTTAGTCATTGTGAGAGTAGTTCAGAGTTGAAACCCTTAAATAAAAGGAAAATGCCATAGTGTCTTTTGACATTTACATTGAAATAAATAAGAATGTTTACTTTTTATGAATCCTATCAAATCAGTGTCTAATTTTCGGAAACAGCAATACGTAAACAGAGAATATATTAACATTATGTAACAATACGATACTGTAAATAACCAGTTCAGTGTATTTTTCAAATTAAAATAGCTAATATCAGATTCATACTTTTTGTTTTCATTTTAATTTACAATAACGGGAGGTTCGAGAGGATCTGGTTGTTGGCAAGTGTTGTGATCCACTGGAGTGTGAAACATTGGATCACACAAGTGGAAAGACGTTATCCATATAAAACAGAATTATCAGATAAAATGAAGAAATGAGCAAGTATGCTCATATTAGGCTATTCCTGCCTGGTTAATTACAGTCAGTAATAACAAAATGGTGCCTGATTTCTATCGTACAAATGAACACAGAATCAAAAGCTGATACGTTTACACTTCCTGAAGACCAGGATCATACACTACTGACACTTGTGCAAGTTAGTACTAACAATCTAGACTGAACTATGCCGTTACTACCGCTAAACTGAAAACGACAAGGAAAATGTCATAGCTACTAGTTCCATGAATCACACTGAATACTAACTTTCCACGACAGTACTGGGCTGTATACCTGCATGATTTATCTTGTAGGCCACCAAGGCTCCATAAACTAAAGACAAAATAGAGTCATCATGCACACTGGAAACCACTAGAAACCTTTAAGAATTAAACATGAATTCAGACAAGTTTTGAATGGAAACATTGCGGGTTTTGCTCTTTATTTAAAGTACATATTTTTATTTTCTGATGTATTTAAAACATAATTTATGAAGTGAAAAATGGGCTCTGAAAGTTTTTATTAGCTTCCTTTAAATGGGTTCCAATCCTGGTCGCACCAAACATGCTCGCCCTTTCAGCCGTGGGGGCGTTATAACGTTGCGGTCAATTCCATTATTCGTTAGTAAAAGAGTAGCTCAAGAGCTGATGGTGGGTAGCGATGACTAGCTGCCTTCCCTCTAATCTTACAATACTAAATTAGGGACGGCTAGCGCAGGTAGCCCTCGTGTAGATTTGCGCGAAATTCAAAACAAACAAACAAACTTTTTAAACGGTCTGGTGCAAATATGGTTCAGATATGAGTAACTGTGGTCGTTTATCATTAACCTTGCCGTGCAGTGAAATGAGCAGTAAACATCTGGTGATTGTTAAACTTTGTAACACTGCTTCTTCTTAAACTATTATTCTGTTCCACGTTTTTGATATTTTTAGAAAAACAAAAAAAAAATTAAAGTTTAACTATTCACTCAACATTTTCCCCCATTAAACAGGAGAAAAAGGTTGAAACATTGTTGGATCATGAGCAGATTAAGTGGTTACTGAGCAACATAGGCCCGGAATGACCAGGTAATTAAAGCGCTAGACTCGTAATCTACTGAGTATACTTAACTAATATTAAAAGGTACAAGCCCTTAACTATAAATAGTAAAAATATTTACACTGTACCTCAAGGCTAGAACACGACAGTAAGACAATCATGATAAACTCTTCTGTACGGCCAGGTGGTTTAGGCACTCGACTCGTAATCCAAGAGTCGCGGGTTCGAATCCTATCGCACTAAACATGCTCGCCCTTTCAGCCGTGGGGGCGTTATAATGTATCGGTCAATCCCAATATTCGTTGGTAAAATAGTAGCCCAAGAGTGGTGATGACTAGCTGGCTTCCCTCTAGTCTTACACTGTAAAATTAGGGATGGCTAACGCAGATAGCCCTCGTGTAGCTTTGCGCGAAATTAAAAACAAACAAACATGAGATTTACTAGTATGAAAACATTTATTTTAATCTCGTATTGTCAGTACTTTGAGTCAGTTTCAAAGCCAGAAAAATAAATTAGTTGAACTCTGTAATACATCCAATCTTTTTATCGTGACATCTATCTAGTTATACACATATATATGTTTATAGAACTGTGATATATTTCATTACGATTTTTTGTATAGATGTAAATTATTCATGTTATCATGTTTCAGCGCATGAAATCTTCCAGCTAGAGGTTTCGTTAAAAATTCAATAATATCTCCATATTAGAGAGCTAAGGTTCATTAAAGCTAATGAACAATTTTTCTATTGGTTCAAAGTAAATACTCAGTTATCAATTTGTGTCTAGTTAGCTACAAAGCTAAATTTTGTGTGTTCTGGAGAGTTAGAACATAAGATATAACTAATATGGTTTAAGTCTGCTTGTATTGTTTTAGAAGAAACAACGATAAATAGATAACAAGAGAACTGTTCTACTAAACATTCTGTCAGTGTTCCATTAAAGGCTTAGTGCTTTTTTCACATATATAAATAGGAGCAAGTTATTTCTGGTATAAATCATACCAAATTTATCAGAGTTCTAAAATATATATACACATTTAACTATATATATATATGTGTGTCTGTATGGAAGTGAGATATAAAAGATAATTATCCCTTTGCATGGTTAATTTTACGCTATGATTTATGCTAAAGTTCTTATTTCCTTTCATGGACTTCTTATGGACTTGGAATCTGGAGTCTATTGTCCATAATCCATTTCCTTCGTGTAGGAAGCAATAGAATGGCGCGTTCGAAAACCCCTATGTTTGTTGTTTACCATAGGCAAACAACCGTGCATACCTACCCAAGCTCTGTTTGAAAATATCAGAATAGATGCTATTCGTTCCTATGGTAAAGCATGTTCGCATGCAGAGTTTGACGGATCATTCACTTCTTGCTCCCTTCTAATATTCTAATAAGTTAGGTTACATTAATATTAAATCTAAACACGTGGATATTCACAAGATATTGAATAGATAACTAGGGTTTATAATATTTTGGATTTATATTTATTTAAATCGTATATCTGGTGACATAGCATTTATCTGAAACGTAAATTAGTAGACGCTCCTTTATAATAGTTTTTGTTTTACAGTTCTGTGACATTACACTGTCTAGCACAGACATTACAGATTGAAAACCAAAATGTTGATATGGTCCTAAGCTAGTCTTGACAATTCATTTGAAAGACCTGTTTACAGAGCATTTTTACTGTTTGGAGTCAGTTGACGGTTGAGACACTTCTCCAAAGAACATTTGTTACATGTTCCATAAAATTAAAGTCAACACGCATGCCAATTAGTCAATAATCTCCTTTCAAAGAAGTTCATCATACTGGAGGCAGGTATTATGATCCATAGACTGATGTTGAGGCCAATTGCACCAGTTTCTAGTAGTATAATTGTTCATAGGATGTGGCCTTATAATATGTGGCATTAATGGTATTATTCCGTAAGGTGTAGAGGTCGTTACGTCTAACAGTGATTATTCCTACACACAACATATTTCAAAGACTAACATATGTATTGCTTTCCTATATTAAAATAAGATTGTACACACACACACACACACACACGTTGGTTCTTAAACCTTCGGTAGCTCAGCAGTAAATCTAATAGTTTATAACACTAAAACTTGGGTTTTGATGCTAACGATTGATAGAGCACAGATAGATGTCTGTACGTTTCTATTTAACAACGAAACGTATTTCTTAATTCTTTGCGAATAACTGGAAACTTGCTCTCTAGCTGAAGAGTAAAGCTATTACTGCCATTGGTTAAGGGGAAGTATTCTTGTCTGTTGTGTGCTGTGAGAGATATGCAATTCATTAAATCTTTAACACACAAGTCTGCCTCGATAAATATTATTCTAACGTATTTACATCGATATGACATCCACAGGCAACAGCGAACGTATGATTCAGTCTCGAATAAGGTATCCTATGATTGCAACAAAACAGTATCGACAGATAGCAATCGCGTGCTTGCATTGTAGATAAGAGTTTGTCTTGTCAAGTAGTCCAATATGATTGGCCTTAGATCTTCTAATGACAAGTGTTTCAAGTTAGCAACAACTCAGTGTAATTAACTGGTTTCTTTTTATCCGGTCACTCTTTAAATAAATTTATTATTCATATACTAGCCTTTACCTCTAGCTATGATTCGTGAAAATATGGAACAATTGAAACTGTTATTCAATTCAAAACAACAAATAAGATGCAACTTGAATAAGACCACCACATATAATTCAAAATCTGAATGACAGATTATTCGAATTTCAGATCACAAGACAGAGGGCACTGATCACGTTAATTGATATCGTTTTATAGCTTATTCCGATGTGTTATAAGTTAACTAACTGTGAGTATCTTTAACTGTTCTGTGACACTTTCACTACTTTTTATACACACATAGAAATAATAAAAAAACTTTGATCAATAGCAGACAGAGTGTTTTATAAGTAAACACGTATCAATACAATCAGTCTGAGCATTCTGTAACAATAATTATGAATGAGAAGTCGTTTCAGACTACAACAGAACAACGTTCGTTTTCTGTGTAGAAACGACATATCACACAAAACATTTAATAAATACTTTAGGACACACATTGTGAATAGTTTGGTTTAACTGTTGTCAAACATAAAGCTACACTATCTGAGTTATCTGTGCTCTGTCAACCATGGGTATCGAAACCTGGTTTCTAGCTTTGTAAGTCCGTGGACATACTACTCTAATACTGATAGGGGAATGCAATAAACTATATGAAGAGAATGAATCTTATTGGTAGATACAATGAAGAAAATAGTAACTTATAATTACATTTCTTGACCAGTTTATTAACTTAAGTGTACAAATGAAAAAAACAACAACAATAATTATTCGAGGGTTTTTGTCCAATTAGTAAATAGTTTATACAGATTATTATGGTATGCAAAGGCTTAAGAAGATCATCTAGGTGTAGATAGACAAATATAACAAAATCAATCGTTTTAGGAGATTAGTTCAATGCAAGAAGAATAAAACCTAACAACCACACAAACATTTTGTGTCACATTTTGCTTTCTTAAGTTATATCTGTTTACAATTAAAAATAACAAAAGTTGTGGATTCAGTAGTTATATTAGCCAAGGATAAGAGTGTATATTGAATTATTATTTCCTGTTCGGTATTATTTTAATATACAGATGTCCCTTCTGTTGTATATCTCACTGTAAATTAACTGGCGAATAAAACTGTAGCTTATAGCAACCATTTCTCTTTAGAGTGTAAAAAGAGTGATGATTCTCTTCCATTAATACCAGCACATAATCCCACCTACTTAAGTTCTAACCAGGTGGTTAAGGCGCTCGATTCCTAATCCTTTCAGCCATGAGGGCGTTATAATGTGACGGTCAATCCCACTATTTGTTGGTAAAAGAGTAGCCTAAGAGTTGGCGATGGGTAGTGATGACTGGCTGCCTTCCCTCTAGTCTTACACTGCTAAATTAGGGACAGCTAGCGCAGATAGTCCTCGAGTATAGAAGGGCTATGTGAGCATAATAGTGCCTAATTTTAAACTGAAAGACTCAGAGGAAGGAAGCTTCACAATCAACATTATCTTTCGTTGACTTTTAGGCTACCTTCGTCTGTCTGAGAACTGGGATTTGAGCGTCGCTTTTATATAACAACAATGACCTCAAAACGTGGGGAAGGGAAACAACAACACATAATTCTGCAGCAAGGATCGCGAGCCCTGAATCCTCAGATCAATCCATAGTTAAGGTATTAACCACTAGGTCACGTTCAGCTCTTATCGTAACGACGCGTCCGAACTTTATGGAGTCCTTTCTGCTGCACGTTCAAAAGACGACCAGGTGCTCACCGATACGTTAGAAACTTCTTTAGTGTAGCAATTAAACGATAAACGTTAGGCTTGTTTTGGACAATCCGTTTAAATTTTGTGTAAGCTAATTAGTATGCATTAGAAATAGCCAGGTGTCGCTCACGAAAACCATACCTGCACAAATGATAAACAGAATAAATGATTAAGTGAGGTGTGAAAATATTCTTTCATAATGATCCGCAGAAACTACACCAAAGTCCGTGATAGAAAACGCTGAGCGAAGTTTGCTCGTTACAAGTACTCTACCAGGCACACCTGGTTAAGATTGAAAGAAAGTGAGGATGTTTATTTCTCCTGCTTTTTATAAAGACAAAGTCGCACATCTCTTTAAACAAATAGTTTGCTCTTCACTTGAACTTGTCTGTAGGAACACCTGCGATCAGCTCTCTCTTACCGATGTCTCCTGTACTCATGACTTTGGAAGCCGTTTCTCTGATGCAGTTTTGTGGTTAGTTTTCGGCTTACAACTCTGAACTGCGTTGGTAGTAAAAAAACAAAGCCGTGAAAAACCTGCCTTCTATTAAATATTATTATGTGATTTGTAATTAAAAGTAAAAAGTCTTAAAACACTCGCCTTTTGTATCGTGGAATATGAAATAATGAGTGATGAAAAATTTTTTAAAAATTGCAAAGTTGTTGTTTTTGTTTGTTTTTGAATTTCGCGCAAAGCTACACGAGAGATTTCTGCACTGGCCGTCCCTAATTTAGCAGTGTAAGATTAGAAGAAAGGCAAGTAGTCGTCACCACCCACCGCCAACTCTTGGGCTACTCTTTACCAATGAATTGTGGGATTGACCGTCACATTATAACGCTTCACGGCTGAAAGGGCGAGCATGTTTGGTGCGACGGGGATTCGATCCCGCGAACCTCGGATTACGAGTCAAACGCCTTAACCCACCTGGCCATGCCGGGCCACTTGCAGAGTGAATGCTCTTTCTATGAATTAGAAAGAAACTACATGCTTTTAAAAATATTGAAAAAAATTTAACTTATAAGGTGCAATATAAGCACAACATATCCAAGTGGCTAGGGCGTTTGACTCGTAATTTGTGGGCTGCATGTTCGAATCCCTTCACACAAAACATGCTTATCCTTGCAGCCGTAAGGGCGTTATAATGTACCGGTATATCTTACTATTATTTAGTAAAAGAGTATTTCATGAGTGAACGGCGATGGGTGGCGATGACTAGCTGCTTTCATTCTAGTCTTTCACTCCTAAATTACTGCAGATAACCTTCGTGTAAACTTGCTTGAAATTCAAAACAAAACAAACAGAGAAAACTGTTGTTCTTCATACGACATCTCTGCCTCTGTATTCAGTCAAGAACGTTTGATGTATAGCTCTCTGAGGACTGTGTCCACCTTAAACTACAAGCTTTGGGTGGGGTGATAATCTTTATTAAACATTATTTCTAAGGGTTAGCGAATATTATTGGCTTTATTACCCCATTGTTTTCTCTTGTGCTGTAGTTTAAGTATATGTTCTACTATTGCCGAATTTTTAGTTCTTTCATTTTTTACACATCCTGCTAAATGATATTTTAATTTATTTTTAGTCTGTCCTGTATAAACAAAAATATTTTACTCTATATTCAAAGCAATGAATAAGATAAAACAACATTTAGGTAATAGTAATGTAATCATAATATACAGTTAATGGGAAAAGTTGGAATTTATAAAATTGAACATGCAGATGGAAGTGTGAGGGTGGTTTTGGTTATAAATAAGCACATAATGGGCTATCTGCGCTCTACCCACCACGAGTATCAAAACCTGCTTTCAGCAGTGTGAGTTTGTCGAAATACCACTGTGCCACAATAAAGCAGGAACTGTGCCACCAGGGAACAAGAAGTCAGGGGACCATCACATCATTCCTAATTTACTTCAATGAAAATTCTAACTTCCAATCTGCCAAAATAATAAAAATCCTTCAAATACAAACTCCTTCGTGATCATATCCATAAAAAATACAAACTGTTATTAAAACTATTTCCCAACAACATCAGCTGTTTAAAAACAATTTTGACTAAAAATGATTAAGATTTAGTTTTCCAACTTTTCAATATCAATGTTATCAATCATTTAAAAAAGTGAATGAAGGACATTTTTAAAGATATAAAAAATCACGTAAATCATGTCTTTAAGTGAACAGGCCTACTTGTCTTCCGCTCCATTACGATGTAAACAAATAAAAAAACTCGTTTTTAACCTTTCCAATCGCTAGTTGTCCACTAATGATATTAAATTCTTAAAAAAATTAAATTCTTAAAAAACCTTTTCAACTTTGTTAATGCACCCAGAACTTTTCCTACACTTGGATTTCAGACATGAGCAGAATACTTGGCTAGTAAAATATATATATATATATATATACATTAACGTTTTAGTTCATCAACTAAACACATCTCGTGTGGATTTAAATTCTTACAACATCATTTAGGAAGTGTTCTATAAATCACTCTCCCCGAAATTAGAGTTACCTATTTTGTCTTTTCCTAAAATTCAAGAAATAACCAAATCACTGTCCCTGAAATCTGGAGTTACCCATTCTTCTTTTCCTAAAATGCAAGAAGTAACCAAGTCACTCTCCCCGAAACCTAGAATTACCCATTCTGTCTTTTTCTGAATTTCAAATATAACCAAGTTACTCTCCCCGAAACCTAGAATTACCCATTCTGTCTTTTTCTAAAATTCAAGAAATAACCAAATTACTGTCTCTGAAATCTAGAATTACCCATTCTGTCTTTTCCTAAAATTTTAGAAGTAACCAAATCACTCTTTTTGAAACCTAGAGTTACCTATTCTGTCTTTTCCTGAAATTCAAGAAATAACCAAATTACTTTGAAGTTATTCGCAATGACGACTAATGTGTATCCTAGATAAGACAGTTTTCTCACTCCAATTCTTATGTTAACTACTGGCTAAAGAACAATAGGTTTGATTTAGGAAAAACTTGTTTCAGAGTTTCTCTTCCTAAGTCGACTGCCATTTGGCGTGAAGCCATGTTTTGATCGAAGGACTATAGTCCACATATGAGAGAGACACAGATCTGAACATGTCAGAGCAGATAGACTTAGCTGTGGTGTTAGCAAGCTCGTTCCCACAAATACTGTCATGGCCAGGTATTTAGAAAAAATAGATAGAAATGGACGACAGAGGAAAGTTTGTCAGTCTCTTCTGGATGTCCAAGAGAACAGGGTGAGAAGTCACATTTAAGTCAGTAGAGAGCTGAGAGAGCTAATGGAAGTAGTACAGCTAGTGTATTTCTTATCTTATGGGTGATCCAAGGCAAGATACATGACATACAACTAGGTAGTAAACACAGAAACTGTATAGGGCGATCCTGTAAGCAATCACTAAAACACATCGAACCATAGTAGAGCCAACATAGTTACTTGGTTTCAATGAATGGTTCAAAAGACGTTTGGCAAAGAGACGATGGTACTTCCAAGTCCAAGTATCTGTCCTTCTCATGTGACTAAAATAAAGGTCACGTTTTTGGTCATTAAAGTATGAACTGATTAGCATGCTCAAAAACAACATCCAGTGACATACCAAATTCAACCAGTTAGGCCTGGATACGAAGGCCAAATGGAATAATGGCAGACCACTGATTCTTAAAGAACAAGCCCCCTGAAGAAGGAATACACAACTTCAGGTAGAATAGCATGATAAAGATTCAAAGCTTGTGAGGTTATGGCAGAGTAAGTTGCAAATATTTGAGGTGAAGAGGAGGTTCAATAGATCTTAGTGTACAGATTTTGGACTTGTGTAATGCAGAATGGTCCCAAGCAGAGCCGAAACTCCAGATGATATTTAATGTCTAACATATACAAGGCAGAGAGACTCTCTAGATGAACCGTAGACCATAGTACACATTTGATCATATGAGGTTATAATATATCTTGAGAATGAAACATTAATTCGCTCCCCAAGAGGTGGAAATGAGGACAAGGAAGACTTCGGTACCATTGTATACGTTACACAAAACTGTTTAATGACAGAAATAAATGTGAGCTTATGGTAAAAATATTTTGCAAAAACTTAGTCTCAGCCACCACGGGAATAACGTCACCACCAAAATGGAGCTCGTAATAAGGATTCAAACAACAATTTTAAATGAAAAGAAGGCGAAACCGTTTCCCAACAAGAGAGTGAGAACAATCTGAAGCTACTACTCAATAAATCTCATAGTCAATAACCGACAAGAAATGTAGAAGCCATTAACATAGTCCGTATTAGAAACAGTAGGAAGAAGCTGTTCAATGATAATATTAACCTAAATACTGAAAAATATGACACTCAAGATAGAACTCTGAAGGATTCAAAGTTACTACGAGACGGAACAAGATGCACTTGAAATTCCTGTCAAGTAGAAACGTTGTAAGTAAAAATTGGCAATTGGCAATGTTACCCATAGAAATGGGGTCCCTTAAAAATTTTATATCTCCACATAGTGTCGTAAGCCTTCTCAATATCATAGAAAATGGACACAAGATGCTCCATCTTGAAGAAGACTTCTCTAATTAAAGTTTCAAGATGAAGTGGGTGGTCCACTGTGAAGTGCATCAACAAAATTCACAACAGATGGTTAAAAGGAGGTTGTTTGATTCATTCATCCAAACAAGATAGACATTAGCCATCGACTTCAAAACCTTACAGAGACAGCTGGTCAAAGTAAAAAGAATAGAATGAGAAACATTTCATAATGAAAAACCATCACATTCGATTGGTGTGCCAGCCGAATGATGAAATGATTAAAATTTCTCCAGCGTAAATGGACAGTTTTAATCATAGAGAAGATCTGTCTGAAAAGAAAGTGGCAACTGCTTAACCTCCATCGTGATGGCCTAAAAGGTAGGGGAAGAGGAAAAAGTGGTGTAAAGGTAACAAAAGTACTTCCCATATGTGGCAGGGATGTCTTTGAATATCAGCAACTTTCTGGCAATTGGAGAGTAAGATTGAATGAAGATGGGAAGCATATTTCTCACTAACCTTCCAAACTTATCTACATGACCTTGTAACTGGTGGCAGAAGAGATACTAGTAATAAACATAATCCAAGATTCCTTCTTGCTTGATGTCTGACCGGTCTGGCATGGGCACAAACCTGTGGAAAATTAATGCAGTTGTAAAGTGTGAAATACGTGAAAAAGGGTATCTCAGGCTGTTTTTTGGAGCCTACCGGCAGTCAGGAGTCCACCTGGGACAAAGAAACCAGGAAAACCATGTCAAAGTTTTAGGAATTTAAGGAGTAACTGCTTGAATAATACACTAAGTTACTGCAGGATAAAATTCAGAAAGAGAATGGCCAAAGAGAGCCAGTTAGCTAGCTCCGGCTTCCACCATGAAACTCAAGCTGGGTGGCATTAACTGTGGCCGAACTCTCTCAAAATAATGGAAAATTATCACTGCCTCTTGGCTTGTTGTTCACCCTCCAAGAAAATGAGGAAGACTGAAGTGATGGAATGACCAACGGTGATACAGAGAGCTACAGGCTCCACTATGATATTGAATAGCACAGACATGGTGGATATATGCTGGTAAACCAGCAGTGTCACACTTTCATGAACTTCTCCATCACACAACCTGTCATTCTGCTAAAATGTGGCAGGATCGGCAAATCTGTGAAATGTTTCTTCTAAGGAGAGACATGTAGGATGATAGGAATCAACGAAGAGCTTAATGTTATCTAAATAAGAACGAAATCCTTGACATTTCTCCTGTATAAAAATGGCCATTTTTTACTTGGAAAGAGGAAAATTGTGTGAAGAACTCTTTTGTTTGCGACAAGACATTTGTATTTAGTGCTAAAAGGTCTGTCAAACTTTACGAAACCTGTCCGTCCTAGGCTGATGGGAGTGATCTCTGCGAGATGAGAGAGATTATAGTAACTAAATACATAACTGAATAATGGTTCTATACCTCGAGGTCAAAGGAGGTGGACCTGAGGGGGGAAAGAAACAGAAGTAGATGTAGACTTGTCAACTCTTGAATCCACGGACTCTTTGTATGATGCCATATACATTCTGTGGGAAGCATAGAAAGATCTGTCTACACTCCCATTGTGGTAGTGGAATAGAGTGCAGAAGCATATGTCTAAGGTGGAAGAGTATTCAGTTCTCCAGATAAGAGATGTTATTAACAGTGTGTGATCTTTGTATCTCTTTTCCTTCCAACTATTTACAGCAATAATTAAAGAACGAGAGATGGAAACCACCACAACTGATGCAGTGAAAGTCAACTGATGCGTCGTGCTTACCTTGACAAGGTTTTTGTTAGCAATTTCGCGCAAGGGCTACGTGCGCTAGCCGTCCATAATTTAGCAGTGTAAGGGCGAGTATAGTTGGTGTGGCGGGGATTCTAACCCGAGACCCTTAGATTAGGAGTCAAATGTCTTAACCACTTGGCCATGCCGGGCCCTTTTATAACGTGGACACGAAAAGATGTAGAGTGCCCAAATCACTGACACTGGAAACGTTTGAGATGTTTAAAAATGTAGGGCCCCATCTTACAGCTAAGATAACTCACCTTGATAGAAACAGGAGATGATGACGTAAACACCAAAACAAAAACCTGGGTGTTTTGCATATTTTCGTCTTTATGAGTACATATACATTGTACAGCTGAAATTCATTGTCTGAAGAAACCAGCGAGAACCTCCAACTCAGGGGTGGTAAGTAAATCCATTTCAACAATTATTCCATGGAAAGTGTTCAAAGTAGCATGTGGAGTAACCTTAGCAGACATATCCTTGACTGACTTTGACTTCAGGAAAGGTCACTGTGTTATATTGTAGATCTTTTTAGTAAGATGTCATCAGAACATAACTTCTTGGCTGACTTTGGTGAGCCAACAATCTATTTTAATTCCTTATAGATGGAAAGGGGAGACATTTGCTCCAAATATTTTGCAAGCAGAAAATGAAGACTTAAAAAAAGGGGTACATGAACACTTGGAGGTTGTGACTGTAGAATAAAGACATTCACACTGGATGCTAACCCTAACTTTTTTTTTTGCTGTTTCAGGAGAGAAGTTGTTTATAACAAACAGTGAATATTGAAATCCCACCTACCCTTAAAGAAGAAGTTTCATTAGTATTATGAACAAATTATTATACACAATATATATATATATATTTTTAGTCTCTCTATGTATGTCCCCTATGGGAGACTATTTAACAACTTATAGCTCACATATCAAAAATGTCGAAACTAAATAAGATCAACAAGATATAATATTTGTAATGTATTTTACGCATCTCTAATAACGTTATGGACAACTCATTATGCACACATAATATTTTCTTTTAATTTGTAAAGTTATGTGATTCTTTTATGCACGTAAGCTTCGGCTTACTAAAACCCTAAGCGCTAAATAAAGTCAACATGATATAGTGTAAGGGGTATTTTGTAATTTACGATATCTATCTCACAAGCAAGAATTTAGGTTAGTGTTATGCCGCTGTGCCACTGGGGGGCGCGGAAGTCTGCGGACTCACACTTCTGTTTTGTTTTTGGAATTTCGCACAAAGCTACTCGAGGGCTATCTGTGCTAGCCGTCCCTAATTTAGCAGTGTAAGACTAAAGGGAAGGCAGCTAGTCATCACCACCCACCGCCAACTCTTGGGCTACTCTTTTACCAACGAATAGTGGGATTGACCGTCACATTATACACCCCCCACGGCTGGGAGGGCGAGCATGTTTAGCGCGACGCGGACGCGAATCCGCGACCCTCGGATTACGAGTCGCACGCCTTACGCGCTTGGCCATGCCAGGTCAGCTCACACTTCTAAGAACCGGGTTTCGATACCCGTGATGGGCAGAGCACAAATAACTCATTGTGTAGCTTTGTGCTTCATTCTAAATAATCAATCAATCAACCAGATTTTCGAAACCAAACAATAAAATTTAAAAGGTTGTTTTGTGTTATACTGAATATACTGCCTTGTAGAGGATATTTGTATTATATTGATAACAAGTAAAAACATTTTGCAAAATTCATGTTTGTTTGTAATACTGCTTAAATTTTTCTTTGCCTTGTATCAGTAAATGTATTTAGCAATTGACGGTAAATGTACCTCGAACACGTCTTATAACGTGCAACAAAACTTTTCCGTGGGTCCCCCCACTTATAACTACAAGGATTGTGTTGCACTTTGGGTCATTTCATCCTGTTTCTCTTCATTATAATTCACATGGTTATGTAAAGAAATTATTGGTAGGGTTCCGGCCGGTGACCTGTCCTTTATTGGCGAGTTCCAGTTTCGTTCCGGTCGGAGTTCCGGCTTTTAGTACATCCCACAGAAACTTATCCCAGATCCAGTTATTTTTGCCATTTAATCTCTTGCTGGTCAAGTCTACCTAGCCTGTTTCATTTGTTACTATATAAGATATTTTCCGACTCAACGACGACAGCTGTATATCCCGTGTCTCATTTCGCAAGTATCACATAAACAAAAGAATTATACTTTGTGTAACTTTGCACCTTACGGTATAAGAGGATTACATAAAGAGATCTGATGCAGTATTTACTGAGTTATATAAGTTAAGTATATATATGTGTATGTACACAGACACAGATCGTATCACAGTCCAGTCAACAGGAGAATATTGAATGAGGAAACGTGGATATAATAAATTTTATGACTTAAGCAACACCACGTGATTATAAAGCTCGTGCTCTACGCACACCTCGGATAATCTCAATGCTACTATTTAGTTTGTTATTGTTTTGGCTTCACTTCAATTTATCTCAGGTAATTCTCTACAACGTAAAACAACCAGTTTTTATGTTCACACTAATTGGGTCCTTTCGTTTCGATATGTCACGGATAATGACTGCACCAATAACCGCGGACTGTTTTCAGTTAATGGTGTGCGATAAGAAAAACAAACGTTTACTTTTTATAGACGTGTCTTTAACCAACAGTTCAAGTATTTATATTATGCTCGAAAAAAGGTCGATTAAAATATGTATAATTTTCTACAGAACTTAAATATCAGTGTAGTATTTGAATGTTAAACCTAAGTAAATATACGAGGCTTATGATATTACATTTATTTTCAGAGAAATAGATTCAACGAAAAGAATGGCTATTGTTCGTGTTTGTTTGGACAACGAATACAACGCTCAAAAGTGTCTGTTTATATATTTGCTGACAACTAAAAAGCTAGTGAAAGTAGTAATAACAATTCAGTACAGTTTCGCTGGCAAAAAATAAGAAAAGAAAACTGCACTTGTGATTGAAAAAAGTAAATCTCTTTGCTTTATGATTATTGAGAACGCAAACTTAGAAACAAATTAATTAAAATATAAAATTTATTAAATTAGCAGCTATAAACATGGTGTCATTTCAATGCGTTTATGTATGAATTAAGTATCATGTAAGCAGACCCGGCATGGTCATGTGGGTTAAAGCGTTCGACTCATAATTTGAGGGTCGCGGGTTCGAATCCCCGTCGCATCAAACATGCTCGCCTTTTCAGCCGCAGGCGCGTTATAATGTGACGGTCAATTCCACTATTCGTTGATAAAAGAGTAGCCCAAGAGTTGGCGGTGGGTGGTGGTGACTAGCTGCTTTCCCTCTAGTTTTATACTGATAAATTAGGGACGGGCAAGCGCAGGTAGCCCTCGAGTAACTTTGGGCGAAATTCAAACAAACACAAACTGACGAGATAATGATATGTAATATTTAAAAGTTTACTGAGCACAGTATATTCAATTAGCTGTTGTATTTATTTCTTATATAATTTAGTAGCTTGTTTTGATCGAATTTAACCAAAGTTGAAGTAAGTTTCTTTTATTGAATTTGAACAGGGACATTAACTGTTTTTTTTCTTTACTTTACGTAACTTTGTACCTTAAGGTACAAAAGAATTAAATAAAGATCTTTTGCAGGTTTACTGAGTTTTGTCAAATATTTATTACATATATACACACATGCAGAGAAAGAAGAGAAAACATTGATTGTTCTCATGCTTGTATCATGTTACAATCCTGATAATAACAATCATAAGAAGTTAAATATCTCTTGTTTCTTTCTGGTTCCTTTAACACAAAGCTATAGAATGGGCTCCCTGTGCTCCTTTCATCACATAAAATCGAACCCTGAATTTTAGCTTTGTAAGTCTGTAAATTTGGCACTTACCCACAGAGCGACACGAAATGTCAACATCACGTGTGCTCTAAACTTTATTGTAGTATTATTAAATAATGTGAGACCAAATAGTCTGCATTTATAACTACCTATTAGCATCATAGTTAATAGATAAATACCAGCTTTGAGTATAATTTATTTGTCACAAAAATATTGTTTAAATCTAACATCTTTATAATATTGTATAAAACTAACATCTTTATAATATTGTATAAAACTAACATCTTTATAATATTGTATAAAACTAACAACTTTATAATATTGTATAAAATTAACATCTTTATAATATTGTATAAAACTAACATCTTTTAATATCGTATAAAACTAACATCTTTATAATATTGTATAAAACTAACATCTTTTTAATATCGTATAAAACTAACATCTTTATAATAATGTATAAAACTAACATATTTTAATATCGTATAAAACTAACATCTTTATAATATCGTATAAAAACATCTTTTAATATCGTATCATACTAACATCTTTATAATATCGTATAAAACTAACAAATATCTTCAAATCAAGCGGAATTTCCTTAAAATATACAATGATTCTAATAACGTTTCTTACGAGATAAAAAGTTTTGTCAACTTTTCCTATGACGATAAAGCTCTTCTAACTTTTATTATAATATGCTAAACGTTCATCATCTTATGAAATATAAACCTGCTAACAAGTTTTCTTATGACATACAAAGCTTTTGTCAACTTTAGTTATGAAGATCAAAGCTTTTGTCAAGTTTTCGTGAGAGACAATTTTTTGTTAGCTTTCCTTATACAATAGAAACTTTTGTCAACTTGTCTTACGATATACGAACTTTCTGTCATCTTTAGTTCAGAAGTACACATTCTCTGACAGGACAACTACTGCATAGTAATCACTTATTTCACACATGCTTCAGGTTGTTATTTTATTGATAATATAAATACTTGGAAGTCTCACGTTGTAGATATAGATGTTTATAATACTTAGTTTCTGTTTTTTCTCAATAATTTTATTTGTTTGTTTTGAATTTTCGCGAAAACAACAACGACGGCTATCTGCGTCAGCTGTCCCTAACTTTTGCAGCTACACATCACCATCTACCATCAACACTTTGGCTATTCTTTTACCAACGAATAGCGGAATTGGCCGTTACATTATAACGATCCCACGGCTGAAAGGTTGAGCATGTTTGGTGTGACGAATATTCGAACCGCGACCCTCAGATTACGAGTCAAACGCCCTAACCACCTGGTCATTTCAGGCTGTCTCCCAGTGGCACAGAGGTATGTCTGCAGACTCACACAGCTAAAATCGGGTTTTGAAATCCATGGTGGGCAGAGCACAGATAGCCCATTGTGTAGCTTTGTACTTAATTCTAAACAAACAAACAACCAAACATTCAGGGCTTCTTAACTATTTAGAGTACAGTGTATAAAGTATATTTTCTTTATTGTTTTATATAATATCCTTCTTTGAGATCGAAAGTCAATGACCACTTTTAAAGATGTTTAATGACCAGTTCAATTCTCCTTCTGACTTGGTAAATTAACTCTAGATCCAGTTTTCATTAATGTTAAAGGTTAGATCGTTTGTTAACATATAAACTTTGGAATATTTTGTAGTTTTTCCTGTCTACGTTAACATCAGTCTTCATTAACCATCCAAGGATCGGCGGCAAGCTTAAGAAGAACTACGCTAAAATTCGGACCTCGATCCCGACGGTGAGAATAACATAGGTTATATTTGCGCTCAAGAAAAAAAAACTATGCTTAAATTTATAAATCAAATTTATTTTTGTCGGTTCTTAAATAACTGCACCGCTTCTAAAATAACAAATTTGAAAGTGGTGTGTGTGTGTTTTTTCTTATAACAAATCCACATCACGCTATCTACTGAGTCCACTGAGAGGAATACCATATACATACCGCTGTACTAACGGGGGGGCCGAACTTGAAAGGGAACGTGCATCTTGTTGAATTAACGTTTCAGTATTCCAGCTGTTTTGTTTTTTATTTACCGAGAAAATGACGAAACGAAATCATCACGAGGGTATTGCATGTCCTGAAGAAGTCTAATTTCAAAACTAAAAGAAAATGGGTGAAATTTGTTGACACATAACACTGCACAACAATTTTTTTTTTTTAAGTTTTTCATCCTGAAAAGTTTTTGCTGATTGTGACAGATACCTGGTGGGTATGCACAAATATAGTTTTGGTTTTGCTTCATCACGTAGGAACTCTGAGAAATAGACAGTTAACTGTTTACCGGAAATAACGTATTTAATTGCGTTTATGTTTCTAATACACTATTAAGTTCAACATAATTAAAAGTGTGTTTTGCTCCTGATTTTTGTTTGCATTCAATGTCCGGTGCATCACGTTGCAGTGTCCAACAATAGTCAGCAAGCATTGACGGATTCAAGTTGCCCTGATATCGTTTTTCCATTGTAGCAATATCCTGGTGAAACTGAAGATTTCAATGAAACGGTACGTGATGGGCAAACTTGGATGTTATTTTCGTGATCAGCAGCCACAATTCTATAAGGAACACCGAACAGTGTTCAAGAAGCAAAAACTGTTGTGCATGTGCAGTGTAATTGATTTATACATTACGAGTTTTTCCAGATGTTTTAGTATTCTCACACACGACAGAGTTTTCGTGTGCCGTTGCAACGTATGAGTCAGTTTTCATTCGGATATTTTCGCAACCACACCTGCAACTCATGCGCTCATGTGCTCACCAAGTGGACATCCGTCGGACACAATCAGGCCCCGTTAGTCAGGGAAATGTGTGGAACTTCACTTGCTGCCTGCGATTCTACAGTTCATGTCGATAGATACTGCTCCTTTTACGTTCAGAGCTATTTCCCTGCTCTGATATGGAAAACAGAGAGGAGTTTCAGTCAAGGTAGGGAAAAAAAATTCGGTTGTCTGGGATCTAAAGCCCCTTGACAACAATGATGTGCGTGGGAGAGAACAGATGGTACGAGGTTTAGCGCGGCAAAAACGAGACGCGTGGCTGGCGTCAATGTACTGGTACGCATGCTGAGCGCGAGTTCGCGTGCACGCGTACCGTCACGCTTTTCACTCGTTATGTTTAGAGAGCCCCACAGCGACACTTGGCATACGGCACGTGCTCTAACGGAATTTTACTGCTTCGTTTTACGATTTTTCGTGAAGAATAAAAGCATAGCGTAAAGAAATTCTCGTGAATTTATTGATTGTTATCAACGAAAACAAACCGTGGAAACTTTTATTTTCAGTTTATTGTTTGAATTTGAACTATATGCGTAACATATATATGCATAAACGGCTCGTTTGTGGAAACGT
Organism: Tachypleus tridentatus; assembly: GCF_004210375.1. NCBI lineage: Eukaryota > Metazoa > Arthropoda > Merostomata > Xiphosura > Limulidae > Tachypleus > Tachypleus tridentatus. The sequence continues at coordinate 130,943,315 of NC_134831.1, read as the reverse complement.
ATATTCAGATGTGCGTATTACATATCTCTGTTTGAAATTTGTATAATCAGCCAATAAAGTTTGTTTCTTACCGTTTAAAAATAGTTTGATGAATTCGAATTTTCTTTGTGTTTTTCTTATTATTACGACTTGTTGTATTACGTTTCACTAATATTTTTGCTCAGTTTCATTTCTATTGTTAAATCATAGAATTTTTTTTTTTATCGAGTAAAACCTTTTACTTCATACTGCCTTTCCTTTGTGTTTGATATCTAGTTACAGCCGCGACTGTTGAGGGTTCCCTCTTGTTATATATATATATATATATTTAAAACTAAGACATGAATTAAAACACATCTATCGATTAGGCTATACATATAAATCACTTGAAAAAGATAACAAGCATACTGTAGTAGTCAAAGCAGCAGTATGCTTTAAAATGCTTGCTTTTTGTACCACTATTTAATAGATGTGTGTAGTTTAAGACTAGATCCAGTAAAAGTGTAGGTTCAGCTGTCCTGTTCTTGTAACCAATGGCGTTTTGAGGTCTTTGCTTGAGTATTGACATTCGGCGAAACTAGAACCATCTGCCACACTCTGTCATTTTTATTATAAATTCTCGAAATGCATCAGAATAAGACAATGTTAAGTAACGTTACAGTAAATATAAATATGAAATAATATAGAACGAATATTATTAACGCATTTAAAAATACGTAAAACATCAAATTAAAGAATTTGTAAAACATAAATGTAGATTTCGGTTGGTTAATGAAATTAAACTAATCTAGCTCATATCTAGCCTTTCTTTTATTATAATTCATCATGGAAGAAATTCACACTTTACAATGAACTGCTAGTCTAATGAATGTGTTATAATGTGTGAGTTCTCTTTTATAAGAGCTGTCAATTCACACCAATACTCTTACACCGTAAACTCTTGGCCAAATAATAGCATTTTACCATCATTCTTTCAGGTCAAAATCACCCTAAAGTGAGGAACACATTTTTCCTCATCTTACAGTTTTAAACCAGAAACAAACATGAAACCAAACTAAACCAAACCGTATTTTCAAAAGAAAGACAATAATTCACATTATAAATTAATCGTGTAGCAGTAAATAATGGAATATTTGTGAATATACCGTGGAACAAACCGCGACTTTTATTAATTACATCCAATGTGTTTGAACGAATACAACACAGAAAATATTTTCCGCGCTTGTTTCTTACAATGTTAATTATTTTTCTTCTCTCTTGATCACTAACAGATTTGAAACAGAGTGCTGAAGTGTTTAATATATAATGTGTTTTTTATATATATATATATTACCATTATGCCAGCTAAGAATATTGTTCGTGCAGGAAAACGTGAAACATCATGGGGTAACCTTTTCAAATGCTGTCACTGCAGGTATTCTGATTCATGTTTTAATGTATGATGCAAGGGGGTGAGGTTGAACTCGTGTTAAATAAAAGATTTCTTAACAAGCACATAGTGCACATCAATATCAGCTTCGCTAATAAAATGAACCTCGGGAATGTCTTTATTAAGCACGTGATAAATCATTCCACGTAGCCAACGGACATGTTCTTGCACGCCACTTGCGTGACGGATTTTTAATTTATCTCTTAATACATAAATATGGCACGTGACCGTGACCGTGGAGATTTCAAAATTCCTTGTTTTTTTTTTGGTTTTTTTAAGCTCGTTAAGTTGATTTTTTCTTCTGTTTTTGTTTCGTACCTTTAATTTAGAAATTATAAGTTAACTGTAATTGTTTTTCGAGTTCCCTTGGAGTACAGTGGAGAATCACCTAATGTTTTGTTTTGTTTTCATATTTTCACGTTTTAACCCAGCATGGGTCTCAGTGTTCGTTTCCCCTGCAAATGTGTAAAGAAATAAAAACGAAAAAAAAAGAAATAAATAAACCAGCTTAAACATGTTAATGAGAAATGCTAGTAAAATCGTTTGATGTATATTATTGTATTTGGCCAGGTGGCTAGGGCGCTCGACTCGTAATCTGAGGGTTGCGGGTTTGAATCCTCGTCGCACCAAACATGCTCGTTCTTTGACCCGTAGGGGTGTTAACGTGTGACGGTCAATTTTACTATTCGTTGATAAAAGAGTAGCCCAAGAGTTGGCGGTGGGTGGTAATGAGTAGCTGCCTTCCTTCTAGTGCTAAATTAGGGACGGCTAGCGCAGATAGCCCTCGTGTAGCTGTGCGCGAAATTCAAACAAATACTGTATTTGTCGCTTTGTAACAGTTTATTTGATAGAAGTAATTTGGTGTTCGAAACAGCTAAAACTTGTTGTTCACAAAATAAATAATTTTAGCAACTATTATTGTTGAATTCAAATGCGGGAATAACACTTCGAACTATGATCAACAAAACTTAAATAAAGAAAATAATAAAAACAAATTTCAAAGTTACTCGCTGTTTAGCACTTATATAAGCCTTTTAATTTTACCTCGTCAAAGCACTGAAATATTTTTCTTACAATGTTTTTTATTTGGTTGTAATAACCTGCCCTCAGCAGTCTTTTCTTGGGGTCTACGTATATGTTGCACGGTTTGTTAGCCTATTCTGTACTCAGCATACCGAGTGAAGCTTTGATAAAGCTTTTCTTTTCTTTTTGGAAGGTAAATTAATTTTCAACATTGCCGAGGTTAGAACATAAATACGTTTATTAGATACAGAAGTATACTGGTATGACATTTCGCGTTTTATAAGAAAATGTTTACGTTACCCAATGTTTATGTTTTTTGGGTGCAGTAATGCTCTCTTACTTTTCTGCATTTTCAAATATTACTTTTGAAACGTATGAAAACGGTTTTACACAGTATAAAACAAAGATCATGACATTCTGTTTTTTTATACTGTATTTTTTTATTTTATGAATTTCGCGCAAAGCCACACAAGGGATATGAGCAATGGTCATCCCTCATTTAGCAGCGAAAGACTAAGAGGGCAGGCAACTAGTCATCATCACCCACCTCCAACTTTTGAGTTACTCTTTTAACAACGAATAGTTGGATTGATCATCACATTATAACGCCAACACGGGTGAAATGGATAACATGTTTGGTGTGACAGGGATGCAAACCCGCAACCCTCAGATTACGAGTCAAGTGCCCTAACCACCCGATTATGCCGGGTTATTAAAATGTATAAAGCTATTTTGTACTACTTTTAGGATCCGGCATGGCCAGGTGGTTAAGGCACTAGACTCGTAATCCGAGGGTCGCATGTTAGAATCCCTCTTACACCAAACATACTCACTCTTCCAGCTGTGAGAGCGTTATAATGTGACGTTTAATCCCACTATTTGTTGTTAAAAGAGTAGCTCAAAAGTTGGCGGTGGGTGATGATGACTAGCTGCCTTCCCTCTAGTCTTACACTGCTAAATTAGAAACGGCTAGCGCAGATAGCCCTCGTGTAGCTTTGTGCAAAATTCAAACCAAACCGAACTGGTTTTCGAACAAAATTTCTTCTCGGTGATACTATTCATGAACTACACTTTTTCATGATAATATCAAATACGTAAAAGAAAAGCTTTCAAAGTTACTGTATTTCCAAATTTTAGAGCGACCGATATATGTCTAATTTAGATACCATTGAGAAATACGGATGAAATCATTGTCAAGAACTTAAAATGGTACTTAATTGTGAAGAAAAAGAAAAATAGCGAAGAGATAAAATTATTTCTTTAAAACTGCTTTGCTTGTCAATTTAAAAATTTTCGAGTCTGTCCCAAGTTTTTGAATTCGTAGACCTGAAAGCAGGCAATTTGAGAACAACACCTGGCGTAGACTACTGGACCACTCTTTTTTAACCGGATATATTGGAATTTGGCCTATCTCTTACAGAGAACCTATGATTTCAATTTACAGAGTTTGTTTAAAGCAGATCTATATTTACCTATATCAGTTTGAAGGAAGAAAAGACCATTGTGGGCTGTCAAGGTGGAATAATATTTGGAGTCCGTGTAGCACGTTCTGTACAGGAACAGGAATACAGTCAGTGGAAGAAATCTGTAGGAAAGAGATGTTTCATTAGTAATTGAGACAGTAGGCACCAACCGTGGGGAGGCAGCGAGCCTCCCTGATCCTGATGTGTCCTATCAGGACGATTATGATTTGTAGAGAGAAAACTGGAGTTGATTGGAGAAACTCGTAACATTGTTACCCTAAAAATTGAGCTGGGTACTCTTCTGAGAACACAGGAAAAGTTCATTATGTCTACTGTACTGTACCTATGAGGCCCACAGCATTCCATCCAGGTACTGAAGGACAACCTTCACGGAAGAGGCTTTGGTTGTAGCTTCAAGTTATTGTCAGTCAGGCAAAGTAGAGTTCAGCCCGATGCTCAGAACAACCAATAGCAAGAAGATGAACGAGGCCATTGCGGCATCAGAAAGCTAAAAAGGTCCATATCTGGTGTGGCCACTGATTTGGTGGAGAACTGCAGACAGCTTGCACTAAACTGTTCGATAGTTACCCCAGTTCCCTCATGGCTAGCTGGAGTTTGTAAGGGTACAAAAACACAGATCGAGTTCCTGGTTGATACAGGAATGACCAGAACACTAGTAGATTTCTTGGTATGTAAGGTCCACTGAGGCCACTACTGATGAATGGTAGTAAAAGAGATGAAGAGAAATAGGTGGAGAAGCAATTATCTGGTTATGTCTAAAAGATGCTGCTCACAGAATGAAGGTAGTCATTTCAGGTTTAGCATTAGCATACTTGAAATACATGCATCGTGGAACTACTGGTCAGATTTATTTGTGCAACAGCTAAACTAATGTTCCATGTGAAAATTATTTGATTTCAGCGTTGTCAAACCTGGGAATAGCAGTTGGCAAAACAACGTATTTATTAAAAGATTTTCGTTACGTATTGTTTTTATTTATTAAATGGTTATAAAATTTGTATTGCATATGTTTTAATAGAATAAAATAATTATGCTTATTATTTGACTAGTCTGCAGGTGTGCATATGATTGGTTTTGAAGTTAAAACAAATGGAACATATTGAAATAAGGTTAAACGTTGTCTATGGAAGTAGGTAGCAGTATCTTCTAATGGTAAAAATGTCGTTTAATGTAAAGTGGAAGTGACCAGTGTTGTGAATAGTGCTAGTAACTCTGTGTAATTCCGACCTTAAGCTATTGGTTTAAGTACAAACGTGAGTTTTTGTCAGTTGGAACAACATTTCAAGTTAGTTCGTCAGCTTGTAATGAATTTTGAGGGAACAAATCCAGTCTGGTCAATAGCCTCTCCAGCAAAGTTGACTGTTTTGTTGTTTTTTTATCAAAGATAGCACACACATACTGTTTTCCATTTGAATAAAGATTATTTCTCAGTGTGTTAAACACTCATTTCTAGTCTGTTTATTTCTCAGCTCAGACTTCGTTCGATTTTCCAGATCTCAGAATTACCTCGTAATACATATTATACCTAATCTGTCTGGTCACTAATGAGGGGGTTCAGTTCTATCTGAAAATACAATGTAAGTAAAGTGTCCACCCAGAATTGTATGTTTATTTAATTGTAATTATTAGAGATATTGTTTATTCGTTTGTGTTTGGTCAGAAAAGAACTTTTGCCTTTCTACAGCTTCGTAACTATCGAAGTCGCTAACAAGCTTTAAAGGGGCTTCTGCCCACCGTCTAGAAGTTTTTCTGTATTAACTGATTTTGTATATGAAGAGTGACAAGTCTGTTTTAGCACTGTATAAAAATGGAATATTTTTGTCCAGCAATTTACAGTAAATATATATTTTGTTTTGGATAAAATCCAGTACTCTTTTTAAATTTTAATTTCTCGGTATTCTAAACAGGCTAGCAAAACTGCTCTTGAAGAAAACAAATCAAACTTCTTTTACAGTAAAGCTATTCAATGTTTAAACGATGAGGATTATCCCAGAAATTTAGTACTATAAGTCTTCAAGTTTATCGCTGATTCGAAGGAAAATATAAATCATTGATACTTGAAAGTTCGCTGGAGACTTGTCATTGACTGTGAACCATAAAGGTTTATTTGTTTACTAGATGTATGATGTTCGTATGATGCTCAGTTGTTTCTTTCGCGATAAAATAAACACATAGTTTATTATGTTTTAAAGTTTATTTATTGCAATAAACAAGAGTAGAAGTTTACCTTTACACGTGTACACACACATATATATATATATATATATAAAGCTGATTTTTTTTCATAAAAATATACATTTCAAGAAAATAAAATATTTTACCATACAAAGGCCTTTTTGTTGCATAATATTTTTTGCAAACATGAAGTAGGTTTACATTTTCTATTTATAAACTATCAAACTACGAATTATATAGTTATGAGAAAAATAATAGAAATGAATTATATAAACGATTCCAATTATTAAAGTAATGCGACGCATTATTTTTGCATTTCATACGTTGAAAAATATAATTATCAATATATATATATATAAATATACAAGACTAAAAAGTCTGCTTATAGAATAAGTGTTGTTTTTATTATAAGTAAATAATATTTATACACAAGCGTATCTCTAAAGAGATCTCGTTACACGAGTAATTTTCTCTTCTCACAGGAAATTCGGCTTTTTAAATTTTTTTTCATGTACATTAACAATAGTAACTTCCGGTTCAGACCCACGGGAAAGTAGGTAATCCGTCACAGAGGCAGCAAAGGTTCTATAGTCTGAGTTAAGAACGATTTCTTAATTTTTTTTTCCCACAATCTCACTAAATAGCTAGGAACTCCTGACCATATGCTATCCATCCTATCGGTGTGTATCTAGCACAAAGTTTAGCTTATACAGGCTACGTCTTGACCTGTTTCCATCTCCTTCTTGTGAGGCGGCTGAGTTTGGAACACCTCACGCTACATATCTGTAGTTCTAATCTGTATTATACGCAGAAACTTTTACTACCGGAAGTAAAAAAAAAAAAAAAACTGTCTTAAAAGAGAAGTGTAGTCGGTGAGAATTTTTATCCTAGCAATAATCTTCGCAGCTGATAAGCTGTGAAAAGAAAATATAAATATTAATTCGTGGAACACTCACCACACTGAATATTTTACTCAATAAAAAAGGAACGTTAAGGAACATCTTTTCCTACATTTAATGGAATAGATTAAAATTACATACTGTCAGAAGCAAATGCTTCGTGGATCACGTGTCAAACGATCATAGAATGTTTTTTTATTTTTAAATTTTATTCTTTATTTTCCATGAGTATTTTCTTAAGGGGGTTGAACTCGTGTGAGTAAACTCATAAAAAAAATAATAAAAATTGTCATCATCCCTTCTCTTGGCCAGAAAATAAACAAGAGGGGGCTTTTAAACCCCCTTCCACTCTACTACAATAGTTTTCATTGAGACTCTCGAATAGAAGGAACTCTACGTATGCGAATGAACAGCTGAAATCTGCTGAAGAAAAGGCCTGTTAGAATGGCGTCTTTCAGAGCGCGGTCCTCTGAGTGGTAAACATGTATGATTAAGGCACATAATCAGACAAGTAGGTGTTCGCAGCGGTGTGAAACTTGAAAAAGCGCCACCTCAAAACAACCAACATCGTACTTGTTTCCGTTGAACACTTAAATTAGTGTTATAATACTTACTTGAGAAAGAAATAAAACTGTGGCAAAATATCTGATCTCAAAATAAGCTATTACGTACCTAGGTGTTGTTTTTATCGTGCATCGTATATGTATGAATGATTATCCGCAGCCCACTTTTATAAAATTTATAAATAAAAAACAATAATTTAATTTATTGTACAATTTAAGGAATCGAATTCTCAAATATAAACACCTACCACAAATTTAACAACAATTGTTTAGACAAGTAACGTAGGCTACGTTTACCGGCACAGACGCCAACCGACGTATACTTACATACTAGGGAAACCAGGTGAAGAAGCCTACAGAATTATCTCCTTCGTACTTCAAAGTGTTACGTGGAGAACCATCGTTGCAACAGAAACTATGATGCGGGGAGGCAGCATTAGAACCAAGACTTGAAGTCGGAGAACCTGGAGTCGACATCTCTGACTGAGAAGTTAGATAAGGCGTCGTGCTCAAATCGCTGTTTGTTGCTGGATAGCGGTTCCTATTCGCTTGCCTATTATAGACTAGAATTTCTCTATCCCCTAACGCACTAGCTGAACTTTTCTGCTCTCGAAGAAGCTGCTGAAGTTCCTTGATATATTCCACAGCTGCTCTCAGCGTTTCCACCTTGCTCATCTTTTTGTTTTTAGCCCTCTTTGGAACGTGCTTTTTTAATGTCGCAAAACCCAGATTTACCATTTTTACACGGTTTCTCTCTCTTTCATTCCGCCTGGCCACTGCAACATGCCTTGGTTGAAACACCGAGCAGTCCAACTGAGATAAACTAATATGTCCCTGGCAACGTAATAGTTTCTGTATATTACTACTATCCACTGGTGTCTGAATTAAGTTTCCAGTTATAGCAGTCTTCTCCCTTGATGGTGTGGATAACGAAGCAGAGGTAATCGTCACATTTGTGGAAGAAACGGCGTTTGAAGCAACAAGAATACACGTGGTTGTATCCATGATTTTAGCTTTGTAAGCAAACTGAGATTAGAACTTACTTATTAAGATAACTCAGTGCATATTATGTTAGCTAATATAAGCGATTGGTTAACATAAAACTGCAGCTTTATCTAAGACAACCAAAAGTATGGTAGGATTATCTACAGATTACAAGAGCTCGTGATGAAGTGTTCGGGCTCGAGCTTCACTTGAATTAAAAACCTGGTCTCCTGAATACTAAGCTCCACCCCCGGGAGCAAGCATTGTATCGCTTGTCAATCTATTTTATGAGTCGCACGCGGGACGCGTGTATTTCGTAGGACACAGTGTGTTCATTGAAGAACAGAAGCTAGTTCAATGAGATGACAGATTAAAGATGCTGGTGCATGCTTAATTTAACGTATAAAGGTACAATAATAGCACGAAGTGAGACAATAAACTTTTGAATTAACACGTGAACATTCAGGTAAAACATGCTATTCAACTTACTGAAATACCTCTTATATCTAAAGGTAAAAACGACTGGTGTCGAAGCAGTGAAATATATTTATGTATTAGTTCAAACGGGTTATTAAATACCATATTTCAAAATCGTTTTTTTGTTTTCAATTTCGCGCAAAGCTACACGAGGGCTGTCTGCGATAGCCGTCTCTAATTTAGCTGTGAAAAACAAGAGGAAAGGCAGCTTGTCATGACTACCCACTGCCGACTGTTGGGCTACTCTTCTACTAACGAATAGTGGAATTGACCATCACATTATAACGTCTTCACAGCAAAAGGGGTGAAGGATGATTAAACGACAATATCTGCTATCAAAATAATTACTGCTAATTGAATAACGCGATTAAATGTCATGGTTATAACGTCCCCACGGCTGAAAGGGGTTCAGTGGCATACCGTAAACTTTATGAACCGCAGCCCATTCCGCTAGTTTAGCACAGAATGTTTACACGAGGGCTAGCCGTCCTTAACTTAGCAGTGAAAGACCAGAGTGAAGGCAGCTTGTCATCACCACCCGCTGCCAGCTCTTGGGCTACTCTTTTACCAACAAAGAGTGGGATTGACTGTAACGTTATAACGCCCTCATGGGTGAAAAAGCGAGCATTTTTGGTGTCACAAAGATTCGAACATGCAACTTTTAGATTACGAGTGCAACGCCTTAACCACCTGGCCATGCCAGGCCTTCAAAATCTGCAACATCATAGAAGAATTGTATCGGTGGTCAATACAGGCTCCATTTGGGAATAGTTATCTTCTGCATATGTGTGTGACCAATAAAGAAAGGGAAAGATTTGAACTAATACAGTATTTGGTAATAACGTAAGTTGAATATGGTGAACTATAGGGAAAAATATACAATAAATATGTATTCTCATTCAACTATATGACATTATTCATAATTTTCTCTGATTGAAAACAATTGCATATGAATACAAACTTATTGAGCTCAATATTTTAGGATATTCTGTGATTTATTCAATGCAAGTTTGGGTTAAAATCTAGAACAAAAATGGCCTAAAAGTTCACCAATATTTAGTTTACTAATCTCATCTATATTTAAGCTAGAATAATTAAAACCAGTTGTGACAAGAAGGCTGCATATATAATGATACAGTCTTTTTAGTTGCTTAAGGTAAAATGAAAGATTTGTCATTTGAAATGAAATACGAACAGGGAAAGACATGCTAATATGAAAGTCCAAGAGTTGGAGGTGATGTTTTACTTACAAAGCAATAAGAAAGACGTTATTAAAACTATGTTGTTGTTGTTTTGAATTAAGCAGAAAGTTACACAATGGGCTATCTCTGCTCTGCCCACTACAGGTATCGAAACTCGGTTTTTAGCGTTGGAAGTCCGCAGACATACCGCTGAACCACTGGGGGACGTTAGAAGGATGAATTGCGTTTAACTATAAGTACAAAAGTAGCAGATTTGTGGTTAACTGTAAGTACCAGAGTAGCAGATTTGTGGTTAACTATAAGTACAATTAGCAGATTTGTGGTTAAATATAAGTACCAAAGTAGCAGATTTATGGTTCATTGTAAGTACCAAAGTAGCAGATTTGTGGTTAATTGTAAGTACCAAAGTAGCAGATTTGTGGTTAATTGTAAGTACCAAAGTAGCAGATTTGTGGTTTACTATAAGTACCAAAGTAGCAGATTTGTGGTTAACTGTAAGTACCAGAGTAGCAGATTTGTGGTTAACTATAAGTACAATTAGCAGATTTGTGGTTAGGTATAAGTACCAAAGTAGCAGATTTATGGTTCATTGTAAGTACCAAAGTAGCAGATTTGTGGTTAATTGTAAGTACCAAAGTAGCAGATTTGTGGTTTACTATAAGTACCAAAGTATCAGATTTGTGGTTTACTATAAGTACCAAAGTAGCAGATTTGTGGTTTACTATAAGTACCAAAGTAGCAGATTTGTGGTTTACTATAAGTACCAAAGTAGCAGATTTGTGGTGTACTATAAGTGCCAAAGTAGCAGATTTGTGGTGTACTATAAGTACCAAAGTAGCAGATTTGTGGTTTACTATAAGTACCAAAGTAGCAGATTTGTGGTTTACTATAAGTACCAAAGTAGCAAAGTTGTGGTGTACTATAAGTGCCAAAGTAGCAGATTTGTGGTGTACTATAAGTACCAAAGTAGCAGATTTGTGGTTTACTATAAGTACCAAAGTAGCAGATTTGTGGTTTGCTATAAGTACCAAAGTAGCAGATTTGTGGTTAATTGTAAGTACCAAAGTAGCAGATTTGTGGTTTACTATAAGTACCAAAGTATCAGATTTGTGGTTTACTATAAGTACCACAGTATCAGATTTGTGGTTTACTATAAGTACCAAAGTATCAGATTTGTGGTTTACTATAAGAACCAAAGTATCAGATTTGTGGTTTACTATAAGTACCAAAGTAGCAGATTTGTGGTTTACTATAAGTACTAAAGTAGCAGATTTGTGGTTAATTGTAAGTACCAAAGTAGCAGATTTGTGGTTTACTATAAGTACCAAAGTAGCAGATTTGTGGTTTACTATAAGTACCAAAGTATCAGACTTGTGGTTTACTATAAGTACCAAAGTAGCAGATTTGTGGTTTACTATAAGTACCAAAGTATCAGATTTGTGGTTTACTATAAGTACCAAAGTAGCAGATTTGTGGTTTACTATAAATACCAAAGTAGCAGATTTGTAATTTACTATATACCAAAGTAGCAGATTTGTGGTTTCCTATAAGTACCAAAGTAGCAGATTTGTGGTTTACTATAAGTACCAAAGTAGCAGATTTGTGGTTTACTATAAGTACCAAAGTAGCAGATTTGTGGTTTACTATAAGTACCAAAGTAGCAGATTTGTGGTTAATTGTAAGTACCAAAGTAGCAGATTTGTGGTTTACTATAAGTACCAAAGTATCAGATTTGTGGTTTACTATAAGTACCAAAGTATCAGATTTGTGGTTTACTATAAGTACCAAAGTAGCAGATTTGTGGTTTACTATAAGTACCAAAGTAGCAGATTTGTGGTTAATTGTAAGTACCAAAGTAGCAGATTTGTGGTTTACTATAAGTACCAAAGTATCAGATTTGTGGTTTACTATAAGTACCAAAGTAGCAGATTTGTGGTTTACTATAAGTACCAAAGTAGCAGACGTAAAACACTGTTACCAAATATATTTCTTCTTTCAAATACAAATATTCGACATGACGTATTCATATATATTTTATATGCTGTTCTAATTACTCCTTAGATGTAAGCCATCTCATCTGTAGGAGTAATCTACAGTCATTTGTTATGCTGCTGCAATTAGACCTAAGATCTAATCCATCACATCTAGCATGCCCAGGTGGATAAGGCACTCGACTTGCAATCCGAGGGTCGCTGGTTCGAATCCTCGTCACACAAAACATGCTCACCCTTTCAACAAGTTGGAGACTTTGTAATGTGACGGTCAATCCCACTATTCTTTGGTAAAATAGTAGCCCAAGAGTTGGCGGTGGGTGGTGATGACTAGCTGCCTTCACTCTAGTCTTACACTGCTAAATTAAGGACGGCTGGCGCAGATAGCTCTTGAGTAGCTTTGCTCGAAATTTAAAAACAAACAAATACCGTGCTGGCCAATGAACATAAAGGAAAAATATGCATTTTGCGTTTGTTAGACTCAACCACTTAAAAACTTCAAAATAAGAAAAGGGAAGATAAAAATAAAAAAACCTTTTTAGCATTTAATAGGGAAAATGTGAACATTGAAATTAGCCTAAATACTAGCTGATCAAAAGTTTAAGACCATACCAAAAAGAAGTTCTAAACAGGGTAGGAAATGCCCAACAAGAGGTCTCAGTAGTGAGTTGCACGGCCATCATTGCGAATAACTGCAAACATTCGCTTTGGCATGATTGATATAATCGTTTGCAGAAGGCTGGCTGGAATGTTATTCCAAGTGGTTAAGATGGCTTCACGAAGATCATGCACTGTTTGGAATTGACGTCCATTTCTATAGACTTCCCTTACCATCCACCCCAAACATTTTAATGCGGTTCAGTGCGGGTGAATACGGTGGATGGTCCAAAAGAACACGTTATTCGCCATAAAAAAGTCCTTTGTCCTGCGAGCAGTGTGGATTGCAGCGTTGCCCTGCTGAAAGATCCAGTCATTTCTACACAAGCGAGGGCCTTCAGTCAATGAGGATGCTCTCTCCAACATGCCAATGTAGCCAGCTGCTGTTTGAAGCCCCTGCATAACCTGAAGCTCCATTGTTCCATGGAAGGAGAAAGCATCCAAGATCTTGATGGAACCTCCTCCACTGTGTCGTGTAGAAAATGTCTCCAGTGGGATATTCTTATCGTGCCAGTAACGTTGGAAGCCATCTGTACCATCCAGGTTAAATGTTTTCTCATCAGAGAACAAAACCTTCGTCCACTTTTCTACGTCCCATGTTTTGTGCTTCTCAGCAAAGTTTAATCGAGCTGTTTCGTGGTGTGGAAGGAGGCGTGACCTTTGAAGACGTTTACGGTTCTTAAATCCTTTCTCTCGTGTATGCCATCTTATTGTTCTTGAGCTGCATTCTGCATCCGTAAAGGCGTTAATATGATTCGACGATCGGCTGGTGTCTTGTCGGACAACGCGTCGAATTCTCCTGCTCAACGCCGGCGATATTTTCTTAGGCTGACCACTTAAATTTCTCGTTTCGCATCCCTCAGGGTCTTTTAATAAATTTGCAACAGCAGTTTTACTACGCTCAATCTCACCAGCGATGGCACGTTGAGAGAGACCTTGCTTTTGCAGCTCGACAATTCTGCCACGTTCAAATTCTGTCAACTTTTTAGCCTTTGCTATGTTTTTACCCAATGTAACACAGTTGATGTCAGTGAGAGATGTTGACAACGCTAATGCTTGAACACAAATGACTAAATTTCGTTACTTATTTACCGATTAACGCTTCGTTTCAGTATGGTCTTAAACTTTTGACCAGCTAGCATTTAGGCTAATTTCATAGTGTTCATATTTTCCCTATTAAATGCTAAAAATATTTTTATTTTTATTTTCCCTTTTTTATTTTCATCTTTAAAGCTCTACTGAAATGAGTGGTTGAGTATGACAACGCAAAATGCGAATTTTTTTCTTTATATTCAATGTCCTTAAGAATTTGGCCAGCAGTCTATATTATGTATACATTGATGAGAAACTATAAGTCTGCTTGTGACACATACCTCATGTTAAGTCATTCAACAAATGTACAACTCCTGCTCGCACAGCGGTAAGCCTACGGATTTACAAAGCAAAAATCAGGGGTTTGATTCCTCTCGGTAGACTCAGCAAATAGTGCGATGTGGCTTTGCTATAAGGAAAATACAAACAAACACTAATGCACCCGATAATTATGTGGAGTAGTAACATTTGTCTAACCCAGTAGTTTCCAAACTATGCATCACGGGTAGTTTCTACGTTTGTCGCTAGAGTTTCTTCAAATGAAGAATAATAACTAACATTTAAAATAATCTACTAAACAATATTGCGTGTGGATGTAGTGTTGTTGCTCAAATCAAGTTAAGTGGATTTGGTTTCAGTCACTGGACAAAAAAATGAATCGCTAGCTTAACCGATTAGGTGGTTTATGGACGTTACTTCTCGAGATGTGTCTGAAGGGAAGCTATTAAAAAAGTAAAAACAAATATTTAACTCACAACTACTTAATGCAACTTTGTTAAAAGGAAGTTTCCTGATGGGTGACGAACATTGAACCCACGGTTTGTACACACGTATGATTCCGATTTAAGACACTATTCCATTATTTGTATTCGATGTCTTCCATGTTGTTCGGTATGAATAGGTAAAATGACGTTCTAATGTAAATGCTTCAATGTAGATCTATCAATGTTTTTTTCTCGTAAAAGAAAAACATTATGTTTCGGGTGGGAAGGGTAATCTAGTGACAAATATAACCATCCTGATATTTATAACATCTGTCTCTTCCAAGTCATAATTCCGTACTATGACTGACAAAGATTCTAGCATCACAAAGTGTCCATGCATAGGAATTTATGTCTCAGGTTCTGTCACGGTTTAAAAATGTATAAAAGTGGAACTTCAGTGACTCTGCGATAACTTATATTCTATCTACGCGCAGTGAGAATGATCTAAATAACGCTTGGAAAAATCTACTTTCCTACAACGTCAGCCTCAACTTTTTATTATTTGCTTAACAGTTTTTGTTTACCTCATAGAGGCTTCCTCTAGATGTCACTCGAGTGTTATTCGTAGGGGTTTCTTCAGTAAGATGCATACTCGTTTTGAATTGCAGGTCCCTGCACGTGCTTTAAAACTTCTTTCGCTTGTGAGCACTGGAATGTTGTATAGCACAATGTTGGTTCTACCCTAATCATGTGACCTCGGCACTTTGAAAATATGTTAATACGCTCGAAATGATAATCTTCATCATTTATTTCTTCAACCTTTCAAGAAGTCTTATAGCATAAAAATGGTTGACGTTAGTAAGAATGAATCCCAAATGAGCTTCTGTACACCTTTTAAGTTTCCTTCCGTACAAGAAAAAAGTTCTTGAAAATAATATGCGTATCTACACACCGTCTCTCACGTCGTCGCTGTACGACTTTAAACCGTTCGGTGAATCCTATTAATCGTATCACGAACGCAGTTGTGCGGCAAACAAACGCATAAATCAGCTTGCTAATGGTTAGTGTACGTACGCACGAGGGACACAAATACCGAGGTTGATATTTCATAATAGTGGTCTTTCGAGATGACTGCGCAACACAGAATCTAACTAATCCAAAATTATATGAAGAAAAATGTAGAACTGAAGACGGAAATATAATAATTCAGATATATTGATATAAAAGATATAGTTTTACGTTCAATTATCTTATATCTTAAGAGCTGCACACATGATATTTGTGTTATATCAGGAGTAACGTAGGATACAGTTTTGTTTCTTAAGGCAATATTACTATACGTTCTATTGAATACCTTAGGGACATTCAATAATGCCGTTACTTATGGTCAGTCTATTGTTCTCTAAATTGTAGTGGATATCTACAGCAGTTGATGTTTTCAATGAAAGTCTAAAGCATTGCATCTTAAACCTTTCTTAATTTATTAATTCATGATTGCTTCGTTAATGGTGTTCTTTAGCTTAAATATCCATTGACATTCATTCCTATAAACACTCCTTGTTTTCCATTAGCTTCAATACCTCATGCTCTTCGTAATCTCAGACTTTTCACCCATATTTATTATGCCATCTAAAGGCTTAAACCCTACGAACTATCTTCTCTCTGTGCCATGTACATAACAAAGCTACAACTTCTATATAACCTTCACTTGATACGTGTTAATAATGGAGATGAATGATTTCATCTGAATTTCTCGGGTAATTTACGTAACGACTAAAATGATTTAGCTTGTTTGAAATTTATTTTTCTCGAACCCACGAAGTTCTATCTTCAGAATAACTAGTTGTTTTAATCTTTCTTTTGATGAGTTGTAAAAAATTATAGTTTTCTATTAGATTGATACTTTTCTTTTTAGGCACTGTTTATAATTTCTATGTATAACATGAAAAACCTCTACATTTCTCATTTCTAAACAAGTTATTAGCTGAAATTTCATTAGTTGCATTACAAAAAAATCGAGACAGAAAAAACAATTGCTTATAAAAAAGTTTCTGAATTATTTTAGTGGTCCTCAAAATCGTCGTTTCACATGACCTAGTTTGATATGACCTAGTTTGACATGACCTAGTTTAATATAACCTAGTCGTTGGTCCAAGTAAATCCTGTCACTGACCATGCTAGATATTTTAGCCATGGAGACATTATAATGTGATTGTTCATCCGACTAGTCCGAGGTAAAAAAAGTAGCCCGAGAACTGACAGTGATTGGTGTTGATTGGTTGCCTTTCACAACATTTTTCTGTTGCAAGTCCACAAACTTCCCTCTGACCTACTGGGTTAACTTCAGATTAACCTAAATATGACCTGAGAAGAATGAATGTTTTTCATTAATAAACGTGTTAATACCCATACTAGTTGTTCTGAGATACAAGTTATTTACTGATATTACCTTAACAAACAAACAAGTTCTTCAGTGATATCACCTTAACAAACAAACAAGTTCTTCACTGATATCACCTTAACAAACAAACAAGTTCTTCACTGATATCACCTTAACAAACAAACAAGTTCTTCACTGATATCACCTTAACAAACAAACAAGTTATTCACTGATATCACCTTAATAAACAAACAAGTTCTTCACTTATATCACCTTAACAAACAAACAAGTTCTTCACTTATATCACCTTAACAAACAAACAAGTTCTTCGCTGATATCACCTTAACAAACAAACAAGTTCTTCACTGATATCACCTTAACAAACAAACAAGTTATTCACTGATATCACCTTAATAAACAAACAAGTTCTTCACTTATATCACCTTAACAAACAAACAAGTTCTTCAGTGATATCACCTTAACAAACAAACAAGTTCTTCACTGATATCACCTTAACAAACAAACAAGTTCTTCACTGATATCACCTTAACAAACAAACAAGTTCTTCACTGATATCACCTTAACAAACAAACAAGTTCTTCAGTGATATCACCTTAACAAACAAACAAGTTCTTCAGTGATATCACCTTAACAAACAAACAAGTTCTTCACTGATATCACCTTAACAAACAAACAAGTTCTTCACTGATATCACCTTAACAAACAAACAAGTTATTCACTGATATCACCTTAACAAACAAACAAGTTCTTCACTGATATCACCTTAACAAACAAACAAGTTATTCACTGATATTACCTTAACAAACAAACAAGTTCTTCACTAATATCACCTTAACAAACAAACAAGTTCTTCACTGATATCACCTTAACAAACAAACAAGTTCTTCAGTGATATCACCTTAACAAACAAACAAGTTCTTCACTGATATCACCTTAACAAACAAACAAGTTCTTCAGTGATATCACCTTAACAAACAAACAAGTTCTTCAGTGATATCACCTTAACAAACAAACAAGTTATTCACTGATATTACCTTAACAAACAAACAAGTTCTTCACTGATATCACCTTAACAAACAAACAAGTTCTTCAATGATATCACCTTAACAAACAAACAAGTTCTTCACTTATATCACCTTAACAAACAAACAAGTTCTTCACTGATATCACCTTAACAAACAAACAAGTTCTTCACTGATATCACCTTAACAAACAAACAAGTTCTTCACTGATATCACCTTAACAAACAAACAAGTTCTTCACTGATATCACCTGAACAAACAAACAAGTTCTTCACTGATATCACCTTAACAAACAAACAAGTTCTTCACTGATATCACCTTAACATACAAACAAGTTCTTCACTGATATCACCTTAACAAACAAACAAGTTCTTCACTTTCTATTTATTTTAAATTTGTTTTTTTCTTTTTACCTCTAATTTCTTGTTTAACATCACGAACAAAAGTCATAAATTCCTTAATGTCGCCAATGTGTAATAGTTATCATTGCGAGCAAATAATTACAAGTCATTCATAAATAAAAAATATATTTGACGCTTATGAATATTATGGGTGATCCACGGACATGACACTTCAATTACAACTACCACTGTTAATATTCTTTGCTCTGAACTATTTTTCACACACAATTACTTAAAACGTTTTGTTTTATTTCTGCTCATATACGAACCGAGAAAGAGGTTTATAACATTTGTATATCTTACGTAAGTTTTTTAGAATGCTCCAAAGAAATGCGTTTATTTCGAAATACTTTGTAGACTCAGATCTGTAAAGTAAACAGACCAGATGTATAAATCAACACCTTGAGTATCGAGAACAGAACCTATAATAGCCGTATTTTCTACTGTTCAGTAGTTGAAATTAATATATTTTGAAGCATAAAAGAAATCTCCAAGTTAGTTTAATATAATATAATACTGATCGCTTTAGTCAGCTTGCGACCGACCTGCCTAGTCGAGTGTATCTACGCGTGCCGCCTGTTGGCCAAATACGTCAATAAAGCGGAAAACCCTGCATTCCATCTGGTAGTCATCTTTCTGATGGATAATGAAACCTAAATCCATGGAACAATGTTAAAATTAACGATGCAAAACTGTTCTCACTATTCACTCTACTTTTAAAGCAGATTTTCCGGCTGTATTTTATGGAAACAATATATTTGAATATTATAATTAGAATACCTGTTTTATTTTTCTAACAACATAATATTGAACAGTATTTTGTTTGAGTAAGACCCGTTGCACCAAACATGCTCGCCCTTTTCGGCGTGGAGGTCAATCCCACTGTTAATTGGTAAAAGAGTAGCCCAAGAGTTGGCAGTGGGTGGTGATGACTAGCTGCCTTCCCTCTAGTGTTACATTGCTAAATTAATGTCGACTGGTGCAGATAGTCCTCGTGTAGTTTTGATAGAAATTTTAAAAATAACAACAGACAAAACAGACTCTAAGTAGCTCAAAATTTAGTATGTAACAGTAATGCTATAAACAGTTACTGATTGACTTATGATAATGAGACAACATTAAAAGTTGTTAGGCTTAATACATATTCGTTCTGCTATAGCTATCAATATTATAAACTTAATTTGTGTAGACCCATATTTTTATTTACATTTCACAAGTTTGTAAATCGGTTTAGATTAAGCGATAACATAAACAACTTGTAAATTAATAACTTTAAAATTTTAAGTTCAGTCTCATCTAATCAAAGCTGTTTGTTTGTAATTTGGTGCAAAGTTAAACAAGAACATCTGTCCCTAATTTAGCAGCGTAAGAGTAGAAGGAAGAAGTTGGTTATCACCACCTATCACCAACTCTTGGGCTACTCTATTTTACCAACGGATAGTGGGAGTGACCGTTACATTATAACGTTTGCGTGGATGAAAAGACAAGTATGTTTGATGTAACGGAGACTCAAATCCGTGAATGTCAGATCACGTGTCGGCCGTTCTGATCACCTGGGCATGCCAAGCTGAACGAAAACTGGATAAAGTTAGCAAATACATAACGTATATAAGAGTTGCGTGTAGATGTTTGGTAGAACTGTTGCATAAGAACAGATTGTAAGTAATCGTTTTGTTTATTGAATTTAGAATGACAAGTTAACAGATAAACCATGGTTTTATTCGTTCAATAATTCACCATTGTCTAGTTGTTAATTTGTATCTGGATATCCAACATAGTTTTGCCATTAAAAACAAACAATAAAACAAAACATGTTAACCTGCGATTTATAGCTTTTATGAATAATGAATCAGACAAAGTTCAAAAACTACTGGTTGCCATGGGAACTATAGGTTTGTTTTTTAGCTTCCAAACACGCTGTTCTGGCTGCTCCTAGTGATACAGTGTCAAACCTCATAGTTCACTGCGTAGTACCTGGCAGTTGTTTGTGGTCTAAAATGTTAACAAGCACAAATAAAAATGTTACTGTGGAAGACGGTAGAGCTTAATTACAAAATCTAATCAATATTTTTTTTTTTTGCTTTAGGCTCAGAGGTTGACTATTACATTTTTGGGCAGGTGGCCGAAACAAAAGAACAATTAATATAAACTGTTATAGCAGTAATGATTTTAGGATGTTTTAGATCTCAATGTTTGTTTTTCTATTATGTTCCTCATAATAATAACTATATACATTATATATCTTTGTGTGTATGAACATGTATATTTTTCTTAATTAATTGTATAATGAAGGACAAGGAAGATATGAAATAATTAAAATAATTAATGGGTCTGCGTTCTGCTTAGATTTTTGATATGAAGCAAACAGACATTGCCAGAACAGTATGGTACCCCAAGTGTAATGTGTCTAGAATTCTAAAACGTCACCGGACAACAGGAAACTTTGTTACAGTGAGATCTACTGGTAGAACCGAAGAAACCACTGCCCGAAAGGATCGTGTTTAGATCAGGTCAAGGTCGAAAGAAGTATTGCAACACTTTATATCAGGAATGGCGTGGAAATATTTATTGCAGGTCATCCAGAAGAACAGTGAATAAGAGATTGACTAGACAAGATTGCTTAGCAAGAAGGGCAAGACAGACAGGACACTGACAACATATCCTTTTAGATGAGCCCTGTTTTCCGCTTATTAAAGCTGATAGTAGGATTCGTAATTGTCGTTTACCTGGAAAAGTGATAAGGAAAGACTATCTTTCCCACAGAAAGTTGGGTTGATGTCAGAGGTGTCTTCTTTGTCCTTTATCGTTAATAATACACACTCAAACGCAATGCCTTTATATATAAACCTCAACAGTTATGACAAAAAACAAAACTGTTAGTAAAGACAAAGAGGTTTGAAAGTTTTTATCACTTTGATTTAAAAGATTAAAATTGTCTCAGAAGTACTATAAGACCTGTTTTTCATATTATTTATTGTGTGTGTTTAAGTGCATTTAGTTAGTCTGAGGAGTATTTGTATATAAATAAAATTAATATTTTGTCTGTTTTAAATTTCACGCAAAGCTACACTAGGGCTATCTGCGCTAGCCGTCCCTAATTTAGTAGTGTGAGACTAGAGGAAAGGCAATCAGTCATCACCACCCACCACCAACTTTTGGGCTACTTTTTTACTAAAGAATAATGGAATTGTCCGTGACATTACAACATCCACCACAGTTGAAAGAGGTTATGTTTAGTGTGCTCGTTAATATTGTATCCCGCTGGTACAGAGATAAGTCTACTGATTTACAACTCTAAAATTAGAGGTTCGATTTCTCTTGGTGGACTCAACAGATAGCCCGATGTGGCTTTGCTATACGAAAACACACACACACACGTATTAATATTAGAGTAACATAATGACGATTGCTGCATCTCATTAACATTAGAGTAACATAATGAGGGTTCCTTGATCTCATTAACATTAGAGTAACATAATGACGATTCCTGCATCTCATTAACATTAGAGTAACATAATGAGGGTTCCTTGATCTCATTAACATTAGAGTAACATAATGACGATTCCTGCATCTCATTAACATTAGAGTAACATAATGAGGGTTCCTTGATCTCATTAACATTAGAGTAACATAATGACGATTCTTGCATCTTATTAACATTAGAGTAACATAATGAGGTTTTCTGGATCTCGTTAATATTAAAGTAACATAGTGAGGATTTCTGGATCTCATACAAAGTGATAATACTTAGGAATTAATTATTTTAATATCAACTCTCAGCATATTATATTATTTGACGTATAAAACACTGTTTAAATACGATTTGCTGGATTATTGATAATTTGATTAATGTTTCATTGGTATAACGTTAAACGTGCTCCATTGATGTGATATGTAAAATATTGAAAGACTTGAGTTATAAAGTAACTCGTTCTCGAAGCCTTTGTTTTTAATTACTTATTGTCTCAAATATAAATAATGAAATGAATACGTAGACAAAATACGTAATATATTTTATTTCTTTCATGCCTACTTGGCACATTAAAGTAGTGAAGGCAGGGGGCGCTTTATCTTAACCGCAACTGGTCTAGACAAGCGTGTGCACCAAAGCTTTGAAACGAAACCCATCTCAGACGCGAGCGGGCATGAAGATAAAAGCGTCCATCTCTTCTCACCGCATGCTTCGTCTTTGATCACTTCTTGTATTTAGGCAATCCAAGAGACGCACGTGCCTTTGTTGGTTTCTCACAATAGAGCCTGGTTGAAAGCACATATGCTTGTTCTATAAGGGTTTTTTGTTGTTGTTTTTTTTTGCCGTCTGAGTAGGTCCTTCTGAGGCGGCCATCTGCAGTGCGTACATCCTCAGATAATTTCTTTTCAGGTTCCTGATTTTTGTTTCTAATAACGAAGAGTATTAGGACGGTCAGAAACTCACATTTAACTACCATACATTTCAAAAAGCTTAATTAATTAATCTATGCATTGTGGGTATTTCTTACAGCAAATACTGGTTTTTCATCCGTTTCAAAAATCAGACACTTTACGTAAACATAACAATTAAAACTTGTGTATCTTTCATAGCAATAAAACATTATGACAGTTAGAAGTTTTGTTTGGACTTTGTTAATGTGGTTTTACATGCAATATTTAGATTTAGTGTGGGCTTCAAAACTCTGCTCCGTAATCGTAAAGTGATGTGCTTGATAAAATATGTTTTAAAATTGCAAACAGCGGTTAACATTTCCCAAAACATAAACATGTCTTACCTGTTCACCCTAATGATGCCTATAAAAATATAGGATCCCTCAGATGTCACTAAAGTCAACAGTTGCTGTTTATTACGTGTGATCACACATCACTGTCGAACCGTTTGTAAATTGTTAAGACTCATTCAAAAGTGGCACATCTACAAATTTCAGAGATTTTTGTTATTTGTAAATCAATATGAAGGTATGATGAATCATAAGAGAATAATTTAAATAAAAAACTTGAAAAGTTGAGAAGATAAGTTTTAATGAGAAGAAATATTCGGCTGAGTTAATATTTCAGTTCATACACAGAGACTGATAGAATATTGCTTGTAATGAGAAGAAATATTCAGCTGAGTTAATATTTCAGTTCATACACAGAGACTGATAGAATATTGCTTGTAATGAGAAGAAATATTCAGCTGAGTTAATATTTCAGTTCATACACAGAGACTGATAGAATATTGCTTGTAATGAGAAGAAATATTCAGCTGAGTTAATATTTCAGTTCATACACAGAGACTGATAGAATATTGCTTGTAATGAGAAGAAATATTCAGCTGAGTTAATATTTCAGTTCATACACAGAGACTGATAGAATATTGCTTGTAATGAGAAGAAATATTCGGCTCAGTTAATATTTCAGTTCATACACAGAGACTGATAGAATATTGTTTGTAATGAGAAGAAATATTCGGCTCAGTTAATATTTCAGTTCATACACAGAGACTGATAGAATATTGCTTGTAATGAGAAGAAATATTCAGCTGAGTTAATATTTCAGTTCATACACAGAGACTGATAGAATATTGCTTGTAATGAGAAGAAATATTCGGCTCAGTTAATATTTCAGTTCATACACAGAGACTGATAGAATATTGTTTGTAATGAGAAGAAATATTCGGCTCAGTTAATATTTCAGTTCATACACAGAGACTGATAGAATATTGCTTGTAATGAGAAGAAATATTCAGCTGAGTTAATATTTCAGTTCATACACAGAGACTGATAGAATATTGCTTGTAATGAGAAGAAATATTCGGCTCAGTTAATATTTCAGTTCATACACAGAGACTGATAGATTATTGCTTGTAATGAGAAGAAATATTCAGCTGAGTTAACATTTCAGTTCATACAGAGAGACTGATAGAATATTGCTTGTAATGAGAAGAAATATTCGGCTCAGTTAATATATCAGTTCATATACAGAGACTGATAGAATTTTGCTTGTAATGAGAAGAAATATTCGGCTCAGTTAATATATCAGTTCATATACAGAGATTGATAGAATATTGCTTGTAATGAGAAGAAATATTCGGCTCAGTTAATATATCAGTTCATATACAGAGACTGATAGAATTTTGCTTGTAAAAATGAAACAAAATTTTCAGACCCCATCTCCCTCCTCGTGGCTCGGCGGAAATTCAGACAGCTAACAACGTTTAAAAATCCGGTTTCAATACTTGTAGTGACACAGTACAAATAGCTAGTTCATTGTTGGGCTTTGTACTTAACAAAAAACAAATACAATTTCCAATATGAAAGTATGTTAAAATCAAAACATTGTTTTCAGAAGCGTTTGTTATGTTGAAACCGATAGAAGATACAAGATGTAAGACTTTTTTTTCAAATATGTGATTATCATGTATGTTTTTGAAGTAATCTTAATTTCAAAACATGTGATAATAATTAAAAATTGAATAAGATATACATAATATAAATTATTTAATTTGTTTATGTATCTAAACTGTGAACTAATTATTGTTTTTTCCAACCTTCGCAATGTCGTGAAATTTATAATCATCGTAATAAATATACCATACGTAAAAGTTTATATGTTTATCTTAAATAACGAAGAATGCTTTTTTGGTACATATTAAGTTACTAAATGAGCTATCTGTGTCCACCATGGGTATCAAAACCCAGATTTTAGCATTATAAATACTTAGCCATACCACTGAGTTGCTGTAGTTTGAGAGTGTTCATGGTTATAAACCATAAACTTCATTTTCGTTTATGTTTATTTTCTTTCAGAATATTTGTTTTTTTATTTGTATGTTTGCTTGTAGTTAAGCACAAAGCTACACAATAGGCTATCTGTACTCTGCACACTACAGGTATCGAAACTCGATCTTTGTTCTTTTATATCATTATTCAAATGTGGGGGCAATAAGTATTTAAATTTATATTTTATTATTAGTTCTGTAATATGTTTATGTTTTATTATTAGTTCTGTAATATGTTTATGTTTTATTATTAGTTCTGTAATGCGTTTATGTTTTATTATTAGTTCTGTAATATGTTTATGTTTTATTATTAGTTCTGTAATATGTTTATATTTTATTATTAGTTCTGTAATATGTTTATGTTTTATTATTAGTTCTGTAATATGTTTATGTTTTATTATTAGTTCTGTAATGTGCTTATGTTTTATTATTAGTTCTGTAATGTGTTTATGTTTTATTATTAGTTCTGTAATGTGTTTATGTTTTATTATTAGTTCTGTAATTTGTTTATGTTTTATTATTAGTTCTGTAATTTGTTTATGTTTTATTATTAGTTCTGTAATTTGTTTATGTTTTATTATTAGTTCTGTAACGTGTGAATTATTTTATAGGACACTTAAATAAAGTTAATAGATTTCTGCTGTTATCCAAAATTTTGAAATCATATTTTAAATTAATTTCTTTTCTATTCCAAGTTTTGTAATTCGTCTTTTCTTATTTCAAGCTTTAGAACTTTAATTATTCGCAAATTTTTCTGGACTCTTGCACTATAATGTTTCAAAAAACGTATTAAAATATTAAAATGTTTAAAATTAAATTACTTTAAGTATTTATTCCACATCGACAACAAAATTTCTGTAAATTTAAATGAGAGTGTTCGATTGTACGTAAAGAACTGTTGTTGTGAAAGAAGTTAATTGGTCACCGTGCAGTTACTTGAAATCGATTAGGTTATGCAGCAATGCTACACTACCCCTATTTACTGTTATTATTGTCGAACCGTGTAGATGGTTGTGGTAAGCGAGTGTTTGTTAATTAATTAAATGTTTCATGAATTGTTTAGGGAACACATTCGTGTACTTAACCAAAAGTGGGAGATAAGTGCCGACATAAACAAGAGGAACGGGCAGATGTTACACAGGCGGCCAAGGAAGAGCCCATGACACATTTTATGATTATTTATGGTGCAATATTATATTATCACTTATCAGTTAAATATTTCGTGCTAGGAGAGTGAAATCAGGAATTCACCCTGAAGGAAGCTTTGTGGTTTTCATTAAATTAATTAACTTTTTTTTTACTCAAAGTAATAACCCTACAACCTAAGGGAGCGATCTACCAAAGTCCTTGCTTAAAAACAGTTATCTATGAATATTCAGCTCTTTGTCAACTTTTATAAAATTGTCTTATTAATTTTCGTAGTCTTCATATTATGTTGAAGCGTTACGTCCTGTGAATTTCTCAGTATATTTAATATTTAATAGTGCCCTTAGCTTTCTCACAAAACCCTACATTTTAATGGATTGTTCTTCTATCCCGTCGTCATACGATTGTCTCGATTAATGGAGATTAACGCATTTGTAAAATAATAAAGATATTAAGGTGTACGTTCCTTCTCTATAGAGCATGGCCAGGTGGTTAGGTCGCTTGATTCACAGTCTGAGGATCGGTTGTTTGAATCTCCCTTTCCGTCAAACATGCTAGCCCTTTAAGTTGTGAGGGCGTTATAATGTGATTGTTAATCCAATTATTCGTTGGTAAAAGAGTAGCCCAAGAGCTGGAAGTAGGTGTTGATGACTAGCTGCCTTCCTTATGATCTTACATTGTTAAATTAGGGACGTATAGCGCAGATAGTCTTTGTGCAGCTTTGAGCGAAACTCAAAACAAACAAACAAACAAACCAAAATAGAAATTAGAAAAATAAAATAAATGAGACTAAAACACAATATGAAAAAAACAATTAAAAAATCCAAAACTCAACATGTATTCGACAGACATAGTTCAGTTTCTGTGTCTTTCTAGGTGATTTTTCTTATGTTGCTGCCTACAGCCTTACAGAAATCCACCCCTAGCACAGCGGTAAGTCTACGGATTTACAACGGTAAAATCAGGGTCTCGATACCCTTGGTGGACTAAGCACACAAATGTTGTCTTACGGAATCATCCTAAACCTCTACCCTACTGTCTTTATTGTTACTTTTTTAACCCTAACAATCAGGTATATTATTTTTGTATTTTTTCTTCACCATTATTTTTTATTTAAGTCTCCTAATGATCATAATATATCTTAACTATATGTTTCACGGGTTTTGGTTTATATAGACACACTTTTTTAAGTTTTCAAACTTAGATTTTTCTTAAAAGTAGATTCCAGAAAGTTAAAAAAATCCAATACAATAAATCTTTAATGAACAATGAAAATGATGTAAGTATTTTTCTTTTCAGGGGAGTGTGTGTGTGTTATCTTATAGCAAACCACATCGGGGCTCCTAAGTCCACCGAGGGGAATCGAACCGCTGATTTTACCTTTGTAAATCCTTAGACCTACCGCTGTACCAGCGAGGGGACTTTTTGAGGGGAGTGAACGTAAAGAGGAATATTCACTTCACACACTTGTCCAATGTTCGGCTGTCAGAAACGTAAAACTTACTTTCAAATGGTTACACTACAGATCTGTTTTCTTTTAATTAAGCTGAAATTGAAAATACAATCTTTGGCGTAAAGGCCTGATGCATTCTTTTATTCGTCTTATACTCTGTGTTGTAGACTGCAGTTCTGCCTATTCAAGCCTCACCAGCACAGCTTGGATCAGGAAATCATAGAAAATACAGTTAGGTCTCTTACAATGGTGAAATGTGTATAATATTTATGTGATTTCTGAATTATTTTTAACTAAACATATATAGTAACCTAAAGTGATTTAGGTGCAGGATTAATATTAAGGCATTATGTCTAACATATTATTGGATATGAACATATATAGTAACCTAAAGTGATTTAGGTGCATGATTAATGTTAAGGCATTATGTCTGACATATTATTGGATATTATACATGTATTATATTTATTCTTGAAACGTGATACACAACTAATAAATGAGAAAGAATCATCATAAGAGTAACAGTGAGAAATATTAAATGTCAACTTCATTTCACAAAACATGAGAGAAAAGTACTAATAACCCGTTTTGTAGTTTTGAGATTAACAACGACCTAACCAAAGCCAAGCTGCTATATTTTGTTTTATTTATTAGATATCACCTGCTGTTTAAACTAAAGCAAAACTTTGATTTTTATTCTTTCACTCAAGCATCTTTG
This sequence comes from Tachypleus tridentatus, assembly GCF_004210375.1. NCBI lineage: Eukaryota > Metazoa > Arthropoda > Merostomata > Xiphosura > Limulidae > Tachypleus > Tachypleus tridentatus. The sequence goes on along the minus strand of NC_134831.1, from coordinate 130,914,761 downwards.
AAAAGGTAAACATTCAAGTCTATTGGATTAATACTTTAACATTATTAATCTGTACCCTCAACGAAATAACTTAATAAACGAAGCTACTTTAATTTATCAGTTTCAAGTTTTATCCGTTCGAAATAAATGGTGTTTTCAAGGGTTTTTGTAAGTATACCATTTCGTAATGTGCTTAAACATTGAAGCTTCGTGATTATAAACATTATTAGTTGTACATAAAAGAGTTCAAGACGACATCAGATAAACAAAGTTATATACAGTGCTTATGTAGTGCAGAGATCCTAACCCAGGTTTATTATTATTATTAATATAAAGGAACGTAACGAGAATGTAAACATTTAAAATACAACCATACTGAATCTAACTGAAAGTTAACGTATTGGACAGAGCTAGTTTAAATCTCTCTTTACCAGGTCGTGATGAAACAGACTTACATTCCTTTGAGATTCTTATTAACTATTTGGTTAATGGTGATTATTAGCGAATTACAGTATTTCTCTTTCTGAATATATAATATTTCTGTTAACCCTAGTTCAATAGGTCTGTTTGTTTGTTTGTCTGTTTTGAAACTACTTGATGGCTATCTGAGCTAGCCCTCACTCATTTTCGAGAAATATTCTTGAGGGAATACAAGTATTCATTACTGTCAACAGTCAACTCTTGCCCTATTCTTTTACTAACGAATAGTTGGATTGACCGTACCATTGTAACATCCGAAAGGACGAAGCAAAAGATTAGAACCCACAACCTTCAGGGTGTACTGGCTCAGGAATTTGGTAACTTATGTGCCATGTACCGATTTGCTTCGTCTCAAAACTTTTACCGTGGCCACTAAATATAAAAAAGGCATAAAAGTATATGAAAATATCTCATTATTTTATTCCAAAACCCTAATTAACTGAATATAATTTGTTTGAAGTTAAGAACAAAGCCACACAATGGTCTATCCGTGCTTTGACCAACCACAACAGCTATCGAAATCCGTTTTCTAGTGTTGTAAGTTTGCAACTATAACATTGTACCACTGGAGGTCATTAATTAAACAGTTATGTTATACAGTAACTATTGTTAGTGGTTATTAATTAACCAATTATGTTATATAGTAACCATTGTAATAGTGGGCTCCCCGAAATAAAGATGTAATTCCCCCAAAAATAAAATCCATAGAAATAACTTTGTTTATTTGGTTTTATCATGCAGTACCAGACACGGAAGATTATTAGTAAACTTAATATGATAGAGAACTGAATAGTTTTATGTTTGTCAGATGAGATCAATCGAATATGTTTTGAAATTTATATTGTTTCCTACTGTCCAATCAATGAGCACTTCGAGTACGAATACGCTGAAATATTTTTGAAAACTCTTATTCATAAAACTAAAATACAAACAATACAAAACATACTACAAACAATGACTTTGCATTTGCAATGAAAATCAATCCTTATGAGCCAAAACACAATAAAAACAATTTAAAATAAGTGTAGTCAACGTTTTTATGGGTATCGAACACTTGATGGATTGAGTTTCGCTAGAGCATATTCTAATGAATTGCTGCAGTCAGTGTCGTGTGGGGTGCACGTGCAGGATTAGTGGTCTTGAAATCTACACTATTATTTATATGTCTACAGAGCAGACACTGCACTGAGATGTACAAAAAAGAATAGAGCTCTTAGCCGTATAAAAAGAGAAAAACCTTTTTAAACTGAGAGCCGTGGGAAGTATAGTATGGGATCAGGAGAGTTTCAGAAGAAGAACGGTTAACACTAGTGAGGATCTAACCACAGTTATCTCAGATCGAAAAGCAAACCGCAGAAACCTTCCAGGTATTATTCATATATATAGTTCATGTTTTTAGTTCTCTGTCTTAATGATTGAACTTTATTAATAAAACGTATTTTCTACTTTCGCGATTAACTTAAGTCTTAGCATTTGAGATAAAAAGTCATGTAATGATTCTTTCAAATCTATCTTTTAAACTTTCCAAAATTTACGTTTTACAAGCTTCAGGTAAGTATCGAAATATTAAAACCTTTATTTTTTTATACTTATGGTTTATCTAAAAATTAACGTATTAAGCGAATTATTTATTTATAAAAGTGACAGCGAAAGTGTTACCTCAGAGAGTAATCACCACTCAGACATCATAGGGCGTAGCAGCTGTACTGTTGTCATAAACTTTGCAATGATTTGTTTGGAGAAAACAAGCTCAGAGGCTAATTTTAACGAAAATTTAGAAATGACATTACGATAGATTTCAAGGAAAAGACAAGCATGTAAATATTTCACTTTACTTAGCCTAATACAAGTTTTTATCCTATCAACTCTTACAGTTTTTAAGCAGAAAATGGTTACAAAATGATAGATTTATTTTTAGTACGTGTGTGTGTTTGTGTTTCCTTATAGCAAAGTCACATCTGATATGTTCAGCGAGAAGAATCGAACCTTTGATTTTAGTGTTGTAAATCCAAAAACTTACTGCTGTGGTGCAAAGAAACACCATAACACATTTGTAATTACTCATTACTCAAAATGAACTAAGTGTTCACTTTTTTACCACGGATATATTAGCTTCACAATTAATTAAAAACAATACATGCTGGGTCTCTATTATTTATACATTTTCACTTTGAAAACTGTCTGGTATGGCCTGGTAGTTAAGATGTTCGACTCCCAGTCTGCTGGTCGGAGTTCGAAACCCTGCATCGAACACGATTGCGAAAGTCAATCCTACCATTTGTTGATCATAGGATAGTCCAAAAGTTGACGGTGGGTGCTGCAGGCCAGTTTCCTTCTAGTCGGCCGTTAAAATTTAAGGATGGCGACAGGTAGCCGTAGTTTCGTTATAAAATTTTTGACCTATTAAAGGAGACGATAAGAGTAATATCTATGTTAGTTATGACATTAATTAATTTAATTATTATACTTAAAGCTAGTTTCGTCGAAAATAAACAGTAATTGTGGTTAGGTGTGTATGCATATAAAACGAAAGTCTGAACGCATCTATTTTAAACTGCCATCTGTTGGCAAGGAATTTTAACAGGTTCCATAGATCTTATAGGGAAGTTATCAAAAGATCACACAGAGAAAATGTTAGCTATTCATAAACAGTATTTGTTTAATATAGTATATTGTACTGGATTAATTGCTCAGTTTAGTTAAAGATGTATAACACAAGTTGACTTAGGATAGTCCTGCTAGCTTACTTTAGATAACTTAGTTAAAGATGTATAACACAAGTTGACTTAGGATAGTCCTGCTAGCTTACTTTAGATAACTTAGTTAAAGATGTATAACACAAGTTGACTTAGGATAGTCCTGCTAGCTTACTTTAGATAACTTAGTTAAAGATGTATAACACAAGTTGACTTAGGATAGTCCTGCTAGCTTACTTTAGATAACTTAGTTAAAGATGTATAGCACAAGTTGACTTAGGATAGTCCTGCTAGCTTACTTTAGATAACTTAGTTAAAGATGTATAACACAAGTTGACTTAGGATAGTCCTGCTAGCTTACTTTAGATAACTTAGTTAAAGATGTATAACACAAGTTGACTTAGGATAGTCCTGCTAGCTTACTTTAGATAACTTAGTTAAAGATGTATAACACAAGTTGACTTAGGATAGTCCTGCTAGCTTACTTTAGATAACTTAGTTAAAGATGTATAGCACAAGTTGACTTAGGATAGTCCTGCTAGCTTACTTTAGATAACTTAGTTAAAGATGTATAACACAAGTTGACTTAGGATAGTCCTGCTAGCTTACTTTAGATAACTTAGTTAAAGATGTATAACACAAGTTGACTTAGGATAGTCCTGCTAGCTTACTTTAGATAACTTAGTTAAAGATGTATAGCACAAGTTGACTTAGGATAGTCCTGCTAGCTTACTTTAGATAACTTAGTTAAAGATGTATAGCACAAGTTGACTTAGGATAGTCCTGCTAGCTTACTTTAGATAACTTAGTTAAAGATGTATAACACAAGTTGACTTAGGATAGTCCTGCTAGCTTACTTTAGATAACTTAGTTAAAGATGTATAACACAAGTTGACTTAGGATAGTCCTGCTAGCTTACTTTAGATAACTTAGTTAAAGATGTATAGCACAAGTTGACTTAGGATAGTCCTGCTAGCTTACTTTAGATAACTTAGTTAAAGATGTATAACACAAGTTGACTTAGGATAGTCCTGCTAGCTTACTTTAGATAACTTAGTTAAAGATGTATAACACAAGTTGACTTAGGATAGTCCTGCTAGCTTACTTTAGATAACTTAGTTTTTCTAAACCCTTTCACTCATCTGTTGGAGAACACGTTGTACGGAAAGTGTGTAGAATAAATAAAATACAACCATTGGTTCTCAGAACGGCTGGTATGGGTATTAACACTTTTATTGATAAGCAGAGAAAATGACCTAGAATGGTCGAAACGTTGTTCTCTGCTTATCAATAAAAGTGTTAAAACCCGTACCAGCCGTTCTGAGATACATTTTTATTTCAAGTAAGTTTCTCGTCGTCAAGAGCAACCATTGATTGTCCATCGTTTTAATTTGAAAGCTTGCGTTTTTCAAGCTTTAGATAAGTAATAAAATGTCAATACACGTGTATTTCTTGTATTTATGGTGTATCTAAAAATTAACTTGGTAAAACATTTGTTTGTATATAAAAGTAACAGCGAGAGACGTATCTTCAAATCTGATATCTAATCAAGCACCATAGATCATAGATCATAGATCATAGACGCTATAGTGTTGTAACTTAAAGGGATTTATACGATAGAAATTTATTCTTCTTTTAGCAAAATACTTTACTAATACCAACTTGAAATCTAGAATGCTATAACATAATAAAGTTATTAATACAACGGTAAACTTTTAGAAATAAAGAAGGACGGAAAACATTAACTAGATTAAATTAACATTTAATTAGAATTTACTCATTAATTTCATGGCACATAAAGATTCTTTTGTTACATATAATAAAACCTCTATGTTTCATATAATGCAGTGATTAACTGCTCATTATTTTAGTAATAGTTGGTATTTTAGCATCTAGATTCATCCGCCAAATAACAACCGTCTTCTTTCTTTCATCCGACGTCCAAACAAACTTGTCATCTTGTTGGTTTTTTTTCTTCCCTGCTTTCATAGCTTATTCAAATGGCAGCTTCATTATTTCTGTGGCGGGTAAACAGGGCGGCCTATTACCATCTTTAAGTATTGTTTTAAGGCAAGAAAGGTTTGTAAACACGTGTTTAATGAGCCTATTAATACCACTATAAGTGACAGTTGAATAAATCAGCATTGTTATTTCTCTAATCATCTGCTCTCCTAGCTCTAACAAGCATTGTTCTGCTCTTGGGGATGGCGGGAGCTCTGAGAAAGGCACGTGACTAAATACTTGCCCCTAGGGAATAACGTGTGGTCAGGCGTTTAGGGGCACGTGCCCTGTACACATTCTAGTATTCACGTATTGGAGTAAACAGAAAACTTGTAACCGGAGGCGGGGCTTTATATTCTTCATTTCTGAATGGTATTTTAGCAGAAGCGTTTCTTCTGCCTACATTGCTATTGGATATTGAAAGTAAAGATTATGGCGAAACGTCACTGGAAGGCTCAGTTTTTTTAGGTGCTCATAGGGATAACAAGCTCACTCGATGCGACTGGAGTAAATTTCTGCATCCAGAAGCCACAGTGAGAGGAAGCACACTCGCTTCAGCTCAGATTAGGAGTTTGAAACCTCTTCTGAGTCGATGCTTTTACAAACGTTTCGGTTTCAGTCCTAGTATTGATACTCGAGGGAAAATATTCAAACTATTCTCATAAAAACTCCGAGATCGAATGGAATCTTCTATCAACGTGCTTGACTTGTTGCCCAGTTCTGGGGTCCACACGAGAAACTTTCAACCTGTGTTCCGGTGTTTAGCTGAACAAAATAAAGTATCAACTATATGGTCTACAATTTCCGAATATGGTTACTGTTCGCCGCACAAACGTCCAAATATTATGGCTAGAAGAAATGAACGTGAGAGAAACCGCGTGCGTCTGGTGAACCGCGGCTTTGCGACATTGCGACAGCACGTGCCTGGGGGAACCACAAAGAAAAAAATGAGTAAAGTAGAAACACTTCGATCAGCGGTTGAGTATATCAAGAGACTACAACAACTTCTTGCGGAAGATGACGAAACTAACAAGACCTTAGATTTTAAATGTGAGACAACAAATATCAATTTATTTGAAGCCTACAGCGAAATACCCAATCAGTGCAACCTAAGTTCCGTTTTCCCACGTCCTCAGATCTCGTCACCAAGTTCTGAACAGACAATTGTTTCGTTCAAAGCAGAATGCACAACGATAAAGTCTAAAAATTCCAGTTTGTCTTCTCCGGATATTCTGACGAAATACATTGATTTAAGTGGAAAGAAATTACTCGACCTGGGGTGGTTTTAGAACAAAGTGAAGAAAGGATAAAGTATTCAGTGCTGGATATATGATTCTCAGATATGCTGATGCACGTGACATATAGAACTTACATTTTTGAATTGTTCTGGTAATCTTATATATATATATATTTTTTTTTTCACTGAGTTATATCATTGAAGCGCCATGGTAAATATACTTTTGTTTTCTCAGCAAACATTGAGTAATCCAATTCTGTATAAATGTAAATATAAATAATGATAAACGTAGACAATTTCATTATCAATTTCCTTCCATTCCTAAGTCACTCTTTACTTCATTGTTAGCATTTATAGTGGTATTTGTTGCTTTGATCACAGTATTTTTAATCACTGTTTACCTACTTAGTGTTTCCTTTGAAAGATACCTACCTCTTGAAATATTTTTATATTTTGTAGTAAAAATAACGTTGTAATATTATTAATTTTGGTATATTTTTTTCTTCTACGTTTTGCGTATTTTATTCTACATGTAGCACTAATGGAATGAAAAATACATGGACAGTTTTGCATTTCGAAACAAATGTTAGGTTCTGTGAATGTTGAAAGCACGTTTATAAAGAGAAACTAAAGACATTTCTCAAGATGTGTATTCAGCAGTGCTGTCCTAGGAGGAACTAAAGACATTTCTCAAGATGTGTATTCAGCAGTGCTGTCCTAGGAGGAACTAAAGACATTTCTCAAGATGTGTATTCAGCAGTGCTGTCCTAGGAGAAACTAAAGACATTTCTCAAGATGTGTATTCAGCAGTGCTGTCCTAGGAGGAACTAAAGACATTTCTTAAGATGTGTATTCAGCAGTGCTGTCCTAGGAGAAACTAAAGACATTTCTCAAGATGTGTATTCAGCAGTGCTGTCCTAGGAGAAACTAAAGACATTTCTCAAGATGTGTATTCAGCAGTGCTGTCCTAGGAGGGACTAAAGACATTTCTCAAGATGTGTATTCAGCAGTGCTGTCCTAGGAGAAACTAAAGACATTCCTCAAGATGTGTATTCAACAGTGCTGTCCAAGAAGAAACTAAAAACATTTCTCAAGATGTGTATTCAGCAGTGCTGTCCTAGGTGTTGGTAAACGTTTATATAATGAAGCATTATTTATATAGAAACCAAATTGTTAATAGAGAATTAGAGAAAAAATAACATTCCGTGTCTTAATTAATATATATTGTATAACATCATGTTTCTTTTGAAAATGTTAATGATTTACAAGTCGTTTCGCATTTAAAAATAAATAGTTTTAATCATGAATCTGTTTATGGTTAAGCTTACAACATTTTTGTTATGCGCGTGTACATTTATATTCTAACAATAACTTCTCACGAGTTTCTACACATCTCCAATTTTATATTATATTTTGTCAAAGCACTCGTAGTCCGAGAGTCGCATCACACCAAACATGCTCGCCCTTTCAACTGGGGAGGTGCGTTATAAAGTGACGATTAATCCTACTATTCGTTGGTAAAAGAATACCCTAAGAGTTGGTTGTGGGTAGTGATGACTCGCTGCCTTCCCTTTAGTCTTACACTGCTGAATTAGGGACGGCTAACGCAGATAGATCTCGAGTAGCTTTGAGCGAAATTCAAAACCAACCAAATCAAACCACAATATTCTGCCCCCAGCGGAACAGTATGTCTGCGGACTTACGATGGTAAAATTGGAAAGGTTTAAAAGTATTTTCTATGAGACAATGAGATACTTCTGCAGAAAACAAAAGAGAAAACGTGCAGTTGTTCAATAGTTAGCAAAACCTTACAATAAATGTATTCATCTTTTTTTTTTCTTATTGCACTCTGCTAGGGATGTTCAAAGACATTCAAAGCTGTCGATGTTGTTTTCACTTCTAATTTATAACGGGTAATAGCCCTTTCAACATAAATCTCATACACGTTCATAGTGGTTCGAAACATGATCTCAGTGATGAAATTCAAAGTGTCCAACATTAAAATTTGAAGTTCAATACCTACGTTGGGCACAGTATAAAAAGCCCATTGTGCAGCTTTGCGCCAAAGCTAAAAACAAAATTAGTAAGTTCGAAAAGTGTATACATTTTCCAGAGGCATATTGTGATGCAATATGACTTCTGCTTCAAAAGTCAAGACAATTAGAAAGAGGCATGCCGTTGTACTCTCGTGATGTAGAGAAACCCACTAGAAGTAAAATTGTATCTCAGGACAGCTGGTACGGGTATTAACACTTTTACTAATAATGCTATTTTTACAATCGTACTCTAGTAGGTTTATTGATGAAATTAATTTATAGAAGCTTGTTGTTGTTTTGAATTAAGCACAAAGATACACAATGGACTATCTATGCTCTGCCCACCACGGGTATCTAAACCTGATTTTTAGCGTTGTAACTCCGCAAACATACCGCTGAGCCACTGGGGGACATTATAGAAACACCAGAATAATTAAATAGTTGGTTTCAACCACCAGCACAAATTAGGAAATGTTTTTTCATTATAAGTTCGTTCCCTCAGTAACTTGACTTGCTATTCGCTGTTTAATTACAATGTTCGAAAGATAATTCCTTCCGTCACCAAAATAATTATTATAAATACATGAATAACTTATACCAGATCAACTTAATAGAGAAAGTGTTAAGAGAAATACACAGCTTCGTACTGGCACCATCGATTCCACAATTACAGGTTTGCAGTTACTGCATGGGTTGTCTGTCTGGTGAGCAGTTCGTACGCCAGGTGGTGAATGATGTTTGCAAAAGGGGCAGGTGGCGCAGGAGAACGTGATTGTTAGCTGACTGAATAAGCCCGGTAAAATGAGGTACTGCAAAGGGAACGTCCAAAATCACGTAGAGAAATTTGCTGATTTGTTTCAAATGTTTTCAGGTAATTGTTTCTGATATGTTACCTCATCCATAAATTGGTGAACTTTAAGATGCGTTTTCCAAAGAAGTTTCATATCATTCTTTCTGTTGCCGTAGTTCTAATGATAAATTCAAAATTTATTTACTTTCCTATCCTTAGAATCTAGTCGTATCTAGAATACTGGATAGCAAAGTGGTAAATACTATTGACTCTTAAGAGGTTGAAAACTGTTTAAACAAGAGAGTCCATGGGTATAAAGCGCAAAAATTGGGTTTCGATTTATGTGTGATTTGCCTGTTGAAATAAATATTTAAATATTGTCTTTCTCGTAAACTAGATGGAATATGGAAAGCCTGCAGTGAAGAGAAGTGTGTTATGAACATCATAGTTTTACGACCGAATTCTCTGCAATGGAAAGTCAGCTGCAGAGCTATTGTCAAGATGCACGTTAATCAGATAGCGTATGACCAGACATGACGACATGGACCATAACTACTTGTTTTAACATGGCATGCTCAACCACTGTGTTATAAACATACATAATGTTTAAGTACATTATTATGGAGTCCGCCGAAATTCAGTTATGTAGCTTAATTTGATATAATGTTGTGAGATTGTAAAACCTTGTGATCCACCTCACTGTTATAAGTATTTTAAAATAACCGTTTTTTGTTTTATGAACAGACAATTTAAGAGTTTTATTGCAAAAAGTTAAACATTCTTTTCTTTTTCTGTGTTTGTTTTGTCAGAAAATTACGATGGCATACATATTGTGTTCACAGGGGGAATCGAACCACAGATTTTAGCGTTGCAGCTCCATAGACTGATCACTGTTCTACCGGACTACCTCCATTTTGTTGCTCGTGTATAAGTCAAACAATTACTCCATTAGTTCTAATTATATCTCTATTATTCAGAACATAACCTATTGGAGCTGTTAGAAGACGTTGGCAACGCCCTGTACTGTTAATAGACAAATTAGTCGCAGGTTCGAATTTTCGGCATTTCAGCCATAGGGACGTTAAACTGTGACAAACAACTTCATTATTCGTCGGTAAAAAGAGTAGCCCAAAAATTGGGAGTGGGTGGTGATGCCTAGCTGCTTAGTTTTCTTACTGCTAAACTATGGACAGCTAGCGCAGATAACCCTATTGTAATTTTGTGCGAAATCTAAAACGGAACCATTGCAGCAGAATTCTCCTCATATATAATAATCATTAATATAACCCTTTTTAAAGGTTATTTTCAAATATTTAATAAAACAAATAGTGGTTTAAAATCTACCACATTAACATGCATGTGGTTAAAACTTTGGTTTGACAAAGCCATATTGGGCTATTTGCCGTATCCAACGCCGAAAATCACACTCCAGATTTTAACATTGTAAATGCATAGGCGTAAAACTGTCCGACTGGAGTATACAGTTCAAGTAAAATCACCGTCCATAAATGGTACTTTGATCACTAAACTGCGCTACCTAGTGTAAATATATGTTGATAGTTCCCGCGAATATCCGAAACGAATGAATTAAAATTAAATTTTTAATTCGTTTCTTTTTTTTTCTTATTAATACAAAATCTTCAGAGATTGAATATTACCAAATAGAGATTTTTGTTACATTTATCAAAGCAGTTGATGGAAAAATGCGACATCTACCTTCTTCAGTTGAAGCTTTACAAAATATGTGTGTGTTTTTTCTTATTGCAAAGCCACATCAAGCTATCTATCTGCTAAGCCAAGCGAGGGGGAATCAAACCTATGATTTTAGCGTTGTAAATCCGTAGACTTACCGCTGTGCTAGCGGGTGCTTTTACAAAATGAGATGGTTTAGATGTAACTTCCAATACTTCCTTATAGTTGAAGATAATTTTGCCTTTTGAGGTCCTGTTACCAAGTTGCACACTGGGACAAGACAAAGGTGAAAATCATAAAACCATAATGCTGTCTGTATTTCGTCATTAATCGTTAGAATAAATATTGTTATATTTATATATATATTTGCACTATTTTGAACATCGATAGTTCCATTTTCAACGTTTAGCTTACGTTTACAGAAACGTTAGAATTAAACAATGAATCAAAATGAGTAAATCCCGACAATCTTTTGGGTTAAATTTTTATTATACTTTGTTTTTTCAAGGAGAATATGAAATTCTAAGAACACAAAACTCTATGTACTCGAGATGTCTTTATCGCCTGAAGCACTTTTGAATTGCGTATGTAACAAAAAACAAAAACAGAAACAAATAATATAAATAATGGTGAACGGGATAACATTAAGCTTTAAACACTTGTTTTCAATCATTTTTTATTCTGCTATTACGAGCATTCCCCATTTCTAAAAGCTCAAACATAATTACTAACGCCTACTACAGATGTCAGTATATATACCTGTATCTATGGGTATCGACTTATACTGGCGTCTACGTACAAATACGTTATTGAAAAGTTTAAAATCAAACAGCAAGCGTCCCACACGTGAGCTAATAATAAAGCATATCTGTACCTATTGAACCAAAACTTGGAATGGTATTTTCGAGATGAGCGTTCATATGCAAAGCATGTCTTAAACGGACACATTGGACACCTCAAAGATCAAATATAAAAAGTGATATGATTGATTTGCTGAACGGAGAGAGGGATCAGTTCAGCAGCATCCTCCGCCTACAAGACTACTTGAAATAAACTTTTTTAAAGTGTCTGCTCATCACATATCCTGGGATAGAACCTACAATCTTGCGCTCTTGAGAACAGAAATATTTACACCACGCCCAGCCAATACAGAATCATATTTATGATTTCTATATATGTAAGTTCTTGGAACGATTAGATACAAATTTCTTTAGTGTTCGTAAGAACGCTTGTGCTCTAAAAGATATTTAATAAATTGAATATCGAGACAATTTATGTTCTAGAATTTCTGCTACTCCTGTGATGAATTTCGTAAACCCTTACAGTAAAATTATTTTATATTTTTATCTTTTCATGCAACTAGTTTGATTACCTTTAAGCTTGTTTCTTTGCAATTAACTACAAAGCTGCATAAAGAGCTATCTGTGTTATGCCCATCCGGTTTCTAGCATTGTACGTTCGCAGACGTATCGCTGTAACACTGTGAGCGCTATCTCTAAGACATGCTACTTTATGCAGTGATTGCTTAAGATTAAAGCGCCCCCAGTGGCTCAGTGGTATGTCTGCGGAACACAGATAGCCCATTGTGTTCCTTTGTGCTTAATTCAAAACAATAGCAAGATTAAAGCTGAAGTATCAATTATTATTTGGAACAACAAAAAAACATTTCGACACGTGCATAGAAACGTTTCGTTTTGACCGTCTCTTTGTTTTATTTGATTTTATATTTTGCAATATTTGTAATGTGCATTAAATAATGTAGTTTGTTGAAAATCTGAAACCATGTAAAAAGTGTTTCGTTGACTAATACAATAGGAATCACTTGTTATAAAATAATTATTTAGAGTTTGATTTAATTAAATGTGTGTAATGAATTAGATATAGAAATGTATTAATCAGTTTACTTGTTGTTTTTTTTTAGTGTTTACTTATTAACCCAGCAGAGGCCGCCACTAATGCAAATCTTATAATGAATATTTTCACCAGCGTAAAGACACACAATTGGCCATTTGCACACACAAACGTACTTCTTCTAAAAGTTGCACAGATACAAACTCAATATATTTTTGCCAATTGCTTAATATGGATATGTTAAGTCTAGACAAAGGATTACAAAAATATTCAACGTATAATAAAATTAGTTTTTATTAATTCTTTAAAAAATATTTTCTATACAAGTATTGGATATATATATATATAAACTTGTTGCTCTAAATGTTAATACGTAACAACAAACGTACCATACACAAGCAAACACAAACCACATCTACTCATTTGAAAAACATGAATTTCAAACACCCTAAAACCACTTGCTTTCGGAAAAGTTGCTTTTTCTCGGCCATGAAGGTGTTATAAGAAATGACCAATCACAATATTAATTAGTAAAGAATAACCCAAGAGTTGAAAGTGGGTGGTGCTGATTAGGTACCTTTTCTCTAGTTTATCACAACGAAAGTAGGGAAGACTAGACCAGCTAGCCCTCGAGTAACAAAACAGTAGGAAACAAGGAGGATGTTGTATCTGATAGCTTGAAAATAAACCAGAAACAAATGTTACATGTTAATTACGAGAAACTTCCATACGCCAGGTCTGTGTTGCATAAGAAATGAAGAATACACTGATAGGCACAATAAACACCTGAGTAGCTCATTGAGAAAGTCAGTTTTATATTACGTACGCTTAGAAACATTAACGTAATTAAAACCAGGGTGGTCTAGAAAAGTTCAATAAATTACCATGCATGTTTGAAGTCAAATTGTTAATAAACACTGTACATAAAAGGTATATACAGGGTGGTCGTATTGTAGGAAGACTTCAGTACGTGAATATGGATAAAATCTACTTTCTGATAACAGCTTCTGTCCACATAACACACTGAAAACTCGAACAGAAATGAGTATGAAATAGGCCAATTATAGTATCTTTATTTCGTGGCAGGAATTCACTTTCAATCTTTCTTATACTGACTGGAAAAAAGTATTTGTGATGCATCAGTATCCCATAACTTTTCGGGAAAAACTGTATTTTTCATCTGAGTAACGTCACACTGGTTAAACCTTACATTGGTTTGTAGAACAACTCTTTGAATTCCAATAATAATTACAAACATCGTTTGTTTGCTTGTATTTTAATTTCGCGCAAAACCAACACGAGAGCTATCTGTGCTACAAGTCCCTAATTTTACAGTGTAAGACTAGAGGGAAGGCAGCTAGTCATCACCATCCACCGTCAACTCTTGGACTATTCTTTTATCAAAGAATAGTGGGACTGACTGCCACATTATAATGCCTCCACGGATGAAAGGGCGAGCATGTTAGGTGTGAAGGGGTATTCGAACCCGTGACCCTCAGATTACGAGTCTAGCGCCTTAACCAGCTGACCATGCCTGGATAAAAGCAGCGAAAAAAATCTCGTTTCTTTCTTTAAAAATGTGACAATTTTTGTCAATGTTTCAAAATAAAAAAGTATATAATTCTATGCATTGTTTTCTAACTATTTGTAAATTACCAAAGTACAGTCGTATATATATATATATATATTATTTTTTTTATTATGCAAGCTTAACACAGCTCTCGCTATATTTATTTATTATGGTAACTACGTTTTAAACAAGTCGTAAACATGTAGATGAAAAACTCCTTACCTTCGTCTTGGGCAATTCTGTACCAAGAAACTAAAACGTGTTAATGCCTTCCAATGGCACAGCAGTATACCAACGGACGCATACTGTTAGAGACCGGACTTTGATATTTGTGATGAGCTTGACATGACAAGATTATTAGGATTCAAACTAAGGATCGAGGGCTCGAATCCCGTCTCACCAAACATGCTCGTCCTTTTAACCGTCAGAGCGTTATTATGTGACGGTCAATCTCATTGTTCGTTGGTAAAAGAATAGCCAAAGTGTTTGCGGTGGGTGGTGATGAATATCTGCCTTTATTTTAGACTGCTAGAATTGGGCTGCTAACGCAGATAGCCCACGTGTAGCTTTGCGTGAAATTCAAACCAAACTTGTGTTTATGAACACTGTGTGTAGCAGTTTGGAGACAGAAATGACTAAAATGTTTCTGCTATTGTGAAGATAAATAAAGACTGTTCGTTATATTTGGTGCATAGCCTATCATTTATTAATATAACCTGGAAGTAGACTTTGTCCAAAATTTAGCAAACAAATCTAAGTTGTTTAGTTTTGGTCTTTGTACTTTGCTTGCTCTGATTGGAAGTTACTGTAAATACATCTTGACGATTTGCTTAAAATGTGCAACACATTTCTAAATCATTAAGTTATATTAAATATATAAATATATGTGCAACTTTTCACTTTTTCCTGAAGATCTGCACGTGTTTGTTAAAATAAAATTTGAGGAGTGAAGTAAATTTCTTCACCAAAAATATATTTAGGAATTTACTTTTACACTGTCAAATTTAGCCTAAAATAATTTCACTCGAGGAATATTTATATTGCAACCCTTGTCTTTATATTTATCTCTGTCACTTTAAAACGGGGCCTAGCATGACCAAGTGTGTTAAGGCGTGCGACTCGTAATCTGAAGGTCGCCGGTTCGCATCCCCGTCGCGCCAAACATGCTCGCCATTTGAGCCGTGGGGACGTTATAATGTGCCGGTCAATCCCACTTTTCGTTGGTAAAAGAGTAGCCCAAGAGTTGGCGGTGGGTGGTGATGACTAGCTGCCTTCCCTCTGGTCTTACACTGCTAAACTAAGGACGGCTAGCACAGATAGCCCTCGAGTAGCTTTGTGCGAAATTCAAAAAACAAACATATAAACATTTTAAAACGACGTTAAAAGTTATCCATTTATGCTTATAACATACATTAGAATCACTTTAAGAGTTTGAAAGATTAAAAGACAAAACCTGAGACTGAATTAACATTACAAAACAAAACCAAAACCATCACTGGGTTTCAAGCTGTATTAAGTTTACACTCAATAAATAAAATAAGAAATGCTAAGTAATGGAGTTTTAATCATGGCAGGTTTGCCTCGTATAACCCGAATATGTAAACTGTATACTACTTCATACCTATAAAGTCACCCGCTAGTACAGCGGTAAGTCTACAAATTTACAACGGTAAAATCAGGCGGTTCGAGTTCCCTCGGTGGACGCAGCAGATAGCCCACTGTGGCATTGCCATAAAAAAAAAACACACACACACTCGTACCAAGATAGTCTGAAGCTATTCATATTACAACAAAGTTCAAGGAACTAACTTGTTTTTAATGTTCTCATCGTTATTTTAACTAGGCTGATTGAAACTAAGACTACAGACGTTACAAACCTAAGCTAATTGTTTGTTTTCAATTTCGCACAAAGCTACTCGAGGTCTATCTGTGCTAGCCGTCCCTAATTTAGAAGTGTAAGACTAGAGGAAAGGCAACTAGTCATCACCACCCACCGCCAACTCTTGGGCTTCTCTTTTACCAACGAATAGTGGGATTGATGGTAACATTATAACGCCCCAACGGCTGAAAGGGCGAGCATGTTTGGCGCGACAGGGATGCGAACCCACGACCCTCAGATTACGAGTCGCACGCCTTAACACGCTTTGCCATGCCGGGCCAACCTCAGCTAATAACCAAGTTTGTAATTTTTTTATTTGATTATCTAGAAAGTCTCTCGTGCAAAGTTACTGTGCTATTATATATTACTATAAATTACAAATGTTTTCAGTATTCTAGAAAATAAGATATTCAACAAACCCGTAGGAGAAATAAAGGAGCATATTGGCTAAACGTGGACCAATGGTTAACATGCAGGGCCACAAACACATAGGTAAATCGTTAGCGTCACGTTGATGGAAAAAAAAAAAAAATAATTAAATTAATTTTAAATTAACGCTAAGCACGTTTTTGTTACAGGTATTTTATATGGGTGACGGTCGAATTCAGTTAAGTAGGAGTAGCCCAAGAGTTGGCGGCGGGTGCTGTTAACTAGTTGCCCTACCCATAGTGTATCGGTTCAAAATTAGGGATAGCTATTGCAGATAACCACTGAGTAGTTCTGCGTGAATATCCAGAAATTAAACAAGTTTTGTATAGAAAAAATAAGTCTCAGTTTACACTATATGTTTGGCCAGTCTCTGTATTTCCATGTTAATCAGTAACAGTCTTACTTACAGTTCTGTTTC
Source organism: Tachypleus tridentatus (assembly GCF_004210375.1). Lineage (NCBI taxonomy): Eukaryota > Metazoa > Arthropoda > Merostomata > Xiphosura > Limulidae > Tachypleus > Tachypleus tridentatus. Next base: position 130,897,703 of record NC_134831.1, on the reverse strand, counting down.
CATTTTCTACCCGCACTTGTCGATGCCAAGTAGCAGTTTTAAATTCATTGAAAATAAAACGAAAACTTACCTCTGTAAGATGACATTTTTGTAGCCAAGCCAAATGGGAATGTGGCTGTATTTATAAGACTATCTGTAACATTAGTACTAGAAGTATTGGAAATAATTCGTTGTTAAACGATTACTGTTTTGAGGTTAGTACGAATTCCAGAAAACAATAATGTCAAATAAAAAATAAAAGTATATATAAATTATTGTGTCATCAAACAACAATAACAATGAAGTGAAACGAAATAATATTGTAGTTTTTCAATCAAGCAAAAACTTTAACTTGAAAATAACAACGCTGAGATTTTAAAGAACTACAAAGCTCTTATTTTTGCATTTTAGCGCAAAGTTACGCAATTAGCTGCCTATTGTACTCACCACGAGTATCAAACCCCAAAGTTAAGTGTTATAAGCCCTTATGGTTCCCGCTGAGCCACTGCAAAGGGCTTTTACGGAACAAAACTTTTCTTAATTCAGTTAAATAAAACTGATAGCCTAGAAGTTAGCTTGTCAGGGTGCAAGTCGGAGGATCCGAGGTTCGAAATGAGATAATGTTATACATATTTGTATTTTCAGTCACAGGCGAGATATAAAAGTGACAGTCCTTTCATTCCTTTAAAATACAACCAAGTAACGTTATTGGAGCGACGGGTGATGTTCGCTGGTTGCTTTCCCTCTGTTCAGTGTTTCAAAGTTAGTGACTTGAGTCCTGTCTGACCTGGCGTTTAGCCCAACTGCAGGTGAGGTGCCGCAAAAATCGAAAACTTTAATTAAAAATAAAAAAACAACTTCTAATAATATTTCACGTGTTACCATGTCTTATAACAGTATTAAAGAAAATTTAATTAATTTAATTGAAACAAATTTCTCGAAAGAAAAAGATGTTCTAAGAATATTTCAATTATTTTTTCTAGCATGTAAAAGTTACATGTGAGCCTGGTTTACGGGCATATGACTATTATATTTGACACATGTTGATTTGTGTCTTAGCACGTGTAAATACTATTGTCCGCACACAGAAGTATGTCATTTTGATAACACTTTTTTGAGGTGCTTAATATTTTAGGCCCGGCATGGCCAGGTGGGTTAAGGCGTTTGACTCGTAATCTGAGGGTCGTAGGTTCGAATCACCGTCGCACCAAACATGCTCGCCCTTTCAGCTGTGTGGGAGTTACAATGTGACGATCAATCCCACTATTCGTTGGTAAAAGAGTAGCCCAAGAGTTGGCGGTGGATGGTGATGACTAGCTGCCTTCCCTTTAGTCTTACACTGCTTATGTAGGTACGGCTAGCGCAGATAGCCCTCATGTAGCTCTGCGCGAAATTTAAACCAAATTTAATATTGTAATAGAGGATGAAAACTGATCTATCTGATAAAGATAAAATAATATTTAGTTTTTGACACACTTACAGCAGTTTTTTTACAATACAGACCTTTTAACAATTTGTATAATGAATTTATTAGCTCCGAGTTTTATCTGATATATTAGATGTATTTGAAATGCCATATCTTTCATGTTCTCTGAGTTTTAAATGGAAATGCCTAAATATATATATATATATGGTTTATTTGATTATTAAGTTGGTGTCACTTAAAGAAAAAATAATCAAAATTTAGTTTCATAAGTTATCAGTGCTGAACAAAAACGATATTTTCTTGAAAATTACGAAAAACAAAGTAATTATAAGCAGAACTTTTTGTATCAAATAATGTGATGATATATTTTGTTCTCTCTTCTGAGTATCGTATAACATTCCTATATCAAATAATGTGATGACATATTTTGTCCTCTCTTCTGAATATCGTGTGACATTTCTATATCAAATAATGTGATGATATATTTTGTCCTCTCTTCTGAATATCGGATAACATATCTGTATCAAATAATGTGATGATATGTTTTGTCTTCTCTTCTGAATATCGGATAACATATCTGTATCAAATAATGTGATGATATGTTTTGTCCTCTCTTCTGAATATCGGATAACATTCCTATATCAAATAATGTGATGACATATTTTGTCCTCTCTTCTGAATATCGTGTGACATTTCTATATCAAATAATGTGATGATATATTTTGTCCTCTCTTCTGAATATCGGATAACATATCTGTATCAAATAATGTGATGATATGTTTTGTCTTCTCTTCTGAATATCGGATAACATATCTGTATCAAATAATGTGATGATATGTTTTGTCCTCTCTTCTGAATATCGGATAACGTATCTGTATCAAATAATGTGATGATATGTTTTGTCCTCTCCTCTGAATATCGGATAACATATCTGTATCAAATAATGTGATGATATGTTTTGTCCTCTCCTCTGAATATCGGATAACGTATCTGTATCAAATAATGTGATGATATGTTTTGCCTTCTTTTCTGAATATCGGATAACATATCTGTTTCAAATAATGTGATGATATGTTTTGTCCTCTCTTCTGAATATCGTATAAATAACGTACCATTGTGTTTCTTTTGTTGGGTTAAAATAATTTATTTTAAAAGTTATTTTACACCTTATCGCAAGATTGTAGTTTTATTTAACTTGAGTTACATTTAAAGAAGGCTAAACAGTTTAATTATATATATATATATATATATATATATACATGCACGAAAATACTAAAGTAGAACATTGGTGTGAAGTTTTATGTAAATCTATATCGTTATCGTCTGTTGATAAGCTACTCAGTTTAAATTGGAGCTTATCAGATCTCTACTTTATCACTGTTAGATTTAGATTGATTGGTTGGAGTTACACACTACAGCATGAGCATAATACAACTGTGTATATATAAAACTCCTATGTATAAGCTTTAACTAAGAATATAAATTAAACTAGAGGAGTCAAAAACTACGTTATGCTATTCATAAAGGGTATTTTGATCATCACTGTGTAACACACTCGTAGCAACTAATTGATCCAATCTAACCAACAATACAGCTGTATCTCATTAATGCTGCACGAGCACTCTGTCCATTCTCTTAGTAAGCTTTTACTTCCCTTTTGTCTCAACGTTTTTATTTTCCAGTAGAGAACAGTAGGTTTATATTTCCTATGCAATCCTTATATTGAAGACCTTGTGAAAATTATACAGTGGTGACGTCACAGTGATAAAGAAAGTGCTCGGTGGAACATTGAATACTATTTCTACTGATGACAGTTTCAGTCGATCTAGTTTCCTATAATATCCTCTTTTTATTCATGGTTAAGATGCTGCACAGTGAATCATGGGATCGACATGCGGTGTTAAATATACTTGTCGTTTAAGCCGTCAGGGGGATGATTATATTATTACAACCAATCCCATTGTTCGTTGGTAAAGAAATGGCGGAAGGTGCTGATGGTCTGTCGCCTCTTCTGTGGTTGCTACTTAAAATGATGACGACAACAGATACGTTGCTATGAAGAAACAGACCTCGATATTTAAGAATATGCTTATTCGTTTTCTAACTTTACTAAAGTCTCGTGGTTTTGTATCTTAGCGCAAAATTTATTTGTCACAAATACTTTGAATAACTAAGTCGAGCAAAGTTGCCAGAGAGAGAGAAATGGGTGTATTTGCTATTCTATTTTTATTTTATTATGGCAATCTAATATTTGTAGAATATACCGATATTTTCACTACGTCTTGTAAAGCAAGATATTTTGTATAATATCAGTTCTACAGTGCCTTAGGGAATTTCCTTCCTGTACATTTCTATGAATAACCCATGCACATAAAAATATCTAATGCTCACGCAGCCTTGGCACATTGCCCACGAAATTTTCGCAAACACTAAAACAACATAAACAAATAAACCTGAGCCCGGATAAGTTTAGTGGGATTTTCTCAGTTGCAATACCTAGCTTGTTTAGCTTCTTAAAGCTACAGTCGTTTCTGTACGTTTTAACGTAATCAGAGATATACATACACATTGTTATTTCATGTCTGCATCTATAAGTTTGACTATCGAAGATTCCTTCTTAAGCTCAAGGTAAGTGCCAGGGATCTTAAATGTGGTACTTAGTATCAGCTGATTGTAAACTGCAAACTAAAGGTACCCACTTTGTGACTGTTCACAGTTTAAAATATAACATTTTAGTTGCGTAAACTGTGAATAGGATGTTCCTTGAAATCAAAACACTATGTATTGTAATCTTATTTAGGTTTTTCACTTTTGTAGTTTCGTAGAATTATAAATACATTCTAAAATTTGTTTAATGTTAACCATATCTTCTCATAATTCTATAATATTAAAGCTATCTTTAGACAAGCGTGGCATGAATTTTGTTTCTTTCTATTTACGTGAGATTAAAGAAAAGATGTATTTTAATTCCGTGAAATTAAGTTTAATTTACATTAAATTATGTTGTAAAGAAATGATGCTATACCGTATTTGAATTATAATTTCGATACCCTGTTTCAATAAATGTTAAAACACAATTCTGTAACACATTTTGTTTGTGTAAGGTTTAATTTGTACCGTGTGATATTTCTATAAAGATTTATATTTTACATTTTAATTTTGTACAGTTTAAAACATATTGCATTCTACTTTATAGAATAAAATGTACAGATTATATTTCCTCATAAATTTGCTCGGCATGGCTAGGTGGTTAGGGCGCTCGACTCGTAATCTGAGGATTGTGGGTTTGAATCTCCGATCCACCAAACGTTCTCGCCCTTTCAACCGTTGGGGCGTTATGATGTTGGTAAAAGAGTAGTTCAAGAATTGGCGGTGGGTTGTGATGACTAGCTGCCTTCTCTCTAACCTTGCACTGCTAAATTAGGGAAGGCTAGCTGAGAGAGCCCTCATTTAGCTTTGCGCGAAATTAAAAAAAAAAAAAACAAATCTTCATGAATTAAAATGTGCAGCGTTCTGCATATGTAAAGTTCGAGTTTATCTACACTGTGATTTTGCTTATGTAGAGTTAAAGACACATTTTATTTGGATTCTATAAAAGGTTGTTTATGTTCTATTAAAACAAATCTGTAGCACCACTACATTATTAATGCTCTAGCAGATGAACATAGCCCTGTAGTGTGATTTCCACTTCCGTCACAAAGTTTTCACATCTAAGGAATACCACACTTCCCTGTGCGCTTTGCACAAGATACTCGTAATACGAGAAAGATGGTTTGCTAGTGTCCGTTTCAACAACTCAATCACATATACATCCTTAGGCCATGCGGTATGTCTCATATGGAATAACATCAATATCCATTTCCCATGCTACTTTTGGTATGCGCTAGTTAATGGTACAATTGGTAGTTTTATCTTAGTAAACTCCCACCTAGCTTTCAGACGGGAATCGTTATTAATTTTGCTACGTTTTGTTATTTGAATAACCTGAGCGACTTCTGTCACTGGCATTTGTGTTCGCGGCTTTTAGCCTGTTATAGGCGCCGCACTTTGTTTTGATTACTACAAATGAGATACGACTTGTTGCAGGTCTCTTTATGGATGGTCTTTCTCCCCAAGATAACCCATATTTATATATTTCCCAGTGTCATTAAGTGCAAGGTATATTCATTTCTTGGAAATTCTAAATCTCCGATCTGATCTTTATGATCCGAGTGTCATAAATATTTTATGTTAGAGAAGCCTTCCTAATAGCGATGCCCTCGCACAAATTATGAAAATGCCAAACAATGTTAATATACTGTACTGATTCATGCTGTTTCATCGTAACTTTATATTGGATGTGGTTGTTATGTAACGTGCTGCTTTGCATAATAAAAATCATTTTAATATAACGTATGATCAGCCCTCTATATAGAAATTAGAGCATTACAAATTATATTTTTTTACTATTCAAAGTATCCTACATATTGTTTAGAAAATATTTAAGCATCCTGCACTCGCTTTACGTTCAATGCAGACTGAAATAATACCGCCTAATAATTACGTATTGTTCAAAGTATGCTTTGTTTAATTATGAAGAACTTTAATTATATCCTGTTCCATATAACAGTTAAATAATACCGCTTAATAATTACGTACTGTTCAAAGTATGTTTTTGTTTAATTTTGAATAAATTAATTATACCATGTTTCATACAACAGTTATGGTATACCAGTGTAATATTTTTCAAGAATTTGTTTCTAATTCGTTTAATTTTATAATATTTAAAACTTTTCAAGTCTAGAATGTGGTTTTGAAATATAAAATCTTGTAAGTACAAATGTTTAAACGTTTAACTTCATCTACATTTTAACATATGAGACTCGTTTCATTGTTGATAATGTCATGTATTTGATTAATAAATTATTTTCTTATCATTAACATTTCTTCTTTTTAAAAATGATAGTAATCAGTCATCAGAGCCATCTACAGGGAAATTCTGTTACAGCTCTTCTCGCGATGGCCAATAAGACAACAGAATATCTGCCTCATTCAGGAGTGTATCATATACTAGAAACCACGTATCCTGAACCACTTTCCGGGTTACATAGGTCAACAAGGAGGGATTTTTCTCACTCGTCCAGAAGCAGTCAGAGGTTAAATCTTCAGGCACGACGAGAAAAACGTCGTCGAACCATACATTTACCGTTCGACGAAATCAAAGAGGTTGACGAAGAAAGTTTGGATGACTCTGACAAACATGACAAGGTTTTATTGCTAGTGTCCAGTAGGTCACAGAATGAACTTCATAAGAGCCTGATAGGTTGTTCTACAGATGTTAATCCACAGCAGGATAAGTCGAGTTCTCTCCAGGAGTCTTCGAAAAGTTTCACGTTGTCAGCGCAAAGCCAACCTAAACAACAGCAACATGCTCAACTCAAGACTACAAATGTTTGAGATTCTTGAATCCATGTGATAGAGGTTAAAAATTCATCATAAGTTAATATAAGTTAACAACCTTGTAAAGAGAAAAAATATTTTTCCTTTAATTAAACACACTTAATATTTAACATCACGCGATGTACGACTTATATGGAGACAGAAAACGAATTTTCTGCTACGTATAACTTGGAAAAAGAAGTAAGCATATATAAGCACCGAGTGAATTTGGTTCCAAACCAAACGTGTTTCTTTTTATCTCCATAAGTGAGATAAGATTAGGGTGGTTCTCTATATTACTACTTGAAACATCGTAGAAACTAGAACATTATTTGCGAAATGTGTTGAACATTTCAAAGGCTTCCTCTACAAAATCCATAGATAAATTCTAAGTACATTAACCAGAAAATAGTTTATTGTTCTTGCGTCTCTAGTTTACGAAAATTTTAAACTGTAGTTGGATTAATAACATGTAAATTGTATACATATACGCTCACAGACCCTGTGAATAAGCTTGACTGGTTCTGCCATCTAGTAGCTATTATAGAAAATAATATTATGCAAACTTTTAACCAGCAACACCTATAAAATATGCTTGACTTTCCTCCACGATATGGCTGGAATAATGAATTATAAACTGTTTTTTTTTTGTTAATAATAAATTACTGTAGCTTTGGTGAAATAAAAATATTGTTTCTGAAGGAGAGGTAGAACAGCAAAAAAAGCAGTTCAGAAGAAAAGGTTCTGTTTTTGAATTACAAATATTTAGTTTAAATCGCAAAATGAAAACGTTTTACAATATTGAACAAACAAAAGTACCCGTCCCCAGTGATGGCAAAAGTTTAAGTTAATCTATATAAAATTAAATTATTTCATAAACTTCAAAAAGGTTAATTTTGTTGTATTCTTGGTTTCACTTGGAGCCAAACCCCTCAGCTACTTATACTGTCCACCGTTACAAGTAATTCTTGGGTATTTCAGTTATGCTAAGAGTCGTTTAATAATAATATACAGTAAATCTACATTTGTATTCTTTAAGTTACGTCACGTTTTGAGCTGTGAATAATAGTGTGATTAACTCCTAACAATTTAGTGTAAAATATCCTAGTTTCGAAATAAAATTTCATATAAACATTATTCATGTCTGTTCTTCCGTCATTTCAAAAGTGAATGTTGAGTTTGGTCTGCGTGCACAGCTTTTCAAATGGGAGACAGATACCGCCGTTTGTAATACATATATGTATAGGAAGTTAGTATTTAAAATACGTTAAGTCTTGACTTGTTCGACTACAAACTACAGTTTATGTTTCACTGTTGTTATTCCCTATCACACTCTTTGTTAATCAAATCAAAATACAGATTAGTGCATATCGTCAAAAGTCACAGTCCACAACAGTATTCATTATATGAATAGAAGTAAATTATTTGACCTTTAATAAAAATATTTTTTTTGAATAAAGTACGTTGTATTAGTGGGTAGGTATTCCATATCTTTGTTCATCACTTTGTAGGAATATTTTAAATAAAGTATCTTAGTTCAATAGAGAACTAATTAATCTGTTTAACCTTTGCTCAATAGAACTTTTATATAAAAAAAAATTAGCAAATTACTATAACTCGTGTTCGTCTTTTCCTTCCTAGGACTTTTCAAAATAAATTATTTTAATTCAGTAAATAAATATTCAGTGTCTTTATTCATTACTTAAATCAACTTTTAAAAAATAAAATAGCTTAATTCAATAGAAGTGTATTTTAACTCGTGTTTATTTTTTCATTAATAGGAGTAATATACATAGCGTATTTTGATTTAGTAAGTGACTATTCAATGTGTTTGTCCTTTGTTTAATAAAACGTTTCGAAAGAAAGTACCTTAGTTAAATAAATATTACTTGCGTTTGTTCTTGGCTCATTAAAGTACCTTAGATAACTGAGTGACTATTTAGCGTGTAATAAAACCCTAAGCTTCTACTCTTGTTGTTATATATGATAACTGAAAAATATATGATAATATTAATCAACACTTGATTTTGATCACTTATTTGTGTGTATATATTTGCAATAATCGTAAAATCACGTTAATGCTTTACGAAAGGTTTGGCTTAATATTTAGAAATGGAAAATGGAAAAATGATCACGTGTTTAAGCTATATCGTTCTTGTAATATGTAATAATTTGTAATCTTTATCAAGTGTTATTTTGATTCATTTATAAACATATTCTTACAAACGTTTCGTAATAAAATTATTTATTTTAATACATTTATTATGATTTTCAATACATTGTGAACTACGTAGACGTCCAAACGAGGTAAATTTCTGACATAAATTCATTAAATTACCACTAAGAAGACTGTAAATGGTAAAAGTAGACCCTCAGTAAAAAATAGACATTAGATGTGTTCCCAAAACCGTATTGAAGTAAAAACACAAATTCCTAGACACATTCCAAATTAGCTAGAGGAGTTATACAAAATAGTTTGAATCACCAAGTAAACAAACTCAATAATATACCTTATCTACTGTATAGCATTTGTTCACAAGTTATAATATTTTGGTACTCGTATTTTCATAAGAATTTGAATGATAAAATGAACGAGTGTTGATACGTTTTACTTTCTATTTATTCTTTGAACTTCACAGAACAATCTTCAGAAAAAAACATATTGCGGTAAAAGAAGATTCAAATTTATTCTTTAAATATTAATAATTTTAAACGTAATCCTAGAAAAACAAATGTCTTTTTTTAGGTAACAATAAGTAACATGAACGTTCACTTTTATCGAGGTCATTCATCCGAAAGAGTTTTTTTTTCCTACAACGTGTTTTGAATAAATAAAACTAGCAAAATAATTTGGAATTGAATGTCCGTTTCAGAAAAGAATGATTGTTTTGTTAAAAACATCTCACCAATTTCATTTTGACCACGAAACTTTTAATAATCATAAACACTGTGCATTATCAAAGAAAAAGAGATGCTGTTAGTTAGAGAGAAGAGTTTGATATTTTATATAGTAATTCATCGCTGAAATAATAATTACAAACATATTCAATCGTAGGACACCTTTCACTCATTCCTCGTATTTTATATTTATTTCTGTCAGTTTTTAAGTATGTACCATGCTGTACAGTAGGTGTTTGTAATTTCTTGGCGACATATTTTAACAATAAAAAAGTAGTACCTGATCCATTTGCATCAGAAAAATATATTTAAGCAAATCAAACGTATGTATATGTTAGTTACGCTGTGGGTTATCACAGTTGTATCCGGAGCTTTAAATAATTGTCTCTTTTTCGCCCTTACAAGCTGGTTAAGTTACTTTAGAATATAATTTAGCAAAGACAATTAATCTTTCTACTCTGTTATTACAATATAGTCTGTGATAAGTTCACTTTAAAACAGTTGTATCCAGAGCCTAAACCTTGTAAGTGTAGTGAGTTTTGATACAATAACCCTTAAATAAAGACATAGTTTGGGATCACCTGGACTGGAGCCAAGTGCACAAAATTTATCATGAAAGCAAAAGTTTTGATTCAATTTTAAACTTAAATCGTTTCCGAATTAAACTATTTTCTGTTTTAAATAAAAACAAAGTTAGTTAATCAACTTTTATATTTCCCATTTGTTGTCTATACATTTCTTTTTATACTTTCAGTGCATAGAATAACAAAAATAATAACTTTTCAAATGAGTTTTGGGTCTCGTTGAAAACCTTAACAACTTTTTCATGTAATCCTCTGTTACAAAACCTTACTGGCTTTTCTATATGTATTAGAAGTTGTTGGCCTAACTGATATTTATCAGTAATTATTCTATAAATACGACACGAATTCGTCTCATGAATGAATTGAATTTTAATTTGCTATACAGTAGTGTTAAAGTAAAAGCGAGTTTTATCAACTTTCGTTTTAAAATCTGCAAAGTAAGTAGAAAAAAAGTTTTTGTTTCGAAGGGAAAACAAAATATGCACACTTAATGAGAAATGCATATATGTTTTTATAATTCCACAATGCTAATAATTTCATAGATCATATTAGGTGTTTCACTGCAGTTGGTGAAAAGAGAAGTTATTTAGCAATCATGCTTTTTAGTTCAAGGGAAAAAGAATGTCAGTGAAACTAAGATCAAGTTAAAAAGTCATTAGAACAAGTAAATTGCCTCTCAAGCACGATTACAAAAAACAAAAATTAGGTTATATGCAAAAACGGCTCGTTTGGGTTGAGAAAATATTTTACATAGAAGGTCGAAATTGTTCGCTCTTCTATGTAAAATATTTTCTCAACCCAAACGAGCCGTTTTTGCATATAAATTTCTCAACAAGTGGGTTTCTCGACATCACTAAAAATTAGGTTATATAATTACGATAACAATCACTAGATGACGTTACTATCAAGAGACTAAAACTTCTATTTTTAACCAAAGAAACTCTTCGATAATTTTTTTTTTCTAGATCTATGCATGAGACTAAGCTTAAATAGCTTTGTTGTTAACTAAAATAGCTTTTATTATATGACTCAAACAAAATTTTTCTTCAGATTCTTTGTGAGTTTTAAATTAATTGTACTGTTAATTTTTACCTTAAAAAGTACTTATTTTTGCTTTCCAAACTTTAGTATTCCTTTTGTGCTCATTTATTAAAATTGTATCGAAGATGCTCTGCTTCAAACTACATTAAACCGTTTTAACACAAAAACTGCAACTCTCTTTATTAGAAGTGCCTTTTCTGTGATTTTATGACCTATCTACGTGAAACACTTTTCAAAGTAAACTAAGCAAACATTTATGAAAATAACATAATATATCACTTTCCAAACCTTTATGAAAATCACATAATATATCACTTTCCATTTTTTCTGTTTATGTAATATACCATTTATAAAATTAATTCATTTACTAGAAAAAAATTCATTTGATTGTAAGCGCTTTAATTGGAAACCGATGGCACTACCTAACACAGTTTACGTTAAATACATTTTACCATCTTACATATTGGGACGTGGCTCACAGAAATCGCATAATATGCGTCACTATTATACAATAGCATTATCGTCATACGGTGACACAACTGTAGCAAGTTGGGTTTATATACTTATATCACCACTATATGGTACACAACTGTAGCAGGTTGGGTTTATACACTTATATCACCACTGTAGGGTACACAACTGTAGCAAGTGGGGTTTATATACTTATATCACCACTATATGGTACACAACTGTAGCAGGTTGGGTTTATACACTTGTATCACCACTATATGGTACACAACTGTAGCAAGTAGAGTTTATATACTTATATCACCACTATATGGTACACAACTGTAGCAAGTAGAGTTTATATACTTATATCACCACTATATGGTACACAACTGTAGCAAGTAGAGATTACACGACTTGCATTATTACTACATGGTGATAGAGTAGTAGTAAGTATCTTTACATGACTTGCACAACCACTAAACACATGCATACCCATATACGTATCATAGGTACGGTATTACTTATAGTAGGAGTGGAACAGGTACTAAATATATGTAATACAAACTATTTACTTATGTATATCTTTAACAAACAAATAATAAATCTTCAAAGTATCTGAGAGAAGCTCTTAAGTTATAAATAGACCGCATATAAAATTACAAGTCATAGAACCACTCAAGACTGTCAGCACTGCAGATAGAAAAAAAATCACAAAACCACAAATTTCTAAATCTCGCCGACTATCTGACCAACGCTGTTTAACACGTTTAGTTGTATAACAAACAGACTTACCATAGTTATAAGTGCAGCAATCAGAATAATATTACAGGATACACATGTTAGTGCTAGCATGAAGTAGCTAATTAAATTAATTAAATAATTTACCTCACCCTAGGATAGGCACATAACTCTGACTACACCGCCCAAATGACATTACACACTATAGTTTGTACCTTCATATGTGCATCATACATGCACACGTACAATGTTTACCAACACCATAATGAGGACACACACACACACTTATACACCATTATCTGCACATAATATTACGTTACACATCCACACTGATGATATACATGCAGAGTTTCAAAATAAATGAAATAATTATTTATAATATCATGTCATCCTGTAATAAAAGTGCATGAATAAATTAAAAATATTTAACAAATGAAATGGATGCACCGAAAAGTGAGGAAACAAGGTAGGAATGGGCGTGATGTAATAAACCATCTACAGTACAACCTCAGTCCATGTCTACTTCTTTCTTCTGAGTTCATGATATTATACAGGTTATGGATACATGCAAAACTGCATCTAAGAATCTTCTATTTTTTTTTGTAAAAGTAACAATTCTATGACGTCGATATACAGAAATCTCGTGGGATTTTTTATCTTTGTAGTTTAATCCACCTATAAATGTAAAGAAATCCTGCTGCTTTCTCATGTTATTTTATAAAGAGGGACAAGTTATAAAAAAACAGCTGTAAGAGATATGGGTTCACACCAATATCTGGTTCTTCTGGTGTCATATAAACAGACTTTATAGCACTTGTATTGCTTCCAAAAACATGATACATAAAAATCTCTCGTCATTGTATGATAAGCGTAACTTGGTCTGATGAGTTTAGTTCTCCTGTCTTATTGGTATACAGGATAAAAGTAATAAATAAAATAGGCATAGACAGAACGTTTGGCACGCCCTCTTGTGGGGTTGTATTCTTACCTTGTTTCCTCACTTTTTAGTGCGTTCATTCCTACACTTTTACTTCTTCCTTTTAAATATATATATTTTTTTCCATTTTTACTGATATATATTGTTAGCGCACACACATTTCTACATAAACATCACTGCGTAAGAAATCACTAAACAGTTCACAAATCAAATGCTATCTGTCCAACATATTAAAATTAAAAGATGAATGGGTAACATGGCTGTAACAAGTAGCTTCCATGGCATGAGATCACCACTCAGTGGCGAAAAAACTGTAGTAAGTTTACACTTAGTTAGAAAGTAGCTTACGTTGACTAATCTGTTGTATATTGACAATTGCCAATATTTCTTAGCACCTCGCTGTCAACAACATTCTCATATTCGATAATATTAGCGTACCACAAGTACAGAATCTATAAATACAATAACATGATAGCAACAGGAAGTTGTTTTTTATAACTTGAAACACATGTACACCGTGTCACATATTGTTATATCAGCTGCGCACTGTACATTACACAATTTACCTTGTATTTAGTGTTCGTATCTGCATCTCTGTAGACGATATGATTTTTGTCCCTATACATCAGTCATCAAGACAATGCCTGAACAAGACAAACACGTACGCTATTTTTTATGACCAGACAAACTTTACAGAAGATTTCTGAACGTCATTTTCCCGAAACAATGTTTCATTATCTAAGGAAAATAAAAAACACAACTCGCAGATGTACCTTTCAGAGTGTATGTTGATAAACTTAAAAAACATATCTGAAACTTAGTATCGCCAGCACAGCATTTCTGATAGCTGACAGAAAATTGTTCGAATCGCCTTACCGCAGTCCAGTGTTCTATCTTTAGAGCAATCTTCTAACGATAGGCACTATTTATGTACATATGGTGTACTATAAGTATAGTACCATGTGTGTATGTGTCTGTTTCTTTAGTATATAAGTTCTAATGCTGATCCTGACACCTGTATTCTCTACAGACTACAACATAAAAAATAATTATTTTTTTTTACCAAACACCACGAATTTGGAAAGTTTCGAAGACTTGAATTTAACTATGCTCTCGAAACACGACACTTAGAGTTGGAATCGAGAAATAAGATTGTTTTTTTCGAATTTCGCGCAAAGCTACACGAAGGCTGCTGTGCTAGCCGTCCCTAATTTTACAATGTAAGACTAGAGGGAAGGCAGCTAGTCATCACCATCCACCGCCAATTCTTGGGCTACTCTTTTACCAACGAATAGTGGTATTGACCGTTGCATTATAGCGCCCCTCACAGCTGAAAAGGCGAGTATGTTTGGTGTGATAGGGATTTAAATTCGCGATCAGCAGATTAGGAGTCGAGCGTCTAAACCATCTGGCCATCTTGGGCCTAGAAATAGTGTAATACAAATAAATGCTAGATATATTTTCTCCATGGCAGAAGCTGTGGTCGAGAACACATAAGTAAGAACGAGTGGTTCCACAAAGCTCATGTAATATATATATATTATACATATATATATACACACACACACTTTTTTTTAATAAGTAATATTTTATTCGATGGGATCCTAAGTATATTCTTTCGCGTTTAGGTCAGCTTTCCTCTACAAAAGCCCTAACAGCGGCGTGAGCGAGGAAGCGAAAAACCACTGTTGAATACCCTGTCTCTCCTGTTTAATTGTTGAAATGTCTGTTTACACAAGTATTGTTTAGAGTTCGGCAGGAGTCGCGTATTTCACGTGAGCTGTGCGTATTTAGTACAAGGCTGATAACACGACCCGTCCTTCGCCTGTCTAGTTTATTCGCGTATGTTCTGTTGCTCAGTGACGCTGTACTCAACACCCTTGTGCGCGTGATTCAATAACGTTTTGTGTCGGCACACGAGAGCCACTCGAGTAACCTAGTCTGATATACAGGCACTCAAACTTGTAGTGAATTTGATACAACAAATAATAATCATGCATGCGCCAAGTCGGATAAATTCTAACCCTTTTCAGAAGACCATGAGCGCTATCAGTCTTAACTCCGTCCAAGCGCTGGGATCCGTAGCTCTTCCCCATTCTATTCGACAAAACGGCGTCGCCTTATCGGACCTCCCTGAGAACGGAGAGATAACGTCTTCTGAGCAGTTTTACAACGGTCAACGGCCCCAGTGGCAACGAGCTCTCTCAGGAAGAAAGGAAGACTGGGAAAGGTGAGAACGTTGTTTCGTCTTGAACGTGTCTCGAGCTCCAGAAGAACTCGAGCAACTAAAGTTTGGGATAAAATTAAGTGGATTTAAAGTGGATTTAAGTGGATTAATATTTTGTATTGTTAATATACGCATTACAAGATACGCTCCCCTGAATCTGAAAATATATTTATTGTATTATTAAAAAGGTTATTACAAGATACGCTCCCCTGAATCTGAAAATATATTTATTGTATTATTAAAAAGGTTATTACAAGATACACTTCCCTGTGTCTGAAAATGGATTTATTGTATTATTAATAAAGTTATTACAAGATATACTCCCCTGAGTCTGAAAACAGGTTTAATTTATTATTAATAAACTTATTACAAGATACGCTCTCTTGAGTCTGAAAATAGATTTATTGTATTATTAATAAACTTATTACAAGATACACTCCCCTGAGTCTGAAAATAGGTTTATTATATTGTTAACGCACTTATTATATAAGATATACTCCCCTAAGTCCCAGAACGTTAGTTATGAAAACCAAAACAATAATTAAGCATTTAACTTATCAACTTAATTAATAATTATATTCAAATTATTAACAACTGGTTTCGTCAAAGCATCTATGGGAAGGCTGCTTTTTTAGAAATGTGTTGGCCCGGCATGATTAGGTGGGTTAAGGCGTTATACTTCTAATCTGAGGATCGCGGGTTCGAATCCCCGTCGCACAAAACATGCTCGCCCTTCCAGTGGTGTGGATGTTATAATGTGACAATCAATCCCACTATTCGTTGGTAAAAGAGTAGCCCAAGAGTTGGCGGCGGGTAGTGATGACTAGCTGCCTTCCCTCTAGACTTACACTGCTAAATTAAGGACGGCTAGCGCAGATAGCCCTCGTGTAACTTTGCGCGAAACTAAAAAAAAAGGAATATTTGAGGTTTACTTTTTTAAAAGACACACTGAAAAAAATCCGTAGTCGTGTTCAAATAACTATCACTATTTTGCTTTAGAACGTGTGGCAAGTTCTCACCAAAAAGTCGTAATGGCAAAACTTAAAGGAAAGTAAGGAAGTTTGTTTCCGGAATTCAAACAAACAGAAGTGTGTTTATGTTTCGGACGCATCTAATTTTCGTTGATCGCTAATAAAGCAAGTGAGATGAGCTGTATTTATTTAATTTATTTTTATTAATAACCTCCCACGATAACGTAGCAAATCTCGACAATAAACATTTTAATATGTAGGTCTTACTTCTTTAATGGAAAGTAGAAATACTGAGAGATTAAAGAATAAGCAAAGATTGTTTGTTTGTTTTGAATTTCGCGCAAAGCTACACGAGGGCTATCTGCGCTAGCCGTCCCTAATTTAGCAGTGTAAGACTAGAGGGGAAGGAGCTAGTCATCACCACCCACCGCCGACTCTTGGGCTACTCTTTTACAAACGAATAGTAGGATTGACTGACGTCCACACGGCTGGAAGGGCGATCATGTTTAGTGCGACGAGAATTCGAATCCACGACCCTCAGATTACGAGTCGAATGTCTTAACCCACCTGGCCATGCCGGGCCCGAAAAATAAACAAAGTATCAGTTAACATCTTTTATACGTATAGTTCTAAGGATCTGATATAATGGGCAAAGTCTTTATCATTTTTGAATAATCAGTAGAGATTGGAGATGCAAAAAAAAGTCACAACCTCTCGAATTTTAAATAAAACATTTTTGCAGACTGCAGACGCTTCAACGTATAAGAAATAAAGTATGCTGATTTAATAGCGTTACGTATTATAATTTATCTCGGAGGTGTCTCCGATTTATTATGTTACGTATTGCGATTCCAAATTGCCTGAAATCGACATAAATTTTAACTTCTATTTAGAAGTTAATTGTATGTCGAGATGTATCAAATTTATGATAATTGTTAACACGATCGATACACACAATTTTCTTTCTTGACACAAATATATTTTAATATACCAACAACAATACAATATACAATAATGGTTATTAGAAATAATTATTTCAAACAATAATTTATGTGCAAACGTTTTACAAACTTATGAACAGTGCTGAGTCGTTTACCTGATCTGGAACTGAATATTTTATCGCCGGTTCACGATGAACGAATAAATTCTGTGTTCATACACAGGTACACTTCATTTGACGGGAAGCTTGCCAGCTTCTTCTCACATGAGTTTTTTTCGCTAAGTTGTACATGTCTTTGTAGGAATACCAGTGTTCGAAGTGTATTCATAAAAGTTAAACGGTTTGTAATTTTAGAAACCTACAAATGTCCCTGGTCAAATATCTGTAGTTTTCCTATCAGTATGTGCTTATCACAGTAATAACTTTCGAGGTTTATAACACTGAATGTTGCAGACCAACAATATTAAACTGTCTCTTTGTGTTGTGTTGGTTATCATTTATAAGCTTGAGATGTATTCTCTAGAAATTCCAGTTAAGTTAATTCTGAAATTTTTCTTACACATATCTTATACTTACACAACTTTACAAAAAACAGTCGAGAATTTCGCAGTATATATTTAACAACATAAGTTACGTACATTTCTAAATATAAGTTTAATTTACACAAACATCCATATTAGAATAAATATATAATAGTGAAACCATTACAATAGTCTCCTTATAAAGTTAGTGGCTCTCCCCTGAATAAAATATAGAACAGTTATTGATTCTCTCCTGAAAAAATTTAGAACACTCAGTGTTTTTCCCCCTGAAAAGAGTATACAACAGTTAGTGATCCTCCCCCGGAAAGAATATAGAGCAGTAAGTGATTCTTCCCTGAAAAAAATATAAAATATTTAGTCTTTTTCACCCCTGAAACAGGTACAGCACAGTCAGTGATTTTCCCCTGAGATAAATATGGAACACTTAGCAACTTTCCCCTTAGAAAACTGATTTAGAGCAGTAGGCGATTCTTCCCTGAAAAAGGTACAGAACAGTTGTCAATTCTTTCCTGCAAGAGGTACAGAGCGGACATGATCGAACAAATTTAATGGTTGTATATCTCAGAACGACTGGTATGGGTATTAACACTTTTACTGATAAGGAGAGAACAACGTTTCGACCTTCCTAGGTCATCTTCAGGTTAAGAAAGAGAGTGTCTGAATGTGACCGTTGACGGACACATGTCTTAGGAACGAGAGTATAAACGGATACCGGATTGTAGGGTACCGTTGCAGGTGAATGTTAGGTTATTAATTACTATTGTTACTAATTACTAATGTCCACAGTATTAATATGGAAGTTGAATTTCACAAGCTCGCACATAAATGTATACATGTTTTATCTTTTGTATTGGGATAAATTAATTTTCCATTTCTTATGTCTATTTCGTGTGTCAGTTTCTTTCTTTCTACAATGTGCAACTGTTTTGTTGAAAAAATGGTTTAAATAATTTGTTTTTTAACAGTTACGAACAGTCGAACCTTTTTTTTAATTTCGCACAAAACTATTAGAGGGCTATCTGTGCTAGCCGTCCCTGAGTGTTTTCTATGGTTAAGCATGGAAACGAATATAAACAAACGCAAAATCAGAGAAACCCTACTTATACAGCAACTAAAATCAAAATTAAACCAATATAAAGGAACACCTTTATACCTATAGTAATTAATAACCTAACATTCACCTGCCACGCCCCCTACAATCCGGTACCCGTTTATACTCTTGTCCCAAAGACATGTGTCCGTCAACGATCACATTCAAACACTCTTGTTTTTTTAACCTGAAGATGACCTAAGAAGGTCGAAACTTTGTTCTCTCCTTATCAGTAAAAGTGTTAATACCCATACCAGTCGTTCTGATGTACAGATTGTTATAGTGTTAATATCCATACCAGCCGTTCTGATGTACAGATTGTTATAGTGTTAATACCCATACCAGCCGTTCTGATGTACAGATTGTTATAGTGTTAATATCCATACCAGCCGTTCTGATGTACAGATTGTTATAGTGTTAATATCCATACCAGTCGTTCTGAAGTACAGATTGTTATAGTGTTAATACCCATACCAGCCGTTCTGATGTACAGATTGTTATAGTGTTAATACCCATACCAGCCGTTCTGATGTACAGATTGTTATAGTGTTAATACCCATACCAGTCGTTCTGATGTACAGATTGTTATAGTGTTAATATCCATACCAGTCGTTCTGATGTACAGATTGTTATAGTGTTAATACCCATACCAGCCGTTCTGATGTACAGATTGTTATAGTGTTAATACCCATACCAGCCGTTCTGATGTACAGTTGTTATAGTGTTAATACCCATACCAGCCGTCCTGATGTACAGATTGTTATAGTGTTAATACCCATACCAGTCGTTCTGAAGTACAGATTGTTATAGTGTTAATACCCATACCAGCCGTTCTGATGTACAGATTGTTATAGTGTTAATACCCATACCAGCCGTTCTGATGTACAGATTGTTATAGTGTTAATACCCATACCAGCCGTTCTGATGTACAGATTGTTATAGTGTTAATATCCATACCAGCCGTTCTGATGTACAGATTGTTATAGTGTTAATATCCATACCAGTCGTTCTGAAGTACAGATTGTTATAGTGTTAATACCCATACCAGCGGTTCTGATGTACAGATTGTTATAGTGTTAATATCCATACCAGCCGTTCTGATGTACAGATTGTTATAGTGTTAATATCCATACCAGTCGTTCTGAAGTACAGATTGTTATAGTGTTAATACCCATACCAGCCGTTCTGATGTACAGATTGTTATAGTGTTAATACCCATACCAGCCGTTCTGATGTACAGATTGTTATAGTGTTAATACCCATACCAGCCGTTCTGATGTACAGATTGTTATAGTGTTAATATCCATACCAGCCGTCCTGATGTACAGATTATTATAGTGTTAATACCCATACCAGCCGTTCTGATGTACAGATTGTTATAGTGTTAATATCCATACCAGCCGTTCTGGTGTACAGATTGTTATAGTGTTAATACCCATACCAGCCGTTCTGATGTACAGATTGTTATAGTGTTAATACCCATACCAGCCGTTCTGATGTACAGATTGTTATAGTGTTAATATCCATACCAGTCGTTCTGATGTACAGATTGTTATAGTGTTAATACCCATACCAGCCGTTCTGATGTACAGATTGTTATAGTGTTAATACCCATACCAGCCGTTCTGATGTACAGTTGTTATAGTGTTAATACCCATACCAGCCGTCCTGATGTACAGATTGTTATAGTGTTAATACCCATACCAGTCGTTCTGAAGTACAGATTGTTATAGTGTTAATACCCATACCAGCCGTTCTGATGTACAGATTGTTATAGTGTTAATACCCATACCAGCCGTTCTGATGTACAGATTGTTATAGTGTTAATACCCATACCAGCCGTTCTGATGTACAGATTGTTATAGTGTTAATATCCATACCAGCCGTTCTGATGTACAGATTGTTATAGTGTTAATATCCATACCAGTCGTTCTGAAGTACAGATTGTTATAGTGTTAATACCCATACCAGCGGTTCTGATGTACAGATTGTTATAGTGTTAATACCCATACCAGCCGTTCTGATGTACAGATTGTTATAGTGTTAATACCCATACCAGCCGTTCTGATGTACAGATTGTTATAGTGTTAATATCCATACCAGCCGTCCTGATGTACAGATTATTATAGTGTTAATACCCATACCAGCCGTTCTGATGTACAGATTGTTATAGTGTTAATATCCATACCAGCCGTTCTGGTGTACAGATTGTTATAGTGTTAATACCCATACCAGCCGTTCTGATGTACAGATTGTTATAGTGTTAATACCCATACCAGCCGTTCTGATGTACAGATTGTTATAGTGTTAATACCCATACCAGCCGTTCTGATGTACAGATTGTTATAGTGTTAATACCCATACCAGTCGTTCCGATGTACAGATTGTTATAGTGTTAATACCCATACCAGTCGTTCTGATGTACAGATTGTTATAGTGTTAATACCCATACCAGTCGTTCCGATGTACAGATTGTTATAGTGTTAATACCCATACCAGCGGTTCTGATGTACAGATTGTTATAGTGTTAATACCCATACCAGCCGTCCTGATGTACAGATTGTTATAGTGTTAATACCCATACCAGCCGTTCTGATGTACAGATTGTTATAGTGTTAATACCCATACCAGCCGTTCTGATGTACAGATTGTTATAGTGTTAATACCCATACCAGGCGTCCTGATGTACAGATTGTTATAGTGTTAATATCCATACCAGCCGTTCTGATGTACAGATTGTTATAGTGTTAGTACCCATACCAGGCGTCCTGATGTACAGATTGTTATAGTGTTAATATCCATACCAGCCGTTCTGATGTACAAATTGTTATAGTGTTAATACCCATACCAGCCGTTCTGATGTACAGATTGTTATAGTGTTAATACCCATACCAGCCGTTCTGAGATACAGATTGTTATAGTATTAATACCCATACCAGCCGTTCTGAGACGTATTTTTATTTCAAGTGGGTTTCTCGTCATCAAGACTCTTAATGGTTGTTTCAGAATTTTGCTTACATTCAATCGAAGTGAAATTAATGTACAAAGGTATTTGTATAACATCATATGTATATATATATATTTCCATTACTGTTCAATTAAACAAATGAAGAATTAAAATCAAAATGAAAACAAAAAGCAAAAAGTTGGTTTTACACATAAATTAATTTAAATGAAGTAAAAACAATACCGTTACTAAAATTAAAAGTACAAATAATGGCAAATACGTTTCCCATAAGCTCTTCTGTATTCAGTCAACTGTCACCTTGTTAACATACTTTTCAGGCTTTTAACCCATACAGCCTAAATTGAAAGCTAGCATATTCAAGTTTTTCCAGCCTTTCTAGAGACTCAAAAAAGAAAAAAAAAAGTCATAATTATATATTTTATCAGTTTATACTCCAAAGCATAACATTTGTTTGTAAGTAGCTATTAACGCGCTGTGCTAGGTTTGTCTTTCGAACGTTACGTAATGATATCTTTCTCTTTGTCTCTATATTATTCTCTCTCTGGCTAAGTTATGTACTATGAGAAATTTTTAATTGAACACCATTGCGTAGGAAATAACTAATTAGCACACAAACCATATTAGGTAAAGAGTTGATATTTCCTTTAACAAAAGTTAACAAGGAAAGTGCAGTTCCAAAAACAAAAAAATCACAAAGGTCTTGACGTCATTTCCGCTTTGCCAGAACTTTCATTACGACAATTTTAGACCTTGTGTCAAATGGATAAAAACGTTTTCGTGTGTTTGAGATTCTGCCAAGATAACACGTTATCCTTAAAGAAAGTCAATTTGACATTCATTTTAACTCAATAAAAGTAACATCGACATTGGCTTTTATAACTAAAATATTCTATCTTCTTATTTTTAGTCTCCAGAAGGCACTCGTGGGCTTGTTCCAAAGGCAAGAGCCAATCCTAGTCGTTGGAGAACTTGCTAAACTACACGAAACAATTCGGTAGGAATGACATTTATCACATCTTTTTACCATTTAACTTTTCAGGCCATGAATGAATGACTGAATAAATAATTAGATAATGACATTTGTCGTAAAGTAACAAAAGGATTCTGTTATGTGTTTGGCCAGTTGATTAGTGACAAACCGTAACCTTCACGTGTTACCCCTATGTGTACTTTAAATACAGAGAAGCAGTTTGTATAAAAAAATAAACCGACAAAGTGTCTTTTCCAGAAGAAGGGGGGTCCTCTTTTTTTTTTATCAGCTCCTTTGGCACAATGACAACAATGTCTACAATGAACCTACTTGCCCGAAGGATTAAAGTAAAGTACCTATTGAGTACTTCATTACGAACATTCGCGTACTGTGTAAAATACAAGATTAAAAAAAATAACTATTGTTATAACAGTTTAACAACCCACTTTGGATCCCACCGTCCTCACCACATATAAGATTTAATAATAACGTACAACCGTACAGATCGGAAAACTACAACACTTTTTCAGAAATCTAACCTGATTAGTGTCATTTTTTAAGACCACGCCTAAAAAAGTAAAGTTGGGTAGCAGAGTGATTCCTGACGTAACTTTAAGTATAAATTTTGTAAACGTGAAGGGGTAAACTATTTTTTTTAATTATGCTTTAAACTCCAAAAGCTAGTGATGCATTGAAAAACCAAGAGATGCAACTAACAAGCTTTGATATTAACCAAAAGTGTCTTGAGAAGTGATTTAAGAAATAGATCTAAGAGCCATGTTTAGACGCTTCTGGTTATGAATTACATTCTCATGTTTTATAACCATTCTGTGTTGAAGCATGCTTAAAAGTGTACAATGAAAATATTGATTTTATATCAGACAAACACTTTTCTGGATGGTGTACGTGCCTCTATCTTCTGGAGAGTAATGCAATATTAAATTTAATTATTTCAAGGTGAACTATTTATTATTTGTCTTTGTAAGCTATTTGTAACGTTCACTTTTTGTTATAAACGTTTGGTACTTTTACACTTATAAACACAGTTTTAATAGTCTATCTGAATAACGAATGAGATAACTTGTTTGAGTGCTTCTGACGTAAGAAATTTGACAACCTGCACGAGTTTATACTACGTAAGAAATGTAACAATGTGCTTGAGCTTATATTGCGTAACTAAGAGACGCAACAACCTGCATCAGTTTATACTAAACATGGATAAAATGTGAAAACCTTATTTATGTAAAAACGGATGATTTGGGTTGAGAAAATGTTTATGTAGAGGAGCGAACAACGTTTCGACCTTCTTCGGTCATTGTCAGGTTCACAAAGAAAGAAAGAGGTAACTGACCGATAGCTGACCACATGTTTGAAGGGGGTTGTGTAACTGAGTGTAGGAATGTAGAGGGCGGGCTTAGATGTTTAATTATATTTATTAATATAGGTATAAAGGTGTTCCTTTGTATTGGTTTATTTTGGGCTTAAGTTGTTGTATTAGTAAGGCTTCTTTAATTTTGCGTTTGTTTATGTTTGTTTCTTTATTTAGTATTTGAGTGTTTTCTATGGTTATGTTGTGTTTATCTGATTTGCAGTGTTCGAAAACGTGTGAAGGTGACTTTTTGTGTTCTTTGAATCTGCTTTCCATTTTTCTACTTGTTTCTCCAATATAGAAGTCGTGGCAGTTATCACATTGTATTTTATAAATAATGTTGGTGTGGTGTTTGTCAGTGTAGTTTTTACATAGTATAGACCTCAGTTTTGTGCCTGATTTTTGAATAAATTTGGTATTAACTGGAATGTTATAATTTGTTACTAGTTTTTGCCAAATGTTGGTTATTTTTCTGTTGATGTCGGGAATACATGGAATGCAGCAGTATATGGTTTCGTGATTTTTTGATTCGTGAGATATATTTACTTTTGTTAGTTGATTTTGCTTTCTGTCTAGGTGTGTGCGTATAATGTTTTCTACTGTTTGTGGAGGAAACTTATTAATGTTGATGAAGTATTGTTTTATTTTGTCTAATTCGTGATTAATTTTATCTGGTGAGCATAGTTTTATGGCTGTGTTTATTTGGTTTCTTAGTATGTTGAGTCTTTGTTTTGTTTCATGTGCTGAGTCCCAAGGAATGTATAGTCCAGTATTGGTGATTTTTCGGTGGATTTCTGTTTTAAATTGTGTATTGGTTCTTGTAATTTTGAGGTTAAGAAATGATACTTGATTGCTTCCTTCCTGTTCACATGTGTAGTTAATGTTGGGATGTATAGAGTTAATGTGATTGATAAAATTCAGTGTGTGTTCTGTAGATCTGAAATCCGCAATCGTGTCATCTACATGTACGCACCAGTATAGTGGTGGATGTAATGCTGTGTTAACTGCTTGTATTTCAACTTGTGTCATAAAAATATTGGCTAGAACTGGTAATACTGGGTTGCCCAT
Source organism: Tachypleus tridentatus (assembly GCF_004210375.1). Taxonomy (NCBI): domain Eukaryota; kingdom Metazoa; phylum Arthropoda; class Merostomata; order Xiphosura; family Limulidae; genus Tachypleus; species Tachypleus tridentatus. Next base: position 130,872,087 of record NC_134831.1, on the reverse strand, counting down.
GCTTAGACCATTTGTTTGTATATAGTTTTGGTTGTTGAACATGAAGTTTGTCTTCCTCGTGGTGAATTCTATGAGGGTTGCTAATTGGTTACTGGGAATGTCTGTAGTTGGGTTAGGGTCTCGGATATAGAGTTCTAAGGCTATCTTGCAGGCTTCAGTGGTTGAAACTTCTGTAAAGAGAGATATAACATCGAAACTGGCCATTAAGGCTTTATGATTAAGTTGATTTAGATTAGACTTGAAATTAAAAGAGTCTTTGATGAATGAGCTGGCTGATGTTACATATTTGGAGAATGCCTATGCTGTGTATTTACCAAGATTGTAATTAAATGATACATATGTGAACATTATTGGTCGTAATGGACAATCTGGTTTATGAGGTTTGGGGATGCCGTACATTTGTGGTCTGCGCGAGTGGGTTTTACGTAGGTAGGAATAAAGTGTTTGTGAAATTATGTTGGCTTTTTTCATTTTTAGTAATATTTTGTTTAGTTGCGTTTCGTGTATCTTTGTTGGATTTGTGTGTATTAGTTTAAATTTGTTTGTGTCTGATAGGATGTTCTTCATGTTTTGGATGTATTCATTCGTGTTCATTATGACTACAGCGTTTCCTTTGTCTGCTTTTAGAATTTTTATGTTTTTGTCTTGTTTTAGGTTTTTAATGGAATTAATGTCTCTTTTTGTAAGATTGTTTTTTAGTTTTCTGTTTTGTGAAATTATGTTGATGGTTTTGTGAGAAAATTCTTTGAGAAAATCGTTTAAGATGTTGTTTTTAGGTGTTTCTGGAAAATATAAATTTTTCCTGGTAAGTTTGGCTGTTGGATATCAATAGATTTGTCGAAGTTGTCTTTTTTCTGTTGTTTTTTTGTGGAAAGTATCACAAGTCTCCTGGCTAGGTCTTCTAAACATGTTTTAATTTCTAAGTTTGGAATGTATCTGGGTGCTATTGCGAAGTTAAGCCCTTTGTTAAGTAGATGTATTTCGTCTGTGTTTAATTGTCGGTCGGATCTGTTAATTATGAGGTTAGTCAACAGTTTGTTGTGTTGGTGTCTTTTCTGTTGTTTGCAGCTTAGTTTTTCTAGTTTTTTGTTGTGGCAGATCTTTTTGTCTTTGTCGTTCTTAGTATTGATTTGGTTTATGTTTCGTTGTATAAGTCTGTAAATCTCTGGTTTAATGAAGCATGCCAGTTGATGGTCTAGGTTCATTTTTTGTTTTTGTAAGTCATGTAGTTCTTTGTATTTCGGATAATGTTTGTGCATTGATTAAAATTTTTGATGGTTTTACCTTTACAAAATTAGGGGTTAGTTTCCTGACATATATTCCCGATATCAATAGAAAAATAACCAACATTTGGAAAAAAACTAGTAACAAAATATGACATTAATACCAAATTTATTCAAAAACCAGGCACAAAACTAAGGTGTATACTGTGTAAAAATTACACTGACAAACACCACACCAACATTATTTATAAAATACAGTGTGACAACTGCCACGACTTCTATATTCTATATTCACACGTTTTCGAACACTGCAAATCAGATAAACACAACAAAACCATGGAAAACACCCAAATACTAAATAAAGAAATAAACGCAAAATTAAAGAAGCCTTACTTATACAACAACTCAAGCCCAAAATAAACCAATACAAAGGAACACCTTTATACTTATATTAATAAATATATTCAAATATCTAAACACGCCATCTACACTCCTACACTCAGTTACACAACCCCTTCAAACATGTGGTCAGCTATCGGCCAGCTACCTCTTTCTTTCTTTGTGAACCTGACGTTGATCGAAGAAGGTCGAAACGTTGTTCGCTCTTCTACATAAAAATTTTCTTTACCCAAACCAGACGTTTTTACATATATTTTTCTCTACAAGTGGGTTTTCTCGTCATCACTGATGAAATCCTTATTGTTTTGTATACGAAAATATGAACTGAGAAAAGCCTACTTGGGTTCACGCTACGGAAGTAAAAATATATCAAATCTGCAAGAGAAAGAGATTTCTGATTTGACTAAACTTGCAAAAAAAAAAAAGAGTAATATAGTGCTTACAAAACAATATAGGTAAACTCGTTCCAAACTCGTCCAGTAAAATACATACACCTATTCTAACAGACGCGCCCCCTATTTCCTCAATATGTCTGTATCGCCAACAAAACGTTCACACACCTTCTACAACATAGCACAAAGTTTCTTTGGTTATTTGTAAATATGAAACGTTATCTCTTTTAATTAATAAAGATCTCAGGCCTAATAGCGTTGCTGTCAATTCTAATATCTTCAAAAGTTAAGGCGCTCGACTCGCAATCTGAGAGTCGCGTGTTTGAATCCCCGTTACAATAAATGTGCTCGCCCTTTTAACAGTGGGGATCTTATAATGTTATAGTCACTTACAATATTCGGTTGTATAAAAGTAGCCCAAGAGTTAGCGTTGGGTGGTGTTGACTACCTCTAGTCTGTCCCTACTAAATTAGGGGTGAGTAAAGCAGGTAGACCTTTCACGAAATTCAAAACAAGCAAGCAAGATCTTGGGCGAGTTCAAACATTTTTCAGAATATCAGTTTCTAAACACTTTTATATCTTTAATTCTGTATTCAAATTCATATCAAATTATGAGCAATGGGGCTGTTGATTGGTCACTAATAATAATGTCGTGAAGTATCATTCCCTTGATCCTGTCCAGACAAACTATCCAGTGCAAAGTTACTTGTTCACAACTACGACACATCAGAAAGAATCGCTACTTATTTTTATCTGTGCTTTTGTATTTATCAACATTGTTTGTTTTTAATTTCGAGCAAAGCTACACAAGGGCTACCTGCGCTCGCCATCCCTGATTTGGTAGCGTAAGACTAGAGAAAAGGCAACTAGTCTTCACCACCCACCGCCAACTCTTAGGCTATTTTATTACCAAGAGGCGTTATAATGTGGTTGTCCGTCACATGGAATCGAACCCGCGCCCTTCACATTACGTGTCGACCGCCTTAACCATCTGGCCATGAAGAGTCACTTTATCATCCCTTAAATACCTCCATGTTGACACAGTTAAACAGAAACAGATAAACAGCTGTCAAATCTCAGTATAATTAGAGAAAGTTGAGCTTTATAGGGGTGTAGCATGTATGAAAGGACAGGTGAAACACCCGCATAATTACTGTCACGCGTATTCTCAAAATTGTATTCAATTGTAAATATCCTAATCGTTTTGGCCAAGCGTGTTAAAGCGTTCGACTCGTAATCCGAGGGTCGGGGGTTCGAATCCCAGTCGCACTAAACATGCTCGCACTTTCAGCCGTGGCGGCGTTATAATGTGACGGTCAATCCCACTATTCGTTGGTAAAAGAGTTGGCGGTGAGTGGTGATGACTAGCTGCCTTCCCTCTAGTCTTACACTGCTAAATTAAGGACGGTTAGCGCAGATAGCCCTCGAGTAGCTTTGCGCGAAATTCAAAAACAAACCTAACCGTTTCAAATACTTGTCCATTAGTTCGGCTTTCAAATCTGTGATATCTGTTTTAATCACCGCAGTTATGTTTATATGAAAGAAAAATTACTATTATAAAACCGTATAAATTTAAGACACTTATTCTATGGTCGTTAATTGTCGAAAGTGTGTGGTTGTATCTAGTTGTGATAAAAAATATTTATCAATAAAGGATGTTATTTTTTCTATGGGTTCAACTGTGATTTAGGGAAAAAAATGTTTATTTACCTATTTTTCGTCTTTTTATTTTCTGTTTATCTAATCTACGTTGATTGGTGTTACTTCAGTTTAACCAGAGTAATTTTTACTCTCATTACAGAACACTTCAGAGCTCAAATGCAGGTCCGTTTATTTACGAGTATTACAAGGTAAGAACCTCTCAGGTCCCTTTAGTTGCAAGTATTAAAATGTATGTATGAGTTTTTCTTTAGTAAAACCACATATGACTATCTGCTGTGTACACTGATGGGAATCGAACCCTCCCGCTTTCAGCGTTATAAATCCAAAGACTTACCGCTGTCCAGCCAGGGAACGTTACGAAGTAATAACCTCTCATCGCTTTCATGTAAAACGGTATTTCGTCTTGTAATAATTTTGAACTATCTTTAATTTGGAATTTAAAAAGCAGCGATACCTTATGTGCACGTGAGCCAGGGGGCCAGATCAAGAGTTCAGGAATATCCGTTCTTAATTTTGAGCAACTGACAAGGCCTTTATTTGATTATTTTTAAAAAAAGAATTGGATATACGGTTACATTTATAACGTATCCACAGCATGTTCAGTGGCATCGAATCTCGAACCCTGGACCCTTTAGACAAAGCCTCAAACCCCGTTCAATTTTTATTTGTAGTAGCAGCAAAGCGAGAAATGGATGAGGAATATAGTAAATGTTTATGGCTCCGAGAAGGAATGATGTGTTTTAGTGGAAAAAAAAAATCCATTTATCTATCTTTTGTTTTTCTGTCTATCTACATAATTGCTGTTTCAATTATCGTAGCTCATTGTTTGCGTACTTATACACAAACACATATTGTCTAATCGAGACTCAATAACCTATGGTAGAAACATATGCTTCGGGTCTCAAGATATACAGCATGTTTATTTATTCAAGGCGTTCGCTGTTTTCACAGTACCTCATGCTTAATATGGTTGATGTACGTCAGTTAAGACTTGTTATAATTTTGGAGCATATTTTTGCTCTTGTACATCTTGCATTCCCGCGAATTTGGAATGAAATATAAGATATTATGTATATATAACCTCAAAGAATAAGTTTTGCAACATTTACAACGAATCAAGTAAAGAAATAATAACCAGGTGCAACGTAATCTTCAGTACTAGAATACACAGACAAATTTAAACTCTGACGCTTTTGTATACTCTACAAATACAGTTCAAATGTGTCTGTTAACTCTTGAATATATACCAATTCCTATATTTGGGTAAATACAATCTGAAACTTAACAATATATATTATTACCTATATCTAGGTAAATACGGACTGAAACTTAACAACATACATCAATACCTATATCTAGTTAAATACAATCTGAAACTTAGCAGTATATATCAATACCTATATCAAGGTAAATACAGCCTGAAACTTAATAATATATATCAATACGTATATCTAGGTAAATTCAATTTTAAGCATTTCGAAACCTGTCTGGTGTTTATAAATTATTGGTTTCACAGACTGGGTTTTATTTGTTTGTACTTTGGGAACTAATACTCAGCCCTTCCACAATCATTGTACCGGGTATTTATGACTCGTAACAAAATGAATTTTAATTATACGGCATAATTCTGTCTATAAAGTCAAATTAGATGTAGCAGTCTGAATTTAATATTTACCATAAATGTATAATTCATATGATATCTTCCGTATGTTTGTGCAAGGTGTAGGTGTGATTTATGGCTAGCAGATACAAACGCACTCTCTTCTGGTTGGCAATGTTTGACACATTGTCGTATGAGCGAAACCGACTAAAAGTATGTAATCCGAAAAAAAGCACCGATAGATTTACATAAAACATCAGCACTGAAAGAAACAAAATAGTCAGCGCGCAACGAAGGGTGTTTGGCAACTATTACGTCATAGTTATAAAACGTCACGGAAACAGCCGAACGACCGAGAGGAACTTCAGTTGGAGGACCCGCATTATTATTATATTTTTTACTCAAAAACTAAAGTGTTTAAAAATATGGCACCCGCATAGGAATATACTTAACCAAAGTACAGTTTCTAAGGCAATTATTAAATTTGTTGAAAATTCACCTTTAACAATTTCTTCCCAAAAGCTGTAAATCTTCAGTGAAATTTTGTTGCTTTTGATGTAACAGATGGCAAAAACTTAAACGTACTCAATAACATATCTCAGTTAAAATAAGTGTTAGTTAAATATTACATAACTAGATTAGATTATCCTTTTATTAAGGCATATTCAGATATATGATATAAACTTTCTAGTGGGTATTTATAGGTAATTAAAGGTAAAAGATCAGTTGGAAGTCTAGCGGTTGTAATTTTTACCTCATAAGGATCTGTTTCTGTATCAGACTCCTTAGAGTAGGGCCATACTGATTCTTGGTATTATTCATAGACTTGTAAAAGCTAGTGTATGTGGGTATTTATCTCTCTTTAGTAAAGGTATTTAAATACTTATTAATGAAGATTACGTAACCTAAGGATTGTTAAAGTGTAGTGCTAATACAACATAGCCCTGTTCCCATTCTAATCAGCTGTAGCAGGTTGTATAAGTGATCTAACGCCGTGGGACACATTTATATAGAGTTTTTTCAATGTACATACATTTTTGCTTGTGAATACTTGACCACCCTAGCTGATCAGATGAACTAATCAATGCTCTTCTTTTGTTCAAATGATGATAAAGCCATCAACCATAGAATTGAAGTCTGTTTTGTGCATTTCAGCATTTATATATAATTTACGCTCAAGAAGTTCGTTTTATACAATAATCTCTATGTGTGTGTGTATTTGTATATACATGAGTGTGTGTATATAGATGCTGAGTTACCATTCACGGTGTCACGTCTGATCATGCTTTACCACAAGATCATGCATCTTGATAATAGCCCAGAGATATGGTTTTCACTTTAAAAGTTCCACTGTAAGGCTATCATGTCCAAAGCACATAACTCTCTCCTCCTGGCTCTCCATAATCCACCTACTCTACGAAAAAGACGATTTCCCAGCGCCAGTTTCAGAAATTATATATTGCACAGAAATCCATAGATGCCGCGTCCTTTAATTTGACGATGTCTTTGTAGGAGATATTAGGTATATTTATTTCATTCGCTATTTGTGATAGAGGGATGTGAGGTAGGAGTGAAAGCCTCGTTTCCAAATGGGCAGTTTTCTTGACTATATTGAGTACTGTTGCTTGAGGTACGTGGATGGTTTTTGTCAGTGGTGGATTCTCACCTCTTACAAGACATTGCATTTTGCTTACCCTGGCCAGGATAGAATTTGTTGTAGGTTTCGTTCTGGATGGTCCTAATACCCCAGAATGATGCATATTACCTTGTTTTTCAATTCAATTAAATACAAGGGATATCTCCGTCTTTAAAATTATAAATCCTCGATTTAAATGTACTAATATTTTGCATCAGAAGATACTGTTATATATTCTTCCTTAAACCAATAAATTTTCGATAGCATCAAACTATTTAAGTCATGCCAAACAACGTTAAAATATAGTTGTAATGTGCCTCCTTGCACAGTAACATTATATCAATTGTAATTGTCACGTGTCATTTTGATTTTCATGTAATTATAGCTTTAATATAATGTATTCAACTCTCTGTGTATATAGAAACCAATCAGAGTTGAGCCCCGACTCATAAGTATGTTCCAATTCTGAAATTCTTTAGTTTCAAGCAATCCAATTGACATCCGTATTACTACAATTAAATCTTAATTTAACGTAATTATAATACAGAAGTGAGAACAGTTTTCAAGTACTAGTTGTATTAGTAGATTTTAAAGGAATAGAATGTTTGGTTTGGTATGGAATTTTTCCATAAAGGTCTATCTGCGTATAGCCTTCGCTAATTTTGAACTAACATCCGCCAGTAACTCTTGAACTACTCGTGTATAACTGAGTAGATTATTTTGGCAATGAGGGAAAGTGTGAATAAATAATTTTTTTTAATTCACAAAAGGCTCACAAACCATGAACCTTTGTATTGCTAATCTGGGAATGATAACTAATGGAACTAATTATGGCTACAATTATCCAGCACAACAAAAATTTTTAGAAAAGGTATAATTTTGCTCTTGAAACTTTTTATGGGTTAATAGAGGAATTTTAGTGTTAACGAAATTAAAAGATTTCATTCAATGATAGTTTGTATATTTATATGATTATCTGAAGAACTGAGTGTTTAGTTATCTATTTTTCTCAATACGAACTATTCTCCAATCTGTCTTCTGGCCAGGTTGATTGAAAAGAAGATTGTAATAAAGAAAGATCACAAAGCACCATTTTTATCCAACAGCAACCCAGTGGCACAGTGGCATGCCTGCTGACTCACACCACTAGAAATAAGGTTTCGATCCCCGTGGTGGAAAGAACACAAATATATCACTGTGAAGCTTTGTTCTTAACTTTAAACAAACAAAATCTTAAACTTAGAAAAAACTAGAGTCGAGATGAGAAGTCTGTTGGTGAAGTCCCTCGGTGGTACAGCGGTAAGTGTTTGGACTTACAACACTAAAGTCACGGGTGTGATTCCCCTGGGTGGATATAATGGATAATCCGATGGGGATCTACTATAAATGAAACACACACATAGATAGTTTGTTGGAAAATTAATGAAGTTTTCCAAAATGATAAGTTGAAGCAACTGATTAATCGAGTAAGAGTACTTATATGAACCGATTCTAACCAAAAACGATCATTTTATTTTACAAGCATATTTTTTTTATTAATAATACTTTCAAACTTACACGATTTTATAAAAAAAAATTCATCTGAAAATAAGCTATCTCTCTAATATTCCTTCACTATTTACCAAAAACATTCAATATAGAGAAAGTGAGATGTAAGGAGATGTTGTTGTGCTCAATAAAGCAGATGACAAGATGTACCAACTATGTTACATTCAGTGAAAATGATGACAAGATGTACCAAATATGTTACATTCAGTGAAGATGATGACAAGATGTACCAAATATGTTACATTCAGTGAAAATGATGACAAGATGTACCAAATATGTTACATTCAGTGAAAATGATGACAAGATGTACCAACTATGTTATCATTCAGTTAAAATAATGACAAGATGTACCAAATATGTTACATTCAGTGAAAATGATGACAAGATGTACCAAATATGTTACATTCAGTGAAAATGATGACAAGATGTACCAAATATGTTAAATTCAGTGAAAATGATGACAAGATGTACCAAATATGTTACATTCAGTGAAAATGATGACAAGATGTACCAAATATGTTACATTCAGTGAAAATGATGACAAGATGTACCAAATATGTTACATTCAGTGAAAATGGTGACAAGATGTACCAAATATGTTACATTCAGCGAAAATGATGACAAGATGTACCAACTATGTTATCATTCAGTGAAAATGATGACAAGATGTACCAAATATGTTACATTCAGCGAAAATGATGACAAGATGTACCAAATATGTTATCATTCAGTTAAAATAATGACAAGATGTACCAAATATGTTACATTCAGTGAAAATGATGACAAGATGTACCAAATATGTTACATTCAGTGAAAATGATGACAAGATGTACCAACTATGTTATCATTCAGTTAAAATGATGACAAGATGTACCAAATATGTTACATTCAGTGAAAATGATGACAAGATGTACCAAATATGTTACATTCAGTGAAAATGATGACAAGATGTACCAAATATGTTACATTCAGTGAAAATGATGACAAGATGTACCAAATATGTTACATTCAGGGAAAATGATGACAAGATGTACCAAATATGTTACATTCAGTGAAAATGATGACAAGATGTACCAAATATGTTACATTCAGCGAAAATGATGACAAGATGTACCAAATATGTTATCATTCAGTTAAAATAATGACAAGATGTACCAAATATGTTACATTCAGCGAAAATGATGACAAGATGTACCAAATATGTTACATTCAGCGAAAATGATGACAAGATGTACCAAATATGTTACATTCAGCGAAAATGATGTCAAGATGTACCATATATGTTACATTCAGTGAAAATGATGACAAGATGTACCAAATATGTTACATTCAGTGAAAATGATGACAAGATGTACCAAATATGTTACATTCAGCGAAAATGATGACAAGATGTACCAAATATGTTACATTCAGGGAAAATGATGACAAGATGTACCAAATATGTTACATTCAGCGAAAATGATGACAAGATGTACCAAATATGTTACATTCAGTGAAAATGATGACAAGATGTACCAAATATGTTACATTCAGCGAAAATGATGACAAGATGTACCAAATATGTTACATTCAGCGAAAATGATGACAAGATGTACCAAATATGTTACATTCAGTGAAAATGATGACAAGATGTACCAAATATGTTACATTCAGTGAAAATGATGACAAGATGTACCAAATATGTTACATTCAGTGAAAATGATGACAAGATGTACCAAATATGTTACATTCAGTGAAAATGATGACAAGATGTACCAAATATGTTACATTCAGTGAAAATGATGACAAGATGTACCAAATATGTTACATTCAGTGAAAATGATGACAAGATGTACCAAATATCTTACATTCAGTGAAAATGATGACAAGATGTACCAAATATGTTACATTCAGTGAAAATGATGACAAGATGTACCAAATATGTTACATTCAGTGAAAATGATGACAAGATGTACCAAATATGTTACATTCAGTGAAAATGATGACAAGATGTACCAAATATGTTACATTCAGTGAAAATGATGACAAGATGTACCAAATATGTTACATTCAGTGAAAATGATGACAAGATGTACCAAATATGTTACATTCAGTGAAAATGATGACAAGATGTACCAAATATGTTACATTCAGTGAAAATGATGACAAGATGTACCAAATATGTTACATTCAGTGGAAATGATGACAAGATGTACCAAATATGTTACATTCAGTGAAAATGATGACAAGATGTACCAAATATGTTACATTCAGTGAAAATGATGACAAGATGTACCAAATATGTTACATTCAGTGAAAATGATGACAAGATGTACCAAATATGTTACATTCAGTGAAAATGATGACAAGATGTACCAAATATGTTACATTCAGTGAAAATGATGACAAGATGTACCAAATATGTTACATTCAGTGAAAATGATGACAAGATGTACCAAATATGTTACATTCAGTGAAAATGATGACAAGATGTACCAAATATGTTACATTCAGTGAAAATGATGACAAGATGTACCAAATATGTTACATTCAGTGAAAATGATGACAAGATGTACCAAATATGTTACATTCAGTGAAAATGATGACAAGATGTACCAAATATGTTACATTCAGTGAAAATGATGACAAGATGTACCAAATATGTTACATTCAGTGAAAATGATGACAAGATGTACCAAATATGTTACATTCAGTGAAAATGATGACAAGATGTACCAAATATGTTACATTCAGTGAAAATGATGACAAGATGTACCAAATATGTTATCATTCAGTGAAAATGATGACAAGATGTACCAAATATGTTACATTCAGTGAAAATGATGACAAGATGTTTCAAATATGTTATCATTCAGTTAAAATGATGACAAGATGTAAAAAAGATGTTACATTATATAAAAATGATGAGAGAGATAACAAAGATGTTGGACACACTGTAAATGTAACCAACCTTTCTTCGAGTGTTTTCTTGTGTCCTAATTTACTACAAATCAAATATAAAACGTTTGTAAAGTTTAAAATTATTTATTCAGTAGAAAAGTTTAAAATGATAATTTTGACATTGTATATGTACTTTAATCGTGACATCTAGTTTTATAAGTTAATTGGTTTGTTTGATAATGAGATAAAAACAAATATTTTTATTATTGAATGGTTATTCTTGCATTTAATGTTATATTTAACAAACGTGGCTGTTGTGAATATGTTATAATTAAGTTGATACATGCATATAATAATGTGTTTGTTGTTGATATCAGTTTCATTTACAAGAAATCCAGTTACTTAGTTGCAATGTGCATTAATTAATGTGGCCTCACTCTTTTTATAAATATATCGCTTGAAGTAATAAGTCGTAATTTAACACTACTGGTCCTATTTCCAAACCTCCTTGACTTTAATTTCAGAACATGAAGTTTTTATACATGAAACAATGAAACATCATATTAAGTTTAATTTAGACTCATTTTAATTTTAAAACATGTTTTAATGTTAAAATTTTAAAATTATATCAATTTTTTTCTTTTTTTTTCACACGTCCTTGTAGCAACAAATTTTAACCAAAGGAATGATAATCGTGAGAGAACAAATTCGACAAGCTCAAGGTAAGAACAGTTCGTGTGTATGTGCTAGGAATGTGAACCAGGGGAAGCGGTCTTAAAAAGTTTAGTTTGGTTTGTTTTGAATCTCGCGCAAAGCTACACGAGGGCTATCTGCGTTAGCTGTCCCTAATTTAGCAATGTAAGACTAGAGGGAAGGCAGGTAGTCATCACTACCCACCGCCAACTCTTGGGTTACTCTTTTACCAACGAATAGTGGAATTGACCGTCATATCATAACGCTCTCATGGCTGAAAGGGCGAGCATGTTTAGTGTGACGGAGATTCGAACCCGCGACCCTCAGTCGAAAGCCTTAACCCACCTGGCCATGCCAGGCCGAACTGGAAGGAAAAAAAAAACGAAATTTGTTTGTGGGGGGGGATATTTATTAAAGGTTATATGAATAAGGTTCTGTAAAGTTCATGTTTTTATTATGTACTCTATTTGCGTATTTCTATTATAACGATCCCAAAGCTGAAACATCTTAAAGGGATTGTATTTAAGTATACTTAATGTATTTATTCTGTCCAGTGGTACATATTTTAATCCTCTTAGGTGAGAAAGAAACTGAGGATTAAACTATATTCAGTAGGTGGCGCTATATCTTGAAATGAAAGTATTGCCTATAAAATAAACTGAGGGCAATTTTAACATAAGAACTGTTACTACTCTGAGCAAGAATGTAAGTTGTGATAAACATAGACGTTGTAAAACAGACTGGCAAACTTATATAAAACAAATTATTTATTTTTATCATTAGATATGGTACTTATGTTAGCTGGGAGTGTGTGATAACAAAACTTAAAAAAAATAAACACTTTTTTGTATTAAAACTATCGATAGCACAAACTTGGGGTTAGTTTTGATAGAAAGATGTCAAAATATCCATGAGTTTTAATAGAAGAATATCATGATAATAATATCATGATAAATATCATGACTTCATAAACGGTGAAAATTTACCTATTCAGTCTTTCTCTCAATATCTGGGATATTATTCTAGCATAGAATGAATTAAGAAACTATATACTTTCGATGTCAAAAAATAAAAACAAGCAAATACCAGTATCTTTACTTGTAGGCTACGGAAGAGCTGCTGAAAATAGTTTAGAATCCAATCTTTGAACAAGCTCGCCCTTTAGATAATGAAAAAGCGTTATTATGTGACGGTCAACCCCAATAGTTCTTGGTAAAGAATAGTCAAACAGTTGATGATTGGTGATATTGACTTACTGTCTTCCCTCTTGTCCATCACTTCAAAATTTAGGGACACGTATAGAAGATAGACCTGGATTAGTTTTGTGCGAAATTTAAAAAAACTAAACCAAGTTTAAAAAATAAACAAACTGTAAAAAGTTTTCTTTAAGAAATTTTTAAGCTTTCAGTAACATATTAGTATCGTGTTATTCAGAAAATAGCATTTAAGCTTTCTATAAGCTCTTTTGTTTGGTTATTCTAAAACACCTGAAATATGAATAGTTCTTAATGTTACATTATAACTTTCTCGTAATTATTTACTGAAACATTTAGAAGCTACTTTAAAATGTTGTTTTTGAATAATTTCACGAGTGTTGTTTACTAATTTTTATTTGTTACTTTTATCATAATGTTATCCTAAATAACTTTTCTTTAAATTTTGTATTCAGTGTTAAAAACTATATTATTTCAAAATCAAAAACAGATTGAAAAAAAAAGGTTTATTCCAATTTCTTTAGGGTTATTGTATTGCTAGTTTAAATCAAATAAAACAAACCAGGACTTGGAGCTACTATACAAAATGTTACTTAGTTTTAAAAGTATTTTTCATATGGCTCTCATCTAAGCTATGATATGTATCTTTGTTGTTTTTTTAGCATTCTGTAAACCTTTGCAAAAATTACTGATTTTAGTAAAATAATAAAAACCAGTTCAGGAGTGTATCTCATTTTTATGTATTTATACCCGATAGGTAAAAGTTTACTGAAACGTTTAGAGGAAACTTGGGAGAACCTTTTTGTGAATGTCTTACCTTTGCTGGAAGCAGTTTTGTTTCTTGTCAAGGTTTGTGTGCAAGTATCATTTTATCACCTTGTACAAATGAGTTTATAAAACACGAATAAATCTAACAATGAAAATGATACATTTATGAACCTTTCCGTATTAGGAAATTCATCTATAACTCGAAGCTCAGAAAGGTGAAATCGTAAGAGTTCTGACACTTGATATATAAATGCGTATTATCAAAGGATGTGTACATAAACTTTGTAGTAGACAGTACAAAATAAATACAATAACATTTACTATAAACAGAAAGGCTAAAACCTATGAAAACAATATGTTAACACCATAAAACGAAAGAAGCGATTGAAAGCCAGATTTAAAGTGTATTAGCTAAATCATAGACATAAATTACCTTTCGTAAACTATATTATAGTCCTAAAAGTACTGACACAATACACCAAAGCTTGTAATGGATGTGCCTCCACTAAATGTTGTGTAGTGTTTAAAAATGTCAGCGGTTTCACAGTCAATCAGTTGAATTTAAGAAATAACAAGAAAACAGCTCCATACAAGAACTAATAATAACATAACATTGACAGTTTCAGTGTTAGGAACGTCTTATTCCGTCTATACATATATCCACATTCACTGTGATGAAGAAATGGAAGATAATTGGACGTTTCATTGTGGAATATCATCCAGATCATCAACATTTGACTAATCCTTGATGTTAACAATCTTATCATCCAGATCATCAACATTTCACTAATCCTTGATGTTAACAATCTTATCATCCAGATTATCCACATTTGATTAATCCTTGATGTTAACAATCTTATCATCCAGATCATCAACATTTGACTAATCCTTGATGTTAACAATCTTATCATCCAGATTATCCACATTTGACTAATTCTTGATGTTAACAATCTTATCATCAAGATCATCCACATTTGACTAATCCTTAATATTAACAATCTTATCATCCAGATCATCCAAATTTGACTAATCCTTCATATTAACAATCTTATTATCCAGATCATCTACATTTGACTAATCCTTGATATTAACAATCTTAAATCACATTGAAGAAACAATAAGAACTGAATTAGATGAATCCTCCAAATATTTCACGAGGTTTTAAAAGAGTAAACCAATACACAAGGAGCTCCATGCTGTTGAATCATGTGGATTGGCTGCAACCCACAAGCCAATCCATGCTGTTAATTTATACTGATTATCTCCAACCCATAAGCCAATCCATGCTTTTAAATTTTATGTATTGGCTGCAACCCATAAGCCACTTATCACACCTGTGAACAAAAGGCAATAGATATTTCTCTTCTAGCGCTTTAAGCATTAGCTCGGAATAATATAATACTTCCACTTCTCCCTGATTTCTGGACATTTCTGGGATTAATGGTAATCTACTGAATGCTTTGGATATAACAGTGTCATCCCAACCGTGAAAGTTGGTGAAGATAGTTTAACTATATGGATTTGTTTAAACTGACTTTTACTTGGTCCACTAGTAATAATTCAGATCGTTTTATGATATCTTGGACAATGGTCATTAACCTGGATGCTATGTTGTCCACAAGAGGTTTGGAGCAAATGGCATTCAGAATGAATTCGACCCAAATTCATGTGAATTGGACCAGATGATTTAAAATACTATGCGAGGGACACGAAAAACAAATCTCCATACTTGTTGTAAGAGGTGTAGCAGTTTATTCTAACTGATGTTTTATCATCATGCATTAAGAAACATTATGTTAAAGATAAGATGTGGCTCTACTGATGAAACACTACATCCCTATCTTCAGGTCAGCTGTCTCAGTGTTTTTGGTAATATAGTGTGCAGTTACATTACATAAATACACACACACATATATATGTACATATTTGATTTCTTCATCTAGACGAGAGGAGGTGTCACTATTCGACAAACTACACTCGCTTCTTTTAGGGACGTAGTTGTTCTGAAACTAAACATTGAAGGTGAGTTGGATTTTAACCATTTGATAACTAAACAACAGGTAAAAAGTTAAGCTACTTTCGTTTTTATGTGAAGAAAATATTATCTATTTCATATATAGTGCATCAATACCTGTAAAAAATATTAGAGAATTTGTTTGTAGTTACTAGCATATGGAGTCATTGTAAGCCACAAAGTTAGTAATTACTAGTTATGTAGAGTCATCGTGAATTATAACGTCTATAATTACTAGTATACAAAGTATTTTGTTTATTTGTTTGAAGTTAAGTACAAAGCAACACGATGGGCTACTTGTGCTCTGCCCATCTCGGGTATCTACAGTCGACGTGAACCACAATAGTTGGAAGTAGTGGTACCTAGGGCCTGGCATGGCCAAGTAGTTAGAGCGCTCGACTCGCAACCTGAGAATCGCGGGTTCGAACTCCCGTGACACCAAACATGCTCACACTTTCAGCCGTGGAGGCGTTATAATGTAACTGTCGTTGGAATAAGAGTAAATCAAGAGTTGGCGTTGATTGGTGATGACTAGTTGCCTTCCGTCTAGGTTTTTTACTGATAAATTAGGGACGTAAAGTGCAAATAGCCACAATGTAGCTTTTCACAAATTCATAAAAAAAATCAATACCTGAAGTCGTCGTGAATCACAACGTTTGTAATTACTATTATCTAGGTTCGTAGTAAACCACAACCTTACTAGTATATGGAGTCGTTGCAAACCACAAAGTTAGTAATTACTAGTTATGTAGAGTCGTCATGAATCACAGACTAATTACTATTGCCTATGTTTTATTTTCCCCGTGACACAGCGATATATCTGTGAATTTATAACTCTACAAGCCGGGTTTTGTTTGAAATCCAACAAATAAATTTACTTGAAAATCTGCTCTTTATTTTTAATAAAAAAAAGTCTCGTTTTATTAAGCTTTCTGTTAGAAAGACAGAAAATAATAAACTGTGCTAGTTAAGTAGTTTAATACAGAGTATACTTTTAATAAGATTATTACATTTACAACCAAGAAGAATATAATTGTAAGTTACAAATATATATAAAATATACCATGATTCTGTTTACCTTGGAACGACATTTAAGTAATGACCTTCAGGATTATAAAGCCTTGCTGTGATTCCGTTAACCTTGGAACGACAGTTAAATAATGACCATCAAGTTTATAAAGCCTTGCTGTGATTCCGTTAACCTTGGAACGACAGTTAAGTAATGACCATCAAGTTTATAAAGCCTTGCTGTGATTCCGTTAACCTTGGAACGACAGTTAAGTAATGACCTTCAAGTTTATAAAGCCTTGCTGTGATTCCGTTAACCTTGGAACGACAGTTAAGTAATGACCTTCAAGTTTATAAAGCCTTGCTGTGATTCCGTTAACCTTGGAACGACAGTTAAGTAATGACCATCAAGTTTATAAAGCCTTGCTGTGATTCCGTTAACCTTGGAACGACAGTTAAGTAATGACCTTCAAGTTTATAAAGCCTTGCTGTGATTCCGTTAACCCTGGAACGACAGTTAAGTAATGACCTTCAAGTTTATAAAGCCTTGCTGTGATTCCGTTAACCTTGGAACGACAGTTAAGTAATGACCTTCAAGTTTATGAAGTCTTGCTGTGATTCCGTTAACCTTGAAACGACAGTTAAGTAATGACCATCAAGTTTATAAAGCCTTGCTGTGATTCCGTTAACCCTGGAACAACAGTTAAGTAATGACCTTCAAGTTTATAAAGCCTTGCTGTGATTCCGTTAACCCTGGAACGACAGTTAAGTAATGACCTTCAAGTTTATGAAGTCTTGCTGTGATTCCGTTAACCTTGGAACGACAGTTAAGTAATGACCTTCAAGTTTATAAAGCCTTGCTGTGATTCCGTTAACCTTGGAACGACAGTTAAGTAATGACCTTCAAGTTTATAAAGCCTTGCTGTGATTCCGTTAACCTTGGAACGACAGTTAAGTAATGACCTTCAAGTTTATAAAGCCTTGCTGTGATTCCGTTAACCCTGGAACGACAGTTAAGTAATGACCTTCAAGTTTATGAAGTCTTGCTGTGATTCCGTTAACCTTGGAACGACAGTTAAGTAATGACCTTCAAGTTTATAAAGCCTTGCTGTGATTCCGTTAACCTTGGAACGACAGTTAAGTAATGACCTTCAAGTTTATAAAGCCTTGCTGTGATTCCGTTAACCTTGGAACGACAGTTAAGTAATGACCTTCAAGTTTATGAAGTTTTGGTACAAACATCAATCGATAAACTTCCAAAGTACCCTCCATTCCTCAAGAAGATAAACAACGATTATCTTTTAACGATGATAAGCAGCGTATTGTACATGAGAGCTTTACAAATTAGAGGAGCTGCTATAACATTACGTTAAACTGTTTAACTATGTCTTCGGAATAAACAACAGGTAATCCTCAACAGCCGCGGCAAATGAAATTCTTTTAGGCAGGATTTAAGTAAATTAATTTATGAGACTTTTTTACTTTTTTATTAGCTATATTTTTGTGTCCCAGCAATACCAAGCGTGGGGGTGCACATGCCTGATTCAGTTTTATTACTCATTAGGATTTCTACCGACCTACCCTCGAAATGAAATTCTTTCAGGGAGGATTAGTGGAAACTAGCCTATCAGATTTCGATACATATATCGAAAGGGTTTGACATCCTGAATCTACAAGTGTAACTAGATCTCAAAATGGTCAAAAGACGACGGAGTTATGAACTAAATGTTTGTACTGGATGATAAACAAACAAACTCGGGGCATTCTATGAGCCGCCAATCTGCAGCTAAAGAAAACAAGAAAAGTTTTCTTGGTTTCTTTGAATTTCGCACAAAGCTACTTGAGGGCTATCTGCGCTAGCCGTCCCTAATTTAGCAGTGTAAGACTAGAGGGAAGGCAGCTAGTCATCACTATCCACCGTGAACTTTTAGGCAACTCTTTTACCAACGAATAGTGGGATTGACTGTACTTAGTAACGCCCCCACGGCTAAAAGGGCGAGTATGTTTGGTGTGATGGGGATTCGAACCCGCGACTCTCGGATTATGAGTCAAGTGCCTTAATCACCTGGCCATACAACGCCGACTTACGATTACTAATGTTGATATGAAGAGCATTGATTTGTCAAATGTTTTAACTACTTACCCACATATAGATAACATTTTAGGAACGCATTAAGTGTCATGTAACTGTTTCACTTACTTCTAGTTATATCGAAAATATCGTTAATAGATCAGTGTAGCAGTTATAAAATCTATTTCAATTGTGGTCTAATGTATGATACCCAGGCACGCTAAACTCTAATATTAGACTAAATTAACATAAATCGGATATAGAAAAACTGAAAATTAAATTATCTTTAGTTGAGCGCATTTCGAAAAGCATTCTTTCTCACAATGTTAAATTGAAATAATATTAAATCGAATTAATTAAAAATTCTAACACTGATCACCAACTAAATTTTAAAAATATATATATAAATAATTCGTGATTCTAAGTTAACTTTGAAAACAGAGATTTTGGTCTAGGGTTTGCAGAAGCATGTTCCTGGAAATCTATTTTAAGAAAGAATATATAAAGTTGGCAGTATATTTTATGTGAGTTGTTGTCTCGAGAAGTTTTCCATTAGAAAGGTATATGAAAAACTATAATAGTCGAAACAGCGTGTCACTGGTAGGTCATTCTTCGTGGTGGCTCACCTAAACGTGTAGAAGTGTTCAGATAAGGCCTGGCACCTTCAATAACGGTTATATTGTGCTAGTTCAGTAGTTTCTATAAGTATAAATTATCTACATGTAAACTTGAACCACTAGTGGCTCTCACTGTACGTTTTGATTACTTTGCAGCAACGTATCGTTTTAGTGTTTTTAAACTACTAAAAAATTACTAAAACTGTCATAAAGCGCTGTGTAAAATATGGCATAGAATAGACTTTGTCGGTATTTAGGGTAATTAAGAATCTAAAAATCTTTCAAATATAAATTCTGTAATTACCTTTAAAATAACACAGTGGATGTATAATAAGCACTAGAAAATTACACAGTGGGTGTAAGTATTTGAAAATAACATAAAGAATGTAAACTAAGAACTTGCATATGAGATAGTAGGTGTAAACTAAAACTTGTATATGAGGAAATGGGTGTAAACTAAGAACTTGTATATGAGGAAGTGGGTGTAAACTAAAACTTGTATATGAGAAAGTAGGTGTAAACTAAGAACTTGTCTTTGAGAAAGTGGGTGTAAACTAAGAACTTGTGTATGAAGAAGTGGGTGTAAAATGAGAACTTGTATATGAGGAAATGGGTGTAAAATGAGAACTTGTATATGAGGAAGTGGGTGTAAACTAAAACTTGTATATGAGAAAGTAGGTGTAAACTAAGAACTTGTGTTTGAGAAAGTGGGTGTAAACTAAGAACTTGTGTATGAAGAAGTGGGTGTAAACTAAGAACTTGTATATGAGGAAGTTGGTGTAAACTAAGAACTTGTATATGAGAAAGTAGGTGTAAACTAATAACTTGTGTATGAGAAAGTGGGTGTAAACTAAGAACTTGTGTATGAAGAAGTGGGTGTAAACTAAGAGCTTGTATATGAGGAAGTGGGTGTAAACTAAGAACTTGTGTATGAGAAAGTAGATGTAAACTAAGAACTTGTATATGAGGAAGTGGGTGTAAACTAAGAACTTGTATATGAGGAAGTGGGTGTAAACTAAAAACTTGTATATGAAAAAGTGGGTGTAAACTAAAACTTGGATATGAGGAAATGGGTGTAAAATGATAACTTGTATATGAGAAAGTGGGTGTAAATTAAGAAATTGTATATGAGGAGGTGGGTGTAAAATGATAACTTGTATATGAAAAAGTGGGTGTAAACTAAGAACTTGTATATGAGGAGGTGGGTGTAAACCTAGAAATGAAGATGAGGAACTGGGCTTAAAATTAATACTTCAAAGTATCACAACAGGTGTTAATATTAATCTTTCCAAGTGACACGGTTGGTATAAAATTAATATTAATTAACATGTGTTCTCTTGCGTTATTATTTCTGTGCCAGAAATTATGTATGTGTTTTAAAATGTGTTTAACAGTTTCTACCTAGCTTTCTTAGTTAAGCTTAAATGCACACTTTTACTCACCGCCTCCCAGTGATACAGCGTTATGTCTGCAGAGTTACAACGCTAGCATCCAGGTTTAGATACCCGTGGTGGGCATAGCACAGATAGGTCATTGTTTTGCTTTGTGCCTCACTCCAAACAAACAAACAAACACTCTTTCAGATATCTCACAACTCCTCTTACAGGATCTGGTACCTGTTTCTGGATTTCTATATGTTTATGAAGGTATGAAGTGTATATACAATACGCATCTCATGCTTATTTCTCACAATACGCAAACGTCAGGCATACCTGGCTGTGTTACAACGTTTACCTTTCACTTAGTTTCCTTTGCTAAGCTCAAAGTATAGTTCTGGTTTCTTCGAATGGTTTATCTAGCAGTGATAAATATAGCCACCACGTCGCATGTGTCTGTCACAAGTCTAGTTGGAGTTACTCCATTTACTTTTGTAAATTTTACAGTTGACGACATACAGTAAACTCCATCACGTACGATAACTGTAATCCTTTACGAACACTGAGTAATTGAGATACATATGGCTGATCTAAACACAATGTTATTGAATTATCAAAATTTATGCTCAAAAGTAATGAATTATATTGAAATAGCAAACAATATTAATAGAACATTTTTAAAGACAAATGAAGTATATCGTAACCTAGAAAATGCATATGACTTTCTCTTAAGCAAAGAGTTGCACAATGCACCACCTGTGCTGTGCACGAGGTAGGAATTGAACCCGTAACCTTTGCTATAATTTCTGAGCCAAATGAAAGCACAAAATACAAAAATATAACAATAACAAATAAACAATTCGTTGTTTCTATATTCTGTCATTGATTCTCTGAAGAAACACTAAAATATTTTTGTTCAGATTTTATTGTACTATAGTGTTAGGTTTAAATAATCTATGAGGCTATGGATGCGTTAAAAGAGTCACAATCAAATTCCATTATTCAGTTAAATTAGTCAAAACAACTATCGGTGTATGTTGCTGATTGGCTGCTCTTATTTCATTCTGTGAGCTCAAACTTCAGAACGTTACTACAAATATTATTAGAAACGAACGTTTCTGATTTTGTTGTTTTTATTCTCTAGGATTGTGATAACTGAAACTGAGGACTGAAGCTTTTGATACATAATATGTAAATATATTAATTTTAGAATGTCAACTACGCAATTAAAACGTTCATTCAGTAATTTACTCGGTAGTTTAAGTAGTTTATTCCTTACTTAATGATACTTTGTCTGTCGGTAGTTTAAGTAGTTTATTCCTTACTTAATGATACTTTGTCTGTCGGTAGTTTAAGTAGTTTATTCCTTACTTAATGATACTTTGTCTGCTAAATACACACAAAGATATTGTTTTCTTTATTTTGAGTAAAGGCGTAAAAAATTTTTCTGATATTCTGAGATACTTCAAGACTAAAAATATTTATTAATGTCAAATTTGTTATATGTGTTTTTTTCTATATCGTTTTTTATTATGCGCAATATATATATATATATTTTTAATTTTCGCACAAAGCTTCTCGAGGGCTATCTGTGCTAGCCGTCCCAAATTTAGCAGTGTAAGACTAGAGGGAACCACCCACCGCCAACTCTTGGGCTACTCTTTTACCAACGAATAGTGGGATTGACCGTAACTTATAACATCCCCAGGGCTGAAAGAGCGAGCATGTTTGGCGCGACAGGGATGCGAACCCGCGACCCTCAGATTACGAGTCGCACGCCTTAACACGCTTGGCCATGCCGGGCCTGAAAGGATAAGCATGTTTGGTGTGACAAGGTTTCGAACCCGCGGCCGTTGGATTACGATTCGAATGCCTTACCCACCTGACCATCCCGGACCTTGCTATATATATATATATATATATATATATAAATTTTTTTTTTTTTTTTTTTTTGGACTAAAACTCAAAGTAATTCTTGAGTAGTGCAAAGAAGCACACTTCTTTTCATGGGCCCCCCGCTAGTACAGCGGTATGTCTATGGATTTACAACGCTAAAATCAGGGGTTCGATTCCCCTCGGTGGGCTCAGCAGATAGCCTGATGTGGCTTTGCTATAAGAAAAACAAACAATCTTTTCATGGAATCACTGAAAAATATTTATATTGTAATACTGCAACTATGTTGTTAATATTAATAGTTCAAATTTCTACCGCTGTGTGTCTCTAGCATTTTTGATCCGTGGGTAGTCAGAAATTTTTTAATCAGATCTGCATTCTCCTGATAGGTCCAAAACCGTAACAATTTGCAATATGCACGTACTTGTGAAGATACAAATGTAATAAAATAATACTTGTTATTTGTATTATTTTATTATAATTATTATTAATGAAAGTTTCAAATCTGAAATGTACAGCGTAAGTGTTTACCTTAGAAATACAAATATATATATATTATAAAATTCTAAGACAGAATATTTTATTTTCATTTATGAACAGTTAATAAAACTAATATTTCTTCTCACTGTTTTCTTTAATGATTTGTTTGTTTTTTTCTAAATCTTGATTTATATAACGACATATAAAATAAAATAAAAACAGTGTCAACTACTGTTCCTATTGTATTACAGTGTGATGCATAATCTACAGGTTCCAACAGATAAGTTACAGTATTTGATATTTAAAATATTTAGCCTTTCTCTTGCTGATAATTGGGAAATTAATGTTCTAAGGTGTATAACCAGTTATATGCGTATCATATAGATATATGATCAGTTACTCTTATACCTTATCAAATATCTAAGTAGTTATTAGTCCAATATATAAATATTTAAAACGACAAAAGTTAAATAATGTTTTTCTCTTCGTTAGATGCTTTGGTCTCTGAAACAACCGAGGTGCCACCTGGCATAAAACATATGCTGCTTGTATTATACGTAAGACTTATTATTATGTAGTTGGTTTTAAAACGTAATATAATATCAATCAAACTATTGGTGACTATGTTATAACTCATACCGATGTACTGTAAAGTAGAAACTGTGTTATGATTGATAGCTTCAAGATAATTAGTTTTCATAAGCTAAGTAAATATATTTTCGTAGTGTTTCTACTTGTTTTTATTTATTAAATAAACACAGCTATAGCGAACTTAAGAAACCATCAAGTTAACTTTAATGTAATTATATTAAGACAGCTTCGCAACCAATGCACGAGCTTCGGTTACTCGTAATAATAATTGTTTTTTTTTCAGTTGTAGATATTTATTAGGTTGTCCAGAAATAAATATAGGAATTCTCACGATGACATTTAGAAGCTGAATAATGAGTAACTTATCGTTGATTGGTTGTTTTAATCCAACGTTTGTCGCTTACAATGTGTCTTAGTTGTCTGCTGTTTCAACGGTACTCAAAGTAAGTCTCACAGCCCCCAAGGAAGCATGGATAAAAAGGACTTTCATCTGCTTATCCTCTACGACTACAAACTTGGACGAGAAGCTACCAAAGCTACACGAAACATTAACCAGGCATTCGGCCGTGGATCTGTTACTGAACCTACAGTTCAGCGTTGGTTCTAAATGTTTTGACATGGATATGAAAGTCTTGAAGACAATGAAGCTCATGGAAGGAAGCCATCCTTAAATGAAAACACCTTAAATGTAAGCACTTGAGACAGACCCTCTCACGACAGTACGTGAACTTGCAGAAAAGCTAAACACAAGCAAATCAAGCACTGCCAACCACCTGAGTGCGACTGGAAAGATGAAAAAGGTGGATAAGTGGGTTTTGCATGAGCTGACTGAAGATCAACAAAATCGGCGTTATGAGACCTGTCAAGAGTGATTCTCCAAAAATTGAACGAATTGGGAATCGAAGTTTTGCCTCATCCACCTTATTCCCCAGACCTTTTCCCTACAGATTATTTTTAAAATACCTTGACAACTTTTTGAACAATAAACGCTTTCAAAACCAGGCAGCTGCAGAAGAAGCTTTCAAGGCATTCATTGGCCATAGAAACTATGATTTTTACAGAAGGGACATAAACAGCATCGTTACACGTTGTCAAAAGTGTGTTGAAGCAAATGGTGCTTACTTTGATTAAAGCATATTTTACAACACTGGTTTATACTTTTCCAAACTTCGTCGCTCAAAAACGACATTTATTTCTGGACAACCTAATGGTTTTATAACGAATAGTTTCTTCCCATTGAGATGCTTGAAGACTCAATGTTTACTGGAAATTTAAACTATTAAAGCTACGGGACATTTTATGGACTCAGAAGGTTAAAGAATAATAATAAAACAGTCTCAAATCTTCCTGTACTTCGATGAAAACTTAACGTCTTTTATATTAAAAATAAACCAATGTACCTAAAGCTGTATCGTTATTTAGGATACTGAAATGTAAAATAATTTATATTAAAGCGGCATCTGTCGACGTATATTTGAAATATCAATTAGGGTTGTGCAAATGGACAAAGAGATCAACATATTTCATTGGTACTTCAAAAACGTTATCTCTGTTCTAGTTCTATTAACAATTATTCTGATATTCTTAAAACAAGTACTTTTTATCTTTTCTTCGTACATTATTACAAGAGATCTTTCGGTATTTTAGTGTGTTCTTAATGTTTTCAAATTAAAGATTCGTTTTTTAAATTCCATTATAACTAGCCATTTCATATCTGACTAAAGACTCTTTATGATAAATGGCTGAAAATAATAACTAAAATTTAAATTATGTAATTAATCAAACTTGTTAAAAACATCAATTAATGTACGACTGCATTTCTTTAACTAAATGAAATAATGCTAATAGTACAAATGTCTTAAAATTCACTAGATATACAAGAGAAAAATAATTATTGCTAAATTCACCAAGATTTCTACTAATGATAAAAACAATACTTACTTCAGAAATGGTGGTTTTCATGGAACATCTTTAAAGGCATAATTTGTATGAAATCAACGACTTGACTTATAAGAAATTCTTGAAGAAAGATGGTTTATACGATAACTTTGTTTGTTTTATAAAGAACGTAAATGACTCGTTTCCTCCAAGCAAGAACAAGCTGAGGTTAGAGCTCCTGCTGGCGAGAGTAATAGTACCTTTCCTAGGATTTAAGGGTCTGTACTATGGAAAACGTGAGCCACTGATTGAATCATCTGAACCAGAGATATTAGCAAGAAGAAGGTCTGGTGGTAAGGTTTTGGTTTTGTTTATCTCTCTCTTCTTTGGTTAGGGTAACTTGGAAATAGTTTTGAATTCTAATACTTTCGTATTTTATAGTAATTCCCTCTCTTTTTCTTTAGATAGCAACCGTCGAATATCACGCCCTCTCAGTATTCAGCCTCATCAAGTTGATACTCTGAACGAAATGTTCCTAAATGTTCTAAGAAAACAGCATGAATGAGCCTTTTGCCACCAAGGGCCGCAGTAAAACATGGCAGGTAAATTGTGTAGAAACGTTCAGGGCACTGAGTGCTCGGGAGTATCCTGTAAGTGTGCGACAATGTTAACTTCATTTTTTTTTCTCATAGAGAAGAGTTCAACCACCATACTTCTACAACCATTGGTATATTTAACGTTGTGTGCCACACTGATACAACTTGATCTCACGTTTCTCGATATTTGGTTCAGTTCAACTTACATGTTTTTTACTCTTTTCAGTAAGTTACGATTTTAATGTTGTATGTCCTACTAACATCAACTGGTTTCAAGTTCCTTGATAAAATGGTTCCACTTCCATGTTTTGTCATCAAATGTAAGCTTCAATTTTCACGTTGTGTGCCACGCTGATACAGCCTAATATCAAGTTCCTCGATAATTTGTTTACGTTCAACTTCCGTGTCTTTACCTTCATTTCTAGGTTGTAACTCTAATGTTATGTGCCACACTGACACTACTTTGACTCACTGAGTTCGTTGCTATTATACTTAAATATTAATGCTCCTTTAGTACAATTTCTCGTTAACTTTATTTGATATTTCCATATCCTTCATCATCGTGTTTATTTGTTATCTTAACACACTTTAAAATCAACATTCTCTATATCTTTAGTATAGAGTTCGTGTCTAGCTTTTTGTTACCCCTCAAATTATACTTGCCTCATTGGTGCAATTCAACATAAGTGTCTCTTGTTATTTGGATGCAATTCAATATTACTATCATGTATTTATTTAATATAATTCAACATTATAGTTGTGTATAAATTTAGTAAACTGTAAGATATAAACATTCTTCACTTCTTTAGTATAATTCAAAATGAACATTCCTTGCTAATTTCAAACAGTTCGATATGAACGTTTCTTTTTACTTCGGTCTAATTCAACATTAAAGTTCCAATTTTCAGTGGCATAGTTAAATCTTAATGTTTTTCAAAATGTAAGTAAAGTTTCTTTTTTTATTCTATGCCAGACATATGCCAGTGGACATCGATGTTACTATAGCATTACCATAAAAAATAAATCTCGAGCTCTGTTACGGCACTGTTACAAGATTCAAGATCCGACTGAAATATGTCCAACAAAAGGAAAGCCAAGTTTATGCACTAGGAGATAGAAAACTTGAATAATGGCAAATTATCCATTTCTTGATTTATTTTGACTTTTAGTGTGCATGTTCCCAGAGACACATTTATTTGTCAAATAATGCCTGGAACTCGTCAGTGAATTTTCAACAACTGAATGGTGTTTCATTTTACGATTTTCTTTTCCAGAGAGCCCTCTAGTGGCACAGCAGTATGTTTGCGGACTTACAACGCTAAAATTTGGGTTTCAATACACGTGGTGGGCAAAGCATAGGTAGCCCATTGTGTAGCTTTGTGCTTAATTATAAACACATTTTTTTTCCAGAATATTAAATATTTCTTTGTATAAATACTTTGTTTCAGTTTTAGTCTAGAAAGCGACCTACATATATATTATTGTGTATATAATTGCAATATTGTCAAAATAAACTAAAGTAACAGACAGCAATGGGAATAGATTTTTCAATATTCTATATGAATATACATTCATCTAGGACAGCAATGGGATAGATTTTTCAATATTATATATGAACATACATTCATCTAGGACAGCAATGGGAATAGATTTTTCAATATTTTATATGAATATACATTCATCTATGACAGCAATGGCAATAGACTTTTCAATATTCTATATAAATATACATTCATCTAGGACAGCAATGGGATAATTTTTTCAATATTCTATATAAATACACATTCATCTAGGACAGCAATGGGAATAGATTTTTCAATATTTTATATAAATATACATTCGTCTATGACAGCAATGGGAATAGGTTTCTCAAAATTCTCTATGAATATACATTCATCTAGGACAGCAATGGGAATAGATTTTTCAATATTCTATATAAATACACATTCATCTAGGACAGCAATGGGAATAGATTTTTCAATATTCTATATAAATACACATTCATCTAGGACAGCAATGGGAATAGATTTTTCAATATTTTATATAAATATACATTCGTCTATGACAGCAATGGGAATAGGTTTCTCAAAATTCTCTATGAATATACATTCATCTAGGACAGCAATGGGAATAGATTTTTCAATATTCTATATAAATACACATTCATCTAGGACAGCAATGGGAATAGATTTTTCAATATTCTATATGAATATACATTCATCTGTGACAGTAATGGGAATAGATTTTTCAATATTCTATATGAATATACATTCATCCAGGAGTTTAGAGTTATATATCAATGAATTTTTATAGGCGTATTTTTCTGTGTTTTAATTTAAAAGAAAACACTTTTTATATAATAATGATTTTAAATCTATATTTCAGTCTAAGTGTTACTTAAAGACTATAGCAATAATTCCAAACTATTAAATGTCAGAATAAAAACGTTTTCATAAAAAATGTTCTAACGTGAAAGAAGTGCCTTACTTATTTTGTGTTGTACTGAAGTGTCTTACTTATTTTGTGTTGTACTGAAGTGCCTTACTTATTTTGTGTTTGTACTGAAGTGTCTTACTTATTTTGTGTTGTACTGAAGTGTCTTACTTATTTTGTGTTGTACTGAAGTGTCTTACTTATTTTGTGTTTGTACTGAAGTGTCTTACTTATTTTGTATTTGTACTGAAGTGTCTTACTTATTTTGTGTTGTACTGAAGTGTCTTACTTATTTTGTGTTGTACTGAAGTGTCTTACTTATTTTGTGTTGTACTGAAGTGTCTTACTTAGTTTGTGTTTGTACTGAAGTGTTTTACTTAGTTTGTGTTTGTATGAAGTGTTTTACTTAGTTTGTGTTTGTACTGAAGTGTTTTACTTGGTTTGTGTTTGTACTGAAGTGTCTTACTTATTTTGTGTTGTACTGAAGTGTCTTACTTATTTTGTGTTTGTACTGAAGTGTCTTACTTAGTTTGTGTTGCACTGAAGTGTTTTACTTAGTTTGTGTTTGTATGAAGTGTCTTACTTAGTTTGTGTTTGTACTGAAGTGTTTTACTTAGTTTGTGTTTGTATGAAGTGTCTTACTTAGTTTGTGTTTGTACTGAAGTGTTTTACTTAGTTTGTGTTTGTACTGAAGTGTCTTACTTATTTTGTGTTTGTACTGAAGTGTCTTACTTATTTTGTGTTTGTACTGAAGTGTCTTACTTAGTTTGTGTTGTACCGAAGTGTCTTACTTAGTTTGTGTTTGTACTGAAGTGTCTTACTTAGTTTGTGTTGTACTGAAGTGTCTTACTTAGTTTGTGTTTGTACTGAAGTGTCTTACTTAGTTTGTGTTGTACTGAAGTGTCTTACTTAGTTTGTGTTTGTACTGAAGTGTCTTACTTATTTTGTGTTTGTACTGAAGTGTCTTACTTATTTTGTGTTTGTACTGAAGTGTCTTACTTATTTTGTGTTGTACTAAAGTCCAATGCTAGTACAGCGGTAAGTATACGGATTTACAACGATAAAATCAGGGGTTCGATTCCCCTCGCTGGACATCAGCAGATAGTCCGACGTGGCTCTTCTGTAAGAAAACACGCACACACACTCCTACCGAATACCTTGAATCCATGAAAGTAAAAAAAAACAACAAAAAGAAACATTAAATAGGTAGTAACAGATAACGAAAGGCAACGTAAGGTGTTTTTTAATTGAAGAACGTTTGGGTATTGAACGTGGTTTATTGGCACAAACCAACGCTGCGTTCATTTGAGTATCGAAGAAATACCTAAAGTAAGGTTTCTGTGTTCCTAAAGTATCTGTTACTAGACTTCACGAACCCTAACAGCATAGGTACATTTAAAACTGATAAAACGTCACGACTCAAACTTCGAACTATGAGTGTGACATTCCTAGTAGTTATTAAAAATATTATTCATGGCTTAAAAATAAGTAAAACAAAAATATTTAAGACTGGTATCGACTATCGAATTGAATATTGTAGCATATCAGAATATTGTAAATAAATTGCCAATTAATGTGCATACTTATATGCGCATGTAGAAAATAGTATTGTTTTATCAGATTCACTTTACTTGTCTGTAACAGCTTTGTTCAGAATCATAGTATTGTTGTATAGACGTACAATTAACGTTAGAGCTAAATTATTTAGAGATTTACTAAATTATATATATATATTATCATACAGAGAAAAAGCCTTAATATATTTCTATATGTAAGATAAATATTTCATTTCTGTTAGTTTAAAATATAGTAAATTTCTTTAAAAAGCGTTAAAGAAAAATGTATTAAAAGGTTAGGCTATATTTTTGCGAAGAACATAAAATATGTTCATCTTTACACGGAGTGTATTTGTATTGTTATATTACTCAGTTTGGAAATGCTGACTCAGTCCAAAACATTCTATTGATTTTGAAACACACAATATTTTACATGCCTTGAAATAAACAGTGTCAAAAATAAGTAATGTTCTACTGTTGATTTTTACTCAAAAACTTGATTTGTAAATAACTTAAATAAAATTTGTAATAATTATAATTCACGTGTGCAATCTAACTTACGCCTTAACAGTTGTTGTTAAGTCGTTGTTGTTCTCATTGCGAAAATTATTGATATATATATATAAAGGGATTAGACCATTACTCTGTTTGTTGTATCCGTGATCAGTCCTGGCATTGAGCGAAAGCTTAGTTGACACTGAATATGACAAACAAATTGTAGCATTATTATTTTCTAATACGGTATTATATTAATGATTGTATATTTATAAAATTGTATCAAATAATTATGCACTGAGTTTCAGAATACACCTCCTGTATGCATTGTTGAAAAATGTCCAAGTTTGGATAAGCATTATGTATTGTGTTACTATAGTACAAAGAGGGTATAATTTACAATAGACTAGACAAAAAATATTAAAATCGATACTTTTTAAGTGGCCTCGAGGCTTTTCCTAACGTAATTTGAACCTGCGGATTTCGAAGGTTGTTGTTACCAATCTGAGTTTGTGCACGTGAATATCCAAGTTTGTACATAAATGTTATCATTCAACATAAATGTTTGTGTGAAAGAAACTTGTCAGCAAATATTTTGTCGAAATTCGTTTTCAGCCTTTTATTTAAGAACATGTGAACTATTATTTCTTTATCATAATAAAGAAGCAGACAAAGGAATGACTTTATATCATGTCCATAGCAATAGGGTCATCATGGTCAGCTAGGGACATTAGGGGATTTACTATAACTGTTGACTTGCTGCAGCAAAACAGCAGGTGAATACCAAATACGTGTGGATAAAGCTAGCATACCAAAGGAACCCACGTACTTTCCTATTCTTGCCATTTGGGAGAAGCAACAATATTTCTCCAGTGTTTTAAAGTCTTTTAACCTATTCCACGTTCTGACTGCTTGTAGTATAACTTCTTTCGTTGCTGGACAGAAGAAGACTGCAAACTTATAGTTTGTCAGTAACACTATCATGTTCTAGCACGCCTTAGACCCAGGCTTAGACAAGATGAAATGTGCTGGTAAGTTTGATTGTAAGATATGTGGCTTGCCACAAGTGATAAAACACGAATCGTTTTGTTCAGGCGTTTTCAACTACCAGAAGCATTAGAATGATGCTCTTTGTTTGTCCACAGAAGTGAGTCTGGAAACAGACCAACTGTCCAGAATTAATACTCTTCCCTCTGTATATACGGTGGTGGAAACACGATAAAAGTGGACTACAACAGTTCGTGTTGTTGTCACCAGTACTAGGATTGTGCATAGATGCAGGATTCTGTGGCTACATAACAGTGTTGAAGTCAGTGATACACGTGCAGGGCCCGGCATGGCCAAGCGTGTTAAGGCGTGCGACTCGTAATCTGAGGGTCGCGGGTTCGCATCCCCGTCGCGCCAAACATGCTCGCCCCTTCAGTCGTAGGGGTGTTATAATGTGACGATCAATCCCACTATTCGTTGGTAAAAGAATAGCCCAAGAGTTGGCGGTGGGTGGTGATGACTTGTTGCCTTCCCTCTAGTCTTACACTACTAAATTAGGGACGACTAGACAGATAGCCCTCGGGTAGCTTTGTGCGAAATTCAAAAAACAAAAACATACACGTGCAGGACAGTAAGATTTGTCTTTAGAGGAGAGTGCACATGTAAAGAACTAGAGCAAAACTGTGTCATTGTATCCAACGTTTAGTGCTTAAGGATAGTATTATCGAATTACTAGATGTGACACAATGAGTGACATAGTTAAATGTTGATTCAGCCTAATGTACCAACATTCGTCAAAAAATATTTGATATGCCGTAAGAATGCACAAGAATTTGTCAAGCATATCAAATTATTTGGCATTATTTATTTTCAATCTACTTTGAGCAATCAGCTATGTGCCTATAAGAAAGAAGCAGACAAAACCATGATTTTAAACTTTGTCCATAAATATAAATGAAGAAGCGAAGTCCTCGGATCGCTTATTTATAATATTAAAATACTTACTTAATGTCTAATTAACCAATTATTTCCTTTTGTTTCAAAAACAGGTTTTTACAGATGAGGTGTTGTGTGTCTGATAATTTATTTAGTGCGCATACTTTTGTTCCAATGTGCTTATGTTCAAGTTATGAGAATATTGTTAACATGACCATTTGTGGTTATATAAGACGTTAAAACATTTTCTGGCATTTTTTAAAAGTAAAAAACAAACAAACAGAACTTTGTCAGATTTATATAAAAATCAAATGTTGCGAATATAATGTTATCAGTTTTATTTGTTTTTGAAATCCATTAAATTCAATTTGACGTATATTAATTCTAAACGTTAAAGATACAAGGAACCGCATCTGAGGGACCTTAAGTCATATATGAGTCATATATGAACAATTAAGGTCCATATATAACTCATTGTTGAATACAATGTATTGTAACTAGAATATCTTGAGACACCATCACTGAATGTGCTCTCAAGAATTGAGTATAATACAGATAAGTGGATTTGTATCAATGTTTTAATACTTTCATTTATTTTTCTTATTTCAAAACAAATCGTCAGGTAATCTGAACTAGAAAACGAAACGATTTTAAATTATATATCTTTTTTAAAAATTTATTTACTGTGTCAAAAATAAATTAACAGTATGATACTACACATTTAAAATTTTTTATTGTTGTTCAAACTTAGTCAGTTCCGAAATCAATTATCTCTTTAGTCTCTGCATCTTTCACATCGTGAAGAATTTCAAACTTAATGGAGAATGTCTTATGGTACAGTGGATATCCATAATATTAAGAATGATTATGTCGAAAAACATATAGTTTTGAAATAATACTCGATGAAATAAAGTGTAAAATATGAAAAATATTCAGGGATAACATTATGTAACGTTATATGTATGTAATATAAAGATGAATATATTTAGTTCTGTAAAAA
The DNA here is from genome assembly GCF_004210375.1 of Tachypleus tridentatus. Classification (NCBI taxonomy): domain Eukaryota; kingdom Metazoa; phylum Arthropoda; class Merostomata; order Xiphosura; family Limulidae; genus Tachypleus; species Tachypleus tridentatus. Next base: position 130,838,140 of record NC_134831.1, on the reverse strand, counting down.
CGATACTAAAATAATAAACAACTGAGAGGTAGTTGTAATACAGATAAGTACTTTGAATATATCAATAATATTTTACTATATATATAAATATATATATACAACCCTCATCATTATCCATTTATCTCTCTTCACCGACAACCAATCAATCACTAAGGCATTCTTTCATGGTAAAGGGGACAGGTAACTATTTATATCTAATGAGAATTACGCTTTATGTTGGACAACTACATGATAATGTTTCAAGTATTCCTATAAACGAGTATTGCTTGTCGTAAGGTTTTAAACAATTCAATCATCAGGCAGTTACAACGCTTTGGAATAATGCCCTTTGAATTCAATTTCTTCCATCCGATGGAAACATAATGATTTCAGCAATGTTTATAAACTTTGAAAATGCAATTATTTGTAGAAAATACAAATAATCTGTTGCTTGAATACAAAAATGGAATGAGTTTCTTTCTTCAATAACAATCAAACTGCGCTCACTCTGAAAATTAACCAAATAAAAAACTAATCAGAAATATATAATAAAGAGGTTAAATATTAGATAGCTTAAATACTTAAGAGGTATTAATAAAACATGTTAGTTTTATTAATCTAGCAAATTAATAAATATATATATAGTTATGACGGATAGATGGCAGCACGTATTGTTCAAATTTTTCATATAATTTTTCCTCATCCGAAAAAAAGTCCAAAGCTCTAATTGCGCTATGTGTGTATCCATATTTCAGTCTGTGTTAGTTTTAAAAATTAATCAGATAACCTGAACGAAATCCGAACATGAATGAACTGATTCCTATATCAAAAAAAATCTTAACTTTTTTGTTCATTTCAGAGCTGTGTTATTATTTCATATTTTATGACAAATATTTTAACAAATTTTGCCTGTTGTAAAATTTTTAAAAAAATTGCTAAAAATGGAAAAAAATCATAAAATAATCCAAAAATATTTTCTTGTAGCATTCAGTGACGTCAGAACACTGACGTATCGTTTTCTAAGAATAATAATTATTATTGGTTTTAAAAAAAATCTAAATACAACAAAAAATCAAAAAATGGAATTTATTTAAAAAATACAAATCGCAATTTATTGTTAACAAAACTGGAGAGAACGAGTTGGTCACTTCCATGAATTAAAATTTCCGTCACATCAAACATGCTCTCCCTCTCAGCTGTGGAGACGTTATAATGCGACGGTCAATCCCACTATTCGTAAGTAAAAGAGTAGCTCAAGAGTTAGCGGTGGGTGGTGATGACTAGCTGCCTTCTCTCTAGTCTTACACTGCTAAATTGGGGACGGCTAGCGCAAAGAGCCAACGTGTAGCTTTGCGTGAAATTCAAACAAACTAACTAACAAATTCGTGATTTCTTATGGTTCACCTTTAAAAGTCTCAGGTGGCAAAGTTAAAAATTTGTCAAAAACGTGACTTTGTGGATCAGAGTTTAGTCTCTCAAATATTTGACTCACGAGATCTTCCTTTTCCAATTCTTATTGTTAATCAAGTAAACCAACTAATCCGTTTATCTTGGCCTAAGTCACTTGTCTAAGTATTCCATATGCTGGGTCGTATTTCGATATTTTGATTTTTGTTTTTTTTTTACATTTCATAAAATGTCCTGCTCTAATAACTTACCTCACCCTCGGTCGTCCAACGGTAAGGTTCAGCTTTAACCTTTGCGATGGGCAAGACACATATAGTCTATTGTGCAGACTTGCGCTTAAGGAAATACAAAATAAAGAAAAAATACCTAATAACCTAGTGTGAATCAAATTATATTGTCTTGTCACCTTCCGAGAAAAAAAAACGTTTAAATTAATACGTGTTTCTTGATATATTTGTATTATTCTAACTTTATCCAAAAGATGGCACTACAACAAATAACTGCTGTTCGTTTTTTTCAACCGAAGCATAATGGTTTTATGTGCATTTTCTTACTTATTTTCTGCTTCAAAAACTAAATGATTCTTTCAACTATTTCAAGTTTAAGTTTTGTTTGCTGCTACTTTCATTCGACGTTGTTAGAAATGTTTCGATTGTTTTAGAATTTCGCGCAAAGCTACAAGACGGCTATCTGCGCTAGCCGTTCTTAATTTAGCAGTATAAAACTAGAGGAAAGGCAGCTAATCAACACCACCCTCTACCAACTCTTAGGCTACTCTTTTACCATAGAATAGTGGGATTCACCATAACATTACAACGCCCTCACGGCTGAAAGGGCGATCACGTTTTGTGTGATGAGGATTCGAACCCGCGATCCACATATACAAAATGGAGCGTCCTATTTACCTGGCCATGCTCGGCCAGAAATGTCTCGAACTTTAATTGAAAATTTCTTATTATTAAGTCCATATTGTCTACTGCTTGTCAGTTACACATCCCCCTCGTGATATTGGAAAATAGTTAAACATATCTGTCCTAATTAACACTTGTCCTTGCTCAGTATTAAAATATTTGAGTTTATGTCATCAACTGAATGCAATATCCTGTAAACAAAACGTTCTAATTAGTCCACAGCTTATTAAATGACATGATCTAATAACGTTTCAAACAATAGAAAATACAGCATCTGATTTCTTCCATTGACAAAGTTGTTCGAACGCATAAAACAATACGTTATTCTTGCTATGTGATTAAACGAAATTAAGCTACAGTTAACAGTATTTAAGCAACATGATAAAATTATTTTGTTTTAAACATGTAACACTAGTTTAGTTTTAGTGTAAATGCTGGTGAATGTCGTGTTTAGTTACACACAGAGTCACTTGATATGGCATTTTTTTTCTGGTTTTACACTGTGGTGTTTTATTTGCACAGTTCGGCATGGCTTGGTACTTAATGTGCTCTACTCGTAATCTGAAGGTCGAGGGTTCGGTTCCACGTCACCCCACACATGTTCACCCTTTCAGACGTGGGGGAATTATAATATGACGGTCGATCCAACTATTCGTTGGTAAAAGAGTAGCTCAAGAGTTGGCGGTGGGTGGTGATGACGAGTCTCACACTTCACAATTAGAGACGGCTAGCATAGATGGCGCTCGTGTAGCTTTGCGCGAAATAAAATACAAAAAAAAAAAAACGAATTTTTATTAGTGTAAAACTGTAATTTCACTCTACCTGTTAAAACAAAATGGAAATATCTCGTCCACATAAATGAAGATATTTTTTAATTAAGGAAGTTCGAAACTAATCTTGTCTACTGAGTAAGTAATAAATACAAACCTGCAAGGTAGTTACTGGAATTTCTTTCTTATACGCAGACACGATTAATGTATAAAATTACTCAGACAATCAATTTCTTAACTGTCGACGAAATACAGTAGCTAAAGTCCGTCCGAAATGCAATCAGTAAAACGTCGGCCTTGAACCATATTTTTTATGCATCCACATTAATTAGATTTTAGCATGCCTCAACAAGACAGGGATGTGCACTTTTTTAATGTGCAACCATTATTATTTACTACTACAAAAAGTAGGTTTTCTATATTACTAATTTTTTAATCAATGTTATTTCCAGTTTAAAAAATCTAAAATTAGGAATTACACTACACGATTCTCATAGGAGTTTTAACATAAAAACGCATAAACAAATGTGTGTTTGTGTGAACTCCATCTTTTGTTTTTCCTTATTATTAAAATGTGTGACGTTTAAGAAGAAATCAAAACTGTTAATGATAATTATGTAATGAACCAACAGCATGCATACATATCTAACATAGATTGTTAGCTATCAGGATACAGTATTTCATGTTGTAAACTTAATTACACTCTCATTTCATGAAACGTTATTGAATGAACGGTTCATGAATATTAAACATAATTAGTCCTACGTACACATTGAGGTATACGGCAGTGACTTCACTAAACTGCTTGTTTGTTTGTTTGAATTTCGCGCAAAGCTACAAGACGGCTATCTGCGCTAGCCGTCCCGAATTTAGCAGTGTAAGACTAGAGGGAAGGCAGCTAGTCATCACCAACTCTTGGGCTACTCTTTTACCAGCGAATAGTGGGATTGACCGTCACATTATAACGCCCCCACGGCTGAAAGGGCGAGCATGTTTGACGCGACCGGGATGCGAACCCGCGACTCTCTGATTACAAGTCGCACGCTTTAACACGCTTGGCCATGTCGGGCTAAAAAAGAAGAAAATCGCGTAAAGGAAATATATATATAAACATACATATATAGATCTATATGATTTTCTGGTACAGCTAAAACACTGGCATCACTAATAGGCTCTTTAAGATAATAGTTATGTTTTCATCGATTATAGAAAAAAATCTTTCTTGGTATTATACCCGTAAGCATTACCGTTATAGAAAAGTAAAAAATAACCCTGGGTCCGGCATGGCCAGGTGGTTAAGGCACTCGACTCGTAATCTGAGGGTCGCGGGTTCGAATCCCCGTCGCACAAAACATATCCGCTCTTTCAGCCGTGAATATGTTATAAAGTAACGGTCCATCCCATTATTCGATGGTAAAAGAGTAGCCTAAGAGTTGACGGTGGGTAGGGATGACTAGCTAATGTCCCTCTAGTCTTAAACTACTAAATTAACGACGGCTGGCGCAGATAGCCCTCGAGTAGCTTTGTGCGAAATAAAAAAATCAAACAATAACCAATCACGTTGAGCGACGTTAAGTGATCTTGTAAAGTCGTCTAATTAAATCATGAATTTTATCTTGTCTGAATGAATCTACCCTACTTACACAGTAATTCTGAACCTCTAGAACCGAAACGACGGTTAATGTTACTACCAGCAACATTCTGGTAGTAAGAGAGAGCTAGATTCTTTCACACAGTACCACCCCTGAACAACACAAAATAAGTGATAAATAACAATAATGTTACACATTCTTCACATATACTGTAATTACAAATACGCTATTTTTGAGGAATAAGAAATATTATAAACAGCATACAATGTATATACTTGACTTCCCTCAGTTCGCAGGCAGAACAGATAGATAAATGTTTGGTATACGTATTTTCAGCCTTAACGGCATCGTAAGCGCAGGTGGGTGAAATGGCCAGATCAGAGAATCCAAGAACACACCTATAGCCGTTTCTTGTGGGAACGGTTACTGCCCTATTTATGACCAACAGTTCGACCTTTTGACCTGTATAATGGGATTAGATGTTACATTTACAATCCATTCACAATTAAAAATGAAAGTTGTATTCAATGACATCACGTCTCGAGACTCGAGTCCTACGGTCCGTCGTTTCATACGCTAACCATGAGGCCATGTCTGGCCCAGATGGATAGATTAAACACTTACAGGTCAATAAAGAAAAGAAATTTGTTCTTAGTAAACAATTATATGTAATAATTTTAACAGGTCAATTATCATATATTATATTATATGATAGGTTTACTATTTTTAATACTTACTAATCTTAACAGGACACTTATCATATATTATATTATATGGTAACCTTACTATTTTTAATACTTACTAATCTTAACAGGACACTTATCATGTATTATATTGTATGGTAACCTTACTATTTTTCACGAATAAGAAGACGGTAAGAAATCAATAATTATTCAATGCAAAAACCCAAATATTAAAGAAACCGATTATATTTCAGTACAAGAGTCCAAATATTAAAAAACCGCTAATTTTTCAGTATAAGAACCCAAATATTGAAGAAACATGTACTTTTTCAGTACAAGAACCCAAATATTAAAGAAACCGATAGTTTTTCGGTACAAGAGCCCAAATATTAAAGAAACCGATAGTTTTTCGGTACAAGAGCCCAAATATTAAAGAAACCGATAATATTTTTAGTACAAGAGCTCAAATATTGAAGAAACTGATAATTATTTCAGTATAAGAGCTCAAATATTAAAGAAACCGATATTTTTTTATCTACAAGAGCCCAAATATTTAGAAAGCAATAATTGTGTTTTCTGTAACAATTTCTAAAATTAAATCTCCAGACGTATTTGTTTATATTTACCTCGTCAGTTCTGTAAAATAAATAATAATCTTTAGGGGACAAACAGTCAAGAAACGTTGCGTATTAAGTAGAAGGTAACGCAGTTGTTTTACGATTACCATATTACAGATGTTCCTTTAAGCTAATATATGTAGATTTACCTCTAATTGTTATATACAATGCGCAGTCAACTATTTATCTACGTTTTACACACCATAAATGCCCTTTTAACGTATAGTGTGGGTTAATGTAGGGACTTAATTATAACCGATAAAATATGTAACCTGTAATTTAGCTAAGTGGCCTTGGTTGTGATCGTCATATCTAGTAACAACAACCTCTCGGCCAGCTGCAAGGGGCCGATAACTGAAGCCGTAAAGTACTTTACTTTCGCAACTCTACCTCACTGTGTAACTTGCATCGTGTGGTGCCATATGGAAAACGCGAAAATATAGCGTAACGTGTGACATATGTCCAAAGCGTGACCTTACTAGCATTCGAGGTACGAAGGGCCGTACTTTGATGTCTGGTCATGTATGTATTTAGGAAAGTATAAAAACAAAAGGCTATGGTTCACAGTTTATGCGTATCGCAATGTATACAGTACGTTAGCAAATGAATTTAAAAGTGGAACACAGTTCTATTGACAATTGTCAATACTTCAACTTCAGATATTTTAACACTAATCGTATCAAGGTGTATACGGAGCTAGGTGTTGGAAATACAAATAAAGAAAAATTCATTCTGTTAAATTCATAATAAATACTAAAGGCATTTGTACACTGGAACACTATTATTCCTCACAGCCCACATTTATATTCCTATTTCGAAGTCCAATATATATCAAGCCACGTTTACACGTTTCTAAATAAAGGATATACAAATATTTTATTTGAACGGTTTAAAAAATCGGCTATGAATTTTATCTTACAGTTTGTTTGTAAATAAGCATAGAGATAAACAATGGGCTATCTGTGTTCCGCCCACCACAAGTATCGAAACCCAATTACTAGCGTTGTAAGTCCGCAAACATGTCACTGTACCATTCGATAGCTCATCTCACTGATGTTAGTGTTGTGTAGATTTTAAACGTGTAAGAAAAGTCTCTGCCTGTTTTTTCTTTACTCATGTAATATTATACTCTGTCTTATCCTAATTACCACTGATATATTATACATTTTTTAAAATGTCGTAGACAGGTCAATAACATTATAAATATGCAGTAAAACTTTTGTTAAACTATTTTTGTCAGACTTCTTTGAGAGGCGAAATTAGAAATCGTGATCACAAATAAGAGGACGGATATTTTGAATGAAATAAGAAAGTTTATTTTATTTCGAATTTCGCGCAAAGCTACACGAGGGCTCTCTGCGCTAGCCGTTCCTAATTTAGCAGGACAAGACTAGAGGGAAGGCAGCTAGTCATCATCACTCACCGCCAACTCTTGGACTACTCTTTTACCAACGAATAGTAGAATTGATCGTAACATTATAACGCCCCCACGGCTGAAAGGTAAAATACGAAAAAGTCGAGACAAATTAATATCTTAAATCTTAATAATATCAACTTATGACTGGGCATTAGTCGCTATCAAGGTTAGTAACTTATACGATTTCCTCTGAGTAATTTCTACTATGTCTACGTATTTAGTCACAACATAGTAATTACTACTTTTATTTACTCTAAGTTTTAGAGAAGGACTATTTCTATAGTAATGATGACTAGGATTTAGTCCTTGGTTTTCTTGGTAGAAAGGATGGTTATGTACTCGACTGCTTTTTCTTTTCAGCTGACACATGAAACTTATTTGTTGATAGGCTAACTGATTACGTTATCAGTTAGGTGGATGCAATGTGTTTCTTTTCTCTCTCTGTGTTATTCATATATCATTATAATGATAATATCCCATACGCTATTCTTATATATCAGCACTACAAAGTTCTCTACATCTATTACGCTCGCTACTGTTTTCATTTCTGTTTATCTTAGTTGTGTCTACAATATACCCGGGGACTACGTTAATAAGGAATGTTCTAAATGTTCTATGTTGTTTTTGTTTTTTAACCTTCCACATCTTTAAATGATTTACTATCTATTGTGTTGTGGTTTTTATTACTTTTCTACCTTTACGCTCCGTATATTATTTTACTTTTTTGTTGTGTTCCTGTAATAATATTTCACTTTGTTTCTACTGTTTTCGTTGTTTTATTCTTTATCGAGAGTATCAAGTGCCCACTATAAATAAAACGGATCGTATATGTGTATTTCACTTCTCTCTTCTTACCTTCTGAATTACAAATGTTCTCACTGTACGTGCTCGCCTTTTCAGCTTGCGATGGTGTTATAATGTTACGATTAATCCTACTAATTTTTGATAAAAGAGTTAGAGTGGATGATGTTATTTAGCTGTCTTCTCTCTAGTTTATAACTTTTAAATTAGAAACAGCTAGCGCTGATAGTCCTCAAATAGCTCTGCGCGAAATTCCAAACGAAACAAATCAGTTGCAAATCTTGTTCATTTCGAAAACCATAGAGGGCAGTACTTGGTACACGTCTTCACACTATTTATCTTATATTCCTTTCAAGTGTAAGAAATGCTCTGCTCCATATTTTTAGCACGTGGTTCGACATGGTTCAAAGTCCTTGATTAAAACAGTTAGCTCAAGGCTTAACGAAGATATTGTGTTTTATTTTAGAAGCTTGGTTTGATTCAGTATGAATTTCACGTAAAGCTAGACAACCCTAATTTAGTAGTGAAAGATTAGAGGGAAGGCAGTTACTCATCACCACCCGCCGCCAACTATTGGGCTACTCCTCTACCAACAAACAGTGGAATTGACTTAAATAATAATCCTCCAATGCTGAAAGGGCGAGCACGTTTGGTAGGATGAGGATTTGAATTCGCGATCCTCATATTGCGATTAAAGCTTCCTAAACACATAGTCATGCTGAAACCGGTAACTTTAGTGACAGATGAGAGGTAAGGACTGAAGTTAAACAAATCACCAACGGATGAAACTTACATTTTTAATTAGCATCGTCTTTCGTCTTACATTTTAAATATGACAACTAAATACAAAACATGAAAGTAGATTTACCATACAAACTATAATTAGCATTTTTTCCAATAAATGTTATAGCCCTAATGACTCACTCTGGCTTTTATTTTATATAGCAGTAAGATCTCTTCTGCTTGTCCCCGAATGGATCAGCTGTAAATTTACAAGCTTACAACGCTGAGAATTGAGTATTGGTTTCCTTGCAAAGTAGAGAACAGATAACGCATTGCATAGCTTTGTACTTAACAACAATCACTCTTGAACCTTATCCTAGAGTGAAATTGAGTAATTTAACACATTTCACGTCTTGAACCTTACCCGAGACATGCAGTGTGTTAAATCACTCAATTACAGTATTGCTGATTAGTTAACAGGTTGGATATAGACAGATCCAATGGTCAGTATGCCGTGCTTTGGGTCTACAGGTCTAATATTCGTGTTCTGTTAACAACAAAAAATAAGAGAGATTGCGCTTCACACTTTGAGCCGTGGATGCGTTATAAGTGAGACGGTCAAATCCCACTACTCGGTCAGATGAAAACAACAAGAATAAGGTACTGTTAAATAGTTGCCTTTCCTCTAGTTTACCAGTTCAAAATTAGGGCCTGACAGTGCAGATAATCTTTTAGTAGCTATGTGCTAAAAGTCGAGATCAAATAAATAATAGTTAAATGAGTATGTTTAAAAAAATGATAACAGTTCTTCCTTATTAAGGTAGATTTATTAGCAAAACTGAAATCTGATGCCAGGCAGGTGAATTATGACAACAGCTGTTACCACTTCTTTGATTAAGTTATAAAGAACAGCAGTGGTCAGTAATTTATATACGTGTATACTGTTAGAACTATTTTATTAAACAAAATCAAACACACATCCAGTGTACGTGTGAACTTGGTCGTTTTTATATTTTTAAAATTAACTTACTGAAATAAAATTAAAGTTATATCCTAGCTTCTTTGTGCTTCATTAAACACAAGATTACACAATCGACTACCTATGTTATGACTAACACGGGTATCGAACCCTGTGTATTAGCATTACTAGCCTTCAGACTTGTAACTGAGCCACTGAGGGCCAGTTTCCTTGTGACTTGAGAACCTTGTAAGATCAAGCATTTTATGGTAATTTTATATTGAAATACATCATCAATAAATATTTATGTAACGTTTAAATATACTCATACTGTGAAGTCTATGGGTTTACAACACTAAAATCAGGGTATCAATTCCCCTTGGTGGACTCAGCAGATAGTTCGATGTGACTTTGCTGTAAGAAACTACACACACACACTGTCAGATATTCATATTCGTATTTCAGGACAACGAGTGACAAATTTCATTTCTAATTGAGCCATGTAAAATGAAACGACAGGTTTGAGAACTACACTTTGACATTATTATTTATTGGCAGTGTGATGCCACAGGAAATGTACTGATGTTAAGATGTGCTTGTAACAACCTTTTGCGATACAAAATAATCATACCTTTAGATCATAAAGATGTGTTTAGATTGTGGAGTTAGATTTTGAGGACGGAATACACAAACACGCACATATATATATATATACACCTTATATATAATATCACTGCAAAACACAGGGGTTCCAAGACCATAAAGAGACTTACAAAAAATCGTATTTCGGTTTCAGTAAGCAAGGTAACAGATCAGAATGCATGAACACAAAGAAAAGTAGCAGAAACCGACCACACGTTTCAGGCAACAGTAGTTAACGTAATCATAAAGAATACTCTCTGGAAATGAAGCCAACGGGATATTGGTTTTTTGTTATATATTTCCTTCAACTATTACATACCTCAAGCAAGATGGAGAATGAACAGGATACTTATTTTATTTCGTATGCAGATATACAGCTAAAATTTCCTTTGAATATATGGGCAAACAAATGGGCTAAACTTATCCACGTAACAAACCCAGAAAAGTTTGACATTAAATACTTTTAAGCAACTATGGTGTGTCGGTAATTTACGAGATAAGGATTGGGGGCACACTATTATTTCATGCACAGGAAATAAGAACAAAATATATATTATGTTTATAGCTAGCATCGGAGCACTAAGAATCGCCTCGTAAATGGATTTACAGAGCACTGTTGAACGTCAGCTTGTGAACGCATGGTTATTGTCACTTTATAAAACTCGAAAATATCATTAAATAAACCTCTACGCAAGTCAAGGTCAAGACAAATTAATAATGCGTGGATTGTATCTAAAAGATCGAATTTCAATCACGCCATTACTGAAGAATTTCTATCTTGTGATTTTATTGTCTTAAAAGCATTTTTATCGACGAGGTTTTATCATTCGTTCGAGACTTAAAGAGCTTCTACAATAAGTGTTGATTGTTCCTTAATAACATGACTAATAGGAGAATAAGGTATGACGTCCAGTAGATAGGTTTGCTCAAAACTACATGTAGTTTACTTCAAAAGAAACTTCTAATAATGTGAACTATAGTGGACTCGTTATTATTTGGTTTCGAATTTACATCGTAACGGACTGACATTTAATGTACTGATTTTATTTTCTCAAAATGCTACTGAACAAATCTTAGAAATGTGGGATCCAGCAGTCACTCTTAATATTGCTTCTTTGTTCGTATTTTAGAGCATGGCCACATAGGGCTAGGTGATGTCTCCAACAGAGGAAATCGAGCACTGAATGTTAAAGTTATAGCTACGTGAACTTACAGCTGTCCTATCGGTGGTCTGTAATATTGCTCATACCAAATGTTAGAATATTAATTGGTTATCAAAATTCTAAACGTATATAAAGTTTCATTTTCTAATGTTTCAGTGCTTAATTTTGTTTGTTGTTGAGGGCAAAAGTACAAAATGGGCTATAAGCGCTCTGCCCAACGCGTATATCAGAAACAAAATCTTAGCGCTATAAACAAGTAGGCTTAACGCTGAGCTACAGAGGGTTGGTTTGGTTTGTTTTGAATATCGCACAAAGCTACTTGAGGGCTATCTGCGCTAGCCGTCACTACTTCACCAGTGTAAGACTATAGGGAAAGCACCTGCTCATCACCACCCACCGCCAACTCTTGGGCTACTCTTTTACCAACGAATAATGGGATTGATCGGACTTCTTGAAATATTAGAACTGATAACTGATAACTGCTAGAACTGATAAACAGCATTAAAGTGTAGCTTTATATTATTGTTTCACTTATGCAAAATCCACTATAAATTGAGTTTTTTATTGGTTTTTGTCTTGTTACTTCCAATTGCTACGTTTGATCCAATTAAATTTCAGATCAGTATTTTGTTGTTTTTGCTTAACCTTACTTATTTCATAAAGTTTTAATATTTATGATCCAAACAAACTGCACACAATTTCTTGAAACATACAGAAAAGTCTCAACATCTTCTATGAAAACTGTTTTATTATCCTACTGTAATTCATATCAAGGTCTTATTATTTTCTAAAGTTCTAACAAACTAGAAAATTTTTTTGAATAGCGAATTGTCTCCAGCGGCTCAGATATACGCTTGGGAACCTATAAACACAGATAGTTTATTACTTAGCTTTGTGCTTAATAATAAACAGTCAAAATGAGTTAGTTTTATGCTATTTTAATTTAGGTCCGGCATGGCCAAGCGTGTTAAGGCGTGCGACTCGTAATCTGAGGGTCGCGGGTTCGCATCCTGGTCGCGCCAAACATGCTCGCCTTTTCAGCCGTGGGGGCATTATAAAGTGACGGTCAATCCTACTATTCGTTGGTAAAAGAGTAGCCCAAGAGTTGGCGGTGGGTGGTGATGACTAGCTGCCTTCCCTCTAGTCTTACACTGCTAAATTAGGGACGGCTAGCACAGATAGCCCTCGAGAACTTTGTGCGAAATTCAAAAAACAAACAAAAGCTATTTTAATTTACGCTTTTGGCATCTGTAATACTTTTGAGATGTTGTTGTAAAAAGAAATATAAACAGATTTAATGTTAGACGTTATAAGGTTTATAAATTCTTTCTACTACTGTAAAACTCGTCAGTAATATACATAATATATTAGACAGAACAATTGAGAGAATTAATTAAATATTCTAATTTTAATGTAATTTGCATTTCCCGGGAGTTCATGGTCCACCTAAATTAATTTTTTGCTCAGAAACTTCATGAACAGCTAATTTTAAAATAATTTAATTTTTATGTCTTTTCTTTTTCTCTTGGGTTTTACTTACAATGATTCTTAATTAAATCCAAAGTTTTCTAGTTATTACTTGGTACATTTTTGTAGTTTCCGACTAATACAGTAAATTCTTAAGAGAGCTGATATGTGTTGTAACCGTTTTTAAATCTTTTATTTATTTTACAACTGCTGTCTCCAATTTTTTATCTATTTTATATAGTCTTTTAGAATGATTGGTCTACAGTATTTTTCTGTTAATGTATGTCTTTAACACGTGCATATGATACATATATTACGATGAAACATTTTCGATTCATTGTGTTTCTTTGTCGGCCTGTCATGGCCAAGCGCGTAAGGCGTGCGACTCGTAATCCGAGGGTCGCGGGTTCGCGCCCGCGTCGCGCTAAACATGCTCGCTCTCCCAGCCGTGGGGGCGTATAATGTGACGGTCAATCTCACTATTTGTTGGAATAAAAGTAACCTAAGAGTTGGCTGTGGGTGGTGATTACTAGCTTCCTCTCTAGTCTTTTACTGTTATATTGGGGACGGCTAGCGGGATAGTTCTCGTGCATCTTCACGCAAAATTCAAAACAAAGAAACACGTTTGTTTGTTTGTTTTTGGAATTTCGCACAAAGCTACACGAGGGCTATCTGTGCTAGCCGTCCCTAATTTTGCAGTGTAAGACTATATGACAACTGTTTGTTAGTTTCCTAAGACGATTGGTTATCTTCTCTGGTTTCCAACGGAAAATAATCGATAGATGAATGAATGTGTCGGAAATGTGAGACTGGAAAAGTCTGACAAACTTTATTACAATAAAAATTGTTTTCTTACACCAAGTGAATCGAGAACGTGTATAATACGCTAAATCTGTGGGTATACGTAACGTTACCATTTCAATAAACGTAACAACATTCGTAACATAGATATTACGGGGTTTCAGTTGTGAATTACTTAAACCCATCCACCAACTTAACCAGAATTTCAGTTAATAGTCTCAAAGAGATTGAAAATAGTTGTAAGGTTAATCCGATGGACTATAATGTCAGAGGCTTTTGAATACATAAACCAGACTTTGGCAAATAATATGACTATTTTCTTAGTTACAGAATAAATTGAATACCAAGAAGGTTGTTTTACTATTTGGCTTCCTGATGAGAACAATGGGTAAATGAATATGTTGTAAATGTGAGAGTGAAAAATCTTGTTATAAGTTATTATTACCTTCTCAAACTTGAGAATAAATTGATTTGCAAAATAAGAACGGGAAATGGAGACCAAACAGAGAACGTGATTGAAGCCTTTCATGAACTGGAATATAAACTTGACAAACATCTACTGTATTACCAAGTCAGATTTGTTAACGACTCAGCAGAGAATGAAGAAATGGCAAACTTTAAATAACTCCTTCACAGTTTTCTGCATGATAATGAGAAAATTAAGTTAAGTGTTTCCAGTTGTAACGAACAACTTATAAAGTGAAGAAGTTTATTAGAAAGCTACATACTGTTGCTATGCAATGACACTTTTTTTATCCTTTGTTGTGAAGCACAAAGCTACACTGTGGGCTGTCTGTGCTCTGCCCACCATAGGCATGGCCAAGTGATTAAAACACGCAACTCGTAATTCGAGAGTCGCGTGTCCGAATCCCTGTCACACCAAACATGTTTGCCCTTTCAGCCGTGGGGTCGTTATAATGTGACGGTCAATCCCACTATTCGTTGGTAAAAAAGTTGCTCAAGAGTTGGCGGTGGGTGGTGATGACTAGCTGCCTTTCCTCTAGTGTTGTACTGCTAAATTAGGGACGGCTAGCGCAGATAACCCTCGTGTAGCTTTGCGCGAAATTCAAAACAAACCAGAAACCCATGACTTACTGTAGATCCATCGGGGAACCATAATGGCACAGATGGCTTAAATTACTAATCTGAAATTAGAAACAGGAAGAAAAACTAAGATAGTGTACACTGATGGCAGCTATAAAGAATATCTTAACTTGTAAAGTTTAACGATAAATGGAAAGGACAGAATAATTTTAACATTAAGTGCATTCAAAAATATTGAATAACAAAAATGATGAGAAATAAAAGGTATTTTGTTTTGTTAAGTCATAAACTTAAGAAAGAACTTATCAGCACGTGATGTCTGTAAAATTGAATAAAGTTGTATCAGATTATCTTGATTGTATGATATACAAATAAGACTAGTACAGCTCTTCTAAGAAATCGATTATAAGACATCAGAGAAATTAGTTAATAATTTCTGTTTTTCGGTGGTTACTACTGGAAATCCATTATTAGTTTGAGGTACGTTGGTAAGCTGTATGGATATTAGATGTTTTTTGTTTTGTTTTGTTTTAATTTCGCACAAAGCTACACGAGGGTTATCTGCGCTAGCCCTCCCTAATTTAGCAGTGCAACACTAGAGAAAAGGCAGCTAGTCATCACCACCCACCGCCAGGTCTTGGGCTACTCTTTTACCAGCGAATAGTGGGATTGACCGTCACAGTATAACGCCCCACGGCTGAAAGGGCGAGCATGTTTGGTGCGACCGGGATTCGAACCCGCGACCCTCGGATTACGAGTCGAACGCCTTAACACACTTGGCCATGCCGGACCAATGGAAAGGGTATTTGCTATTTGCAATTTGACATTTACTTTAGTGGCGGTGACTTTCAATTATCAAGTTAAAGCATAAATTTAGGACTAAACTAAATCAACTAAGTTGGTTAAACTTTGTGAGATACTCTTGGGATTACAGTTAAGAATATTGTTATCTGAACATTCTAATTATTATAGGTATTATTTTATTTTATTTCTGTTTATTTGAAAATGTATAACTTCTAATAAGTTTTATTTACAGGATGTATGTAATTAAATTACAACTTACGTTCTAACTATAATCTAAATATATATTATTTTGGCCATTTAACATAATCAATCACCAATAATTGAATCCAACCCTCCCAGATAGTTTCACCAATAATTAAATCCAACCCTCCCAGATAGTTTCACCAATAATTAAATCCAACCTTCCCAGATAGTTTCACCAATAATTAAATCCAACCTTCCCAGATAGTTTCACCAATAATTAAATCCAACCTTCCCAGATAGTTTCACCAATAATTAAATCCAACCCTCCCAGATAGTTTCACCAATAATTAAATCCAACCCTCCCAGATAGTTTCACCAATAATTAAATCCAACCTTCCCAGATAGTTTCACCAATAATTAAATCCAACCCTCCCAGATAGTTTCATAGCAGCTCTTCTCTGAAACTTTACAACACTTCAATGTCCTTCTTGAGAAAGATTGTCCAAAACTGTATACAGTATTCTAAATGTGGTCTTATGAGTGATCTACACAGTGAAACAATAATATTCCTTGTCTTGTATTTTATATTCCTATGGAGCTATAAAAAATTTTATTAGCCCTTTTCTTAGCTGCAGTACACTGTTTAAATGGCTTGCGCGATTTTTCAGTCACAACGCTAAGATCTTTTTCTTCAATTACAGTAATTAATGTATTCCTATCTAGAGCACAACAGTAATTTAAATAGTAAAAACCCTCATGCATCACATTACATTTTGAATAATTAAACAGTATCTGCTATATACTGGTTCAATACATCAAATGACCTTAATCTCACTGTAAGTCTATAGCATCTTAGTGTCATCTGCAAACTTCAAAGTTTTGTTAGTCAGTCCATAGTCAATATTATAAACATAAATCACAAACAGCAGAAGTCCCAGCACAGAGCCTTGATGTATATAGCTTGTAACTATGATCCAGTCAGATATAACTCAGTTTCTAACTACTTTCTGCTTTCTACTCTTTAGCAAATTTTCTTTTCCATTTAACAACATTGTCCTCACATCCACAAATTTAATTTTGTAAGGAGTCTTTTGTGAGGCATGTTATCAAATGATTTCTGAAAATCAAGGTGAACCAAATCCACAGTATTTCCTTCATCAACTCTTGCAATAACATCATCAAAGAATGTCATATTTGTTAAACAATACTTTCCTTTAGTAAAACTATTTGGTTCTTTGACACAATATCAAACTGTTGTAAGTGTTTCTGCAATGTATCTCTAATTACACTCTCCAAAGTCTTTCCAACTACTGATGTAAAACTAATTGGCCTACAGTTGTCTGGATAAATGTTCATCACCTTCTTTAAATACTGAACTAACATTCTCTACCCTTCCTCTATTTCAATGAGCTATAAACAATTTTAGCTAGATATTTACAAATAAAATAATTAAGTTACTCTGAAACTCTGGAATAAAGGTTGTCTGGTCCAGGAGGTTTGTCAGTTTTCAGGTTTTCCTAAGTTTCTCTTAAAATTTCAGAATTTAAAATGACTTATTTTACATCAATATTTTCCCCACACATTGAGTGCTCTGGTTGAGACATAATACTTACATCTTCCTTCGTGAAAGCTGTAGAGAGCATATAATATAATATGTTTACCATCTCATAATATTCTGAAATCAACTTCCCACTATAATTTTTAACCCATCATATACCTAAAGAAAGTCTTACTGTATAAATAAACTCTCTCAGTCAACCCTTTTTCATATATATTTTTTGCCCTTTTAACTTCCATTTTAACCAGTTCTCCTAATTTCCCATAGTCATCCAAATCCTTATTATTTCCACCAAGTTTAAGTTTCTTTGATTCATTAGGTTTATCCTTAATATGATCTGTTGGACCTTTACTAAACCACACTGACTTCGTTCACTCCATTGACATTTTTTTTATGTAAAGATTATGCAAGTTTTGAATACATATCACCTTTTCCATAAATACTTCCACATCTGTTCAAGGTTCTCTCCCAAGTCTTTAGTCCAATCTATAGTAGCCACATTATGTATCATTCCATCAAAATTAATTATTTTTTTTAAATTTTGGAATCAGGGTATTATTATTATTTGCATGTAGTAAAATCTCATCGTAATAGTGCATTTGTAAATAAATACTCACCAACCACAACTCTGACTATGATATTCTCATCGTGTATTAATACTTGATCTGATATATCTTAACCTCTTGTAGGTTTTCTCACCAGTTGGTGTGCAAAACTATCGTGAACAATTTTAAAAATATATCTACCTCACCATCAGTCTCAAAATTTCCCAGTCAATACCCCTAAAATTCTGATCTCATTATATCATTCCTCATTAGTTTCAACATTCTGATCTTGTGATCTATGATAAATCCCAGTTACAATACTTTTCCCTTTATATCCACTAACATCAACCCAAACTGACTCAACCTCAGTGTCCAAACTTAAGAGGATACAATTCATTCCTCACATTTAAAGCTACTCCTCTCCTGTTTTCAGTTACCTATCTGTAGTATGATACTTCAAAAACATTACTGTCATTAGCATTGTTCAAATTCAAACATGTCTCAGTGATACCAATAATATTAAAATCCTCAGTTTCCACAACTGCTTTGAACTCACCAATTTTATTTCTAACACTCCTAGCATTATAATACTAACAATTAATTTATGTCTGTTGTATATGATTTCCTGTCAATCATATTTTTGTTATTTTACTAGTATGATAGTCCTCATCTCTGTCTAGCCCTAATTTAAATCAGCCACTGGAGCTGAGCTAATAGTCATTGCTAACATGCTAGCGCCTGCTTTTACGTGTAAGCCATACATTTCACAAAGATTAACCTTTCCATTAAAATTATCCTATAAATTTAACAAACTTATTTGTTCATTCCTACATATTGATCAAAGTCTGGCATTCAATCATAGTGACATGATTAGAATCTCGTCCCCTCAATTTTTCTTTGCAATAATTCTGACAAAATGAAGCGGTGTTTCATTTCTTTAAGTGTCCTTTTCAGTGTTTTATATCTAGTAATAAGCTCATCAGTTCTATCTTTCCTTACATCATTAGCCCTAACATAAAAACTGCATCACTACTAGTACCCTTAATTATCGATCTGGTTCTGGTTCCATTATATTCTGAATCCCTGCTCCTGGATAGCGTAAGTAGATTATTTTTGTCCTATTTATTCCACAAACTACTCTATCTGCATAATAGGATTGACATTTACTTTATCTTGCTGAATTAGAATGTTGTTATATGTTTAGTACAATTACAATTTAGATCAATATTTTGATATTTTTTGTTCAGTCTTGTTTAGTAATTTGTTGGCAAGTTCGGAAGTCTTCCAAAATTTTCTTTATCTATCTGACTATACTAACAAGAGCTAAATATAACGCGTCTGGGAGGTCAGAGAGGCATGATGGGGTCTAAAAGTAAGTTTTCAGGGTCACCAAATCCATATCTGGGGTCAGAGTTTATGTTCTTAGTCCTACTCTGGATTATAAAGGGGCCGTGTTTGAAACTATGTTCATAACCCCAAACCTTCCTAAAAACGAGAGATTATAACACCGACAACCGTATAGAAAACTACAACACAGATACAATACTGAGAACACAACGGTCGCAAGTCGAAGGATTAAAACACAAGTAAACAAACAAAGACAGTTATGAATATATCCGTGGATTATATAACCGAGTTTATTAATACCTGTTAAAATACCTATATTATTTGAAATATTTGAGATACACGTCACTCTATTATCCCATATTTATGATCATATGTGAATGGCATACTCAGCAATTCAACATACAAATTTAACTGCGAGGCCAACTAATGCTAACCAACGTGCATTATAGATTTTCAACTAACTTTGCGTTTAAGTAAAGGTCAGTGTATATGTAAATACATTCTTAGAAGAGCATCTATATTAATGTGTGCGTATGAAGGAATTGTTTGGTTAAGTAAAACAATGCACAATAAAACTAAGTAACTTCACATGGTAAAAGATACTTGGAAAGTCAACCATGGAAATGATAACGGAAAAATGTTCGAGTACGTGTAAGAGATAGCATTGTCATAGAAGAGGTTAAACCTGACCTTCCTGGGTCAAACGAGCCAGAAACATCAATCAAGATCAATGAATCACAACCAAGCAGAATCAAACGTGACACGTGTACTCGTGTCTCACATGGGTCTTCTAATGAGGTTTGTTCTGGGGTACAGATTATCCTTCGGGGTTGGTATAGAAGAATTTGAAAATAATGAAAGAATTTGATTGGTACTCTGGGGACAATTTGTTAATAAGAAAGGGACCTTTGAACTCCGCACAAATTCTTCTGACGTTTGTAAAGTATTATTTGTAAACAGAAAAGCTTAGGGAAGTATCTGTTTATTAAAAACAGATATGCTGTTAAAATGAAAGGTATAGACATGAGGTGAAACGTAAACCTTTCTATTACCTATCAGTCAGTCGTGTCATTATTCTAACTTAAAGCCAACATACTCGTGTGTCTTATTTACTAGATATTCGCTTTTAGGTATTGATGTTAAAAATATTGTTTTCATATTCACTTTTCTCAGTTTATTTACATATCGTACCTTTTATAGCTACTTTATCTGATTCTGTTACGTGTCTAATCATCTCTAATGAAGTGTTATTTATTATTATTATTGTCTTTTAACCTGCACGGGAACTTTGATTAAAACTTTACTTATTAAAATATAGCATGCATTTTTTTGTTGTAATTCGTTTTGAAAATCTTTTGGAATGAGAATAGTATCATTGGATCTATCCCATAAAATATTAACGTCCAACTTTGGTTTTGAGTTAATTACGTTTTTGATACGTTTGTGATCATTGGATGTTCCAATAATGAACGAAATATCATAATTAATGGATCCGCGTACCAAACATCGAGATATTTCGATTTGTTTTTGAATATACGAAAAATTAATTATTTCAGAAATTTAAGTTTTATAAGTAACAGTACGTTAATTTATTAATAAGGAAATTAAAACCATGTGTTGTTTTTAAATGTATGATCTTGGACTCATTGTGCTTAAAATACAATAAAGAATAAACTTATAAATAATAATATTGTACGTAAACACATTAATGTATTTCTAGTCATTGATCAACTATGACAGAAACGTAAAAAGTTTCATTAAATCGGTTCTTAGACAGTTTATTAATGCTATAGGAAAATAATATAACGCATTTGCCATTCTTTGTTTCACACCACATCGCATTTTGTTGAAAATATGAAACACAAGAGTAATCTCGCTCCTAGCTGTGTAATAAAACATATAACAACTAAGATATCGCTTGAAACCAAACAGTTAATGTTCGAAGTACAACATTTACTAGACATTGAAAAGTAAAAACAAATATAGTAAATAAGTCTCCAGTTTATTTGTAACATATCAGAGTGAGATGAATTAGATACATAAAAACTGTCGCATAATGGTTTATTTTTTTCTGTGGTTATAAACAAGTTTCTATAAGAAATATGAAGAAAATGTTGATTATTTTTCTGACTATCTTTTAAAATCACTTAAATGTTCTTCGGTCCCTATATTGTCATTTAACATAACACTTATATAGCCCTAAAACTCTCTTCTCACATCTTGCCCTTTCAAAGTTATTTTTATTCGAAAGTTTTTAACTCATTTCACACCAGGGGTCCGTATGACATTATGGTTTTACGTTACTAGAGTGCACTCTGTTTTCGAGGCTGATGTCTTATGCGATCTTCTGCTAATCTCTAAGTGCTTATTTATCAATCAAGAGTTACCACTTTTCTTTCCAAAATCCACATTTTTAAATATGGGTATTATGTATTGTTATACCAGTATAAAATGTATTCACTGTTGCCTTTATTTAGATTTTTGATATAATGTAAAAGCAGATCACATATCGCCCAAGCGCTCAACGATTCTAAAACTTTTGTTTGTTTGTTTGTTTGGGAATTTCGCACAAAGCTACTCGAGGGCTGTCTGTACTAGCCGTCCCTAATTTAGCAGTAAGACTAGAGGGAAGGCAGCTAGTCATCACCACCCACCGCCAACTCTTGGGCTACTCTTTTACCAACGAATAGTGGGATTGACCGTCACATTATACACCCCCACGGCTGGGAGGGCGAGCATGTTTAGCGCGACGCGGGCGCGAACCCGCGACTCTCGGAATACGAGTCGCACGCCTTACGCGCTTGGCCATGCCAGGCCGATTCTCAAACTAAGTAAGCGTGGTGGATGGCTTTATGTAAAGTCACCTAACGTAACTATAGAATACCAGTTACTTAGTTTACTGTTTTACTGCACTGCTGGTTGAAACAAAGCTGGAAACATTGGCAGACTGGAGAGAAAAATAATACAACGAATTTCAAATAATGATTGAAGTGGAAACTTTACAATAGTTTTAAATAGATCAATTATGAGTGTAAAAATGCAGAATATAACAATTACTTTTTGAATGTTGTTAATTATGATAATAAATTATACAACCAAAGAATCCAAATAAAATTTCCATATTAATCTGTTAAAGTCACGACTCCAGACTGCATGTTACATCCAATCAGAATTCTCTATTCTGCATAACTACATCATCGAAGGCATTCATCTTCCAGGGAGGGATATTCCACCCTACATCAGTCTCTTAGCAGATGCTAAGCTCCAAAATTCTGTTTTCATTCTTTTTAGAGATTGTATATAATACTGAGTTTAGAGTAGGAACACGAAATTGAATTAATGTGGCAATGGAAAATGAGTAGATTTTATTATAATATAATTAGTATGCGAATATAACTTCAATCAAATACATTTAACAAAAACTTGAAGAAAAATAGCTCGTTGTGAACATATGTACTTAACAGAAAACAAATATTTAACTTTAAATTTTCAGCTAATTCTCTTGCTACAGCCAATGAGCTAATATCTAATAATTAAGTTAACCTTTTTTGCATCTGAAAGGTGTATAAGGCCGATGCTTAACTCCTATTTTCTTTGGCGCAAACGGTTGAGAATGGTGACACATTCCTTCTGGATGAGATACTATTCCATCGTAGGTTAATCTCCAATACCATGTTGGTATGCATTATAAAGTTGCATAGACTGAAGGTTTTCAGTATTCCCATGGGTACGACGATATATCGCAGGCAAGTTTCGAACCCGCATATCCTCTCAGTTACTAATCTAAAGCGCCGTCCGTCAACCATTTGAGTTATAATATGGATTTATTTACAATAAAATTTACTATGAAAAACTGCTTGTAGTTAATATGTATTATTTCTTTTAAGACCACTTTGAAAGCAAACAACAGCAAGACTTAGGGTTCTTCAAGCTAGCAATAAACTATATAGACAAAATTCAAGTTGGTGATAAAATTCATAGATTCTATGGTGTAAAAATGAGGTTTCAGTGCTGGATCCCAAATTGAATGTGTTTGCTTACTTAAAATTATGACATAGTAGCTGAAATAATCTAAAGAATTAATTGATTAAATTCATACAAATATTACGATGTGAGTTTTTTTACTAACTAAGGATGTTTGTTTGTTTGTTTTTGAATTTCGCACAAAGCTACACGAGGGCTATCTGTGCTAGCCGTCCCTAATTTAGCAGTGTAAGACTAGAGGAAGGGCAGCTAATCATTACCACCGACCGCCAACTCTTGGGCTACTCTTTTACCAACGAATAGTGGGATTGACCGTCACATTATACTAACTAAGGGAAAAAAAAAAAATACAGCGCGAATTATAATCGTAGAGTGTGGTCTTTATATTTGAGAAAAGTAGCTAACCTTTATTAAATTATAATTTAAAATCTGAAATAACATTTAAAGATTGAAATCACTATACGTATTTGGTTTTTATATCAAATAGAATATTTAATAAATAGCTTTGTTAATAGTATTTTTGTATTATTTATTTAACCTTTTTTATTGTACTGTTTGGGTTATTTATATTTCTTACACACAGAGTAGCTTTACTAATAAAGTAGAATGCTAGTGTTTACTTTAAGCTTCAGCTGTTGTTATGGGTCTGTATATATGGACTGACCCGTAAATTACAAATAACTTGGAATGTTTGCTGCTTAGTCAGTTTCTCGAGTAAATTACAGAAATGGAATTATTAATTGTGCCGATCTGAAGTTAGAGTTTTTGTTACTTTTTTAGGACAAAGCTCCATTTTTAACAAACGCCACTCTGTCCGCTGTAGGGAAAATAAGCCCCGGATTCTAGCTTCACAAGCCCGTAATCTTACCGCTGACACACCGGAAGATAGACTCGAAGGAGTACAGTGAAATACCGGTCGTTCCGAAAATATATCAATTAAACAGTTCAATATTTAGTGTGCAGATATATTAAATAAGTGCAGAAAATAAAAGCACAAATCTCTATTTGTACGTGTGTGTATGTTTATACGTGCTAAAGACCTGTTTATAGATTCATTTTCAATGAAAATGCCTTTGACTTCACAAGTATAGAAGCACTTAATTTCCCATAGCAGCTCTTTGTATTTATTGTTTCCGGGAACAAACACACGTGCAGAGAATAACGTTAATCAGGGAGCGGTAAGTGCATGCTCGGTCACTAGGAGAAATAAATTTAACCCAAGCAATTAAATAACTTATTCGCAGTACACAAGCTGATCTCTATTCAATAGATATGTAAATATACGAGGTGGGTGGAGTGTGTGGGATTGAACACATGTTAGTATTCTGTGCAGTGAGTCATCAAAATATGAAAAAAAAAGGAACAAACTATATATTATCTACTACAAAGGAAATACAATCGGATTACAAGTTATGGAGATTTTCAAAAATACGAATTTCTGCAAAGTTCTGAGTTAGAAATAGGATAATAAAACTTATTTATTATACTAATGAAGTATATTTTATGTAATTAAACGTATTAATGACAAATGGAAGACAATTTAGAGTCAAAATAATTTCAAACCTAAATAATTATGACGCTCTTATTTCAAATATCTAAAGCACAATTTTTATTGGCTGGCTAATATTAGTATTTAACAAGGCACATATGAAATGTTCTGTTTTCCTTGCTTTAATTTATCCATCTGAAGAACTTACGAACTAATATATATGTTATTCCTTCCACCATGTGAGTTTGATGTACTGTTTCTATAGTCAGAGAACGTGAAGGACAACCCATATGACAATCTAATGTGTTGTGTAGTAAATCGCTGTGTTTAAACTTGACCATCTTTATTCTTAAATAATGTACAACTAGAATGTTTAAAAAACTATATCATAGGATGGCTTGAGCAGGTGTAAGAAACTGTTGTTATAAAACATTTTAAATATCCTACTAATTAGCCTAGATTACTAGTTACAGTTAAAAACATAAGGATATCCTCTGGAACAGCCAATTACTGTACGGATCACAATATACAAATAGTTCTTGTGACAACTAGTAAATATCATTTTGTTTGTGATAGAAAAATAAGGATGTCCTCTGGAACAGCCAACTACTCTATGGTTCAAAACATAAAAATAGTTCCTGTGACAACTAGTGAATATCATTTTGTTTGTAATAGAAACATAAGGATATCCTTTGGAACAGCCAACTACTCTATGGTTCAAAACATAAAAATAGTTCCTGTAACAACGAGTAAATGACATTTTGTTTGTAATAGAAACATAAGGATGTCCTCTGGAACAGCCAACTACTCTATGGTTCAAAACATAAAAATAGTTCCTGTGACAAGTAGTGGATATCATTTTGTTTGTAATAGAAACATAAGGATATCCTTTGGAACAGCCAACTACTCGATGGTTCAAAACATAATAATAGTTCTTGTGACAACTAGTAAATATCATTTTGTTTGTAATAGAAACATAAGGGTGTCCTCTTGAAAAACCAACTACTGTGTGGATCAAAACATAAAAATAGTTCATGTAGTAGCTAGTGAATGTTATTTTGTTTGTAATAGAAACATAAGGATGTCCTCTGGAACAGCCAACTACTCTATGGTTCAAAACATAAAAATAGTTTCTGTAACAACGAGTGAATGTTATTTTGTTTGTAATAGAAACATAAGGATGTCCTCTGAAACCACTCTACTCCACTGTGATGGAATCCTATGATAAATTACTTCATGCTCATTTGTTTGTAGTATGAAAAATATCGAACTATGTTTTCAGTTGTAAAAGCAATATGACACGATTTGAATTTATATTGGTTTTGTAAGATGAGCTCTGTGTATTCCCAGTGGACGAGATAAGCCTTGCGTAAGAAATATGCTTTTGATTTACTACATTAAGACTCGGTTAGAACTCAAATCAGCGTGCTTTAGTTTTTCTTATGTATTCGACAAATTTATTTATATAATAAAATCGTTTATGTATTATTATCTTGTGGTTTACTTTATATGTATTGTTGTATCTCATTTACAAGTGACAGCCTTTTTAAAACACATATTAAGTACTTAAACTATTTTGCAAAATATAAATATAAAACAGTAACATTTGTAACACCTGAATAATTACTTTTAGAACGATCGTAAGGACCATCAAATATTTAATGTCTTGTTTGAAGCTATTTATATATGGCATCAAATATGTACAATTGTTTTTCATTTCAAAAAAAAAATCTTCAAGTTTTCTGTTATCTTTCTGGGAAGTTATGAACCTATTGGTTGATTGAGGCATTCGGTAAATAATGGGTGAAGAGAAAAACATAAAATATTCCGTGCCGTTATTTACTTACGTTGTTTTTCAAGTTTATATGATAACTCGAATACATTTTTGACAACTATGTGAACATTCATGCACGTATACTGAATCTCAGTAAGATTACCAGCTGTTAATGTAAAAAAATAATGCCGATAGTGATATAAAAACAGCTCTTTATGACAAATGTGGAGCGACCTCTAATAGCCGTTGTATTTCATCGATTAGCTGTTCATTTTTTTTTCACATACAAGCATATTAATGTTAAAGAATTATTGACAACGCTGTGAAAGGATTTATCACTTCTGAGCACACTAACCAATCGTGAACGTCAAATGTTAGAATAAACTGTCTGTCCAGCCCACCTGCTTTACTCCATTATTTCACACAAAACACTGGACAATCAGGGCACCGGGACAGCAACTCTTACCCTTGACTGTGACTTAACGGCTTAAGGTTAAAAAACATACTAAATCAGTGAATATTAGATTCAAAAGAACAATAAAAAACAAGCTGCGTCATAAAGCTTGCTTCTGGCCACTCGCAGATGTCGTGTCATTAAACAGTTATCTCAGTTGGCACCGACGCCTTCACGGTCTTGTACAAATCAGTGACTTTCGTGATACCAGTCCCATTTTCCCACCAGGTCGCGACTCAGGGTCATAGTTCCAATATATTTAAATTATTCTGACTGAACACTACGCTAACAGTTGTCTCCCATATGGTTTTTAGACTAGCTGACTTTCAAAAGCAGTTAATGACGTTAATTATCCAACAGATGTCTAATATTATTTGTTACTAATGGCATTATAAAGAACTATAGAATCAGTGCGGCAAAGCTTTAAAAAACTCAACTTTATCTTGGTTTACAAAAACGTAAATCTAGAAAGCCCAATCATATTGTGTTACGTTATTTAAATACGTAAACTTGGCCATGAGTGTTATCAATCCTAGCTTCAATTAAAATAATAAGTAAACAACAAAACACTATATGTTTAACTTTGTTATTTCATCAGAGAATAAACAGCCATCCAAGAGATTAGTACTTGTCATCTTAATGAAGTAAGTTATAACTTGTCATCCTAATAAAGTAAGTTATAACTTGTCATCCTAATAAAGTAAGTTATAACTTGTCATCCTAATAAAGTAAGTTATAACTTGTCATCCTAATAAAGCAAGTTATAACTTGTCATCCTAATAAAGTAAGTTATGACTTGTGATCCTAATAAAGCAAGTTATAACTTGTCATCCTAATAAAGTAAGTTATAACTTGTCATCCTAATAAAGTAAGTTATAACTTGTCATCCTAATAAAGCAAGTTATAACTTGTCATCCTAATAAAGTAAGTTATAACTTGTCATCCTAATAAAGTAAGTTATAACTTGTCATCGTAATAAAGTAAGTTATAACTTGTCATCCCAATAAAGCAAGTTATAACTTGTCATTCTAATAAAGTAAGTTATAACTTGTCATTCTAATAAAGTAAGTTATAACTTGTCATCCTAATAAAGTAAGTTATAACTTGTCATTCTAATAAAGTAAGTTATAACTTGTCATTCTAATAAAGTAAGTTATAACTTGTCATTCTAATAAAGTAAGTTATAACTTGTCGTCCTAATAAAGTAAGTTATAACTTGTCATCCTAATAAAGTAAGTTATAACTTGTCGTCCTAATAAAGTAAGTTATAACTTGTCATCCTAATAAAGTAAGTTATAACTTGTCATCCTAATAAAGTAAGTTATAACTTGTCATTCTAATAAAGTAAGTTATAACTTGTCATTCTAATAAAGTAAGTTATAACTTGTCATCCTAATAAAGTAAGTTATAACTTGTCATTCTAATAAAGTAAGTTATAACTTGTCATCCTAATAAAGTAAGTTATAACTTTTCATCCTAATAAAGTAAGTTATAACTTGTCATTCTAATAAAGTAAGTTATAACTACTGAACCATTTTTGGGGAAGAATGGTTATACCACGAACATTTTTTCCTACCTAATTTATTTTGAACTATTGTGACAAAATAGTACACACACACATATATATATTATATACTGTTATATTATAGATATATATATTATAGATATATACACACATCGGTCTATGTTCATTTAGTATAACATCTCCATACATACAGTTGGATTAATAATTACCTTAAAGTATATGGAAAGAAATGATTTTGCAGCTTTAATTGGATGACAGAGCTGTAGATTTTGTATGAATAACAGTGTACGTGAGCAAAAACTCCAGACAGTTGTGTGGTAACTCCAAATCATTAAGCTATTGACTTTTTTATAGAGTCATCGATTTATTAGAATTTTTATACCAATGTAAAGGTAATTAGATACTTTCATTAGCTTACAAGATCTATGTGCTCTAATTGTTTATTACTGCTACCCTTTCGTTCGTCTTCCGAGGGAAAATGTAATTTCTTTTATATTGATTTTGTTTTTAGGCGTACTCTAAAACTAGGTAGTTTTGGCTTGGTCAAACCAATAATTATTTTCAAAGAGTAAATCTATTTTGAAGTTCAACTTCAAGTCCAAACACTTGTATATCTTACAATAATTTTAGTTTTACAGCATATATATATATATATATACAATAAAAAGCATGTAATCATTTTGCTGTTCTTTGTATCTAGAATTAAGACATAAATGACTTGAAATTCTTAATAAAAAAATTAGTTTCAACTTCGAATAACGTTAAAAACAAATCTAACTAGTTTTACAAACTAATATATCTGACACATTCCAGTCTAATACACGTTTTTTATCATTTACGTCTTGTGTTACTAACAGCACGAGATAGAAAATATTGATTTTTGGATGTTGAATATAAACAGATATATTAGTGTTTATTTCTGTCTTGGTCTTAATGTACATGCTAGAGTAAATTAAGTTGGCATATCCCTTATGACAAGCAGTACAAACAAGTTTAGATCAACGTAGTTTCGTCCAAAGTTAAAGTGAAAAAAAATAATGGAACAAAAATCAAATATTAATCTACTCCTTCTCGAGTTAATTTACCCCTAATTAATTATTCATTCATTTTCTTTTGAGACATAATCAACTGAGAAATTATTTCCTATATATTCTGCTACAGATAAACATTAGATTTTAGTCGTTTTCAACCATTTTGGATCGAAAACGTCGCACAATTAATCCCGTAACGAGGGTTCATAAATATGTATGATATATGATATCTCAATATTGTGGGGCATTATCTAAAAACTTTTTAAATGAAAGCATATATTAAGCTGAAACGGCTACTAAAACTATGCTTTGTACTCACTGTTAGCTCGGAAATCTAATAAAAGAATTTTTATGAGCGATATGTGCACTATGAAATAGTTAAACGCCCTTAAATATCAGAAAATAATTTTAAAACAATGAATAACCTGTAAGGAATATTCCCAGCAAGGCATCAAGTGTTTTGATTGATTCTTTGAAATTAAACACAAAACTACACAATGAGCTATCTGGTCTTTGCCCACCATGGATATCGAAACCCGGTTTCTGGCAGCGTCAGTTCGCAAACATACCGCTCTGGCACAGGGGAACAAAATTGTTTTAAAATTAAACACAAAGCCTTACAATGTATTGTTTGTGCTATGCTAACTATTAACTACAACTAATGTTCCGAGCGATGTGTATGAAACGCTTAAATAGAATTCTCAGATAGTTGTTAAACTATGATATAACTAATATTCCTAGTTTCGTATTAAACGTTGAAACGGAATGTTCAGTTGGTAGATAAACAATAAACAATGTATCCAGCGAGATAAAAAATAGCTCAGTTATGAATTAAATTTATCCTAGCTTTAAGGTATTTGATCAAACAGTTTTTGATAAGGGAAACAAAGAAGTAAGCCTTCACGTTATACATCAATAAGGAAGTTACGAGTTTCTGAGTATACTCCAGTAATAGGTAACAAAATTGCTTAAAAATGCACTTAAACACATATATAGAGCCTTGTAAACTGAGATGTTCAAGAATTCTGAACACATAATTTGAAAACAAAAGTACATTCTAGAAGCAGAAAGAGCCATTTCTGATATACGGTATGGCGCTAACATACTAAAACTATTCAACTTTCATAAATCTTTTCACCAATAGTGATATATTCTTAATCTGGTTAAGTCGTATATCAGTAATATAAGAATAGTAATTGTGACGTGATATATAAATATATATAAATCTTGGTTGAAATTCGAGGCCTGGCATGGCCAGGTGGGTTAAGGCGTTCGACTAGTATTCTGAGGGTTGCGGGTTCGAATCCCGGTCGCACCAAACATGCTCGCCCTTTCAACCGTGGGGGCGTTATAATGTAATGGTCAATCCCACTATTCGTTGCTGAACGAGTAGCCTAATAGTTGGCGATGGGTGGTGATGACTAGCTGCCTTCCCTCTAGTCTGGCACTGCTAAATTAGGGACGGCTAGCGCAGATAGCCCTCGAGTAGCTTTGCGCAAAATTCAAAAACAAACAAAAACATGGTTGAAATCCATTCAGTAGAACTTGTAATCAAAAAAGACTAAATGTTCAGAAGTCAAGAGCAGGTAACGTAATCCACCCAATCCCAAAACAATAAGATTTCTCCCAGTTTTATCATGTGAAAATAAAAAATCTCCGATTTCAGTTCAATATTCATTCATATGAATCCAAAAACAATACTGTTTCACCTTATATCATAGTATTCCATACTAGCATATGAAAACCAATCTTTTATATGTATTAAATTTATAGCCTTCGTGTTCTGAAGGTGAATTTTACGTGTGAGTTAAATATTAAGTGACAGTGACAAGCTTGCAATATTCTAATTTGTTTTTACAACATGACTGTTTCATTGTCGTAATTTTGTTAATTTCTAAATTATAATCATTTTCAGCTCCCATTTTATGCATGTAAAAACTGGCTGGTTCTGGTTGAGAAAATATTTATGTAGAGGAGCGAACAACGTTTCGACCTTCTTCGGCTATCGTCAGGTTCACAAAGAAAGAAAGAGGTAACTGACCGATAACTGACCACATGTTAGAAGGGGGTTGTGTAACTGAGTGTAGGAATGCAGAGGGCGTGCTTAGATGTGTAAATATATTTTTATTGGTTTATTTTTGGCGTGAGTTGTTGTATAAGTAAGGCTTTTTTAATTTTACGTTTGTTTATGTTTGTTTCTTTATTTAGTATTTGGGTGTTTTCTATGGTTATATTGTGTTGATTTGATTTGCTTGTTTGTTTGTTTTGGAATTTCGCGCAAAGCTACTCGAGGGCTATCTGTGCTAGCCGTCCCTAATTTAGCAGTGTAAGACTAGAGGGAAGGCAGCTAGTCATCACCACCCACCGCCAACTCTTGGGCTACTCTTTTACCAACGAATAGTGGGATTGACCGTCACATTATAACGCCCCCACGACTGAAAGGGCGAACATGTTTGGCGCGACGGGGATGCGAACCCGCGACCCTCAGATTACGAGTCGCATGCCTTAACACGCTTGGCCATGCCGGGCCATTTGATTTGCAGTGTTTATAAACGTGTGAAGGTGACTTTTTATGTTTTTTTTAATCTGGTTTCCATTTTTCTACTTGTTTCTCAATATAGAAGTCGTGGTAGTTATCACATTGTATTTTATAAACAATGTTGGTGTGGTGTTTGTCAGTGTAGTTTTTACATAGTATAAACCTCAGTTTTGTGCCTGGTTTTTGAATAAATTTGGTATTAATTGGAATGTCATATTTTGTTATTAGTTTTTGCCAAATGTTGGTTATTTTTCTGCTGATGTCAGGAAAATATGGTATGCAGCAGTATATGGTTTCGTGATTTTTTAAATCGTGGGATATATTTACTTTTGTTAGTTGATTTTACTTTTTATCTTGGTGTGTGTGTATAATGTTTTCTACGGTTTGTGGAGGTTTGTTTTATTTTGTCTAATTTGTCATTAATTTTATCTGGTGAGCATAGTTTTATGACTGTGTTTATTTGGTTTCTAAGCATGTTGAGTTTGTGTTTTGTTTCATGTGCTGAGTCACAAGGAATGTATAGTCCAGTCCATTTTATCTCTCTATATACAAGAGTCATAGCCTTATGTACACTAGTAAAAGAAAGTCCAAGAAAGACTCGTTAAACAGTCAATAATGACAATTCTTAAATATACGCAAAGCCATCAATATAGTTTTATCAGTTTTATTAATATAAAAAACATTACATTTTCTGTACTGTATTTCCACTGATGCTGCAACCTATTAATTGTGACAGCCTTTCCCAGCGGCTCAGCAGTGGTTTTTATAAAGCAAGGAACCGGTTTGCAATACCCGCTGTGGGTAAATGGGTAAAGCATAGACAACCCTTTGTAAAGTTTTCTGCTTTTTTTTTTTTTTTTTTTTTTTGCTTAACTAGTAATAACCAAACAAGCAAACTTAATTATGAAATGCCTGATAATCTTTGGCTTGTTGTATTAACTATGGTCCAATCCCAAACCATTTCATAATTGTACTAGGATAAACCTTTAAAAAAAAAACCTTTCAAAGTTAATAAGACATCTTATACAGTTACAAGCTATATGATATAAACTACATGTTTACAGCTAACTATGTTATAAAGGTATAAGATATATTTTATAACTTATTTGATATCTTATCGAGAAGTGAGTTTTAAACATACCTCTATAATGTTTACAAGATTATTTCAGTTTGAAAAACATATAAAACAGCCTGGCATGTTCTAACGTATTTATTTCTTTTGACTTGAAACCTTAAACCTTAGAAAAATCCCCCACCTATGGCGTAGCGGAATGTTTGCGGACTTAATGGTTAGAAACCGAGCTCATGATGTATCTTTCTCTTAATTACAAATAAACAAACCTTGGAAAAGACACTACCGATATTTTATGATAGTGGTCACTATATATATTCTTCATCTCAAACTATTGTTTATTTTCACACCAATTTGAAGATCCGCCATTATCAGAAACTATACGGAATGTTATTCTGGATATTGGTATCACGCATGCGCAATATTCTTATCGTACGATAACAGTCCTCTGATACACATCTATTTCACAACATGTTTCACGGATGTTAAAAAATATATGTTTGAAAATCTGTTTTACTAATGTGTTCTGACTTATTGGAATCATAGTAAATTAAATAGTGTTTTTATTTATTGAAGGAAGAAGTAACTTATATAAATTTCAATGACTTTACCTTTATTATTTTCGAAGTATGATCTAAAGAAACGGGCAGCATTATATTTCCTGTTATAATTATGAATAAAATGTCAAGGAGTGTGCGTTAAAATTAGTTAATGAAACTGCTTTAGGTGACACCTGGTTTAATAAAAGGTATCGTGGATAACAATGAATTAATATGGTTCAAATAAACATCTTATACAAGGCATCTCTGATGGGTACAGGTACATTTTATCCGAAGAAAAGTACTGACAGTAATAACTCTTAGGCAGTTACCATGGTAATCTGTAAGATTTGAAAAGAACGTAGTAACCAACTGCGGTCTCCACATGGTGTTTCACAAAATAAGTGTGGTTTGAGAATCTGTAAGTTAATACCTACAAACAACGACATTCAGTACGTCACAAATGGAGATAAAGATATATGTCTTACATGAAATTTGAACTAGAAGCTTTCTTAACTGACAGTGACATACGTTATTGGAGCTTACGTAACGAATCTTAAAGGTCTCATTCAATACACGTGCAGTGAGGAATTTTTCTTACATAGGTGTTATTTTACTTTATTTGATCTAGCAGTAATAGAATAAAATATAACAGTTTGACACTAGAAAAGAAATATTAGGATTCAAAATCTTTGCGAAACAAAAAATAGAGAGAGAATAGTCACTATTAATTCACTGTTATTGTTGGATATTTCGTAGTAACTAAAATAAGAACAGGCAGGCTTGATACCCTAATAGCAAGTGTGGAAACACAAAGATCTAGCTAGAGAGGTAGAACGTGGAGAGAAAATGAAAACAATATGCATACTAAGGTGAGGTACCAATAGAGAAAAGCCACGTTTATTAAGCCTATTTTTATGATATAGTAATAACTCTATATAAACAGATGTTCATCACTATGTAATCATAGGACTAACAATTTAAACATCTTTGTCGATATTTATTAAGATCAGACATTACTGTAAACTTTGCTATGCTCTAAAACAATTTGTTGTGCTGACTAAAAGACTATTTTTGTCAAAAATGAACACAACGCAGAACATGACAGTTTATTGTTAATTTAATCGTGTTCAAAGTAAACACACTATTGTCTACTTCATCTTTCCATACACATTACAGATTCGTGATATGCAAGGGTTACCACAACGCTACATCAACCAACGAAAAGACAAAGACAATAAACTCATGTCGTTACATGATGTTTTGAAGACTACTTATACAGTTGAACATAATAAACTCAAGATTATAACTTTAAAAAAATCTAAAGATGATTAGAGAACTTTTGTTAGATAGGCAACCGTTATGGTAAAACTACGACAGTATAACACGTGCTTTATAAACTCTGAATTACCTTGGATCGGGAAACATGTTACCATCGCTTAAGTCCCCTGAAAATCAACCACAACAATTTTGCAATTTATCATAATTAAAGGCGTATAGACTTATTATAAAGTGTTTTAGAATTACACTGGAGAAACACAAGGGTCGTGCGTGATAATTTACACATTTCAAATGCCTGAAACACATTTATAAAGTTATAAACTGACGAATGAGGTTTATCATCAGTTACCTTGAGAAAATGCTTCTATATAGAATCTTACACATCACCATAACGATTAACACTTTATCATAGTATGACCATCTCTGTATTTAAAGTAAATCCTTAGCACTATACCAACATTGCTATCGTGCCTATCATAGGTAAAATACGTTCTTTTATTTCATATAAATATGCTTGTAGTATTACAAAGAACTCATTTTCGAAATCTATGAGCTGTCTTACATTGAAAAATCATATTTGCGTGATATATATAAGCCAAGGGTAGCGTTTTTACGCCCGTACATTTCTTCAAATCAATATAATTCTTTCTGTTTCCAGTCTTAAGTTTTGTTCTTCTGTGATACAATAATCTTTTACGTGATCCAGTTTACAAAGATCCGGCAACAAGAGCGATAATACATAAAAACAGAATCTATAAGTCTCATCTTACTTCTTGTAAAAATGAAATGAACCATAACAATCGAAACAAGAAAAACAAAATAAACATTAAGATACGTTTGTTATACGTTAGTAAAATAGAAAACTGTTTTCAAAAAAATATTATGGCATGTTCCAGTTTATATTAATAAAAGTGTTGTTTTAAAGTTTTTTTGTAATATTGGAAACATAGTGATAATAGCGGTTACCTTAAAATTTGGGTTTTGATTCACGTTAATGGCAACTGTTAGTCGTGACAATAATTCGTAACGATTTTTATTCTATAATGAATTAATTTTTTATAAGATATGTAATACGATTAAATAAAGTTCTACATTGATTTTGAGAAATGTTTGCCAATTAATCAATACTTGACTGTTATTTCAGTTGTTTTTTTTTTATTTTATAGCTAAATGTTTCCTTTATTATTACGTCTTGTTCACTGTTGGAACTTCGTGTAATTTCAAAGTTCGTTTCGTCTTAAGTCCCGTCACATTCTTGGCCTAAATCTCTTTAAATGTTTCAAACGTCTTAATTCAGTTTACGAAGTGTGTACACAGCACTTGAGAAACACCTTGAGATGTAGTTAAATAATAACAAATGAAAACCAATTTTCAACAGAACATTAATTCGCATTTTCTATTTGAATGAAAAAAAGTATAGTTTTTGGCTATATGATAATAAGCATATCATATCAATTGGTCATCTATTTAAGAGGCATAAAACTATAAATACCACCATACGACCCTTTATACATTGATTTCTGATTAGCTCCTATTTCATAGTTAGAAGTAGCAAGATGAAACAAAAAAAAATTTTCATTTGTTTTATCTTCTTCCATCGAAAACTTGAAACACGCATGTTGTTGGTCTAAATATTCTAAGATAAATTCACCTCTTATTGTTTATTAAAAATATTAAACGTATATTCAGCATTCCTATAATACTTAACAGGTTTAAACTCCTCTGGGCAACTATCCAAATATTATTCTTTACGATATCAAAAAATATTCTATCAAACTTTGTTATTTATTGATAAGTTTGTTCTCGATGTAGGCTAGTTTCTGTCGGATCAACCAGACATTGTTTAGAGCAGCGTAAAAAAAACAAAACTGAAACCAAAGCTAAATACATTTTTGTTTTTATATTTTTAAATAAAATGATTAAATAGGAATATCGCTATGACAGTATAGTGATTCAATTTAGAAAAAAAAAATACAAATTCAAGATATAGTGATTAATTTACATGGAACAGCTAACTTAAACAGTCAGTTTAAGTGATTCCATTGAACTATGAACACTCTATTACAGTAGCTAACCAGAACAGTTAACTTAAACAATACGTTAAATTAACTACACAGATCTTATTAAACTTGAAAAACTGTATGAGTGTTCTAACAACTTTATTTGATAGAAGCGAATAGACATTAGTTAATTGACTAGAATATAAAATACTAGTTATAAAAAATAAAATAAAAGTTTTGTCTTTTTTTTAAATGCCCTTGAAGAAAAACACATGTGGTTAATAAAATATATGATTCTGCTGTAAAAACCGTGTCTTTCTATCAAAACAAACATTATTACTTTAAGAATCAGCGACACAATATTATAGTTACTTCACCTTTGCTGAAAAATGTGACGGTAGGACAACGTATCATCTTCGTAAATGTAACCTTTCAACTTCGTAAATGTAACCTTTCACTGTCTGAGAGAGCTTTTTAAAACTACACATATTATGTAATGTCGCCAACAAATATTATTGACCACTTTCATCTTCCAAAATGATAAAATTTTACTGAAAATTTACGGACACTAAAATAACTTGTAAATAAGCCATTTGCTACTTAACCCTGATATTGACAGAGTTCGTCGTGTCAACAGTTTTGAGTTGATTTGGAAAACAAAATAGAACCTCACGTCATGTTGTGTGGTAATTCAACTTAACAGGAGAAATACGATTTCATACGTCACTTTACTTTGTTATCAACGTATATTTTCATGTCCAGTTGATTCACAGTCAGTGATAAACATGTTTTCTTACTAAATATATACAAATAAAGTCATTACTAATTAAAGCCTCAAATATGTGCGAAACCTCCCTCTTCATAGAATTACAGTAAGTCATTACATTTAATTATCAAAGTATTTTAACAAAGAAAGCCTGTGGCACGAAAGTGTAGTAACTAACAACTTTGGTATTCTAATTCCATGGTCTTTTAATGTTTTAAACTATATATACACGTATAATTACGTTTTTCGTTAGACAAACAGTTATTTTTATGATACT
This sequence comes from Tachypleus tridentatus, assembly GCF_004210375.1. Lineage (NCBI taxonomy): Eukaryota > Metazoa > Arthropoda > Merostomata > Xiphosura > Limulidae > Tachypleus > Tachypleus tridentatus. The sequence goes on along the minus strand of NC_134831.1, from coordinate 130,799,997 downwards.
TTCCCTCTAGACTACTTTAGCCTAAAGTGACTCACTTTACTTGCCTGTATGTTTCTGTACTTTCTAATATATTCTAATTCGATTTTTAACCAATGATTTTCTACAAGTTTCATTAAATAGATATGAACGTTTCTCAATTGAAGTAATAAGTGTATGGACTTTCAAGAGCCCCTGCACAGCTTACTTCTCGCAGAACATTTTGTTAGACAGTGAACACAACTATCAGGATTGTTTGTTTGTTTGTTTGTTTTGGAATTTCGCACAAAGCTACTCGAGGGCTATCTGTGCTAGCCGTCCCTAATTTAGCAGTGTAAGACTAGAGGGAAGGCAGCTAGTCATCACCACCCACCGCCAACTCTTGGGCTACTCTTTTACCAACGAATAGTGGGATTGACCGTCACATTATACGCCCCCACGGCTGCGAGGGCGAGCATGTTTAGCGAGACGCGGGCGCGAACTCGCGACCCTCGGATTACGAGTCGCACACCTTACGCGCTTGGCCATGCCAGGCCCAAAACTATCAGGAATCATGAACATTTTAAACTAACTTTAAAGAAGAGAATACAGGTTACCTTAATTGTAACAAGATACGATGTGATGAAATTGCAAGATATAAGCTAATAATAAGTTATGCGACAATTATATTGTATAAAATATGCTTGAAACTTCAATAAACGATTTCTGATACATTAAATATTTTAATATAAAATTAATGAGGAATTTTTTCTTAAAAAATTCAACTGCAAACAACTACACAGTAGAAATTGTTTCGTCCTAACCCTAGAACACTACAAGTACTAGTTATCAAGTCATGATACAAACATTAACTATTTCTCTAAATTATTGCTTATAGATGTGATTTATAGAAAAAAGTTTGCATATCATATGTATTCTTACCACATTAAGATAAGAGCTTTCAATGACTCTTCAACACTGGCGTCATCTACTGTCACACACACGTTACGACAGACTCGAGAAATAGAACATTACAAGCAGTTTTATAACTTAACGAATATTTTAATATCAAACAGTTATGTATACTAACCCTGAAGAAGCCATTAGGCTAACTAAAAATATATTATATTTATCTGGAGTGTAGAGGTCGCTTTTTCTTAACTTCTAATATGAAAACCAGTAGTTTATATCCGACGTATTAACCATGTTGCAGTAAAATGTGTACTTCTAATAGTTGCTTCGCTTATTAACATATCAACAGGTTTCCTTCAACAAAATAATTGTTCATGAGAACGTTTCGTATCAACTAATTGCAACAATAAATTGAACCAGTTAGTATGGTTCAACATCAGCCTTTACTTACTGTTAAGCATCCATAAACTGCATATCATGTTCATTCACCTGCCTAATTAGTAGAATAATCAATAATCTAAAAGATATTATTATTGCTAATTTATAACCCATCTCTTCCTCTAACTTGTATGGTCTTTAAAAAAAAAAACGTGGTTTGAGTATGTAGCAAAGTTAACATTTCATGTTTGAAAACATGTTGGACACATTAATGTTATAAGCATGATTTGATTATGTTTTAAATATCTGAAATTAGAAATAGTAAACTCTTAATGTACAGTAGAATTACACTGCACAACAATTTTTTTTTAAAGTTTTGCTTCCTGAAAAGTTTTGTTGATTGTGACAGGTACCTGGTGGGTATGCACAAATATGGTTTTGGTTTTGCTTCATCACGTAGGAACTCTGAGAAATAGACAGTTAACTGTTTACCGGCAATAACGTATTTAATTGCGTTTATGTTTCTAATACACAATTAAGTTCAACATAATTAAAAGTGTTTTGCTCCTGATTTTCGTTTGCATTCAATGTCCGGTGCATCACGTACCGTTTCATCAAAATCTTCAGTTTCACCAGGACATTGCTACAATGGAAAAATGATATCAGGGCAACTGGAATCCGTCAATGCTTGCTGACTACTGTTATTTTTGGATGTTATTTTTGTGATCAACAGCCAAAAATCTATAAGGAACACCGAACAGTGTTCAAGAAGCAAACACTTTGTTGTGCAGTATTATTGAGGTCTTCCACACTGAAACAGACACAAACGTATCCTGTACTGAGGTTTGATTTCCATACTATGCTTTAAGTACCATATTCTTTAAGTACCGTATTCTTTCATCACGGTAGAATTAGTCAGCTACTTAACGTTTTAAAAACCGCATACCAGTTGAATCGAAAGCTTTAATTCAGTAACGAAAACAGCGTTTACTTTCGTTGAAAATGTATTGAAAACCGGTTTGTTAATTGGGATTTAACCGACTTCTTTTCCGTGTTGAATCTCGTTGCTGCATAATCAGTATCAGAGTTTTAAGCCGAGAATGTTTTGTAAAAGTGAAGTTAAAACTCGAATATTCAGTTATTGTAGTCTAAAAATTGGCGGTGGACGTCGTTAGCTAGCTTCCTACTCTTATATATATCATTTCCAAACCGGTGACGACTTATGCAAATAGCCCTTGTGTAGCTTTACATGAATGTCAGAGACAGACTGACAAACAGTTCTCAACTCTGAAAAGCATATTTTACACATACATAAATCTTTAGATAACTATTTGTAAAAATAATCTACTGATTTAGAATTTTAGGTAGACAAACGTGTATTCGAAACAATAGCTGTGAATAAAACGAAAATTAAAATAAAACTAATTTAAGAAAAATGTAACATTCACAAAATGCGGTAAATGGGTATCAAAGTTTTCTCAAAAAAAATATCCCGATTTGTTGTTCGTGTTGAATAAAAAGTGAAAAGATATAATAAGTTGTTAGATATAACTCTCGTCTTTCGCAGACTGAGTTTTTAGTTCCTGTGTTAAGTGAAAGATATACAGTTCTTGTTGAAAATCAAACTATTTAAGAATAGTGCTTTTTGTTATCCTTCTTTACCTATATGATGTTAAATCCTATCTCTTTCTATAAAAGGGTTCTCGTAACTTTCTTGCAAAGGATTATTGGAAAAATAAAAATAATCATATTAGATAGACAGATAAATCCATGCCGGTAGAAACTGCTGGTCATAATATTCGTAACAATTACTATTATTTGTCGGTGATGGTGGTTTAGTTTAGCAAAGCCATGGGCCCGGCATGGCCAAGCGTGTTGAGGCGTGCGACTCGTAATCTGAGGGTCGCGGGTTCGCATCCCCATCGCGCCAAACATGCTCGCCCTTTCAGCCGTGGAGGAGTTATAGTGTGACGGTCAATCCCACTATTCGTTGGTAAAAGAGTAACCCAAGAGTTGGCGGTGGGTGGTGATGACTAGCTGCCTTCCCTCTAGTCTTACACTGCTAAATTAGGGACGGCTAGCACAGAGCACTCGAGTAGCTTTGTGCGAAATTCAAAAACAAGCAAAGCCACATTTAGCTATCTCATGTGTCCACTGTGATGGATCGAAACTCGGATTCTAGCATTTTATATCCGTAAACTTCTCACCGTGACAAATGGTTTTCTAAAATTGTTGAATATTTTCTACCTGCACTCATGTCTCTTCCACAGATTTCTACACCTTGTGCAGTTTTATTACACTGAGTACATGATGGTGTTCACAATGGTGTGTATTGTTGGTACAGTGTGTATATCGCTTTATTTATCCAGTGTCACACAGATTAATATATTTATGTACCCTCTCTGTTTTCTGTTGATATATACGTGTGAGTGCGCGTATATCCACACAGGATAATTCAATTAAATATTTAATTTCAAAAGTCAAACGTTTAATGTGATAATTTTTGTGACATATGCCATGAAGTTTCTAGACATGACCTTACTGTTAACTGTACAAAACCGTGAATGGAAGTACTGGGAGCACGTGCTGAATAGCAACTGATGCGGAACGTGTTTAGAGTAGCACGGCAGGGCTGTCCTTAATTGGCGTAACTTATACTGGGCTTAACGCAGATGGCGAGCACACAAGACGGAACGGTTTTGAAGAACAAAAGCACAAAGAAGCCAGAAATATCGTTAACACAGAGCAAAATGTCTGTGTTCTTCTCTCTCTGTCTCTCTTGAAAGGACTTCATTCTTTAACGTAATAAATAAATGCTTATTTAGTGAAAATGTGTTGAACGCTTTCTGTAAGTGACCGCGAAGACGTTTTAGCGACGTAATCGTTTATGCATTCGTTTGAACCACGTGTTCTGTTACTGCTAACGAAACGTATGATTACTTCGTTTCAAGTTGTCCTTTTCAACGTAGTAATTGCTTTTTACGCTGTAAAGAAAGAATCGATTTGATATATATATATATACACACACACATATGTAAGTAAATAAATAGTACAGATACTATAAATTACATCAAAAAGAAATTTAAAGAGTGTTTTTTTAAAGTCCATGAATTTTGGGAAATATAGAACCAATGTTTGTTTGTTTTTTTTGTATAGTAATGCACATATACGATTTTGTGAACAGTCACCAAGGTTACCAAGTTGCTAGGGAAATTAGTTTATTGTTCTTTACTGTTCAAGACCCTTTTTGACAAAAGTTTACACAGTTTTGTATATATGTATTCGTCAACTAAAGTAAGACCTATAATTTCGTAAAGCCACCGAAAATATTAAACTACTAATAAGTTTCTTCATTGTTTAATTTGTCGATAGTTTTGAGCATAAACTCACCGACCCTGTACTCTGGCTAAAACCATATTTACTGAGAATACAGTAAAAACGAATCCTCTAAAAGCCATCTATAGGATTATAGATACTGTTAGTGAGCACATCTTTGTGTTACTGTACTCTTCGGCCCGGCATGGCCAGGTGGGTTAAGGCGTTCGACTCGTAATCCGAGGGTGGCGGGTTCGAATCCCCGTCGAACCAAACATACTCGTCCTTTCAGCCGTAGAAGCGTTATAATGTGACGGTCAATCCCACTATTCGTTGGTAAAAGAGTAGCTCAAGAGTTGGCAGTGGGTGGTGATGAATAGCTACCTTCCCTCTAGTCTTACACTGCTAAATTAGGGACGGCTAGCACAGATAGCCCTCGTGTAGCTTTGCGCAAAATTCCAAAAACAAACAAAACAAAGATACTGTACTCTAGGTCAGCTTTTAACCAGGAGTTTTGTATATCCCACGTGATTCACTCATCGCTATGAGTAACAAACAAATCGAACACCTAACGTTGATGGCGCCCTATATTCTAAATAGCATTTCTGAGTTCATTTTATCGCATATAAACCCATTTTTATTATAAAGCTATTTTACAAATTTGTTTTATCTTCACACACATATAATGTACATTGGATTAAAATAAAAGCAATACCTTGTTAACAACGAATATATAAAAAAAAAAAAACACAGTGTGGTACATTTCAACGTATTCACTGACTTAAGCTCAGTCAAAGCACTCTTTATCTTGACGTATACAGAGTTCCACCCTGATATTTACTCTGAACGACAGTACTCGCTAATGTTACTGCAGATAAACTTTACAAATAACCGTTCATGAATCACGTCGTCGATTAGAAAACAATGTTTCTGCTGGTCAGTTCTGGTCCAGTGTTCACTGTAATGTGAAGAATTGCGTGTCGTTAATATGCTTCTATGAAAAACTAAGCCTATTTTGCGAGTGCAAAGCAACTGTTCCATAGCAACTGTTCCTGCGTGTAAGCAATTAGCAAACTATATCCGGGAATTTCTAAATTATCGAAATTGTTTCATACATTTCTGAAGTAGTTCATTAACTTTAGAAGCCCTTGCTTGTTCATTTAGTTTTTTTTTTACGTATGCATATGTTGTTATTATTTCTCAATATTCAGATATTTATCTTGTTTCTGATTAGATATAGAGGTGGAAATAGCATCTAGCAAGATTTACAACAGTAAAAGAAATGAACTATTATTTTTGAAAGACAATGCATTTAAGAAATTATATGTTTAAAAGGGACAGATAAATAATAATAATATTAAAAGATAAATATCCTATTTAATTAAATATAAACGATTTTACTTCCGGAAACAAACTTCCTTACTTTCCTTTAAGTTTTGCCATTACGACTTTTGGTGAGAACTTGCAACACGTTCTAAAGCAAAATAGTGATAGTTATTTGAACACGACTACGGTTTTTTTTCAGTGTGTCTTTTAAAAAAGTAAACCTCAAATATTCCTTTTTTTTTAGTTTCGCGCAAAGCTACTCGAGGGCTATCTGCGCTAGTCGTCCCTAATTTAGCAGTGTAAGACCAGAGGGAAGGTTGCTATTCATCACCACCCACCGCCAACTCTTGGGCTACTCTTTTACCAACGAATAGTGGGATTGAATGTCACATATAACGCCCCACGGCTGAAAGGGCGAGCATGTTTGGCGCGACGGGGATGCTAACCCGCGACCCTCAGATTACGAGTCGAACGCCTTAACACACTAGGTCATACTGGGCTCTCAAATATTCCTTACCTTTAACAAACGTAAGTTTCCTGTTTTTAAGAAATAATGGTTTCCTTTCTGTGCATAATATATATCCTTTACTGGGTGGGACTAATTTGGTAAAGTGGAATAGGTGAAGAAACAAGTTTCATTTGGAATACAGCCATACACCATTAAATAGAGAACCATTGGAAGCCCTAATGTACTCTCGTTCTCACCCCATAGAGAACCATTGGAAGCCCTAATGTACTCTCGTTGTCCCCCACAGAGAACCATTGGAAGCCCTAATGTACTCTCGTTCTCACCCTATAGAGAACCATTGGAAACCCTAATGTACTCTCGTTCTCACCCTATAGAGAACCATTGGAAGCCCTAATGTACTCTTGTTCTCACCCCATTCCCAAAATAAATTACTGAACAAAAATAGCTCGAATACCAAGAGTCATGTATCACATAAAAGACGGACACTCAACATTGCCTAGAGGACCACTGGACCCTAATTTAGCAGTGTAAGACTAGAGCGAAGGCAGCTAGTCATCACCACCCACCGCCAACTCTTGGTTTACTCTTTTACCAACAAATAGTGAGATTGACCGACACATTATAACGCCCCCACGGCTGAAAGGGCGATCATGTTTGGCGCGACGGGGATGCGAATCAGCGCCCCTCAGATTACGAGTCGCCCGCCTTAACACGCTTGGCCATGCCGGGCCGAAAGGAAAGTTACCGAACACAAGTAACTCTTCATCTAAGGTGTGATTCTCAAGTTTACAAAGTAATGGCGTCCACTATTTCATCTAACTTTATTCTTAATTTTTTTTTCCATTATTTCACCTACAATTATTCTCATAAATTTGTTTCCATCATTTTATTTAACTTTATCCTTACACACCTGGGCCCGGTATGGCCAGGTGGTTAAGGCACTCGATTCCTAATCTGGGTGTCGCGGGATCGAATCCTCGTCGCACCAAACATGCTTGCCCTTTTAACCGTTGGGACGTTATATTGTGATGGTCAAGCCCACTATTCGTTAGTAAAAGAGTAGCCTAAGAGTTGGCGGTGGGTGGTGATGACTAGCTGCCTTTCCTCTAGTCTTACACTGCTAAATTAGGGACGGCTAGCACAGATAACCCTCGTGTAGCTTTGTGCGAAGTTCACAACAAACTTACAAACTTGTTTCTATTATTTCATCTAACACTATTTTCACAAATTTTTTTGGGCCGCTGTTACCTTTTCTTCATTACTTCCATAATAAAAAAATGTTCAAAAACGTTAAACCACGAGCGTATAATAAAAACATTATTATTATTATTACTTGCAACATTTCGGGCACAAACCTTTCTCTAGGCAGTTTCAGCTGACAACTGTCTGACAAAGAGCTTTTGCCCAAAATGTTGCAAGTAATAAAATACTTTTTAGTTTAGAGATGTGTTTTGACATTTTCAACATTTCTTCACAAAACTATTCTACATGAAGAGCACGCCTTCACGTATCGAGCCACAATTCAGTAGTCAAACGTAACTCTCTAGAGATAGGAGAACACAGTGTTTTTCTTTGTTTTCTTACGTTTCTAAACGGATCAGAGTGTTCTTTACATGCATAAGCCTGGATCATTTTGATTAACTTCAAAACCTTGTAAAATGTATCATATGACATTTTAAGCCAATAGATTTATATCTGAAATAACAATTCTTGTTTGTCGGACGAAATGACAGGTAAAACCTCCACCACTCAATTTTACAGTTCGCAAATATTTTTATGTCTTTAACTAGAACAGTTCTAAGATAACCAACAACATCTAGCTAGACAGATATAAAAATAGAGACAAGGTGTTTTTTGTATAGCAAAGCCACAAAGGGCTATCTCTTCAGCCCACCGAGGGGAATCAAACCCCTGATTTTAGAGACAAGGACGAATGACAAATACAGTTATATAAAGTTATACAAAATTGAAGTAAAATTTAAACGGTAAATACCTACACGTTATGGACTTTTTGCAATGCTAAGATAATTTAATAATATCAGTATTTTGTTTTTTGTGATAGGCATTTTTGTTTCATAAAACAACCTGTACAATTAATACTAAACATTGTTAAGTCTGATACAAGATCTATGGTGTATCTTGTTGCAGTTAAATAGCTCTTGTCGAATTGAAAAAGAAAAATTTACAGATCGGCCTGTCTTCAGTTTATTCATCTGGATAAATATCACTCAGTTACATTGATGAACGCGTTTAATAACTATTCGTTTAACTTGTTATAACGTGGCTTTACGAGAAGCTATGGAGTTTACTTACATTTTGACTCAGATATTAAAGCATTCAGCAAGTACTAGAGAGCTACCGGTTCAATTCCAAAACGTGCACGAATAATTGATTCCCGACAGCCTTAGGCTGGTTCTATTTTTCTGACACCAGCAATATGGTAGCTATTGTGTGGTATGAATTATTTAAAAGAAAGTTATTAGGAATTCCTCAATTGAAGACATGCAAAAGTTGTATCACAACATTAGAAATTTATGGGAAGTTACAAGCACAGAGTAGGGCCTTTTCTCTGGTAACAACATATATGGACTATACTGCTAGAGTCAATAATATATCTCTTTAATCTATTATACCTATTATTGTTTTTACAGTCACATAATATTTCTCTTCTACTTACAACATAATATCTCATTCAAATACTTTGACAGTCCATTTTATTAGACTTACATAAACTTAAACATATATTTAGGACGCTCAACGTATTTTCAAATGCAAAATAAACTATCAAATGGTTACTTGTGCCTATCAATGCCAGGACGTAGTCACGTTATGGTCAGTCTGCAATAAAATGTGTAAGAGATTTCTGATGCGTCAGCTTTTTCAGAGATTAAATGTATTGGATGCACATCTAAATAACAACGAAGTGTCACTGTCAAATGCTGTTGTCTGATATATTTGAATCATCTGGAAACATAAACCTTAAGAATAATGCTACAATTGATCGTTGTGCTTATGGTGTCTTGACTCCAGACTATTATCGTGAAGAACTCTTTATTAAATAGGAATGCTAATAACATTATCACTCTCTACTTCCGAAATCACATGTTAATTAAGTTTTTGGTAATCATATAACTTTACTACATTAATGTGTTTGATGAATTCCTATAATACTCTCAACAAGTTCAAGTACAATGTGATCTTGATATATCTGTGTTATTCGTGATGACCCACTTGTAGAGAAAAATATGTGTGTAAAAACGGCTGGTATGAGTTGAAAAACTTTATGTAGAGTAGCGAACAACGTTTCGACCTTCTTCGGTCATCGTCAGGTTCATAAAGAAAGTAAGAGGTAACTGACCGATAGCTGACCACATGTTTGAAGAGGGTTGTGTAACTAAGTGTAGGAATATAGATGGCGTGCTTGATGTTTGATTATATTTATTAATATAAGTACAAAGGTGTTCCTTTGAATTGGTTTGTTTTGGGCTTGAGTTGTATGAAAAACATCCAAGTACTAAATAAAGAAATAAACATAAACAAACGTAAAATTAAAGAAGCCTTACTTATACAACAAGCACGCCCTCTGCATTCCTACACTCAGTTACACAACCCCCTTCAAACATGCGGTCAGCTATCGGTCAGTTACCTCTTTCTTTCTTTGTGAACCTGACAATGGCCGAAGAAGGTCGAAGAGTTGTTCGCTCCTCTACATAAAAAAAAATTTATCAACCCATACAAGCTGTTTTTACATATATTTTTATCTGTGTTATTGTTCTGTGTTCTAATATTAACATTTGTTGTAATCACATCACATATTCCACTTGTTCTACACATAACGTAATGCTACTTTGCCATATTCTATACATTCGTGCCATTTCTCCACTACCTTAGTGTATTGGTTGAACTTACACGTACTGGCATCATGATGAAGTTTATGAAACCACAACTTATACGGCCATAATCATAAAACGCTTTCACCTTGTACCCAAAGTACGTGTCACGTTGTATAATGTGTTTTTTTATATTGATCCAATACCGTCACCTTAACATATTTTTATAGTAAAACCAGCTTGTATTCGTTGTATTAGCACCGTATTGCCGAGTTGATTTATTTGTAATAACGTTATCACACTATACTTCAATCTTAACACCATTTAGCAGGCCCCCCGCTAGTACAGCGGTATATCTCCGGATTTACAACGCTAAAATCAGGGGTTCGATTCCCCTCGGTGGGCTGAGCAGATAGCCCTTGTGGCTTTGCTATAAAAAAAAAAACACACACACCCATTTAGTAGAAATCTGTGATAAATTCACTTTAACGTATTGTTGTAATCAAACAATAAAATTATATTTAATTTATTGTTGTTTCTTTATTGGGAGGTCTGTAATTGACTAGAGTTTTGGTTTTGTAAAGCTTTTTTTGTCAGGAAATAATTTATACGGTTTGTAGAACACATACACAATCGTATGTAGTAATCTTATTTCCCTCCTAAATCTGTGATGACACTGTAAAATGATCTGATTAGTCGGAATTCTCTATAATTCACTGCAAAATGATATATTTAATTGGATATTAGATGCTCTGTAAAATGGTGTGACTAGTTGGAGTTCACTGGTGATTCACTGTAAAATTATTTGACTTATCGGAGATACCTTGGGATAATTGTTTTCTCTGTGAATGGCCTGGCATGGCCAAGCGTGTTAAGGCGTGCGACCCATAATCCGAGGGTCGCGGGTTCGCATCCCCGTCGCGCCAAACATGCTCGCCCTTTCAGCCGTGGGGGCGTTATAATGTGACGGTCAATCCCACTATTCGTTGGTAAAAGAGTAGCCCAAGAGTTGGCGATCGGTGGTGATGACTAGCTGCCTTCCCTCTAGTCTTACACTACTAAATTAGGGACGGCTAGCACAGATAGCCCTCGAGTAGCTTTGTGCGAAATTCCAAAACAAACAAACAAATCTCTGTGAATACGTACCACTATGAAACGTGTGAGAATAAGAAGTACTTAACTGTTTCAAGTACAGATTGATTTTATATACATGCAACAAACTCCATATACAGATAAATTAATTTTCGGATTATCGACTATGGTTCGAATTATTGAACACATTTAACCAAGAAAGTCTACTTTTCAAACCCTCCAACAAAGAGCTAGATTCGACAATTACTTTCAAGATTTATAGCAATGTTGTTTATAAAGAAACTGCATGCATACATACAATCTTACGTGCTATTTTATAGCCTTCATAGAATGTTCAATATCAAGGAATGGAAAAAGAACGTTGTTTGTAACCTACACATTTACCAATGTAATTGATGTTTTTTTTTGTTGTTGTTGTTTTGTAAATGAATAATAAAGTATGTGTCATTACATCTTCCGGCCACTCTGTACGTTCGTGCTCACTAGACCAGCCTCTAAAATGTATAAACAAAACACGGAAAAACAATTGAGCATGAAATATGTTTCTCTTAACGTTCTGTGGTTTCTCCTTCAATGAAAAGAAAAGAAGATAACTTGTTCCCACGTGCACTTATAATAAAATTCTTAAGAATTTATTTCGCAACTTCATTCAGGAATATAAATCTAAATTACTTCATCTAATCTCCTAAGTAAGTTCAATGCCATTTTTTTTTCATTGAACATCGTGAGTTAAAACACAATCATAAAAATCATAAGTTGGACATCTGTATAGTAAAAAACAAAACCAAAACTTTGCTACGTTTATCACTAATACAAAAGATTTATTCCCAAAACATAGTGTCTGTTAAAAGTCACTTTATTACACTGACTGTTATTACTTATTTTATTTTTACAATCTCTTTTCGGCTGTTTGGGAGTCAGCTAAGAAAGTCTATACCCTACCAGTGATTCAGCGTGTGATATAATCAGCGAATAATACTTTAGGAGGGAGGCGCTGCTGTTTCGCCTGCTTCACGAGACTGGGACAGCTCGAGTTATGCACGACCTTCACGTGAGAGCAGTAGTGCGCTTGTGAACGGTGAGACCAACCTGTAAGTTTTTACCCAGATAGTATACTACCGTTGTAAAGAATCATCCACGAATCTCGAAGGACAACTCCTTCCAAGAGGTAACTATGGTCCAAGTTGACAAAGCATCATTTCTTACAATTTTTGATGAATGATTCGAACAATCCTCGATAATAACACATTCAACTTCATTTGAGCGGCATTTGTCCGTTTCAGTCACTAGTTCTGGCTACGAACGGAGAAACATGGAATCTGTTGTAAAATTCATTACAGAAAATTACACGAATGTATGTTAAAAGCGCGAACTACAAACCTTTCTGTGTACCGTAACTCGTTCATGATATTTGACAATGTTTCCTTTGATGTGGCTGTATTTTATGGTAGATGTCACTGTCCTAAGAACAGGTAAGGGTTGTCAACTTAACTGCACAAGTTTTCGTACCATAATTGTAGCACAATTATCATAATTTCTCGTGGTAATGTTCACGTGGACGTAATTGAACTTTAATCTTGTGTTTTATTATTTCCAAATATTACTCTCTTTCTATAATAACCCTTTTAATACTAGTTTAAGATACCTCTGATTTTCAACAAACATTTGTTTTGGTGTTCTAATTATTAAACCATCTTATTTACAGTAAACGTAGAATATAATCCGATTGAATGATTGTGTAACTTTTTTTTGTAGACATAAGTTATTTTACTCTAATATCAGAGCTAAATTTTGCTACCTGTTCAACGTGTCACTAATGTAACGCCACAAGTAATGTAATACCATGTTTTCAGAATTTTTAGTGCATGTTGTATGGATATAGCGGTAATTTTTCTAATTACAATAATTAGTATGACTTAAAATGTGAGTTTTAGGATCAGAATGGTCATGTTTCAATACAAAACGCACAAATACACACTTATAATAACATTTCGTCAAGCAAAAATTTAGTGCCATGTGACGTTTTTAACACTTGTAAAAGCTACATAAATTGTTTTATTACAAAACAATAAACACAAGTAATTCTTATAGTGAATAAGCACCCACTTAGGTCATTTTAGTTGTTTTTTTATAAACATATGTTGCAACATTGCGTTTGGCCATAAACATCGTGAAATAAGAATAAAATAGACATCATAATAAAGCAAGAAAACAGTAGGTTCTATCTTCTTAGGGATACCATGTTACAACATTTGTGTTTTAGTAAAAGATAAAGAAAACATAACACTGGCAGAACGTGTTTGTGTTTTTTCTTATAGCAATGTCACAGAGGGATATCTGCTAAGTCCACCGAGGGGAATCGAGCCCCTGATTTTAGCGTTATAAATCCATAGGTTTACCGATGTACCAGCAAGAGACTAAAACTGGAATAAGTAACTGTATAAATTAAACATAAAAAATATTCAGATAATTTTCTTCTTCTGGTATATAAAGTATATAGGAGTTATTGGAGAGGTATATAAAGTATATAGGAGTTATTGGAGAGGTATATAAAGTAGAGATAAGAGTGCATTTGATATAAACAGTATTATTTAATCATATACATAGATACGAGTGAGAAAATTGTTATAATTATTTAGAGTATTTTGTTTGAAAAACACAAGTTGAACTAGTTATATGTGAATCTAATTTATAAAAACAGAGTTTACTTAATACAGTTAATGACTCGGAACATTTGTCGTAGTTTTAGAACACAGAATTTGATGTTTGTTTGTAACGTAACCAACACTGTCTTTCAATTTCTGTTTATTAACTGTAAAGTAGGCTTATTTCACGTGAACTTCCTTTGAAAGACTGACTCGTTTTGACCATCAATGAAGCTTTGTTTTGTGCAGCGACATAAAGCGTGTGTTAATATAAGCCTAACCGAATATAAAAGAACAGCAAGTTGGTTATTTTTAGTCAGATTTCATTGATCGCCAGACAGTAAAAGAGAAAGAAAAAAAACTTTGTGAATGGATCTTTTGTGTATTCTACACTAATTGATACCGCGAAGACTGGTTTGGATTCATTTCGTGTGTAGATTGAATGACACTATAGGCTTTTATGTCACATGTAACATGTCATTCAAACAAAACGTTGGCGAAAATATTGAATGATGTACGTATTTAGCCTAGCTGAAACTCAAACGAACAAAGAGTTCATTACTGATTTCAAAGTACGCAATGAAATTATGTTAAAATGTCGAAAGTGTCTCTGTAAAAACATGAAAATAGAAAACGTAAGCATATCCGTCAGTCAAACGTATAAATGACGGATTTCCCCAGAGAGCTTTCGGTTTAGCGCGGACACAAGATATCATACGAAATACTTCGGTAGACGGGATCGAGCCCCAAACTCCACAGTTAAAAATCAACCAGAGTAAATTACATTTATCTATGAATGTATATAGTCAGTGGTCGCATAAATTCCTGAAATACATCAGTTTATATTTGTTATTTGTTGTTTCTTCCAGAGGGTGATCTGTTTTCATTAAAGTTTCTTTCTTAGGTTGTTGTTTTTTTATCATTGGAGCTATATAGGAAAAGCTATTCAGGCTAGAATTATTCAGGAAAAGCTATTCAGGCTAGAATTATTCAGGAAAAGCTATTCAGGCTAGAATTATTCAGGAAAAGCTATTCAGGCTTAGAACTCTTCAGGAAAAGCTATTCAGGCTTAGAACTCTTCAGGAAAAGCTATTCAGGCTTAGAACTCTTCAGGGAAAGCTATTCAGGCTTTACTTTAGGCTTTACTAAATCATTCTAGATTGTTTATCGTCATTATAACTAAATCATTCTAGATTGTTTATCGTCATTATAACTAAATCATTCTAGATTGTTTATCGTCATTATAACTAAATCATTCTAGATTGTTTATCGTCATTATAACTAAATCATTCTAAATTGTTTATTGTCATTATAACTAAATCATTCTAGATTGTTTATCGTCATTATAACTAAATCATTCTAGATTGTTTATCGTCATTATAACTAAATCATTCTAGATTGTTTATCGCCATTATAACTAAATCATTCTAGATTGTTTATCGCCATTATAACTAAATCATTCTAGATTGTTTATCGCCATTATAACTAAATCATTCTAGATTGTTTATCGCCATTATAACTAAATCATTCTAGATTGTTTATCGTCATTATAACTAAATCATTCTAGATTGTTTATCGTCATTATAACTAAATCATTCTAGATTGTTTATCGTCATTATAACTAAATCATTCTAGATTGTTTATCGTCATTATAACTAAATCATTCTAGATTGTTTATCGTCATTATAACTAAATCATTCTAGATTGTTTATCGTCATTATAACTAAATCATTCTAGATTGTTTATCGTCATTATAACTAAATCGTTCTAGATTGTTTATCGTCATTATAACTAAATCGTTCTAGATTGTTTATCGTCATTATAACTAAATCATTCTAGATTGTTTATCGTCATTATAACTAAATCATTCTAGATTGTTTATCGTCATTATAACTAAATCATTCTAGATTGTTTATCGTCATTATAACTAAATCGTTCTAGATTGTTTATCGTCATTATAACTAAATCGTTCTAGATTGTTTATCGTCATTATAACTAAATCATTCTAGATTGTTTATCGTCATTATAACTAAATCATTCTAGATTGTTTATCGTCATTATAACTAAATCATTCTAAATTGTTTATCGCCATTATAACTAAATCATTCTAGATTGTTTATCGTCATTATAACTAAATCATTCTAGATTGTTTATCGTCATTATAACTAAATCATTCTAGATTGTTTATCGTCATTATAACTAAATCATTCTAGATTGTTTATCGTCATTATAACTAAATCATTCTAGATTGTTTATCGTCATTATAACTAAATCATTCTAGATTGTTTATCGTCATTATAACTAAATCATTCTAGATTGTTTATCGTCATTATAACTAAATCATTCTAGATTGTTTATCGTCATTATAACTAAATCATTCTAGATTGTTTATCGTCATTATAACTAAATCATTCTAGATTGTTTATCGTCATTATAACTAAATCATTCTAGATTGTTTATCGTCATTATAACTAAATCATTCTAGATTGTTCATCGCCATTATAACTAAATCATTCTAAATTGTTCATCGCCATTATAACTAAATCATTCTAGATTGTTTATCGTCATTATAACTAAATCATTCTAGATTGTTTATCGTCATTATAACTAAATCATTCTAGATTGTTTATCGTCATTATAACTAAATCATTCTAGATTGTTTATCGTCATTATAACTAAATCATTCTAGATTGTTTATCGTCATTATAACTAAATCATTCTAGATTGTTTATCGTCATTATAACTAAATCATTCTAGATTGTTTATCGTCATTATAACTAAATCATTCTAGATTGTTTATCGTCATTATAACTAAATCATTCTAGATTGTTTATCGTCATTATAACTAAATCATTCTAAATTGTTTATCGCCATTATAACTAAATCATTCTAGATTGTTTATCGCCATTATAACTAAATCATTCTAGATTGTTTATCGCCATTATAACTAAATCATTCTAGATTGTTTATCGCCATTATAACTAAATCATTCTAGATTGTTTATCGCCATTATAACTAAATCATTCTAGATTGTTTATCGCCATTATAACTAAATCATTCTAGATTGTTTATCGCCATTATAACTAAATCATTCTAGATTGTTTATCGCCATTATAACTAAATCATTCTAGATTGTTTATCGCCATTATAACTAAATCATTCTAGATTGTTTATCGCCATTATAACTAAATCATTCTAGATTGTTTATCGCCATTATAACTAAATCATTCTAGATTGTTTATCGCCATTATAACTAAATCATTCTAGATTGTTTATCGTCATTATAACTAAATCATTCTAGATTGTTTATCGCCATTAATGTTTGCAAAAACACGATTCGTTTAGAAATATCAGGAATAGCCTGTTTTGGTTAAAATAACTCAGTTTATATCGGTAAGTCAGTGGGTTTATAGCACTAAAAATCGAGTATCGATACCCGCACTGTGCAGAACACAGATGCTCAATGTGTAGCTTTGTGTTTTACGACAGAAAGCTATGTATTAATTGAAGTTACATTCAAGAATGGTGTGTATTTTGGTACTGTGATATGCCAGTTTTCTTGCAGTTGGAGTAGTTTGATACGATTCCATTTAGAGTATTGGTTTAGGTTAAAAACATTCATTAACATTTATACTTGTTAAAAAGTGATTTTACCAAGTTAAAATTATTGAAGTGCTTACTCTTCATAACCATTAACCAGAATAACTGTAGTTAATTAAACTGTTCTTAACCGTTTTCATTAACTAATTAAGGAAAGAATGTTTTTGTTTTTTATTTTTGTCGTTTTTCTCGTATTGTTCTTAAGAGTTATTTATAATTCATGAGGTGCAAAGTTTTGTTCTTGAATTCTTTTAATAAAGATTGCTTAAGACGATTTCTTTTTTAAATTAAAACTATTCACGAAATGTTTCTTTACGGCTTAAGTTTTTGTCTATTTTACTAATTGTTTTAGCGCAATGTCACATTGGGCTACCTGCTGTATCCACTGGGGAGAATCGAGCCCCAGACATTAGCGTTGTGAGTCGGTAAATTTACCCTAAATCCACCCTGGAGGTCAAAAGTTAAGAAGTACACAAATTAATTTTTTATTGTAGACTCATTTTCCTAAATTCAGTTTTATAGTATCTGAATGTACGATAATTACTTGATTAATTACTGTACTCTAAATGTGTGTGTAAAACATGTAGAGTGTTTTAAATCATGAACAAATATTTTGCGGTATCATCCAGGTTCTAAGGAAATATTAACTTTAAAAGGTTTATGTTGATTCAGGCTCAACATGGCCAGGTGGTTAAGGCGATCGACTCGAGCCGTGGGAGCGTTATAAGTAACGGTTAATCCCACTATTCGTTGGTAAAAGAGTAGCTCAAGAACTGGCGGTGGGCGGTGATGACTAGCTGTCTTCCCTCTTGTTTTACACTGTAGATTAGGGAAAGCTAGTGCAGATAGCCCTCGTGTAGTTTTGCGCGAACTTCAATACAAACACACAAACCTTTATGTTGGTTCTGTAAGCGTGACAGCAGAGGAATATTCATGTTTTTGTTCCATACTGTTCAAGAAATTCTTTAAGACATAACAGTTTTTATATGATTTTTATTTTCAATATATGCAAGTAAAGCATATCACAGAATGATTTTTTGTGTCATAGCTTTGTTTGAAACTTCGGTACCATGTGACACTTATATAATGTTCCTTTTTTTCCTACATGTTTAAGAGCAGAAATGTTTCGTATTGTTAGTCTAATTTTTGCAAAGGATGGCACATAAAAACTGGTACGGGTGCATTTCAAACAAAGCCCACTAAATATCAAATATTTATATATATCTTAAAGTAGCGTTGCTGATCGCAAGAGACACGAATCAGTTAAATAGTCTAATGATTAACACTTATATATGATGTGAAGTTACTTATAACAATTATTCAGTTATATAGACTGTGCAGGATTGATAAACCTCCTTTAGAAAAACACAGCTTGGGAACAACTTTCATGTAATAGGCTTAAAAATGTAGAAACCAGATAAACTTGATCTACTGAGCCAGTAAACTTTAGAAGCTGTAGATTTTTGTCATAGAAAGTCATATGAAATTATATCGAATATAGATAAGACGTACTCTTTCACTATATTATGTTTTTTTTAAATAAAACTAGGATTTATGATCATTTTTGTTTTTAAAAAAAATGTTTGTTGAAATACTGTTATCAGCCAACAGCAATTTTAAATAACATTACACACGATTATCATAATAAATATTTTTAAACGGTATTAACGCTGTACGTTAATACATACAATAAAACCTGCTAAATCGCAAAATATCTTGCGCGTATTGTATTCTTCTGATACTCTCTTAGTACATGCAAAAATATCATGGTAAGTAAATCCATATGTGGGTTTTTCGGTGACCTTATACAACTGCCCCACCTCAAGAAATAAACAAATGAAATAATTATTTCCCGCTACTCTCCTCTGAGGTGACATCCAAATTTGGTTAACATCCGCTGAAAAGTTTCTGAATCCGTAGAAATTTCCTTTACTTACTTTACAGACCGACCACATCCCAGGGGATAGTCAGATAGTAAAAATAGTTCACACTTCACCTCCCTGCGGTATAATCAATACAAATGCAGAAATACGCCTGGTTGTTTCCTGCCTATAGCTTTCAAATACACATGCATGCGTACAAGACAGCGACCACAAACTGATAAAATAGCTGTGATCTTATAACCAACACTAACCTTACCCTTGCTATAGATTGAGACGAATTAGAATTCCATAAGGAAAAGGCTTAAAATCAACCAGAAAAGACTATAATTCTTCTAATGGCAGAAATGATTTAAATCAGTAGTTAATGTTGTTTTTTTTCGTAGTAGCTATTAATACTCTCTTTATAAGACGGTATTCGTAAAGGGTGATTCGTTAAGACACAGCATAAGTCAAACCTGTGACGCCGACTGTCAATTTTTCTCATGTCTATAACATCATAATTACAGGTTTCTGTGCCAGTATAAATCATTTGATTCTTAGTTGCAATTTCGCTATGGGAGAATAAATTAACCATATTTAAATATCAATATATGCACGTGTTCTTTCTTATTCGCAACTCGGCAGTTATTTTAATACAACCATTCCCCATGGGCTAGCTACTCTTATATAAGTTTTATTCACGCTCCATAAGCCAACCTAGTTCTAAGTTTTACTCGTACGTTTCTTCTTTAATTATTTCAATCTACGTAGGGAAGTTACATTGATTAGAAGTTAATAACAACTGTATTCCAGAAGTCTCCTGTTGATATTGTAGCAAGACTCGCTCTGGAATCAACAAGACTTGATCTGCAGTTTAACTACATATTTATTAACGTGTAAATGTTTAGTTCTGATCCAATCTACTTAAGTAGCTTGCTTTGATCAAAAATAAATGATAAATATTTTAATCACTGTTTTTATTTTAAGGTGCTTTGTTGTTAACAAACACTTCGTTCTTATTGGACACTCCGCTATGACGTATTAGTTGTATTTATTTCTCATTGGCTAGTTAGTTTAATAATTTTCATTACACCTCTTTCCAAAAGGTATTCTACCGGTAGTATATATATCAAAATTAATTATCGTAAGCTAATTTGCTATTATGATTAACCAGATTTTAAAACTAAATGAATTAGCCTACTACAGGGTGTTCGGAAAGTCACTGTGCACTTATATATGTATATGATTACAAAACTACAGTGACTTTCCGAACACCCTGTATTATTGTTAAACACATTTCTTTTTAAATAAGCTAATTTGTAATTATCTTTAATTGCATTGATTTTTATACACTATTGTTATTATTCTTTTGTTTTTTCTCATTAGTTACTGCTCCATTCATACTTATAACCATAGTCTTTCTCACAGTCTCTTCTTCCAATAGGCACGCCATGGCCAGGTGGGTTAAGGTGTTCGACTCGTAATCTGCGGGCCGCGGGTTTGAACCCCTTCGTACCAAACATGCTCATCCTTTCAGCCGCGGAGGTATATTATGATGTGCGGTTAATTCCACTATTCGTTGGTAAAAGAGTAGCCCAAGAGTTGGCGGTGGATGGTGATGACTAGCTGCCTTCTCTCTAACGTTACACTGCTTAATTAGGAACGACTAGCGTACATAGCCCTCGTGCAGCTCTGAGCGAAATTCTGAGACAAACTTCTTATTATTAGTTACATTCAATATGCGTTCCCACACAAAAAATACTTACCTGGGAATTTCATGTTAACGGAAGCGCCCTCTGGTATTTTATTTACCTTGTTTAGGCTCAAAACTCTTAAATTTTTTATATGCAAATTACTGCTGCTACAGTTCAAAAAGTCTTGTACTGTTAGAATTGTTAAACTGATGTTATAGTCCAGAACTCTCAAACATATCGTGAAAACATATACTTAATATGAAACTTAAAAGTATCAATACAGTTTTATAACCGTTTTTAAACTAAAGTATTCTCTTGTCGCAACGAGATGACAATTGCTATTGTGCAAATAGTAACTGAAATATTATAATTTTGATTGTTAGAAAGATATCCCATTGTGAATGTGTGTTTTATTCAATAAACTCTCTAATGTCCTTCAGAGAAGACAACACTGAGGCAATATTACAGTTTACTCGCTGCATAGTCGTACACAAATTGCTGTTATTGTTCGCAGTTTGTGCCACTGTGCCGCTAGGGGGCACCATACACAAATAATGATCGAGAATCATCAGAGCATCTCACAATAATCGAAAATGCACAAGTGTTATATAAGTGTTATCAATACATCTATTTATACATCATGCATTTTTACACTTGTTCAAACTATAATAGAAATGCTGGTATAATTATGATATCTTTCATCAGTACTGTGAAAGACACAACAATGTTCAGTGCACGACAAATTATCCCTGATTGCATATATTCTTTAATGGAATCTTTAATTTCCCATGGGAAATTACCATTCCAACCCCCTTTAAACGAGTGTAACATTATTTTATATTAATCTCCAATTTTGGAGATGTTATTTCTTTTGTTAGTGCTCCAAACCGTAAAAAAATAGGTTATTATTTATTTAGTATACAACACTTTACAGGACCTTAACACACGAACGTTAACTGAGGTACTGTACTTCTTCCAATACGAGAATTTTCTGAATGTATAAAAGTAAAGTTGATTTGTTTGTTTGTTTGAAATTTCGCACAAAGCTACTCGAGGGCTATCTGCGCTAGCCGTCCCTAATTTAGTAGTGTAAGACTATAGGGAAGGCAGCTAGTCATCACCACCCACCGCCAACTCTTGGGCTACTCTTTTACCAACGAATAGTGGGATTGACCGTCACATTATACACCCCCACGGCTGAGAGGGCGAGCATGTTTAGCGCGACGCGGGCGCGAACCCGCGACCCTCGGATTACGAGTCGCACGCCTTACGCGCTAGGCCATGAGTAAAGTTGAAATATATACTTCAGCAACGAACGAAAGCTGAAATACTACAGTACTAGACTTGTACTGACACCCACAATTAAAAAAAAAATGAAAAATAATACATTTCACTTACACGTTAGTTTTATAAAAAACGAGACATGTTACTAAATATCCACATAATTTTATATGAAAAAAGTAAAACTTGTAAAATAATTATTTGTTTTTCAATAACTCAGTTTTGAAAGACCACAGATAAATAACGAAATAATTCGGACGATGGTTTAAATTTCAGTTTTAAAATGTTCTTCATAAAGAAGTTGAAAATACGAATACAAATAAATTAAACTTCTGATAAATTCTGAGAGAAGTAGAAAACAATTTTCTTTCAACCATAGCGCCAAACTTTATTCCAATTATTTTGACATAGAAATAAAAAAACAATTTTGTTCGAAGCAGGCTTACGAATGACACGAAAAGTTTGTGTGCTGGCGGCGTTTGACGAACGCTAAGTAATACAAGTCTTTTTCGTTTAGTATTAAAATGACAGCCAATAAGGATTTATGCAGCTACTAGGTAATGCATCTTTGCCCACTGGAGATTCGCATTTTTTTTTTAACAATACCGAGCCTTAATATAAGTAAAACAAAATATGTAAAATAATATGTCTGTAGTAAAAAGCCTTATAAAGTATTAGAAAATCTTACCAAATGATGTGTGTTGTATGACATATGTGGATTGTTCATTCAGTTACTTTAGTTGTGTTCGAAAGCGTATTTTGTTGTTATTGTTTTAGAGCAGCGCTGCACTGCGAAATATCTGAACTTATTTCCTTCCAAGGGATTGAACCACGAGGTATAGAGTCGTAAGATCGTAAATTTACCGCTGAACCATTGGAGAAAACATATTTTATATAAATCAAGATATCACTGAAATTGAAACCATGATTTAAAATTAGTTTTTTTTTTAAAGTATTTTTCAATCTTGACTTGTTTAGCTAAACACACAATTTACTTTCAGAGATTGTTATAATGTACATTCTCCTCGTATACTGCATTTGTTACACTATCCTGAATCCAATGATATATACCAGTTCTCACTAATTGCGCGAAAATAAAATAAAATTCAATTTGGTTTGGTTTGAATTTCGCGCAAAGCTACCCGAGGGCTATCTGCGCTTGCCGTCCCTAATTTAGCAGTGTAAGACTAGCGGGAAGGCAGCTAGTCACCACCACCCACTGCCAACTCTTGGGCTACTCTTTTATCAACGAATAGTGGGATAGACTGTCACATTATAACGCCCCCACTGCTGAAAGAGCGTGCATGTTGGTATGACGGGGATTCGAACCCGCCACCCTCGGTATACGAGTCGAGTGCCTTAACCACCTGGCTATGTATGGCTAATAAAATTGGGAAACCGGTTAGCTGGTTCTTATTCCTTACCAGTGTGTGTTCGCATAAAACTTATCACGAATTATCATCTAGTTGACAAATAGTGAACCATATCGAGAAGTGGACAAGCCAATAGTTTGTTTGAAAAGCCACACACAAGGCGAGATGCAGTCTCTAATTTTGAACTGATAAACTAGAAGAAAGGCAGTCAGTTGACATTACTCACCACCAGCTTTTGGGTTACACTTGTCTAACAGACTTGCCCGACCTGGCCACCAGGAGCTTATGGTGCAGCCACAGCCCCAAGATGTGGTACACGGGTCGCAAATCAGGAATCTTCGGATTCAGAATTTGATTTTGATAACCAGTCGGCCACATCCAGCCTAGAGTAAATTTGTTAAATCGATTTGATTTCTTACCATTATGGCCGATTTCCAATCTTTTGACACAGTTATTGAATATTTATTTACTACTGTAATTCTACTAGTCTCGTTTTCGTTCTCAACCTAATAATACGTTAGTGTTACAATCAAATGTTCTGTAATGGTTTAGTAAGTTGAGATATAAAATTAGCAAAATAAGACGATTATAAATATTACTTCTTTCAATTACAGTTCATGTCTCCTTTAAATAAACTATATCTTACAAACAAGATAATCTAAGCGAAATAGGCCTGGTAATCAATGCATTCCAGAATAGCTAATAAACCTAGAAACATCGTGAGCTACGTTATTGGATTTACTTATTATTACTGTGTCAGGAGGTCAGTGATTCTGGAATGACCAACAGATAGCCAATTAGTAAACTTATTTTGTTATTTTATATACCTCATAAGGACACTGCTTCCTGAAACTTCTAACAAGCTGTGGAAAGAAACTAAACTAGTAGAGGTTTACATTATTTTACCGGCATTTTTCATAAGTGTTTGAACAAATATACAAATACAAAAAATAATAATAAATGTGAAGGGTAAAGCACATTGTGAAGGAGATTGATGTGGACTGTCTGGAGCCTCAGCCGACTTCCACTTGTCCCCAGACTGTTATCGAGACCGACTGATCTGTGATCGTTTAGCTATTATTATTATACAACAATTGTATTATTTTACGTTCTCAATAAAGTGTTTATTTTAACAGTGGTTATTTGGAAGATATTTGTCGTAGTTATAAGATATTTTGTTAATTACGTTAAACAAAGCAAAATA
Organism: Tachypleus tridentatus; assembly: GCF_004210375.1. Classification (NCBI taxonomy): domain Eukaryota; kingdom Metazoa; phylum Arthropoda; class Merostomata; order Xiphosura; family Limulidae; genus Tachypleus; species Tachypleus tridentatus. The sequence goes on along the minus strand of NC_134831.1, from coordinate 130,775,061 downwards.
ATAATAAATAATTTTTTTTTGCACTTTTGATACTCGATGCGTTATAGAGGTGGCAGTTAAGTATCCTTATTGTCATATGAAAGTAGATCAATATTTGAAGTTATATAATTATCTTCACATTCTCGCTAAGCAACGTTTCTTATAAATTATAGCGTAGTTGTTTTCTCTTAAATATTGGATTTTCGTTCTGAAAACCTCTATAAAATATAGGGCTTGGAAAAGAAACGAAAGATTTCTAAAATCTAACACTTCATTAATATTAGAAAGTATTTCTACAGATTAAAGCTAGATTGCTGTTTCAAGTATTAAACTATAGTATATTCCCGCAAAGTGGAATATTTATTATGTGTCGAACGTGAGCAATACTTGTATAATTAATTATATTCATATAAAATGTTTTGTATTCGCAGAATTATATATAATGTATCGTGGCACTAGTCGTTGTTTCCGTATTTCAACACGAAATTGAAAATGTTAGGGTTATTGAAATACACTTCAATTAATTCATAGAATAGGACACTGGTAATAAAGGAAACGTGTTGAATTTCGAGAAAATAAGTTCATTTATTATCTATCGTGAAACGTTCTCTGAAATTCTGTGTTCAAAAGTTGTGTAACTTCTGACAGTTGCTAGTTTTGCATAAATTAGTCTATCTATGTATCCATCCTCTCATGTAAAAAGGACATTTATAGTAATCGTTTTCCTAATAAGGTATCACATTTTACTAGAGGTTCTGACGTGTGCTGCTCACGATTGGTCTGTTATGTTGTTCGAAAAGCCAGATGATGGCGACTGGTCTAATTTTCAATGAATTTCCTGCAAGATATACAGTAGGGTTGAGATCTGGGCTACTAGAAAGCTACTCCAAAACGTTTACATTGATTAATATGGAACCTGTAATGAGTTATACGTGTGACTTATAATTGTTGGGCGTTTTTGGCGCAAAGCAACTTGACAACGAAATGCAAAAACAAAAAATCAAGTTAAAATAAAACCGGGTAAAAATAAACAGGATTTAAAATAAAACCGGGTAAAAATAAACAGAATTTATAAAGTCCTATGACCCGCTTAAATCTAACAACACGGTCAAGCTGGACAGTCACCATCGCCAATGACACCGTTCAACGTCAGTGGTAAATCTTTAATTGTTGTTGTTTTGAATTAAGCACAAAGCTACTCAATGGGCTATCTGTGCTCTGCCCACCACGGGTATCGAAACTCGGTTTTTAGCGTTGTAAGTCCGCAGACATGCCGCTGAGCTACTGGGGGCAGTAAACCTTTAGAAAACATGCCTAAAATGTTACCGCTTCCAAAGTCATAACGACAGCACGACAGTAAAAAAAAAATGAGAATTTGTCCCAAAAGCCACGCATTGGTGTATCAGTTCCAAATAAAAGAAAGCAATGCTTTGTGACAAGGCCAATCATATTGCTGGAATAATATAATATAATTTTTGTATTGGTCTTCGAACAGATTTCAGCAAGATTATTTAATAGTTATCTGCATTTAGATGAGCAGACTCCTGACAAACGGGTTTCATCACTAACGCACAAACTATACCACACCAATTCATCTGTTATCAAACTTTCATACTTAGTATGCACTCCGATGGAACAGAGTATGTCTGCGGACTTATGACGCCAGAAACCGAATTTCGATACCCGCGGTTGGCAGAACCTATGTAACCGTTTGTGTAGCTTAATAAGAAACACATACTTCGTGTGATACAATAACTATCTAACTACTTGCCACCAATTTGAAACTAGTAGAAGCAGGTCCCATCAATTTAGAAAATATATCAGGTTATCAGTGCTAACAGACGTATCCAAATAAAACTGTATCGAGTATTTTTTTCCGGGTGATTTATAGTTGACGTATCCCAACTTTCACAAATAAACCAGCTCCGTGAGGGGGCTGACACATTCATCCGTAACAGGTAGCGCACGTTCACGTATAACCATCTCGGATGCGCCTAAGTCACCGTGAGTTGGCTTCAACGGCGTTTTCCGACATTATCTTACGACTGTGATAAATGAACATTTATTTCAGCACCGTTCTATGGCACCTTGTATTGTGGCCAAGCTTTCACTTCTCACAAATTTTCATAATTTCTGACATTCTGTTATTGAACATTATTCATTTTCCTCATCCAGGTTTTGTTACTACCCTTAAATTATTGACAGTATATATGTATAATGTAATGTATAGGTGATATAAAGTAATTTATAATACTATATTGGTAGCTTCACACTTCAGGGTGAGATATTACCATATCTTATCATGTTTTGTTACTTATGTGATTATAAATAAACTACCTGAAGAATATACCATACAATAAACGCGTCATGGAGAGTGAAAACCGTTATGAAGGAGGATTTACTCTGTAAAAAACTTGTTTTAAATTTTAATCTGTAATAAGATTCGACTTAACAAATCGATAGGCGTTTCAATGCATCGGAAAGCAAGGAAATAAAATGCTATATGTATCTCATCGTGGTCTCTGAAAGTGTTCTGTTTCAAAAGTAAATAAAAACCAACGTTAAGAGTAGCAAATATTTGTATTTTTGCTTTTGAAGTTCATATGTATGTCATGCTGTGCTGCTAGCCTACAGAATACACAATTCTTCACGCGATTTTTAGCATGCGCACGTTTTACTTACGTCACAACAATACAAAATGAAGCGTTAAGCGTCTCTTATGTGACGTCGTTTTCAGTACAGACAACACACTATTGTACTGTGTTGCGAGTAGTTAAAACGGGTGACTCCTCCAGGCGGTAACCGACCCATTCGGAAAACTAAAATAACTTTTTTTCTATACTACTAATAATAATAATAATAATAATAATAATAATACAAATATCACCTTAGTATTTTGGTTAATTCCTTGCTCCGTCCGTACATTATTGGAGTTACTGTCAAGTTACACATATAAATAAACTGTTTTAAAACAGTTTCTTTACTAGAAAAAATAACAAATAAAAGCCGTCTTCCTTACACTCGGATACCCTATGAAAAGCAAAGATTTGCTACGATCCGAAAAATCACTAAGTTTTTATTAATTAAACTGCAAGTAAAAGGTTGTAGAATAATGGTGACGTTTTTTATATCGTTCTCAGAAGGCTTCTGTGTTTCAAAATTTTCACGCAAGGCTGCCCAAAGTAATATCTATGCAGAGACATCTTTAATTTTGAGCTCATAACCAACCACCACAAACAAGTATTGGGATTTGACTGTCAATTTTATAGTGCAACCAAAGCTCTAAGTTACAGAATGCTTTTGTTTGTTTGTTTGTTTGTTTTTTGAATTTCGCACAAAGCTACTCGAGAGCTATCTGTGCTAGCCGTCCCTAATTTACCAGTGTAAGACTAGAGGGAAGGCAGCTAGTCATCACCACCCACCGCCAACTCTTGGGCTACTCTTTTACCAACGAATAGTGGGATTGACCGTCACATTATAACGCCCCCACGACTGAAAGGGCGAGCACGTTTGGCGCGACGGGGATGCGAACCCGCGACCCTCAGATTACGAGTCGCACGCCTTAACACGCTTGGCCATGCCGGGCCCAGAACGCTTTTAGTGGAAACCATGAACTTTCGGATTCACAGTCTGAATATCATAACATAAGGCCACACGTTGGCATTTTGAGTTGGAAAACTGGTCAAAAGGAAATCATTAAATATTGATTTTTATTTCATCTGCAGGTTTATCTTTTTTTAACATTTGTAATCCAGTTGAATGAACAACAGGATATATCTAATTAACTTTATGAGCTCTATCATAACTCTTATCACACTTGAGCGGGTTTCTTGAAGAGCTACAATGACTAACATTTAGAAGTACTGAGACACAACTTGTATTTAAACAAAACAGTTTGTTAGTTTGCTTGTAATTTAGCACAAAGCTACACGGTGGGCTATTTGTTCTATGCCCGACATGGATATCGAAACCCGGATTCTAACGTTCTAAGTCCTCAGACATGCCGCTATGCCACTAGGATGGGCAACAAAACAGAAAACAAATCACTCTAACGAAACGTCTTTTGAGAGGTTTCGGTTACTTTTACGCCTTATATACATGAATTAATAATTTGGAAACAGGTTTTAACAACAATTAACACGAACTCTCGCAAAAGAATTAGTTGTAGTTGATTGCTTGTCAGCGTAAAGCTACACAACGGGCTATCTACGTTCTCTCTACCACGAAAAATCGATTTCCAGATTTTAGGTTTATTAGTCTCGAAAGTTAACTATTAAAATGTTAAAGTAAATATTCCAGGCCTTGTGAAAAAAAAATCCAGTTTCGAAAATATAGTCTAAGAATATTTTTAGTTTGAAATACTCAAAGATAACTGAAAAGGATGAATCCGCGTAAAGGGTAAAAACTACAGATTTGTCCACAGAGTTATGTAGTTACTTAATGGAACAAAACAAAACAGAAGGAAGAAGTTATAATAATATGAAACGAGAGAGAAAATGTTCGATGTATAAAACGTAGGAAACTGATGATCCTGGAATTTCTGGCAGAAAATGAGTTGAAAAACCTTAGAGAAATTTTCAATGAACAAAAAACAGAATATCATGGAACAACGGAGAACATGCTGGCAGGATAGGAGATCATGGAACAACGGAGAACATGCTGGCAGGATAGGAGATCATGGAACAACGGAGAACATGCTGGCAGGATAGGAGATCATGGAACAACGGAGAACATGCTGGCAGCATAGGAGATCATGGAACAACTGAGAACATGCTGGCAGGATAGGAGATCATGGAACAACTGAGAACATGCTGGCAGGATACGAGATCATGGAACAACTGAGAACATGCTGGCAGGATACGAGAGCATGAAACAACGGAGAACATGCTGGTAGGATAGGAGATCATGAAACAACGGAGAACATGCTGGTAGGATAGGAGATCATGAAACAACGGAGAACATGCTGGTAGGATAGGAGATCATGAAACAACGGAGAACATGCTGGTAGGATAGGAGATCATGAAACAACGGAGAACATGCTGGCAGGATAGGAGATCATGAAACAACGGAGAACATGTTGGTAGGATAGGAGATCATGAAACAACGGAGAACATGCTGGCAGGATAGGAGATCATGAAACAACGGGGAACATGCTGGTAGGATAGGAGATCATGAAACAACGGAGAACATGCTGGCAGGATAGGAGATCATGAAACAACGGAGAACATGCTGGCAGGATAGGAGATCATGGAACAACGGAGAACATGTTGGTAGGATAGGAGATCATGAAACAACTGAGAACATGTTGGTAGAATAGGAGATCATGAAACAACTGAGAACATGTTGGTAGAATAGGAGATCATGAAACAACTGAGAACATGTTGGTAGGATAGGAGATCATGGAACAACGGAGAACATGCTGGCAGGATAGGAGATCATGGAACAACGGAGAACATGCTGGCAGGATAGGAGATCATGGAACAACGGAGAACATGCTGGCAGGATAGGAGATCATGGAACAACGGAGAACATGCTGGCAGGATAGGAGATCATGGAACAACTGAGAACATGCTGGCAGGATAGGAGATCATGGAACAACTGAGAACATGCTGGCAGGATACGAGATCATGGAACAACTGAGAACATGCTGGCAGGATACGAGAGCATGGAACAACGGAGAACATGCTGGTAGGATAGGAGATCATGAAACAACGGAGAACATGCTGGTAGGATAGGAGATCATGAAACAACGGAGAACATGCTGGTAGGATAGGAGATCATGAAACAACGGAGAACATGCTGGTAGGATAGGAGATCATGAAACAACGGAGAACATGCTGGCAGGATAGGAGATCATGAAACAACGGAGAACATGCTGGCAGGATAGGAGATCATGAAACAACGGAGAACATGTTGGTAGGATAGGAGATCATGAAACAACGGGGAACATGCTGGTAGGATAGGAGATCATGAAACAACGGAGAACATGCTGGCAGGATAGGAGATCATGAAACAACGGAGAACATGCTGGCAGGATAGGAGATCATGGAACAACGGAGAACATGTTGGTAGGATAGGAGATCATGAAACAACTGAGAACATGTTGGTAGAATAGGAGATCATGAAACAACTGAGAACATGTTGGTAGAATAGGAGATCATGAAACAACTGAGAACATGTTGGTAGGATAGGAGATCATGGAACAAAAGGATAACATGCTGGTAGGACAGGAGATCATGGAACAAAAGGATAACATGCTGGTAGGACAGGAGATCATGGAACAAAAGGATAACATGCTGGAAGGACAGGAGATCATGGAACAACGGGGAACATGCTGGAAGGATAGGAGATCATGGAACAACGGGGAACATGCTGGAAGGATAGGAGATCATGGAACAACGAGGAACATGCTGGAAGGATAGGAGATCATGGAACAACGGATAACATGCTGGTAGAATAGGAGATCATGTAAGGAAGGAGAGCATGCTGGTAGGATAGATCATGGAAGAAAGGAGAGCATGCTGGTAAGGTAGTAGATCATGGAATAAAGGAGAGCATGCTGGTATGATAGGAGATCATGGAACAACGGAGAACATGCTGGTAGCCTCGATAAACTTAAAGTGTACAAGTTTTAACGAGATAATTAACTTAGATTTGAAACCAAAAAACTCATAATATTCCAGATCGGCCAAGCAATCAGTGGTTATTTTCCTGAGAAAATTTGCCGAAGAAGCTGTGTGGTATCTTAACAATATTATAACATTATAACATATCCTATATCCATGTGCAGCATCACTAGATTATGTAGTTTTGATCTATTTAAATGTAGCCTTAGAAACTGACCTCTAGTTGACATTGAAGGTTTGATGTGAATTACTCATGATGTGTGTTGTGAAATTGACTTCGAGATCATTTATAAAAGTTTGCCCCTTATAGAAATTATGATGTCATGTAATCACTGGGTACAGTGGCCAATAGAGAGTTGTTCCAAATGCAGTTGTGAACGTGGTATATCTTTCTTAGAAAGTGCAATTTCCCTTAGTATAAGAGTTTATTAATAACATATGAATATGAATATATCCTCAAATTCAAACCCTTCAAACCAAGAATATGACATATTCCGCTTTCAGAATCTAGCCTATGTTGTTATTATGAACTCGAGCAAGCGCAGAAGCATTATTAATTTAGAAGGTAGAATAGGAGTTAGTTCATTTAATTATAATGGTATTTGTACTGGCAGTGGCTTCACAGACGGATACGTTCGAGTAAGGATACCTACAAGTTTAGCTTTGCAAAGCACATAAAATATAATTTCATTAATCAATACTGATACTTGAGCCCTCCATTCCATAATAGTGGAATAAGAAAATGACCTAAGAGTTTAATTCATAGTTGAAAAAGATTCGATAATTGAACATGTTTCACAATTTTTGATACATGAAAAACAAAGAATTTTGTCCACAATAAAAATTATACACGTCAAATTTTCGTATTGTATTTTTGTTTTCTTTCTTTATAAAAGTCGTTGCATAACTAACTGCGAATGTTGCAAAACGGGTGGGGAACTGTACATTCTGGAAGTTATTGTAGATATTGTTGTCGTTATTGTTGGAAAGATATTTTGTTGATTAGATAACAATATTGTGTCAATGCAAAGAGGGCGCAAAAGTCAAGTCTTTGGTTTTCAGAGTAATTATTATGTATAGCAAATCTGCTAAAGATTACTGACGCAATTAATGAGCTAAACGTTGTTAGTAGGTTAAATATGCCAGGTGAGAAACGTTGATGACTTTTGGATAACATTACAACCTATGAAACTGTAAGTCTGCACGGTTTTTACTGTTGTTTTGAACTTCATTTCAGGAGTCTGGTGTACAAATACAAGACTGGAAAGATAACACACGACTAACGGACAAATAAAACTCCGCCTTTACAAAAAAACAAAACAAGTCATACTATAAACTGTATCACTTACACCCTCGTTGACTCGAGCGAGATATCAAACATCAGAATGATCAAGGAAGGTTTCTGATAAACGAGTAATATTTACGATCCACACAGACAACGGTTTGTAGGTTGTTTGTCTATGGCTACCACCAGCAACTACAAACACAGTTGTTAACCAAACAAAAAAAAACATCATTAACCAATAAAAATCCATTACCTTTACCCGCATCAATTCATCTTCACCAAACACCTTAAAACGAAGTGGTAACATTTTTCTTTTTTGTCTAGAAGACGTAAGACCTCTGAAACTTTGTCTCTTTAGCTTTCCTTATGGAATCCATTTTTCACCAAGGTTATACAGTCTGTGTAAAGCATCCGGAGCGTATTTTCACATTTTTTTTCAGTATTTTATTGTGATAGTTTTTCATATAACACAACGGTATACTTTCTCGCATCATCTGCCATTATTTCATAGTTTATTAACTGCCTGAACTGTTGGAATTTGTTTGTTGTTTTTTTTAATTTCGCGTAAATCTACTCAAGGGCTATCTGCGCTAGCAGTCCCTAATTTAGCAGTGTAAGACTAGAGGGATCACCAGGGAGCAGCTAGTCATCACCACCGATCGCCAACTCTTGGGCTACTCTTTTACCAACGAATAGTGGGATTGACCGTCACATTATAACGCCTCCACGGCTGAAAGGTCGAGCATGTTCGGTGCGACCGGGATTTGAACCCGCGATCCTCAGATTACGAGTCGAACGCCTTAACCACCTGGCCATGCCGGGGCTCTATTTGAATTAAATGAGATAAAACAATGCACGTGCTCCTCATTCAGAATCTATCTCAGTATTTTGATTTCAAGTTAATATTTTGTAGCTCACCTTCTCAGTTTCTATTGTACGTAATCACACAGGTAAAAATAGTAAACTTGTTTTGTAGTCTTATAAGCATTAATATCTCTTAAATTAGCGCTATTTTAATTACGTGCTTTACTTTCGAAATTTCATAAAATTCGACTCATTATGAAAAAATAAAAATGTGAAATTATTTGTAAAATAATTTTAAAAAACCATAAAATTACATTGATTAAAAGAAATATATATTATTTCCAGTATGTCGTTTTTACAGTTACATTTGCAAAAGTGTTTTTTAATGTGAAGCTGCAACTCAATGGACTTCTTGCATTCAGCCCGCAGCAGGAATCATACCTCGAATTTTAGAGTTGCAAGTCCGCAAACATTTTGTTGGGGTATTCCTGGTCGGACTGAAGTAAGTTTACAGATTTACAATGCTAAAATGTGTTCGTTTCCTTGCATCAGACACAGCAGGGCCCGGCATGGCCAGGTCGGTTAAGGCGTTCGACTCGTAATCTGACGGTCGCGGGTTCAAATCCCGGTCGCACCGAACATGCTCGACCTTTCAGCCGTGGAGGCGTTATAATGTTACGGCCAATCCCACTATTCGTTGGTAAAAGAGTAGCCCAAGAGTTGGCGGTGGGTTGTGATGACTACCTTTCTTCCCTCTAGTTCTACAATGCAAAATTAAGGCGGTTAGAGCAGATAGCCTTCGAGTAGCTTTACGCGAAATTAAAAAACAAAACAAAAAACAGACACAACAAATAAAACTGGCTTTGCTTTAAAAAAAAATAAAGAAACCCTCCGAGAGGGGTGTTTAGAAAGAGACTTTGGTATCATATTTGTTAAAGTGAGAGGAACTTCGGGCTACAAGTGGATAATATTGTTTAAGGAGATTACAGGAAGTTTAATAACAAACTATTCCTGAATTCAACGTAAGTATAGTGTCAAATGATAAATCAGTACCACTGGCATAGAATTTAGATGTTGAATGATATCAAATAGGTAATCAATAGAGCTGACGTTTCGACATAACACTAATTTTGTTCAGAGTAATGTTCCTGCACAATGTAAAACTGTGCAGGGTGTAATTATACAAATAAAAAAAACTGGAAATTACAGTTCTGACTAAGATTATGTTTCGTCAGATACAATTGTTTCGTTTAAATCGTTTTGTGTGTCAAACCATTGTGTTAGTGTGAAAGCGACATCTGCCGGATGCTTTAGAATTGTATAAATATGTCAAAAGCTGTGCTTTGGGTAAGTCAAGGGTCTTCTGGAAACGGTAGCGCTGCTACTTAGCTTAATTTACTGCAAGCGAGCATCATTCAGCCTGAAAAGAAAAATAAACACTAGAATGAACGAAATATTTTGTCTTTGTGAGCATGGTAAAGCTCTCTCCCTATACACTTACGTTACGAACTGTGGGATAATGATAGGTTAACGTTTTCATATGGCACTGGCTAGTCTTTATCTGCTGTCGTTACAAATGCGGAAAAACTAAATTAATCCTGGTCTTTCTAGAGTTTTTCTGTTTCAAATCTATTTAGTACGAAATGCAATTACACTATTATTTGTGCAGAGAGGCATGGTGCTATATAAATGTTATTTAACTTCGATGTAGCATTTCAGAGCTAACCAGCTTCACTTGTAATATACCTATTTTCAGCTTGAAATTGGAAAAGGGTTTCTGGCATATTAAATGTGCAGCTAAACTTGCACCAGATGTTTAATATGAGAGAACAGAAAATAAACTTAGCTTTGTTTAGATGGGAACCTGCCTCAAACTACTCAATATTTTATCTCAAGGTAATTAACCATTAGTTTCGATAGCTGCAAACATTCTGGTTTAAAATATTTGCATATTTCTAATTACACAAATCACTATACTCCAATAAACAGTTCATTTTATAGTATGCATTAAGGCTTACGTTCACCCTTTATTTCTCATTTTAACAAGAGTGGGATATTGATTTGTAGTTAAATAAGACCGGATTTTATAGAACTGGATCTGAAACTCCAGGAGGGTTAAATTGATGTTTATTGAATTTCACGCAATGCCATGTGAGGATTACCTAAATTAGTCGTTCCTAATTTTGAAGTTATAAACTAGAAGGCAGGCAGACATTCAGTATCACCTATCGGTAATTCATGAGTTATTCTAATTGAATAATGAAATTTGACAGTTATTTGTATAACGATCCTAGGCCCCAACGTGCGAAACGTGCATTTATAATAGATAATAGGATGAGAACCATGAATCCCCACTCCTGTTCACTAGCCACTAGGGGGCGCTTAACTCAGAGGGATTAAGTTTTAAGCTAGTTTCGTAATTCAACAAAACCTCATATAAAAGTAGAATTTATTTCTTAATTAAAAATTCCGAAAAATAAATTTGTTTATACAAATTACTGAGACACAACTGAAAATACACTTTACAATCTCAACAATGATTTCTTATATTGAGCTGTTTTATGATTCAAAGAGCATCGAATCTAGCTCATAGTTCAACTTTTTCATTAATAAGTCATCTGTCACCCGCCGGCACAGCACTAAATTTATAGTCTTATAACCCTAAAAACCGATGTTCAATTTCCCGCTGTAGAAAGCAGATAGTTGAACGTAGTTTTGTACTAAAGAAAATTCAATAAATTTTGAAATGACGCGTATATATATTATAACTTATAACGCTTAAATTTGGTGTTCGATTCCCCGAGAAGGACACATCACTTCGTTTGGTTTAAATTTCGCGCAAACCTACTCGAGCGCTATCTGCGCTAACCGTCCCTAATTTAGCAGTGTAAGACTAGATGGAAGGTAGCTGATCATCACGACCCACCGTCAACTCTTGGGCTACTCTTTTACCAACGAATAGTGGGATTGACCGTCACATTATAACGCCCTCACGGTGAAAGAGCGAGCATGTTTGGTGCGACGGGTATTCGAACCCGCGACCCTCAGGTTACGAGTCGAATGCCTTAACCACCTGGACATTCCTGGCCTGGACGCATAAAAAGAAGTACTTTCAAATTTTTAGTAAATCTAGTATATACGGTATCTTTCAAATTTCATTAAAATTCAAATTTATGAGTTATTTTTCAATTCAGTTTCGTTGGCATGAGGAAACGTTTGCTTATATTCCTAACATTAGCGATTTTCTGACGCCATTTTATATCTATGTTAGCGCTTCTATTTTAGCAACAAGAAACCTTACAAAAACTTAATTTCAGCCTTCTTATATCTAGAACATTATGATATCAGTCACATAATCTTGAAATTTTATAATCTAAAATATCCTATTTGTTCAAAGGAATGCAAAATGAAATGTGCTTCAGGGAAATACTTCTAATGATTGTATTTAAAACAAACAACAGTTGTCACTTTTAAACCTTTTATTATCATTTTCTAATCTTAAACTATAACCGACATGTATAAATGGTCTACGATACACCGAAAGTGCCATGCTCAAATATCCTAATGACATATGGTGGTCCTATCAATCATGCACAAACATATGCTGTTGAAAATATACCTTGATAAAATATCATCTCGGAGACTAATTTTGATTACTGTTGACAGGTTTTAGTTAAACCGTGAGATTACACAGACCTACTATTGTTCCATTGTTTTAGAACTTGTACACGTTCGACAGTATTTCCTGTACGCCGAATCCGAAAATGATATCCATCATGTACAGATTTTTGACTGAAGCGTCATATCTATTTTTACACAAGTGAATCATTTTCATTGGTGCCAGGCATGACCAAGTGGGTTAAGGCGTGCCACTCTTTGAATCTGAGGATCGCGGGCTCGAATCTCCGTCGCACCAAACATGCTCACTCTTTCGGCCGTGGGGGCGTTATAACGTTACGGTCCATCTTACTATTTGTTGGTAAAAGAGTAGCCTAAGAGTTGGCGGTGGGTGGTGATGACTAGCTGCCTTCCCACTAGTCTTACACTGATAAATTATTGATTGTTGGTCCAGTTAGTCCTCGTGTAGCTTTGCGCGAAATTCAAAAACAAACACATTTTTATTGAAATCGTATCACACTTTGTTACGCTTAAAATGTTGACAACCACTAGCTGTAGATTTTTATATAGTCTTATCGATTGCCCTAGAACCCAAATATAATAATAAAAAAAAATATATATATTAATTGTGGTAAAAGATATAATAATTTAAGTGAGAAAGTTTATATTTCGTTTTACCCATCACCGTGCCCCAAATTGTGATTCTTTTCTTTTACCAAAGAATAGTGGGATTGAATGTAATATTATAACACCTTCTCGTTTGAAAGGGCGAACATGTTTGGAGCAACGGGGATTCGAACCCGCGAACTACGGATTACGAGTATAGTGGCCTAACCACCTGGCCATGTCGGAACCCCAAGTTGAGAAAAGTTCGCGTCTGTGTAAATGAAGAATGAATATTTTCTGTTAATTTTTATGAATGCTTTAAGTAAACCTACCAGTTAGTCCGAATGAATGGATATTTGCTGTAAAATCTTGTGAATGCTCTAAGTGAAGCCACCAGTTGGTCAGAATGAATGTATATTTGCTGTAAAATCTAATGAATGCTCTGAGTGATACCACCAGTTGGTCCGAATGAATGGATATTTGCTGTAAAATCTAATGAATGCTCTAAGTAAAGCTACCAGTTAGTCCGAATGAATGGATATTTGCTGTAAAATTTTGTGAATGCTCTAAGTGAAGCCACCAGTTGGTCAGAATGAATGTATATTTGCTGTAAAATCTAATGAATGCTCTAAGTGAAGCCACCAGTTGGTTCGAATGAATGGATATTTGCTGTAAAATCTTGTGAATGCTCTAAGTGAAGCCACCAGTTGGTTCGAATGAATGGATATTTGCTGTAAAATCTTGTGAATGCTCTAAGTGAAGCCACCAGTTTGTCTGCTGATATTTATTTCATCCTTTTTTTCGTCGCACTTTTTATTTAACACCTGAGGTATTTTTGACTAGATTATAGTTTACAATAATTTTAATCTCTATGAGGTCAGTGTTACCAAAACCACTATTTTACCTCTGATGTTTTTGTATATTTTAATGGTTACATTAATTAATTGAGTAATTCATATTAAAACAGAATTACTTGGTTAGTCACTTTAGAGCCTGGCTTGGTCAGGTTTGTTAAGGTGTTCGACTCGCAATCTGACGATCGCGGGTTCGAAACCCCGTCGCACCAAACACGCTCGTCCTTTCAGCCGTGGGGGCGTTATAACAAGGCGGTCAATCCCGCTATTCGTTGGTAAAAGAGTAGCTCAAGTGATGACTACCTGCCTTCCCTCCAGTCTCACTGTTAAATTAGGAACAGCGAGCTCAGATATCAGCTGTTTAGCTTTGCGCGAAATTCAAAACAAACTAGTCACTTTAGCAGTTCTTTCGATCCAGTTATAACGTGTTTTCAGTCCCAAAGCGGAAAGGCACGTTTTTGCAGCAAAGGGTCGCGAACAGCGAACCTTGAGACTTACAATCCAGTCTTAAAATTATGCCTTATATATGAAAATTAATTTCAGTATTTTGTTCAACGTTCAAAAACAATAAAGATGCGTGTTTCCTCTTTCAGTGAGACATTTAAAAAAGTGCCATCATGTTGAGTGCTAATAATTTTAATTTATTAGTACGCCCGTGTAAGTATTGATTAATATACTGGTTACATTTTGCAGTAGCTTTTATTTATCACCAATGTCACAGAATTTTCAAAATTGCTATGGAAGCATTAGCATTATATTTATGCCGTTCTGTTCATAGGTTTATTACTATTTATTCAAGAACAAGTCATAACATGGTCTGATGGTTAGGGTGCACGATTTGTAATGTGAGGGTCACGGGTTACACTCTTCCTCGCCAAATATTCTCGCTCTTTCAGCCATGGGGGTGTTTTAATGTGACTGTCAATCTTACTATTGAAAAGCAGCCAAGAATCACCGCTAAATGAAGGATAACTAGGACAAATAGCGTAAAATTCACAACAAAACCAATCAAAGATATTAAAGATAACTTTGTTAGACTTTCAGTCTGCAAACAGCGAAATCGAAAACGGATACGGAAATAAAGAATGGTGGGAAACACGTGTGATGCATGTGGTGATGACTGTGAAGTCAGTTGCTCGAAAATACGGTCACTGAAATAAAACGTCTCATTCGTTAATAACGCATAAAAATTGAATTTTTTTCATTAGGCAGTCAACAATTCTAAGAAATTTGAACATAATGTGTTCTTATGCATAACCGTTGAGAAACGTACTACCTCCCCCCCAAAAAAAAAAAAAATCTAAATGTCATTGAATGTGTTATGTACGAACTTTTAAAAGAAACAAAAATCAACCCAGCTAAAAAAACTGGAAACCATGAAATACTGTCATACAAGTTTCTCGTTGTTATTTAAGTACAGAAAGTATTGCAAGTTTATTTTCTGATCTAACAACATTTTTAATGAGATATATTAAGAAAGTCGTTATTTCATATTTATGTAGAAACCTGTTTTCTATTTTATCACAATCTTCCTTCCGACAGATTTCGCAGTAAAAATAGAACGTGTTATATATCGTGAACTATGAAGACAACGAATCGTACTGAATATTAGGTATATAATTAAAGGTTTTATATATGAATTCAAACTTTAACGTAATTTTATGATTCTTTTGAATAGCTGGAGTAAGATATTTTTATTTAAGCATTTCATTTTAGTTCTTTGACTTCCACGTTTCTTGCATACTGTACAGTGTGTAATTTGTAATAACTCTATTTGAATACATCACAATGAAACAGTAGTAACTAGCCAAATTCGACTGTATATTTTAAAGGAAAAAGAAAGTTTTCAGTAGATGATTTATAATGTTTCTTCCAGTACGTAAGTTAAGGTGTATGTGTTTTCTTATAGCAAAGCCACATCGAGCGATCTGCTGAACCCACCGAGAGGAATCGAATCCCTGATCATAGTGTTGTAAATCCATAGACTTATCGTTGTACTAGCGGGAGACGAAAGTTAAGGTCATTTATCATACATGTGTACTACATAAAGACCTGATAAACGACTTTTGTTTTCTTGTAAACAGCAAACACTCGCGGTATGTTAAACAACAGTACATTTCTAGCATTATCAGAAAAAACACAAAAACACAACCAAACGCATGCGACTGGCTTCACAAGTTATCTCAATGTTTTATTGAACGAACTCTATCTTAACCAAAATTCACCAAACACGTTTTAACATACCTGTCTTAACTGTGCCTACATATCATGATTTACTTATATTTCACTGTTTCCCAGTCTTTAAGTGAGACTTGAAATGGTCTGTTGGTTAAAATACTTGTCTTGCGATTAGTGGGCTGTGGGTTTAAATCCAGTTGCCTAGCATGTTTAGTCATGGAGGCATTATAATATGACTGTCGGGCCCCTTATTCGTTATTAAAAGAGTCACCAAGGGCTTGCGGGTTGTTGCTGTTGAATAGTTACCTTTTATCTCGTCCAATGGTTTCCAAAATATTTCAAGCTGAGGCTCCCTTAATGTAAATAGAAACGTTTGAGACCCCTTCCCCCAACCTATAACTTCAGTATGGTGTTTGAAAAACAATGCTGTGGTAAAAACAATAGCATCTCCTTTCGGGGTACATTATCA
This sequence comes from Tachypleus tridentatus, assembly GCF_004210375.1. Classification (NCBI taxonomy): domain Eukaryota; kingdom Metazoa; phylum Arthropoda; class Merostomata; order Xiphosura; family Limulidae; genus Tachypleus; species Tachypleus tridentatus. The sequence continues at coordinate 130,758,642 of NC_134831.1, read as the reverse complement.
TGTAATTAATTCAACATAATTTTGTATCGGTTTATTGTTTATTTAGAACTAGAAATAATCAGCATCTTTGTTTTCAGCCCATTTTTGGTGCCCACCAATAAAAACTTCACGTTTCCCAGGGGACTTGTGGCTCCAAGTTTGAGAAACACTAATCTAGTCCATCACTCGAAAATCGGAAGCCTTCAAATAGCTCTGTGCGAAACTCAACAAACAGTTTTGCATTTGAATTTGCAATTATGTTGTGAAAATATCCAAGTAAACCTTTTTACCTACTCTGAACAAAATATATGTATTTAACTTGATATATCGATTGACTGGTTGTTTAGAATTTAGCACAAGGCTACGCAATGGGCTATCCGTGCTCCATCCACTAAGGTTATCGAAACCTAGTTTCAAAAGTCCACAGTCCACAGACACACCGCTGTGCCACTTGGGAAGGGGGCTAAAATATAAAAAAAATACTCATCTGTGAGTTTGGTGATGCTGTGGAAAACTTTTCTATGCTCAATTTGAAGTGACAATGTTATCAAGTGATGATGTAAAAGTCGTATAAGTCCTAAAACAAAGAACACATGATCGGTTGAGATGTTCTATCTCAGACTAGTCACGTCATTTCCATGTAATGGGATATCACTTGTACAGATTAATTTATGGAATCCTTTCAATGATGTATTGGGAAGCTCTGGTTTTTCGTGAATATGACAGATTTAGTCTGAGTTTACAAAACAGTCAACTCCTCTGACGAAGAAAGAGAGAATTCATACTATTCTTTTGACGTGTTCAAAAAAGTTATGAATGATTTACTGAAATAAGGTACTTATCATAAATTTACTTTGAATTTTCTGACCAGGTTATATTAAACTTCATACCCGTATGTAACTCATACCTTTATATTTCATGAACTAGGAGAGCTTTTAAAAAATTAATGAAATTCTAATATGACGTATTAGATTTCTTTTTGACTCGCGAGACAATGATAGCTGTAAAGAACAATTACTTTGGTCACTATAGAGCTAGGAGTATGGAAATTTATATTAATAATAAATATTTAATAGAGTTAAAGTATATCCGATAATGCTGATGCATAATCGCGAGTTAAAAATATTTAATTCCTGTGTTTACAACAATAAATTATAGGGATTTCTAGTATTATTAATGTACGATAATATTTTCCGGAAATTGTTGGTAATTTGAATACACAGTGACGTATTATGTAGAAGTAATAACACTAATATTCTAATATTTATTTAGGAGTTTTAGTATACATACATGTTTAATAGCTTATCTTGATTTCTACTAACACTCAACACGTTATGTCGAGCTTCCGGTGAACTATAAATATTAAATGGATAGTCCTAAAGAATACATGTGAATTCCAAAGTATGGTTAACGTGTACATGCTTAAAGATTTTTGAATAATGAAGTCTCACTGGCTACACGTTAGTGATCTCAATGAAATATTTGTTTTAACTACAAGTCACGTTTAATAAGACAATTATACGTGTGTGACTAGTTCGTTTTCAAACATGTACGGATGTAATTTGAGTGTGCTGATTCAGCATATGACCGTAGTCATTGTTCAGTGCAACGACAAAACCAATGATGTTTCATGAACAAAATACTGTTGGAGTTGAACTTTACTAGTCTGGTTAGTTAAGGCAGACTACGTAATGATATCTCATTATTTTGTCAGAGTTCATTATACGTATTACGTCAATGACGAGAAACAAACAAAAAAACATTCAGAGATTGAAATGTGTCTTAGTACCCAAGAAGACATTCTTGCTTGCTTGTTAAGCACAAAACTACACAATGGGCTACCTGTGCTCTGCCCACCACGGGTATCGAAATCTGATTTCTATCGTTATAAGTCCGCAGACATGTCGTTTTGCCACTGGGTTAGGGGACAATGTTCTTCAACAGCTCCCAGTTACACCACTAATGTTATTTAAGTTGTAACGGTAGTCTAGTGGTTAGCGGACTGGGCTGTGGTTCGGAAAGTCCACAATATGCTACTGAATCCCCTTAAACTGTGTGGACCTTATAACTATGACATTCAATCGCGTTATTCAATTAGGAGTAATTATTTTGACAGCAGATATTGTCGTTCAGCCACCCTTCGCCCTTTCAGCTGTTAGGGCGTTATAATGTTACGACCAGTTCCACTATTCTTTAGTGAAAGAGTAACCCAAGAGTTGGTAGTGAGTGGTCGTGACTAGCTGCCTTCTATATAGTCTTACGCTTCTAAACTTGGGACGGCTAGCGCAAGTAGCCCTCGAGTAACTTTGCGCGATATTCAAAACAAACAAATACACCCTTCTTTTGGTCGTTATATTAAAATTAAAAACGGTATGTCTGAACCCTTGAATCTCGGACTTTACCGTTTAGCATATTTGTCGCATTGAAAAATATCAAATACCAAGGGGTCCGGCATGACCAGGCGGTTAAGACCAATCCCACTATTCGTTGGTAAAAAAGTAGTGCAGATAGTCCCCGTGTAGCCTTGCGCGAAATTCAAAAACAAACCAAAACAATCCAAACCCAAGAACACATTTATTTAAGGCTTTTCACAGATTCTTTATTTTTACCCGTACAATATTGATGATATATTTGATTAACTTAAGCAAAATCATACCAATAGGCTTAGATAGATTTTATGAAATATAACTTAATATAAAAGAAACAAAAACAGGGGAATTATACAGCTTAAAGAAATACTTCAAATTTATTTTACGGAATTTTACCACTTATGGAACAGTCATAATTTATAACATTATAGCTATGACAAGTCAAAAGCATTAGTTAGAAAGTAATATAAGTCATCCGACACTTTCCATTTCAACGCAACTCGGGCATATAATCAACCTGCGTCTATTTTAGTCGAAATCATGCCAGATTAGTGGTGAACAAGGTAGAGCATCGACTGACAAAAATATTTATCTGTTTTTAGCGGGGGGCGATGAAATTTCTATATATATATATATATATATCAACGCTAAAATCAGGGGTTCGATTTCCCTCCGTTGGCTCAGCAGATAGCCCGATATGGCTTTGCTACAAGAAAACCCACACCCTTCTTTCATCAGGTAACTCCAGTTCCAGGAGTACATTTCGCATGGATCTGCTCAGAACCAGAATGCCACCTGGTTTCACTAATGTTTCCTGCTCTTTCTCACGTGTTGTCATCCTTAAACGCAACATGTTTTATGATCCAACGTAATCGAGCTGATAACGTGTATACTATTGGTAATATCCTAATCTATAAATCACTTCCCTGCGTGAGTTGTGTCTCTAGTAATGTCTTAGGAAAAAAAAAAATGGTCATTAGAGTGAGTGTCTTTAGTTGATATAAGAAACAAAAATAGGTGAAATCCATCCAAGAAAACGTGTTATTCCTCTGTGAATTAGGATCCAAACTGGATATAAATTTGGATTGAAAGTACATGCTTGGAATGATGCAATGTCACTAATTCGAAGACATTTTTCTGAGTGTTCATCATGAATCAGATAATGTTTGAGATAAAGTAATATTTAGATTTTTTTTGTATTGAACAGAACTGAAGTATAAACCTATCATATTGTAGAGATAATTAATTTAATTAACAACTTTCACATGCAATTGTTTATTAACTTTCTTTGTAATCCTTTTATTGTAATGTTAGTGTTGTAACGTTGAGTTCTGGTTTTCACATTTCACTTTACAAAAACGTAGACGAGACTTAACCGGACGTGTTGCTAAATGAATGTAACGTTTAACAACTCTAAAGACAGTAATTAAAACATAAGCATCTCCATTAACAGAAATTTCATATAATTCAAAATTATCGCGCGCGCACGCACGCACACACATTTATGCCGCTGTTATCGTAATCCGTGAATTGTTTTCGGAGTTTTATTCATATAAAGTGTAATCAGTGTCACAAATCATCAGTGTCATTGTGCTTGTAAAATATTACATACAAATAAGTGTGCGTTGGGTATAGACCACACCTAAAGTCAAACAAGGGTGTGCTGTTATCAACCCGAACCTTATCGCTGTGCGTGGGTGACTCTTCCGTTGACATAGTGCGCACAAATAGTCACTTGATACAACGTTCCCGTTCTTTATTTATACTTTGTGTGGTAAATATATTGGTGTTTGTCAAACCGTGTAAAAATAAATAACAGTTTATACAATTTAAGAGTACATAGATGTATATATGTCAGAACTATACATAACATTCAGATATAACTGGTATTAAAGAGAAAGTAACAACAGCAAACTTTAGTTTAATGTTTGGTTATTCTTCAACTTCTAGATCGTTTTACGTGTAATCTAGTTTGGTTTGTCTTAGTTTGTTTTGAATTTCGCGGAAAGCTACACGAGGGCTATCTGCGAAATTCAAATGTAATTTCTAAACAGAAATTCTAATGTAACAGTATAAAACTAGAGAGAAGGCAGCTAGTCATCACCACCCACTGCTAACTCTTAGGCTACTCTTTACCAACTAATAGTGGGATTCACCGTCACATTTATAACGCCCCCACGGCTGAAAGGGTGAGCATGTATGGTGTGACGGGGATTCGAACCCGCGACCCTCGGAATACGAGTCGAGTGTTTTAACCACCTGGCCAGGCCCAGCTACGTGTATCTGAAATCTAAACATATAATTCTGAGTGTGAACTATTCGAACAATCATCAAACAATAAAAAAAAATATTTTCTAGAAGTTTGATTGTATTGTCCTCAGTGGCATAGTGACATATCTTCGGATTCACATGGCTAAAAATCGGGTTTTTGATACCCGTGGTGGGCAGAGCACAGATAGCACATTGTGTAGCTTTGTGTTTTAATTCTAAACTAACAAACAAGCAACACTGACTTACCTTTATCAGAAATCACATATTCTTTAATTCTTACAAAGTTGACCGAAAAGAATGGGAAGAAACAAATTATTAGTTTAGTTTTTAATGTTTTCTATGAAGTTGTAACTAAATTAGTTATACTGGAAATTCTAAACACTTAGGTATTATATGTCTGACTATATTATGTAAGCTGTATTTTTCGGATCATGATAAAAACACTTAGAAGCAAAACTGATTGTTCTAAGAAACAGAAACGTTGCTTGATTTTAAGAAAATACTGTAAGTAACTCTTCCTTCAGGCCTATATTTTAGGGTTATTCTGTATTTATACCAAGTGTCGAAAATAAATATGCTTATACCTCGAATATATAGCCCATCTTTACATGTGCTGAAAATGTATAACATATTCATACCTAACACGTATTGTATATTTGTACCAAGTGTTGAAAATAAACTATGATTTAGTTCACAATTAGAAATTTCGTTTCGAACATACAAGTCTACAATCCATACATTTACTTTGTTTTTTGTTTGTTTAAACAACGAAACGAACATTACGGCAGATCAAACTAGATAAACAATCGACCAAAATAATTATTTTGTGTAATATATATCAAAACATTCAACGATTTCCTTCCACAATACCAACCCTGAAATAAATACGGTGAATTTCGTAAATCTCCTTCGATACGCTAATAACAGAGAATTAGCTTTCCGGTCACTCTGGTGGGATTACGGAACTGATTTGGGTGAAATCAATATTGCTTTGACTTCTATTGTAACTTGTTTTGAAAAATTAAGGGAAACAGAATGTGTCTGAGAGTATAGGTTATCCGTCTTTAAATTAGAGCACATTTAAATAAGATTTCATTAAGAACAACAATCTTTGAAAATACTGTGTCCAGTCTCATAAGGATGAGGTTAGATAGGTTGTTTATGGGGTTAAAATTTCCTGTTTCTTGGTATAAAGTGTCTTTTAACTTCAACACAGCCGTGTTGACGTTAACAATGTGTGAGAAACGTATAATTTCATTTTTATCTGATTCAATTAATATCTGGCTAGCCCCTTTTTACTCTTTCTTTTTATATAATTCACAGTTTTGTAATTATTCACTGCAGTTCGTTTCTTTGCCTCACGGCAAAGTCTCATTGGGCTGACTACTTTGTTCATCGCAGAGAATCGAGTCCAAGATTTTAGCGTTATAAGTTGGAAAACTCGCAGCTGTTATTCGAGGGGGGGGGGAAATATTCGTCACTGTTGTGTCTTATAGGGAAAACAATGTATATATTATTGCAAGAGCTATTGTTTGTTATAGAGTATAACCTCAATGGTTATCTGCTGTGTCCACTATGGAGAATTTATCCACAAATTTTAACATCATAAGCTAGTGAATTTACGACTTTTACAGTGAAGAACTTTAAACTTTATTAACAAACTGCGCATGATTATTCTTTATATCAAAATATTAAAATATAAACTGAATTAGAATTTGTAAACGAATAATGTGTTTTTCATATAAAGCAATAAATGCCGCGAATTATTTTAATCCTTTAAATTTTATTGGAAATTAATTAATTAATGACGTACTTCTGCTACATGTTCAAATAATTTGACAAATAACAAACGTCATACTATGTCCAAGAAATTGTCTGGTTGGCTAAAGTTCAGCGCATAGCTAAACAATAGACTATCTGCGTTCTGCCCACCATATGTATTGACACCCGTTTCTTAGTGCCATGAGACTTCGTTAAACCAATGTGGGAGGCGTATCTGACAGTAATTATCCAAACTTTCACTACTCCGTAATACATCCGCGCGAAAGAGAAAGAGCTTACATAATGCTGTGTTTATCGATATGCATTCTGAATGGGGCTCAAGGTATATCGTATACTTTTTGTTAGACATTAACGCTCACTTAACTTGACCTGATCATTTGTTAATTACGTACATAACAAACAGTGCATTGATAAGCGGAAGTTGTGACGATTACGTTTCTCTACTAGATGTCATGTAGTAGGCACCGTTCATGTCGGACTGCTACACGCTTGCCTATTTAACTAATTGACTTTCTGTCAAAAAAGGACCGTTGATCAAAATTGCACCCAGTAGTTCAGTTGCTTTGAATGCGTAATTGCAGTAATTGCTCCATAGTTATCCACACAGAAGTACACAATAACAAGCTATAACTCAGGCAGAAATATGGAAGACAAAGAGAAAAAAGAGAAATGCACTTGATTTGTTTGGAAATATATATATATATTTATGGAGCGAAATAAATTTTACCGCTATTCATAAGCCCGGCATGGCTAAGTGGGTTAAAGGCGTTCGACTCGTAATCTGAGAGTCGCGGATTCGGATCCGCGTTGCACCGAATATGCACGCCTTTTCAGCCGTTGGGACGTTATAAAGTTACGTTCAATCCCACTATTCGTTGATAAAAAAAGTATCCCAAGAGTTGACGGTGGGTAGTGATGACTAGCTGCCTTCCCTCTAGTCTTACACTGCTAAATTAGGGACGGCTAGTACAGATAGCCCTCATGTAGCTTTGCGCGAAATATAAACAAACAAACAAACCACTTTTCATTTGGTTAGAGCAGCTGTGTGTTTCATTATAACAAAGCCATATCAGGTTATCTGCTGTGTCCACGGAGGGGGAAATTGAGCCTCATTTTCAGCGTTACAAGTCCAAAGACTTGTCATTGTCCCACAGGAAAGGAGGACCTTGACAGCACAGTTAATCGTTCTTAAAGACAGTTTGTTTGGTTGTTTGCATTTATGAGTTTCACGCAAAATTTCACACGAGGACAATCTGTACTAACCGTTCCCAATTTAGCAGTGAAAGCTAGTCGTCATCCACCACCAAATCTTGGGCTACTCTTTTTACCAACTAATAATGGGATTGACCTTCACATTGTAACATTCTCACGGCTGAAAGTGCGAGCATATTTGGAGTGACTGGGATTCGAACCCGCGAGAATCATATTACAGGCCGAGCGCCCTAACCACCTGACCGTTCAGAGACATCTTAGATATAAACTATTTATCTGCTCATCTTCATTGAATGGCATTTAGGTTTATCTAAGCCTTACTACCCCTGGACTTTAATGTATCCAATAAAAGTTGTTTATTCACATGCCGCTAACAAACTTCCGGGAAGATTACCGTCCCTTCGCAGCGTCGTACATTTTGGTTGCCAGATCTGCCAAGTCCTTGTGAAACTGTCTCTCGTTATCTTTAATTAGGTAATAGAAGACAAGACAGGCTTCTTAGTGATTTATTGAAGTATTCCATTCACTATAGAGTTAGTTGCCCGCTTATGTTAAAAGCCCATTCCTTGTCTCTTCCTGCGGTGAAATCTGCTCGGAAGGGCGGAAATTCGGCAGCCCACTTCTAACGGAACAATCTAGACGTGTTTGAAATCAGTGTCGAATCCAATAATAGTTCTGATGTGATGGTTTTAAGCTGTCCTCCCGCCCTAAACTACATGTCGTGCGTTCGTGTAATGAACAATAGCGCAAATCACACCACCTGGAGGAAGTATGAAAATAATAGATTTGCACGATAGTTTAGTCACCTGGAAAAAAGGGGTTGCAACAAAACAATAATTAATAAATCGTTTTATTAAAACAGTTTTACGTTGTTTTTTTTTCAGTAAAGCACGAAATGCTGGTTGTGAGAAACAATGGGTTGTTTCAACACGATCTGGTATACGTAATGTTTGTGCTAAATAATGTTTAGTGAGAGACTCGTTTAAGATCCAAAGAAACGCACATCACTGTTTAAAAAAGTGATATATTTTGAGCGTAAACTAAAAAAAAATTAAATCACCTGAAACTCAAAAGAAAACTGAACGTAACTAATACAAATACAAAACTTGTGTTAAAAAACGAAAGTTTTATCAACTTGCACATTTGTTTATCCATGATACCGCTATATAAATTTTAAATATCAAAGCTCTTGTTTTCGACTATGATATAGAAATTTGCAATCAACCCGAACCTTATATAATTGTTTTACATATTTATTTTTATATTTACATGGTTATGTGTATTCGAAAATTATTGGAGCTATTTTTACATATTTATATTTATATGGTTATGTGTATTCGAAAATTATTGGAGCTATTTTTACATATTTATTTTTATATTTATATGGTTATGTGTATTATTCGAAAATTATTGGAGCTATTTCTACATATTTATTTTTATATTTACATGGTTATGTGTATTATTCGAAAATTATTGGAGCTATTTTTACATATTTATTTTTATATTTATATGGTTATGTGTATTATTCGGAAAATTATCGAAGTTGTTTTTCTCGAGACGTTTTTACATTAGAGATTTCTTGAAGATTATTGGTGAATTCTGATTGTTTTAAATACGTTTAACTAATGTAAGATATGTTTTGCGTTTAACATTTTCATGACTATTTTCGAATAGTAAACTTAACTCGTTCAAATGAGTTTTAAGTTTAACACAATAGCAAATTTTGGCACGTTTCTATTGTTTCATATACTTTATTGTTTTATAAAATGTTATTTCCTTTTAAAAGTTGAATTCATTCGGCAAATACTGCCAGTGAAATGTTCAATTTCCAGTCTATTCTTGTACACGTGATACTTACTTTAGAGAACCTATGATTACGTTCTTTATACTATGCGTGGGTTCAAGTCCCCGTCACAACAAAGATGCTCACCCTTTCAGCCGTTGGGACATTATAATGTGACGGTCAATTCCACTATTTGTTTGTAAAAAAAAAAAAAAAAAAGTATCACGAAAGTTGGCGATAGGTGGTGGTGACTAGCTGCCTTCCCTCTAGTCTTAAACTGCTAAATTAGGTTACAGTTAGTGCAGGTAATGTTCGTGTAGCTTTGCGCGGAATTCAAAACAAACCAAAACTTGTGCTTGTATTTTAAGTATTCATAGTAAGGGTGACTTAAACACTGCAAAATAAATTAACTTGTATAACAAAGCGACGTATTTTCTCTACTTAATAAGAAGTGACTTAAATTGCCACATAAGCCACTCCATTTAAAGTTAGCTTTCCTTTCTAGGACTTCAAGAAAGAAAACATTTGTGGGAAAGAAAACCAGTTCACCAAGTTTTCTATCACCGAATAGTCTTAAGTTCTTCCTTTGTAATTACAATGATATTTGCAAAACTTAAAGAATGAAATGAATAATTCTAAAAAAAAGTTGTAATTATTTATGTTTTTCAATGTAAAATATATGACAGATAAAACTTAATTGTCTGTTCTTAACAGGAGTATTATGAAAGTTTTATCTGCCTATAATAATTTGAAATATTTTCTTGCGCATTAGGAAAACAATAGAAAATCATTTTAAATTATATAAATACACGAACGAAATGCTTGTTTCGAGTTTAAGACGAGGTTGAGATGACAATACATAAGAAAGTACCCGTATTTTAAATATACAGCGGTATACTGCCAAAAACGCGTTTCGATGACCGTGGTGGGCAGAATACATATCGCCTTCTATATAGCTCTGTGCTTAATAACAAACGTTTCACTAGCGCAAATGATTTATTATTAAGCGATAACTGTGCTAAGAAATTGTGTACTTTGATTTGCAATGAAAAAAGTATTTCGTTCTCTTCAATCAAATTTAACGCCAAATTAACTACCACTTATGGAAACTAATTTAGGTTCACTCTCCAACCCACTTTCTATTTAGTACGAGCACCATTGGTTCACCATAATTCAGTTTTTGTTAACTTAGATGCCTCATCTAGAAAACGTAGTGCAGTATGAACTATAATATTATTACCAAGGTTGAACGGTTAGCGAAGGTTTCGAGAGACATTTTGTTTATGACTGATTGACTCGTGTGATACGAAAACTTAGAAACATATAAGGTTTGTAATATTGAATTACCAGCATCTTTGTTGTAGTTTAACTATTCACTCTCAAGGGGTCAAATCAACCAACTCTCGCACGCCAACCGAGAAATCTTTTTACTAAAGTAAGATGCTTTTCCAACAGTTTTAGTTGGTTTTGTCCAAAATATTTAAGTATTTTTGTTCAAGCTGTAATACTTTTAATAGATGAGGCATCTAACGTAAAAAAATCTGTATCACGGTAAAACAAAAATGCACGTACTGAACAGTAAATCTAAATTAGTGTTCATAAGTGGTAATAAATTTTGCCTTCCATTTGATTGAAACGAACGAAGCATTATTTTCAATGCAGGTCATATTTCACACTTTCACAATTTCTTAACAGAGTTATCGTTTAGTAATAGATAATTTATACCAGTAAGAGGTTATTTGTTTTAAGCAAAAGCTATACAATGAACTATATCTGTACCCTGCCCACCAAAGGTTTCGAAACCCTGATTCTGGCGTTTTAAGTCCATGGACATACCGCTGTGCCACTTGGGGGGGGGGAGCACAATTTAAGTTATTTGGCTTTGCTGGAATTAACTCATGATAAAGTGCTGAGCTCAAAGTTGGAAACTAAACATTAACTGAGCGCCCTCTACTCCTTTATTTACATCGTGTTCGGAATATTTGGTTCTGCACGAGCATCTCTAATGTGTTCTAGTTTACACGCATCAGAAGAAACGGAAGGTTCCGTCACCAGGTCAAAATGCGCGGGAAAGTAGACAGGACTTGTAATAGACATTTTAGGTTTATTTAAATACTGTTTAAGGGCATTAATTTTTTAGTGTGATGAGCACGTGGTTAGACGTTGTCAGTATATTGACTTATGAGACTACTACAGACAAATTAGTTATTGTGTGTTTATGTCTATATATATATATATATAGACAAACATATAAATACAAACATACAAACATACAAATATATTATTAATGTCGTTAGAAACAGACGGTTTAAGAAAGGAAACCCAAACATTCCTTTCACCAATAGTTTGTTTTGAATTTCGCGCAAAGCTACACGAGGGCCATCTATAGTCGTCCCTAATTTAGCAGTGTAAGACTAGAGGGAAGGCAGCTAGTCATCGCCACCAACCGCCAACTATTGGGTTACTCTTTTACCAACGAACAGTGGGATTGACCATCACATTATTACGCCCCTACGGCTGAAAGAGCGAGCATGTTTGGTGTGACGGGGATTCAAACCCGCGACCCTCGGATTACGAGTCGAGTGCCTTAACCATCTGCCCATGCCGGGCTTCACCAACAGGTCGCGCAAGATATCTCATTCGCAAAAATTTTATTAGGAGATAAATTTTGTGGCGCAACAAATATCATCCATAATACAAGATAATTTAGATATGATCCAATTTCAAACTATGATTGGATAACATTAAGTAAACAGTTACCAAGTTAAGTAGAGTCTGAAAAAAAAATAGTTTCTACTTTTACTATAAATTTTAAACTTTTGAGACCTAAATTCTCAGGCTTTTGGAGGAGATTACACGTGTTATTCTCTCATATGTCATACTTACTCAATGTTTTTTCCACTAAATAAGGTTTAATATTTCACTAGCAACCTTTATTGAATGCTATTCTAATACATAATGTCTCAATTAAAAAAAAAAAATTAAAACAATTGCGTTTTTACCACTGAAATGAAAAAGTCCCAAAATTACCTTTACTTTTTAATTTATTTGTGTGTTTTCTTATAGCAAAGCCACATCGGGCTATCTGCTGAGTCCATCGAGGGGAATCGAATCCCTGAATTTAGCGATCTAAGTCCATAGACATACCGCTGTATTAATGGGGGACTTTTAATTTATGTCATTGAGAGGTTGCTTCCCAAGCCTATTTTGCTCATACTTTCCAGGGTCCCAATTACTTATTTTAGGAAGAGTGTATTTGTAGCCGTTCTGTTTCAGTCAGTCAGTGGATCTTTATGAAGAAATAGAGTACGACTCACTGGTGGGTTATGTGGGTCTTGCTAGAAGACTATCAAAACCCACGGGTGGGTCATGTTGGAGCCAACGTGTCAAAGACAAATGTTGTTAGGCCCGGCATGGCCAGGTGGGTTAAGGCGTTCGACTCGTAATCTGGGGGTCGCGGGTTTTGAATCCCCGTCACACCAAACATGCTCGCTCTTTTAGCCGTTGGAGCGTTATAATGTGACGGTCAATCCCACTATTCGTTGGTAAAAAGAGTAGCCCAAGAGTTGGCGGTTGGTGGTGATGACTAGCTACCTTCCCTCTAGTGTTGCACTGCTAAATTAGGGATGGCGAGCGCAGATAGCTCTCGTGTAGCTTTGTGCGAAATTCAAAAACGAAACAAGCAATGTTCTTCAAAATTATTTATTTTATCTGTAACTACACTTTTACTTTTTAAATATTTATTTAGTAAATATTCTTAATTTAGTAAAAATATATTCTATGAAGTTGTATTGCAATATACAATACACAATGCAATTATTTGAATATTTAAATTAATTTTTCATAAAAAGTAGTTTTTATTTCATCATTTGCAATTCATCTCTACGTTAGAAGTAATTACAGTTGTTCATTCTGCTTTCCCATTATTGGGAGAAATACATTGTTTCGTTATTTCGTGAGAACGTTATTTGATACGCATCTCGCAAAAACTTTATACAACTTGGGGGTTATTTAGCTCAAGCCATCTTTTGAGCTGCCCGAAGCGATCTTTCCAACAGCTGCAGTCGATGTGTGTGCCACTTTGATGCTGATTACTGTTACCCTTAAATAGTCCCTACGGTCGAAAGCTGGTAGTCCAGCCGGTAGCCGCCAACTTGGCGGGAGCCCCACCATTCAAACTGAAATACTTTGAAATGTTACTGGGAAATTATTGCTGTCATTCGCATGCAATTTCCTACTGTTTATTATAGTCAAACGTTCGAATGCACTTCTTAAAATGAGAGGATATGATGTCATATTCTCATTTTTAACAGGTATTCAAACCCCAGAACAAATAGAGAGAAGATTGAAGTATCATACGTAGGAATTTTTTTCTCTTTTGTTACATATAGAAAACCAAACAATCTACCACCAATCAGAACTATCCACCACAATAGAATGTCAAGTTTCGTGGATTTCATCTTTAAAATTATTGTAAATGTGAACTGAAAAAGAAGCAACATGTGAAATCTAGGCTTAGGAACAAATACACATGTAATTTGTCTTGTGTTATCTGTAAGGCATTTTCTTTTATAATGTATTTTGTGGAGTTACCTTTAATCGATAAAATAATTCAGAAAGTTAGTTTCTGGTGACACAGCGGTGAGTTTTCAGTTTTACAACGTTAAAATCAAAGGCTCAGTTTCTCTCGGTGGACACATGAGATAGCCATATGTGGCCTTGTCATAATAACAACGAAACTAGAAACAAAAACGAAACACAATTTACAATATTAAGAAACTCTAGAACTTACTGCTTTTGTTGAAGTTAATCATTGTAATGCTTAGCCATAGATAGACGTTGAACCATTAACAATATGCTGCTTAATCAATGTAGTTTTATATAGGAAAATACTGATTTTACATTTTGAAGTTCACGAACTTTTTATTTAGTACACGGAATTACTTTTCTCGTACTCGCTTTCCCTTGTGATGAAATGTTCTTATTATTTAGAAACATCGATTTTAAAAGTGCGCTTCATGGATTCAGTTGTATTCCACTTGAGGTAATTCTGCAGAAAAAGCAGCACTTTATATATTTTCGTGTTTTTTTTCGTAATCGTATTATAATACTGAAAATGCTACCAAACACGTCTTACGCTAAGATATTTGGAGAAAGGTAAAATACGTAATACTTTAAAACTATTATTCTAATACAAGTCTCTCCCAATCCATCAGGGAAAGGAAGAACATATATGTATATATAAACATTATTTTTCTTCACAGTAAAGTTCACATGTGCCTAGCTATTCACTTCATCATTAGCGTTTCAACACCGTATCTTAAGGTATCGTATCTTTTTCAGTTTATCTTAGTAAGTACGTGTAGAAAATATCTGGCCACCAGTTATGATAAATTAGAAGGCTTAATATATATTTATGATCAGTGAACGTTATATGTATATTATACATTAAAAACGTGGAGTTCATCAAATATATGAATATAAAGTTATGACCACAATACATGAGATGTAGGCTCTACTCGCGTTTCTACGAACTAAATTTTTCTCGGGTGTTCTAGATTTATGAACACAGTTTCAAACACTGAATAGCGCCGTACACGTGCTTTTACGTTATTGCCACACACTAGTAAACACCAACTATACCTAACTCTCATATCAAGTACATTAGCTTTCGATTTTCTCCGAAGTACTTCCTTTGCATACCGTATGCTACATTATTTCTAGTAGGTTTACATAGGTATCTGTAAAGCACATGGTAATATTTAATTAACAAGACAGCAGGTTTCTGTTTATCCAGGTTTGAATAATTTATTCTTTATTCCTGAAGCTTGCAGCGTTGATTGAGCTACACGTTTGGTCATTATTCTGTTCTTAAGCCCCGACGAAGATAGCGTTGATTTCCTTCTGTATAAGCAACCAGTGAAACAAAATATATTTTGTACACTTATAAGGGACGTGTGTGAAAAATTCCTGTTTAGTTCACTTTGAAATACTAGCGTTGTTGAGTTTATTTGTTTACGTTGTTGTTTTCAATTCCAAGAGATTTGGATTTGTCTGTTTCATTTCTGTGACATGGTCGTATTACTTACACGTGCCAATTGAATTGTTTGCTCTCGAAGCGAGTCTTAGAAACAGGCGATATGGGTCTGTTACTTATATGTGCCGAATGAATTGTTTGCTCTCAAAATGAGGATTAGATACAGACTTGAGTCGATGTACTACGTCTAAAGTACTGTGTATGGTGTTCCTATAAGTAATTTTAACACTTCTAAACCCATATCTTAAGCCATGTATTTATCGATTCTTTTTTTTATGTTATGAGACATTTCTCAATTTCTTTTTGATGGCCATTGTGTCTAAAGCTTGCGATCCTTTACACATGTATTGTAGAAATATAATTCTAAGATGTGGTCGTTATACATACATAACTTATGGAACATTTTGTAAATTGTCACCTCAGCCTATACTCTCGGAGATTCGTTTCAATTATTAAGTTGTGAACTCTTACGTATGCCAAAGATACGTATGCGAAATGGAGAACTTTCCTTGGCATATGGAGCCAAGTTTCTTAATATGTTTCTTATAACGATTTTTCTGTTCTAGATTCTTTTTTAATATTTGTTAAGAATCTCTTTCTTAGTCGTTGTTAAAATAATTCATTGTTTTCAGCCATTGTGATAAATCCTTAATATTGTTTTGACAAGACTTTGACAAGTATATATATATCATGGCCCGGCATGGCCAAGCGTGTTAAGGTGTGCGGCTCGTAATCTGAGGGTCGCGGGTTCACATCCCCGTCGCGCCAAACATGCTCGCCCTTTCAGCCGTGAGGGCGTTATAATGTGACGGTCAATCCCACTATTCGTTGGTAAAAGAGTAGCCCAAGAGTTGGCGGTGGGTGGTGATGACTAGCTGCCTTCCCTCTAGCGGAATTTACACTGCTAAATTAGGGACGGCTAGCACAGATAGCCCTCGAGTAGCTTTGTGCGAAATTCCAAAACAAACAAACAAAGTATATATATTATGGAATCTTTCACCATGACAACAGTGTCATGTGATACACAACAACACGCGGTGGAAGAAGCCACGCAAGGCATAGCCCTCACGCATGGTATTGTCGTAGCCTCTGATTGTGAACGAGACAACTTCTCAACAGAAGCCGTTTTGAAATATTTCCAGATAAAATACTAATGAATACACATTCGCCAGGAAAGTTCTGCCATCATAATTATGATGTTATCTTTCACGTAAATAGCTGAGGATAGGTAAATATTTAGGTATATCAGTTTTAACACTTATTTATCATTATGCTATGGTGAAACAAAGATGGGCGTATACGATGACCCAGCTTCACTTATAAGCTTACTCGTAGGCTTAAATCACTTTCAAATTGCTACGTTGATCTGGTTGGTTCTCATACACTTCGGGATAGTTAGTGCAGATAACCCTCGTTTTGCTTTGCGCGAATATCTGAAAAAAAAACACACACAAACAAACAACTAAACTAAAAGGTCGGTTGTAAATAGAAAGTTTTAATTCTAAAAGGCAAATATAGCGAAAGCAATTCCCCGATATCAAAATTATTTCTGTAATTTTAGGCAGAAAAACTTAAATACACGTATCATTTCATTTTTGATGTACTCATACGAAATGTAGGTAACATTTCTAATGTTTATTTGACTTTACTACGTATTGTGTACTAATGAGTGTTCGTAATTAAAAATATCTACATCTTCCTTGTTTAAGGGTCAATGTTTGTAAAAGCAAATTTATAAAAAAAAAACGTAACGTTACTGAACCGATTCCATTTAGCTCCATACTTAAATAATATTTTGAAAATTTAAATAAGATATTTTAATGCCCGGATGTTTGTCACACACCGGGAACTTTATGACTTTCAATCACATTAAAACAATCTAAAAACATTTCGATGGTTTACTTTGTATGAGGCCCAGCATGGCCAGGTGTTTAAAGCACTCGACTCGTTATCCGAGGGTCGCGGATTCATATCCCCTTCACATAAAACATGCTCGTATTATCAGCAGTAAGGGCGTTATAATGTGTTAGTCAATCCTATTATTTGTTGGTAAAAGAGCAGCTCAAGTTGACGGTGGGTGATGATAACTAGATGCCTTCCCTCTAGCTTTAGACTGTTAAATTAATGACGGCTAGCGCAGATAAGCCTCGTGTAGCTTTGCGCGAAATTCAAAACGAACAATACTTTGAATGTTTGTAGTTAAGCGCAAAGTTAAACTTGGTATGTCAACTGACTTACAACACTAGAAACTGGATTTCGATACCCGTAATGGACAGAGCATACATAGCCCATCGTTTAACTTTGCGCTTAACTCAGAGACTAATGTTTTACTGAAAATTCTTCATGTACTGGATCAGTTTTAAATTGTGGATCCAATTGTATCTAACAAAAAAGTGACATGGAACATTGTGTTCATTTGAGACCTGACTCAGTAATTTTTACTACAGTCACATTTTTGTTATTTACATTACTTTTTAAGAGTTTACATGTCAATAAATGACGTCATTTCCAGATTGAAAAAACGTATTTATACAACATTACATTACATTACATTTTTTCCCTCATAATCAGTTTTTTGTATACCTTGGATTTCACTCTACTGTTATCAACATCACATTTGTCTATTACATCTGAATTGAAGGTAAATATTTATTTGTCAGAGCAACGTATTTGTAAAAGAAGATATAATACACGCTACATACTTTATGGAGGAAGTACATTTAAGTTTTTGTTTCAATAACATAATCAGAACAAGCTTTATTTTTGCTGTAGATGAAAGCGGACGTAAGTTGAAGCTAGAAAAATTAAAGACGGTGAATAATCAATCCTTTACCAAAACGTATAATATCAGTTTATAAACTTTTTAATTACTTCAAATAATCTACGATAGAGTGAGGAAATATTCAAAAATAAAAATAAACATTATATTAACTAATCTAATTTTTACGATAAGTAATATTTATTTGTGTTAAAATATAATCAATCAGTAAGCGGTAATCTCAAAACGAAAATATTAAACATTACTCGTAAAAACGATTCTAGTTTTTTTCTTCTCTTAAATACAATAAATTTGAATCGGAGCATCTTCATGATGGGTTTCTATTTTCTTCATTCGCGTTATATGTATTTATCTCTGTATTGATGTATTTTACGATTATCTGAATCAAGTTCCTTTTTCTGCTTGAGGGCGTGTTTAATAGTTTCTTGTTCAAACGTGTATATGACCGTGCGAGAAAGTTTCTAACGTTTTGTTACAAATTAAAACTTATTACCAAAATTGTCGTTTATAATCGAAATGAAAAAGAAAAAAACGAGTTCCGTAAAATGAGTGATTTCATTCGAAAAAACAATTCCGTCAAATTAACGAATTCCGAGTCGAGCTTTCATATATGTATAACAATCTGATCCAGTTGTCCCCCAGTGGCAACAAATTCCAATTCGAGCTTTCTCATATGTAATACAATCTGATCCAGTTGCCCCCCAGTGGCAACAAATTCCAATTCGAGCTTTCTCATATGCAATACAATCTGATCCAGTTGCCCTCCAAGTGGCTCAGCGGTGTGTCTGCGGATTTACAACGCAAAAAAAACGGGTTTCGATACCCGTGGTGGGCAGAGCACAGATAGCTCATTGTGTAGCTTTGTGCTTTATTCAAAACAACAACGTTAAGTATGGCATATATGTTATAAATATAAATTTTAAAAAA
Organism: Tachypleus tridentatus; assembly: GCF_004210375.1. Lineage (NCBI taxonomy): Eukaryota > Metazoa > Arthropoda > Merostomata > Xiphosura > Limulidae > Tachypleus > Tachypleus tridentatus. Next base: position 130,739,503 of record NC_134831.1, on the reverse strand, counting down.
GCCCCCAGCAAGTACAGCGGTATGTCTACGGATTTACAACGCTAAAAACAGGGGTTTGATTCCCCTTGGTTGGCTCAGCAGATAGCCCAATGTGGCTTTACTATAAGAAAACGCGCACACTGATCCAGTTACAAACACGAACTGATAATCTGAAATTGCTGTTGTGTAGATTTTCAAGTAGAAACTGTCAAGTTACATCCAAAGTTCAAATCAGTTTTGCTTCTCCGCAAAAACTTGTACAACTAAATCTGAGCCGATTCTAATTGTATTTGAAAATATTCATGAAATATAATTCAGACTAAAACGCATAACTGCCATTCTATGTTTAAATAAATCAGTTCAAAGTTTGAACAAATACTGCCACATGAACAATAAAATTTTCTGTTATATTGTTCTTTCTTTTGTACATTCAAGGGCGCACGTATAAGACTGAACAAGCATAACTAACGCCCTTTGTTGCCTTGCGTATCATTGAACTTCCTAACGGACTTTACTATTTGTGCGTATTAATACGGTATGTTGAAACTACCCAACTGTACTCGTTAAGAGTAAATACCCTTTTGGCAAACACTGTCAGATATACCAAACTGGCAATCTTATAAAAGCTATAACACTTTGTTTGTTAGTTCGTCTTTCTAACAATTGCACTCGGCCGTTAATAGAATCAAAGCGGAAGGACCTGATTCAATTCATGTTCGCCATACAAAAATACTACTGTCTTGCTCGAACTATCCAGCTGTACATAGAGAAATGAACAGGTAAGTCACACCTGGATCAGGTGGGTGACATGAAATATATGGATCTGGTTTTATCAGTCTGTGGAAGCGTTTGAAATGCTTTGATAAATAACTTTGAAATACATAAAAGCGTTGATTTTCTGGTGTATTGCTCTAATACTTAGCTAAATACATGACCAGGTATTTATTCTCACGAATTCTTCTAATATCTTTGTCTAAAGCATATAGATCAGTTATGTTTTCTGGTGAAGTGCACTAATGTTTATATCCTAAGTACAATGACTTGCATGTTTTCTGATGAGCTGATTTAACTATTTCTGAAGTACTTATCTGTGTACGTTTTCTAGTGAAGTGTTTTATTACATAACTGTGTAATACATATATACATACACACAAAAATGTCTTTGAAGTGCAAGAAAAAAAAAAAGACTGGGCGTAGCCCATGGGTTAGCCTGCCGAGACTGTGAATCCTGGGGTTTTTCATATCCTGTTGCCACATAACGCGTTCCGCACTTTAGGGACCATCGGTATGATAAAGGGATAATGATCAAATTCCACTGTTGGGTGAGACAAAAGTATTCAAGGAGTTGGCGGTGGGTGCTGTTGATAAGCTAATCTCACTCTAGTCTATCAGTTCAAAATTAGATATGGATATGCACGGATGTAGCTTGTGTAGCTTTACGCAAAAATTTTACAATAAGAAAACTGCACAGAAGATAATTAAAGGTTTTCTGTGAGATCTAAAAATCACTTTAATTTTTACTGGAATAAATTTTTAAAGTAAATAAAATTCATTTAAATAAAAATGCTATTGATTGATTTTCCATATTATAATTTACAGAGAAACAATAAAAGTAACAAAAATAAATCAGTTTAACGTTTTCATATTTAGTAAAATATGTTTACGGTTTCTGCAACTGCTTGTGTCAGTAAACCAAACTCTGTGATTGACAAGTATAAATATAATTAAAGTTAAATTATATATTTGAATATAGTGTATAACAGTAGAGTCACTTATACACTGGAACACAGACGCATCTTGTTTCCTCTGTAATGGACTAATTAAGAGAACTGTAGAATTATTGCAGAAAAGAGAAATTGCTAAGCCTAAAACCTAATTTCTTCGACAATTTAAATACACATTTCACTGAAGTATATTCTTAATTAATAAATGTAATGTACACAGCTTAAACACGCCCGGGAAAGCCAGATGGTTAGGGCACTCGAATCGTAAACTAGGGTCGTAGGTTTGAATCCCCGTCACTCCAAATATCCTCGCACCTTCAGCCGTTGGGGCGTTATAACGTTACAATCAATCCCGTTATTCGTTAAGAGTTGACGGTGGATGGTGATGACTTGTTGACTTCCTTTTAGTCTTGCACTTCTAAATTAGGGACGGCTAGCGCAGATAGCCCTCGTGTAACTTTGCGCGAAATTCAAAAACAAACGGTAGCGCACAAAATATAGCATTATACGTACTTTTTAGTTGTCATAGGTCCAGACCAACTGATGAATTCTGATACTTAGAGATGGAAAGACGTCTTTATAAGTGATTTGTAATGAATAAAAGGAAGGTTTGAAATTATATTACACACTCCTCATTCGTAATCGATAGAGAATAAATAAACATCTTTAGCCATGCGTGATTTCTGTTACTTTTCTTAAGCCTAAATCCCTCACTGTTACTTCAGCTTAAGTATTTTACACTACAGCAAAGAAGTAATATTATTCTGAACGAAATTTTTAAACAAGGTTAAAACTGAGTTGCTGTTTTGAATTAAGCACAAAGCTACACAATGGGCTATCTGTGCTCTGCCCGCCACGGATTTCGAAACTCGATTTTTAGCGTTGTAAGTCCGCAGACATACCGCTGAGCCACTGGGGGGAAAAAACTGAGTAAAATATCATTCAGTTACCATGTTTTTATGATTTTTAACTGTAATTATAAGGTATTTTATTGTGAGTAATTAATTATTTTTCCTTTTTTTTTATTACCCTTTATAAATTTTTCCAGACATATTTTTTATTTCAAAATCTTATCCAGGAAATCAGCAAAACCTTAAGGGATCATTCATTTTAGTCACAGTAGCTAAATTCAAAGGTTTGTACATTAAATATACATTACACCTTCCATTTGAGAAATGGTTGTAGTATTTAACTTTACACATTATTAGACTGGGGTGATTTAAAATACAGAGGTTGATCGCATTGTATTAAACGATTTGGGAACATCAACACATTGTTACAATCCAAGATCTGTCTGACAATAGAACATCTTGACAATAGTCCTTATATATAAATTCTGTTGCAAAAGGATCAGTGGTAAGCTTGCCATGTCCAAAGCACACCAGACTTTCCATAATCCACCAAGGGAACGTGGGAAATCGTTTATTTCACAGTAATTCATAAGCACTGCATCTTGTTACTTAACTGGTATGTCTTCGTATGGAATAGCAGGAATATTCGCTCTTTTCTCCATCTACTTTAGATATTCGACGGTCGAACTGATACGTCATGAAAGCAATTTATGTCGTGCTTCCAGACTAAAATCTGTCTTGATTATGTTAGATACTGCTGCCTGGGGCGCGTGCATGATTTTTTATCATTGACCCTTATGTTTGTAGCATCTCGCCAGTTAATAAGACACCACAATTTGCTAGCTACAGTTGGAGTATGACTTATTGCAAGTCTCTTCGTGAAGGGTTCTGATTCTCCAAGTTGTTCCACATTTCTTTGATTTACAATACCATTAAGTATAACAGAATACTTGCCCTTGAAGTTCTAGATCTGTAATCTGAATACATCGTCGCTGTGTGTGTGAGTTTTAATATTTCACGTCAGAAATGGATGTTTCATACCATTCTTAAAATCGATTAATTTTTGTGGAGTCAAGGAAACTACATAGAATCAAACAATGATACACTGTAATTCTGATACATGCCGTCCACCGATACTTTATCTTTGCTGGGGTTGTAAAGTGGCTTGCTAAATTACATATTTGTAATAGTTTTAATATAACGTATTCAAACTTCTATACGAATGGCTTTGTCATTCACAATTTACATCCATTTATGAGTTGACTGGTTATCTGGTAACGTTTATTTCTATTGTGCATATATCAGATAATTAAAATTTTTCTCACACATAAATTTATTGGAACTGAGGCATACAATTTCCTAGCTGCTTGTGGTTGATAATACACCTTACATATCTTCGATGTCGTAAAAAAAATATGTTTGTGTTTTATGTACGTGTGTATTTTAAGAATTGAAAACCAATTTAAAAATAACTTATCGTTCCCATTACTTTATAAAGTTTAAAGATGTTTAACGATCTTGTGTAATAGCATGAAATAATATCAAAAATAGCGAATAAAAGAGAGAATAAACCATACAGATTTTAAAAAGCGATTAGATCTAGTACGTTAAATCATACGTTTGTTTAGAGCGTTTCTATTGGGAATACGTATGTTCATAAAAATTACGCAAAGAAACTTAAGCTTCCAATAGTGTGTTTAATAGTTAAGTATATTACATCATATACGATAATTAGTTGTTTTTGTTTTCTTTTATAAATGCTTTAAGTAAACATGAGGTTTTATTTTCTGTATTTTGTTTTACGCGACTGCTGTAAAAGTATGTCTAAGAAATACTTAGTTTCTGATTAAGTGTTTGGTAAAGAATATTATATTATTGGGCTCTCTGTTTGTTTTATTTCTTTGTTTATTTTTTTAATAAAAGAACTCCTGACCTACTGATTTTTGGCGCGCACCAGCGATGTCGTTCACCTTTCGCGCACCACCTGCGAAGAGAATGCTTCTGGTCACAGTTGCACAGAGGTACGAGAAGGATAAAGGCTACCTACGCCTGTGGATATAGTCGCGTGCTGGCCACGTGCTTCTTTTGTTATTTATCTGAGTGTTTTTCGGGAAAGAAAAGACCATGTGATGTATGTGAATAGAAAACACCCCCGCCAGTCTAGGGAGAAAGCTGTACTGATTGTCCATAATCACTATGAATCTTGCGGTCAGCATTTGAGCTGACCACACAACTTAGGAGAGATATGAGTGTACTAAAGAAAGTTGAGCCAGCTGGTATCCATGCAAGTTTTGTCATGATTCCATCTGGTCTGTCTTTGATAGAAACTTTCTCTTATTTCAAATGGAGAACAGCTTTGTATAAGATTTGTTCTCGACACAAACGTTTCATATGCCTTTCGTAAGATTACATCATATCTTCAAAAAGTGGGACTCCAGCTCCAACGCAAGCTGCGTGTTGGTCCATTTAGCACCAGAGTTTTGTAAATGTTAATAGCCGAAACAAATTCAATTCTTCTTTGAAGCGCTGCAATAATTCGACTTTCTTACAAAAATTTCCAGAAAAATCACTACAATGCTATACGCAGAAATAACTTATTACTGTTATTTATAATAAGAAATATAGTCACTTAAGGGGGAACGTTCCCTCTCCTTCTGTTTTCTTAAGCAAATTACTTGGATTTCACTGGGAGTTTTGAAAATTTTAAGAAGTCTGTGTTGAATTTCTTCCTGATGGATTGCACGTTGTATTCCACTTTGATACTATTACATCCAATGTCTGTGGACGTATTCGACTTTTTAACACGTTACAAAATCTGCGTTTAGAGCGATTGTACAAAAATACCTTAAGTTAAAATAAATTTTAACCAAAAGTTAGAACCAAAAATTGAAATAAAACAGAAAAACTAAATACATTGAGATGAATGACACTTTGATGTAGACAAAATAATATATTTTAATTATATTTTTAGTGTTTCAGTTAAAAAGATTTCTTGCGTGACATTTTTGAATTATTAATCCAACGCAACCTTAGATAGAGCTGTGACTTGGAAACCTCAAAATGCTAAATTCTAAAAGTTAATATTTCTCTACTGACCTAACTTTCTTCCCTCTGGTTGGATATACCTTGAACTTTTAATGTGTGCTTTGATTTAACTCTTGGATACAATTTCGGATTGGTTTTATATATTAGAGCATAAATGGGAGTTCCACATACTACACTTTACAATGTTTACAGACACGTTTTAAATGGGAGTTCCACATACTACACTTTACAATGTTTACAGACACGTTTTAAATGGGAGTTCCACATACTACACTTTACAATGTTTACAGACACGTTTTAAATGGGAGTTCCACATACTACACTTTACAATGTTTACAGACACGTTTTAAATGGGGTTCCACATACTACACTTTACAATGTTTACAGACACGTTTTAAATGGGGGTTCCACATACTACACTTTACTACGTTTACAGACACTTTTAAATGGGAGTTCCACAAACTACACTTTACAATGTTTACAGACACGTTTTAAATGGGAGTTCCACAAACTACACTTTACAATGTTTACAGACACGTTTTAAATGGGAGTTCCACATACTACACTTTACAATGTTTACAGACACGTTTTAAATGGGGTTCCACATACTACACTTTACAATGTTTACAGACACGTTTTAAATGGGGGTTCCACATACTACACTTTACTACGTTTACATACACGTTTTAATGGGAGTTCCACATACTACACTTTACTACGTTTACAGACACGTTTTAAATGGGAGTTCCACATACTACACTTTACTATGTTTACAGACTCGTTTTATGTCCCGCTGGTTTAATTTAACATTCTTTCTTTTTCTAATATATACACGTATTTATACCAGCTTCAGTGGAACAGCAGTAAATCAGAAGTCTCGTAACGCTAAAATCCAGGTTTTGATACCCATGGCTTACACAACACGGATAGTCCATTGTGTAGCTTTTTGCGTAATACATAACTAAATAAACACGTGTGCCTGTATGTGTGTGTGTGTGTGTATATATATATATATATATAAAAACAAGAAAAAAGCTTTATCTTCCAGTGTAGAAATGTTTATAATACGATGATTTCTTAAAGATAAGTTTATTTAGCTCCAATAAAGCAAGATATTAACGTCACAAAATGTAAAGCTACTTAAAAGTGTTAACCAAATGGACATCTTTAGTACAGTATTGTATGAAGATAAGTCTACTAGTGTAAAAACAACTTAAGAAGCTTATTTCTCGTACAACAAAATAACATTTCCTTTAACCTGCTCGAGGATGTTCGAAAGAGAAGATGGTTAAAAACAAACTCCGCACTTCTATGAAACTCAATGGCTCACTAATAGACTGAAGACTTTATGCGTATTTAATAAAGTAGCAAGACTAGTTTACTCTGCCTGAAAAAAGCAAATTTTCAATCACTCTTTGAAGTGCCGTGATAACCAGGTGTGATGTCATCCGGTATCAGCTTCCTGCACATGTGGAGTTATCACCATGCTTGAAGTGCTCGCACCGGGAACTCTGGAGATCAGCTGCAATGATAGAGGGGCAAATGACCTATCGGTTTCTGAGAGCAAGAGTGGGCTCACTGAGAACATTTCTTACCGCGTGCAGCCTAGCATTAAGCCCTGTAGGAGTCTCCTTTATATCTCCAATTGACAATCAAAATCCCTAGAAGGCTTAAGTAAAGTGTAAAACATTGATATGTCGAACGGTTAGACAAACAAATAATTATACTAAATTTCAATGGTCTTGACAAAACGGTATTTAACTGTTCGGTTTTAAAGCGATTAATAATTTAATATGCTAAGAGTTGCTAAATAATAAACAATCATACAGTTTTCACAAAAATGATCTGTTTCTATTACTCCAATTTTTCTATAATAGACAAAGCTCTTCTATTAAAATGTAACTTCAGGTATAATGTCATATTTATATACACTAACAAGCGTATAGAGACAAGATGAAATACAGTAACGTCCTTGTAACACTGGTGGGAGGCCCTGGCATGACCAGGTGGTTAGGGCGTTCAATTCGCAATCTGCGCAAAATTCAAAACTAATGGAACTAGTTGCCATGATAGGATTGAATCAACAGTTTTACCTTTCTGGATCACTAATAAGGTCACGTAATTAAATCTGCGAAATGTGTTTCCATCTTCGTTTACGTGAAAAACACGTGTTAGTCAGTTAAAGCTGGAATTTCCACAGCAAAACACTTTGTACGAGAAGTGTAGAATGTCCGGGAAGATTTTTTAAACCAAATGGCTATAAGATTTATAGTTATAAATGTGTTTCCGTCTTCGTTTACGTGAAAAGCACGTGTTAGTTAGTTAAAGCTGGAATTTCCACAGCAAAACATTTTGTACGAGAAGTGTAGAATGTCCGGGAAGATTTTTTAAACCTAACGGTTATAAGATTTATAGTTATTATAATCATGTTTCGTATCGTTTAGAGCTCGAAATTTCTAGAGAGAGTCTCCCAGAAATCGTTTATTTATGAATAAAAATATATAAATCATATTGTTTTATGTATCTTCCTTTTCTCGTTAATGCTGAGGAAGTCGTTCAAAGTTAGGAACATTTGTTTATCCAAACTGAAGAAACGTGTTTACAAAGTACGTTTTTTAATTTTTATTAATTTCAAATCCGGGGAAGCTTCGGAAAGTTTCTATTTCTCCATAAATAAATACACCCTGTAAATATTTAAATGTTTATGTTTTAGAGATAAAGAAATATCGTAACGCTTAAAGGTTTATTTTCTCTTCAGAGATAAAGGATGGTCATATTTCCCCCGAAGCTTGTATTTATTAAAACCTCACTAGACTCCTAGCGGTAGAAGTTTGTACTGCAATTTTCAAAATATGAAGAAGCCATGCGAGTACTAAGAATTTTTCTTACCCCCTTTCGTACGGAATTCATTGATAATCAATCCAACGTTAAATTAATGACCCGCTTCAACCAGAATCCGTGTCACGCTCTGTGGTCACCGCTTATACAGTCGCCTCCTAGCGGAAGCAGCTGACGTTACGGCCCAACACAGGTGGTAAGACCAAACGGTACTCGCTACACTAACCTTTCACTTGCAACGGCTTACCAATTAGTTTGCCTGCGTCCTAGAGACGTCAGTGGGCAGCACGTGTGTACCATCCAGTTGTGTGAACCACCTCACGGGGAAAAAACGCTTAGGGCACACAGTGGTTATTTGCGCTTTACAGTGAAATAGTCAGTGACGGAAAGGAGAATGTGAAGAACAAAATTTCTCTTGTTTTCGAGTGAGTAGCCGCACGCGCAGGAGTCGAACATCCAAACATCCCGATTGAGCGAAATTATTGGAGACCAGCTGTCACGTGAATGCCATGAGGGAGAGTGGAAATGGTACAATGTAGCTTGGTTGTCGGCAATGGTAGGTGTTTCAGAATTACTCACATATCCACTGTCACACCTGTGTTACGAAGGCGGATCTACTATTGAAGAGTATATAGACACAACATTATAGTATCCGCTGCTAAGGCCATTCAGATCCGTGACAGCCGTGGCAACGGTCGGTTGTGCTGACTTGAAATTGAATAAGGTAATCCCAGTCCACTTTTAATCTGGATCTTCCCATCCTAAGTAGAGCAGTCTCAAACCGTGGAGAAACAACAGCGTGATATTTGTGATCTCTGTTTACATACGCGAAACGACGACCGTCCGCAACGTACAGTATTCATGTCGCGCGTCAAGATGATACTCATTCTATAGCTTTTGAAATTTATTTAAAACTTCGTCGCTAGAGGAAATGAAATGGGAGATGCTTCTTTTCGTAATTACCTAATTTGGTACAGATGAATTGGGATGCGTGAAAAACTCGAACTGGATGTTTTGTCGCTTCCAATGTATTCGTTCAACAAGTGCCACGTAGTTTATTAATACCACTGTAGTGCTGAGTAGCTGTAAAGATATTACTAGTAGGATTTATAAAGAAAAAAAACAACAGCTCCATATTTTTCATAACCCTAACATTACACTGGTAGCTCGACGTCAAATTTTCTTCGAAATTAGACATTCTATTGAATGGCATAATAATACAGGACGAAAATGCGGCCCGTTAAAGTTGAAGGAAGGAAAAAGTGAGTGTTTTGTTGTAGACAAACACCTGTAACAAGAGTACTGGAATGATTAATGCGTCAGTGACTGGTTACTGTTAACAAGCGTTTGCGAAGAAATTTCGATAATGGTTCTTTGAAGTCGTCGACGTTGAACAGGATGGTTAGGATACCATGGAATGAATGGTTTCTCCTGCAAATGTTGATTTCCATCACATGTGAGTATATATACATATATTTTACTTATTTACAAGAATACACACCCTCATAAAATGAGTTCCACACTTTAGCCTACAAGGGCTAAACCTGACCAATCTAATTTTAACTTCACTTCCTAATAAATTAAATTAATTTTCGTTTTAAGTTTAAGGTAAAACTCACAATTACTCAACTATTTACACTTTTTTACTGTAGGATCAGACACTGTAAGATATAAAGCATAACAATAAAACGATGAATGTCTTATGTCTTAATAAACCTTATGTTTGACGTTTATATTGTATTATGAAGCACTATAAAAAAATTGACTGGTTGTCTTGGATGTTCATACAAAGCTACGCAGATGCTAGCTGTCCCTAACTTTAAACTGACGGACAAAAGGGAAGCGGTTAGTTCACAAAACTCATGGGCTACTATAACCGTATAGTGAGGTTTGATCGTAAAACTTACAGCGCAACAGTACGTGAACCATGAATCATCAAAGTCACAGTTCTTGACGCTAACCGCTATGAATAGAAAAACTTGTGGAAAACCCCTAAAATTATGCTGCACTTTTTAATATAAAGATATTGTTGTTTCTGCAATTCCAACCAATTATTTAATATGAATAAATATGAAACAGCTTGTACACACATAATTGTAAAACACGAGTAGTTTTAAATGTTTTCAAACTCTAATTCGATTTATAATATAAACGAAGTGTTTTATTTTTCATATATTTGGGGTAAAGTCCCTAACAACTTACACCTCTGTAATTATCTTTGTAGATGTCCAGTTTTCATAACATTTATAAACCTTTATTCATGTTAGGTTTAGGGGATTTCTTCGGTTTTAAATCATATTTTACTAAAGCAATACTTCTTAGAAGTGAGCAGATGAAATGCACAGTATAAGCTACGATTTTTTTTCATAGAGGATTCACAGAAAGTTTGAATGAAAGTTGAGACAATTTTGTACCTACCTGCATAGTTTTTCACAAGACGAGCAGTGGTATATCCTTATTTGTTTATTTTTCCTTTTCAGAGTGAGAAAAAATGTTATCTGAACAGACTTTACTACACACGCATGCGCATACTACACACAGGAATCTTTGGTTAGGATCATTAACGATGATTGAAGAAAACTTGAATGGTTAAGGTAGCGAGCATTGACGATTGAGCTTAAACACGACTTATTAATTCCTAATTAGTTTGAAACTATTCATTACGTACTGTTATGACGTTTTATTTATTATGTAAATAAAAGCAAACCTTGCCAACTGAGAGTTTGTTTGGGTTTGTTTTGAATTTCGGACAATGCTACACGAGGGCTATCTGCGCTAGCCCTCTCTAATTTAGCAGTGTAAGACTGAAGAGAAGGCAGCTACTCATCACCACCCACCGCCAACTATTGGGCTACTCTTTTACCAACGAAGTGACCGTCACTTTATAACGCCCGAACATGTTTGGTGTGACGGGGATTCGAACCCACGACCCTCGGACTACAAGCCGAGTGCCCTAACCATCTGGCCATGTCGGGCCTTCGTGTTTAGTTATGCATCTTGTTATACACTCAGTTCTGATTTAACAGTTGTTTCGTTGTTAAGTGTGGCACATCAAGAGAAGAAATCCACAGCTGTTTCGTGCGCTGCCGAAGTATGATGTTTGGATCAGTGGATTACTAATATTTTATTAAAGACAATCTCGTGGTTAGCTTACGAAACGTTTTTAAATAAAATGTAAAACCAACGAGAATAAATATTGCAGCCCTCCAGGGATGTGACCTCCATGGACTATTTTGTTTAAGTGCGAGGTCAATGCTTAGAATTCTGAACGAATCTGATGGTCTTAATGACTGCGAGGTTAAATTTATCTCAAAACACATCTCTAGTATAAAAGACATTTTAAGCTGAGTAGTCTCATAACAATTGAGACACTGACTTAAATAGTAAAAGACACCAGATCTAGCGACACTTTCGAAGCCAATGTATCAGAGGTAAGTATTAAAACAGAACAGTGCGGAGGCACGGGTACCTTAAGTGTCTATAAACAATTTCACACACAAACACAGCTGTCTGAAATGGAACCCTTAGGGATGGCAAATCCATTTCCCAAATGCCCTTCTCTTTGAAATACATAATACTCTCTACACACCCACGCTTTCTTTACACATGGTGATGTGATACGAAATTCCCAGCTCTTAGTCTCAGTTCTGCACAGTTTAATGAAGTTTAAAAAGTATTTTCGTATGTTATTCTTTTCATTACACCGATTTTTTATACTAACCTTTTTTTTTCCGTAAAGCGTCCTCTCGACATTGGTTTCTCCAATATTAGATGGAAAATTCGTAAAAAAGTAGATCATAAAAGAAAATATTACAACAATCTTAAATTAACGTTTCTTTAGCGAAATGTTAGCGTTGTTTTAAATTTAGCTCAAAGATACACAATGGGCTATCTGTGCTCTGCCCACCATGGGTATCAAAGCCCGGTTTTTAGCGTTGTAAGTCCGCAGATATACCGCTGATCAACTCGGGTGGGGCTTTAGCGAAATTCTAGAAACTGTAATGTGCACAAATGCAACGAAACGACGTTCTTAGGATCGCAACGTTTTAAAGCTCTGTTCAAACAGTTGTTGCATTCATACCAGCTTCGTTCAAACATGTTCGCGTGTAAAGCGATATTTATAGCTTTTGCTATACGCTTGTATTATATGAGAAATGAGTGAACTCAGTGTAATGTAAAAGTTCGATAATTCTCATCAGGTAGTTCTATAATACAGTGACTTTGATTTCGATGAGTGCAAAATATTTCTATCATAATTATTTTTCTTTTTTTTACCGATTTCTTTCCTTTTATTTAAAAAACGAAATGAAAAATATCTTAGTCCATAGAAGAAACGGTATAAATTTGGACGTCCAATCGTAGAAGACATATTGTGAAAAATTAAATAATATTTCTCTGCCATTCGTGGTTTTCGAACCAGTACCCTTCCAGTGTTAAATATTAAGCGTTTTATATCTCAAGGCTGATGTCAATGTTACACACAGATCTTTCGTGTTTGTGTAAGAACAAAAACAAATAAATTACGAAAATCATTTATACCTGAAAAAGATTGGATTTAGTTTACCTCAAATACGTTTTTTGAGACTGGATTTAGTTAACCTCAAATATCTTTTTTGTTTGTTTTTCATACAGCTACTAGTATACAGATAGAACAAAGGTATGAAGTTGATCTAGTTAATGGACTCGATGTTTACAACGCCACTTACGCAGGGTTAACTGTGGTTGAAGGATTTCATAGGTTAACTCCAGCGGTCAAACTGACAGGTAATTATTTCGCTGCATGTTTCAATTAAACCTTGTGATTTAATGAAATATTTAATTCGAGAAACTTTTTTTTTTATTTAACTTTCGAAAAGTAATGACTCAGAAATAGCTATCATCTCCTAGCCTTGATACAGTATTATTATGGACTGCATGGAGAATAAACACACACGACGTTTCGGTCACTTTGTAGGACAGACCGAAACGTGTTTAATTCCACACCTCATTCAGTCCGTATAAAATTTAAGTATATTCTGTCCAAAGCCTATATATATGCATACATATATATATTTGCTACGTAATTCTATCTGATTTATAACTAATGGCTAATGTACACAGAGATATTAGAATAAACTTTTGACAGGTTTGTAATAAGTAAAAAAATATAATAAAAAACAGTGTGAATGATACTTCGAGTTTATCGTATGTTTACCAGGATCTACCTCATTAGACCAGTGGTGCGCAAACCTTTATTTAGTGTCGCCCTCCTACGCCCTATATAACTTCTCTGTGTGTACACTGCACATGTCATTTCCCTATTTTAATTGTTGTTGCTGTATTATTTACTAGTACTGTACGGTAGTGTATAAAATGCCTTTGTTTCTAAATTTGTAGTTTCAGGTATTATTTATATGCTCCTATAGAGGGTGCGCCCAACTGTTTGCGCACCATGACAGCAGAGTGAAAATCTTTAATTTTCGTTCATTTTTTTACATGATAAAATTTATAAAATTAACTAAAACTACTTTTAAGTAATTGGTGTGGTATTAAAATTATCAAAGTCCACTAAAACTACTTTTAAGTAATTGGTGTGGAATTAAAATTATCAAAGTCCTTAATTTGATTGTATAATGTTCATACATTTTACAAGTTTCGAATTTTCAATCATTGTAACCCTTGATTTTTTTTAAAAAAATCTACAAACTAACTTTCATCGTTTAATTACTAATATTAGTTGTGGGTTTGCTTTGTCCGGAATCAGGTTAACTTTGATACTTGGTAGTAGTCTCTCTACGTAACTGATTTTGTTGTTACTGATCCAGGAGTTTCTAGACAACTCATTCTGTCGCAAGAACTTTCCAGGAAGGCAGCTCGACTTCTTGCTACAAGCAACGAATTTACGTTCATGGTTACACTCAAGCAAGAAAGAAGAAATACAGGAACGTTGTTTGGATTTTCGGAGGGAAACGACAGGTAAGCTTAAAACCATTAATTTGATTCGGAGGGAAACAACAGATAAGGTTAAAACCATTAATTTGATTCTGAGGGAAACGACATAAAAAACATCTGACAAATATACATAAGCGTTAAATCCGAAAATAAAAATCGATTTGCCTACGGATTTACAATGCTAGAAACCGGGTTTCAATACCTGTGGTTGGCAGAGAACAGGTAGCCAATTGTGTAGCCTTGTGCTTAACAAACAAACTAAATTTGAAGACACCCTCTACTGGGTTTACCGTCGATCTAAGAAATCGTTTCTGGGTTTGTTTGTTTTTAAATTTTGCGCAAAGCTACACTAGTGCTATCTGCGCTAGAAATCCCTAATTTAGCAGTGTAAGACTAGAAGGAAGGCAGCTAGTCATCCATACCCACCGCCAACTTTTGGGCTACTCTTTTACCAAGAAATAGTGTGATTGACCGTCACGTTATAACTAACCAACGACTGAAAGGGCGAGCATGTTTGGTGTGATGGGGATTCGAACCTGCGACCCTCGAATTACGAGTTGAGTGCCTTAACCACCTGGCCATGCATGGCCTGTTTCTAACTTCATTCTCACCAAAAGGTTTTGTAAGTTTTACAAATATTTTCCTTATATTGTTTCTAATAAAAATAGTTAAGCCCAAAATAAAGAGTTTATATGTGTAATAAATTGGCGGTTCTCAAAGTGTGGTCCACGAGGATCCTCCACGTGGTCACAGACTGGTACAAAATGCAAGTCACATAAAAAGTAACACCAATCTTCCCTTTACCACTGATGTTTTGTTGTTTTTTTTTTGGGTTTTTTTTGGCAACGAAAAAATGAGAACCACTGTACAAAAATTAACTTTTATTTTAATCTATCTGAAGCATTTAACCTCAACCTAACATGATTTCTGATGTATTTATATCAAATACTTAAAAATGGAATTTCTGAATCTTTTTTCAAAAAACATCTAATCTCATGAATTATAAAGTAAGGCAGCTGCAACAAGAATATATATTCCAAAAAGTTTCAATAAGACCCAACCAGTGTAGATATATATAATTAATTTTCAGTACATGTAGTATGCTCTTTAGCTTCAGATAATGACGTATACTCATAAACGTGAGTGATGTATATAGATCCGTTGATTGACTGTTAGGCAGGATAAAGAAGAAAACACACACCTTGAAGATGATTGGCTGATCTTATAAATGGCAGTTTGTGAATTAAATGTCAAGTTTTAACAATATCTCACCATTCGCTAAACAATTAATCTAAGAATACGTTACTTACCTTTCACGTTATACGTATTATGATGTTAATAATTTAAGCCTAATCTGGTTAATTTCATCGTTTTCACTGTATGGATATCACTTTATAGTTTCAAATAAATTTTTCTAAATATTAAGCAAAATTCCAAATTTATCAAAATGTATAGATGACGAGAAGCACTATTTTCAACTTTTGTTTGTTTTTTTAATAGTTTTTCTTTTTTTGTCTTAGATTTCTGGAAATACAGAGCAGTGGAAGAAAAGACGAAATACGACTACATTATACCAACAATAATATGGTTTATGTTGAAACATTTCCTTACCGCTTAGCTGATGACAAATGGCATCAGGTGGCGTTATCAGTTAGTGGCAATGCTGTCGATTTGTTTGTGGATTGTAATCGTATTTATAAACAGGTCATATCTGATGTTGATCGAAATGTTTCCTCAAGGAACACCTCGTTGTGGCTTGGGCAAAGAAATTCACACCAATTTTTATTCCAGGTTGGAAAACATTAAATACCTAGTACTGTGATCTGTTGTTAAAAGTATATATAACCTTCTTATACGTGTATACTTAAGATTAATTTAAAATTAATTATTCATCACGATTTATTAATTCATTGTGTCTCGGAAACGCGCAAACGAAAGCAGTTTATTTTATCTATAAGCCACTACGTAAGTATTCAGTTTAAGCGCTACCTCGTAGTGAAAATATACACATATACATTTTTTTACTTTGCAAACCTTCCAGATGTTTCGTGTATTAAGTTTAGTTTCGATAATTAATGACTAGTATTCATTTATGAGAAAGGACGAAGAAAAACATGTTTCCACTAATCTATCAAGTACAAGTAAAGAACGCTTGTCCGTAATGTCCTTTACAATTCATAGCAGATATGTGAGCGTAATTTACATGTTGTTCAAATGTTAGTCGCGTTTAATAAAACGTACATAGAAATATACTGAATGTCACAAAGTGAACCGTAAACTAATTCTTTATATTATACTTTAATGAATTAAATGAAATTTGTACGTAAAACGTGTATCTGTTTTCAACAGTTGTTTTATTATACACAGGAGGTGTTCGTATTGTAGTGAAACATTGATGTAATGCTATAAACAAAGACAAAACCCAAGTATCTTTCGTTTTAATTTAAATGTCGTACATTAGAGGAAATATTGCAGATAAATATGCTAAATAATAATAATAATTTGCTTTTCAGGGAATTTTACAAGATGCCAAAATTATTGGAAAATCTCATGGATATATTGTACAGTGTCCTCATCTTGATACAGGTATAGTGAACTATGTAGTTTTAGATTTAGTTTGTTTAATTATCTGATGGTAGTATGTACCACATTAGTTTGTTTAATTATCTGATGGTAGTTCGTACCACATTAGTTTGTTTAATTACCTGATGGTAGTATGTACCACATTAGTTTGTTTAATTATGTGATGGTAGTACGTACCACATTAGTTTGTTTAATTATCTGATGGTGGTACGTACCACATTAGTTTGTTTAATTATCTGATGGTAGTACGTACCACATTAGTTTGTTTAATTATCTTATGGTAGTTCGTACCACATTAGTTTGTTTAATTACCTGATGGTAGTACGTACCACATTAGTTTGTTTAATTATCTGATGGTAATACGTACCACATTAGTTTGTTTAATTATCTGATGGTAGTACGTACCACATTAGTTTGTTTAAGTACCTGATGGTAGTATGTACCACATTAGTTTGTTTAATTATGTGATGGTAGTACGTACCACATTAGTTTGTTTAATTATCTGATGGTGGTACGTACCACATTAGTTTGTTTAATTATCTGATGGTGGTACGTACCACATTAGTTTGTTTAAGTACCTGATGGTAGTACCACATTAGTTTGTTTAATTATCTGATGGTAGTACGTACCACATTAGTTTGTTTAATTATCTGATGGTGGTACGTACCACATTAGTTTGTTTAATTATCTGATGGTAATACGTACCACATTAGTTTGTTTAATTATCTGATGGTAGTACGTACCACATTAGTTTGTTTAATTATCTGATGGTAATACGTACCACATTAGTTTGTTTAATTATCTGATGGTAGTACGTACCACATTAGTTTGTTTAAGTACCTGATGGTAGTATGTACCACATTAGTTTGTTTAATTATCTGATGGTGGTACGTACCACATTAGTTTGTTTAATTATCTGATGGTGGTACGTACCACATTAGTTTGTTTAATTATCTGATGGTGGTACGTACCACATTAGTTTGTTTAAGTACCTGATGGTAGTACCACATTAGTTTGTTTAATTATCTGATGGTAGTACGTACCACATTAGTTTGTTTAATTATCTGATGGTGGTACGTACCACATTTTCCTTACTATCATCTCTTACAGTTGGCGGTCATTGTCTTTATAATTTCTTTTGTGATTTTATACATATATATTATTGTATTCACGTTAACACTTGTTTTTTGACATGTCTATATTTACACATTATTTCAAAATACAAGTAGCGTTTTTCTTGTCATGGAATTGTTTAATAAACAAACAAATTATTATATCTTTTTTAATCATTTTAAAAAATAGCGAAAGCGTAGAAATAATTCATAGTAAAATTAAGTCACAAATAGAAGAAAAGAACGTTTTTTACTACGCTCGTTACTTAACAATGACATCAGAAAATCAGATTAAACATCACATTACAAAATTGATTGAAAGTTGTTAATGGAATAACTTTAGTTATTCGTTGATCCTAAACTTCTTAATAGATTCAAATCCTATTTTATAACCTGAAGATACATCGATGTTTCTTAACAGAATTTTTGATAGATAAAGGTGAAAATCACTTTTTCTTTCAATGTTAGTACAATTTATAAATGGAAAATTGATGTACTTCAAGCTAACTAAGTCATTTGAAAGACTGGTCATGGTCAGATGGTTCCTTTTACCCAATTGTTTTATTTTTACCAGACTGTCCGACTTGTGGCCAGTTTAGAAAGCTACAGATGTCGGTCCTGAACTTAGAAAAGCACATGAAAACATTAGAAGAAAAAGTAGGTTCTAAGTATAATTTATTTTATTTTATAATATATATATATATATTTCCCAGAAATCACCGAGAATGTTTTCCCTTTTATAATGATGTCCATAGAAGGAAGTGTATTTCTAACATTAATATTACCTTAAACTACCTCGCACAACATTTATATTAATTCTATAACTTGATTTGGTATCCAAAAAATAAATACCTAATTAAATGTTTAGCTCAAAAAGACATCTAAATTATGTTTAATGTTAATTATGTTATTTATGTTAAGAAATGGGTAAATTTTAGTGTTCAAAACAAACGTAGTAGCCTTGGATACTGTTTTAAAATAGTGAACTTAATGTATCTTAATCAAACTATACAAGCAATGAAACACAAAATTAAAAACCATAGTACCAAATAAGTTCATTTATAAAATTAACAATTGGAAATAATACTGATAACTCAGCCCTCTTCATACTCGGTAAAAAATAAAGTTATAAATAATAAACTTCTCTAGTCACTTGGTTCTACTTACAGTAAAAAATATTCCATTTTTTTGTGTTTCTTTCCCCAATAAACGTGTGTTTAAATTAACAACTGTACACAAGGCTTAAGCTAGGTATTTTAAAACCCTTGCTGTCCAATTGTAACCACTGTGTTTCTTCACTGGAGTACAAATATTTAATGTAACACTATTTGACTTAATTTTGTTTCTTTCTCTCTATATATATTACTTTTTTAATATATTTTGTCTAAAACGTATGGTAATTCTTCAGAAAATATTTGAAGTCCAGACATTTATATTTACTTCTGCTTAGATAATAATATTCTATGTTGTATTCAGAGCATTATCCACTCTCTTCCAGTTAGTCCAAGCAGAAACGAGGCTTTCAGCTGTGGAGGAATGTGAATGTAGGATAAACTGTCATGTGAATGGAAGTGTTCGTCTGGACGGTTCCTCATGGGAAGTGGACTGTGAAAGTTGTTCATGTGTGGTAAGTCCTGGTTAAACTCGGCCATTTTCTTTCTCCATGTTTCCATTATTTCTAATTAACAAAACGTATAACACAGACTACGCACCGTATGAGGCTTAATAGCCACACTTTATTTCTCAGTATTATGTCACCACACGAGATACCTAATTTTTAAGATTGCTGTTAGTTTTGGTCGTATCTTTAAATAACTGCCTTTTTAAATTTGTAGTATACTACGATATCTATGTGTGTGTTTATTATACGTTATAATACAAAGAAAACAATAATTTTTAAATTTGTAGTATACAAAGATATCTATGTGTGTTTTATTATACGTTATAATACAAAGAAAACAATAATTTTTAAATTTGTAGTATACTAAGATATATCTATGTGTGTTTTATTATACGTTATAATACAAAGAAAACAATAATTTTTAAATTTGTAGTATACTAAGATATATCTGTGTGTTTTATTATACGTTATAATACAAAGAAAACAATAATTTTTAAATTTGTAGTATACTAAGATATATCTGTGTGTTTTATTATACGTTATAATACAAAGAAAACAATAATTTTTAAATTTGTAGTATACAAAGATATCTGTGTTTTATTATACGTTATAATACAAAGAAAACAATAATTTGTAAGTTTGTAGTATACTAAGATATCTATGTGTGTTTTATTATACGTTATAATACAAAGAAAACAATAATTTGTAAGTTTGTAGTATACTAAGATATCTATGTGTGTGTTTATTATACGTTATAATACAAAGAAAACAATAATTTGTAAATCTGTAGTATACTACGATATCTGTGTGTGTTTATTATACGTTATAATACAAATTTACAATAATTTGTAAATTTGTAGTATACTACGATATCTATGTGTGTGTTTATTATACGTTATAATACCAAGAAAATATTTTTTTTTAATTTGTAGTATACTAAGATATCTATGTGTGTGTTTATTATGTTATAATACAAAGAAAAAAAATTTAATCTTCCAATGTGTATTCTATTGCGTATTACTTGTTTTTAAGAAGTAGGTGCTTTACAAGTAACCTTACAGAGAAACGAAATATTATTGTTGTCGTAAAAACATTAAGAAGTTAGGTGATGAAGCACCCAGTTAATATTGTCACAAAAGTTAAGTGTAGTGTCTAAACAGATATAACAATAGATTTTGTTTCAGTTTTTAAATGGAGAATTTATATATTTGCGAATTTTTATAATTATTAGTGAAGTGAGAAACCCCATATTGAACCTCCCGATTATTGTATTTCAAACAGAACTACTGTGACTTTATATAATTGTCGATAGGTTTGAAGTACCTTTTTGAGTGTCACTATACTCGAAACGTTTCTGTTTCGTGTTCTTATTAGAAAGGAAACACTACGTGCCACCGTAAGTCCTGTAATCCAGTGCCATGTAAAAATCCTGTTCAACTTCCAGGACACTGTTGCCCCACGTGTTTAAGTAAGTACTTTAATATAAATCATTTTTCCGTAACTAATTGAGTGATAGACTCATAATACAGCTATTGTAAAGACGGTCAACAATGAGTGCAAACAATCATTGTTTATATCTTATTGAAATTTAAATTATATTATGAGAGTTAAAAAAAGCAAACGTTATTAGAAATTCTTAAGTAATATTACAAAACAGTTATACAATAAAGTCTCATATGAAGATCCATATGAAGCCTCGGTCATATGAAGATCCGTAATTTGTTTTCCACAGCAAATGTTAGTCGTGAGTTCTGGAACTTCGTGTCACGTCTTCGTTTCTTCCTGACAACTTCTAAATCATGTTGAATCTAACTGCTAATTTCAGAATATCGCAACCTAGATATTAGCTAACGAGATAAAAGATATAAATAACGGGTGGGCAACTAGTAATTCTTTTTTGTGTAGCGAGATAAAAATATACGATTTTGAACTATGTTTGACGAGAAATATTTGTTGTTTTTTTTTCAATAAGAAAAGTGCCTAATTGATGGAAAATTGTACGACCATGGAGAGGAAGAGAACCGAAGACCATGTCAGAAATGCTATTGCAATGTAAGTACTTATCATGTTTAACTTAACACCTGCTATAGCAAGGCTTCTCCTCTTTCCAATCATGGAAGCCTATCGAAACACGTTTGTTAGTGTGCAGTTTCGATAGCCTCATGACGTATTAAGGTTAACAGTAATCTACTATCTGTGTGTGAGTGTGTGTTATTTAGTTATTAACCGTTTTAAATGCTTACTTAGTTACGGGCTGAATTAATAATCTATCTTTGCAAATAATCATGAGAAAGATAAGAAAAAAAATAATATTATAATCTTAAAAACGTCTGACAAGACTTATTAAAAACAATGTTCAAATATTAGTACCCTCCAGTGGCATAGCGAGTATGTCTGTGGATTTACAATGCTATAAACCGGGTTTCGATACCCATGGTTGGGCAGAGCATAGATAAACTATGGTGTAATTATGTGAATAATTACAAACACTCAACCATCTAAATATTAGTTATTTTGCTTACTCATGGTTACAGGATTAACAATTATTAATTTTAATTTATATGCGACATTTCTTTGTGTCACTAATGTTTGTTGTTACTTTGTGTGTCACTTTAAACTAAACTTTTTCGCTCGATTTTGTCTTTACAGAATGGTAACATGAACTGCGAAAAGCTTCAGAAATGTCCAACACTGCCTTGTCTAGTTGAAGATTATATTTACATAGAAGGGAAGTGTTGCCCAACTTGCAAAGGTTTGTTATTATAAGACAGAGAATTATTAAAACCTACTAAAGTCAAGATATTTTCATCATAACTGTCTTACGTAGGAGTGGTATTTGTGGAACCATTAATAATTAAAACTGCAGATTTTTAGTTAACATGGTAAATGGATGCAAGTCAACCTCTGAAATCTAATGTTTAATCTAGGTGTTTATATAACATGTTTTGGTAACAACGAAACTACTGTTTCGAAAGTTTGGGTTTCAGCTCTATAGCGTCAGACTGCAGATTCAGTTAAGGTTCTGACAGCAGATTTCTTATTTTAAATTTAGACACAGACTACTGCTCACAAGGCCACGACTGCCACGTGAATGCCACTTGTTTTAACCTACATACGAACTACACGTGTTATTGCAATGAAGGATACCAGGGAAATGGAAGAGATTGTGAAGGTATACTGACGAACATATTTATTTATATTGAATAATCAAGGCATTACATTTAGTGTATTTTTTACCGTGAACTGCTTCAAACTTTATTTGTCTTTTTTAACATTTAAAGTTTGTATTTTAATAAAATAGAAGCATTTATTATAAATTGGAAGTAGTGATGAAACTATATAACATAACAAAGTTCAATAGTTTGTTGTTGTTTTTTTTAATTTCGCGCAAAGCTACTTGAGGGCGATCTGCGGTAGCCGTCCCTAATTTTGCAGTGTAAGACTAGAGGGAAGGCAGCTAGTCATTACCTCCCACCGCCAACTCTTTGGCTTCTATTTTACCAACGAATAATGGGATTGATCGTCATATTTTAACGCCCCCACGGATGAAAGGGCGAGCATATTTGGTGCGATCAGGATTCGAACCTGCGACCCTCAGATTACGAGTCTAACGCCTTAACCCGCCTCGCCATGCCGGGCCATAAGTTCAATAGACCAAAACGGAAGGAACAAAAATAACTCCAAAGAATCCGTTTAAATTCATAAGGCTTTGTAAGTGGGTGAGGGTAGTGTGTTATAGGTAAACAAATTATTAACTTGTGTATCTCTTTCTTGTTCAACGTTTAAACGATATTAGATTCTAAAAAATGTTTACTTCGTATAACCATGTCACACGTTACTATGTTAAATTACATATTAAATTATTTGTTCGTATTTCCAAACATGAATATCCACTTACTTAAATAGTTACTTCATATTTCCTGCATATAGTGTTATTAAAGTACATTGAATTCACTATTTTAAAACACTATTCAAGGCTACTACGTTTGTTTTGAACACTAAAATTCACCCATTTTTAAACATCAATAACGATGAAGTAAACGTTTAATTAGATTTATTTTTCAGATACCAAATCAACTTGTATGATTCATATAAATGTTGTAAGACATAGTTTAAGGTAATATTAATATTAGAAACCCACTTTGTTTTGTTTATTGTAGTTCTCTTTGATCATTTTTGTTTATAAATAAGTTTATAACTACATTTTTCCTGTGAACCAGTCTTTAATATAATATATTTTCCACAATATTTACAGTTGTTTAAAAATCTAAGCTCATTTCTCCTTAGATGTCGATGAATGCCTCCAGAAAGGTGGACACAAAGGCCACTATTGTAGAGAAAACACTCGGTGTGTTAACTTACCTAGCAGTTACTCCTGTGAGTGTCTTCCTGGTTACAAACGAGAAGATGATTACTACTGCGCAGGTAAACCCAAGGTGTTATTATTCTCTAGCAAAGTTAAGACAAACATTAATCAGCTATGAAGGCTTGTACTTGCAACAAAATGACACTTCTCTTGATATGACCCAATAGGCAGTCAATAGGGCGACTCCCTGTGGCACAGCAATATGTCTACAGACTCGCACCGCTAGAAACGGGATTTCGAATACCCGTAGTGGGCAGAGTACAAATAGCCCATTGTGTAGGCTTTGTGCTTAATTCCAAATGATCATAGCCCACTAGCCAAGTGGTTAGAGTGCCCATATATAGAACCATAGAACTGAAGATTCAAATCCTGCTAATTCCATACACACACAAAGAAAAGTTGGCTAGTTCTTTCGTATAAAACCAAAAAGTTTGATATAACGGCTGTTGTGAAAATTATAATAATATATACAGTAAGGACCAGAATAATTGTCTGAATGATTATATTATTGATAACAATATCTCGTCTAAATCATTAAACAAAACTCTATAAGTTTTTAAAAAATATAATATTACATCATGAAAATTACTCTTAGTAACATAAATAATTGTAATTGGTTGCTCCGTTTAGATGAGGACGAATGTGTTACTGGTCGACACAGTTGTGATGTAAATGCCATTTGCAAGAACACTGATGGAAGCTATCACTGCCAGTGTATGGAGGGGTACATCGGAAGTGGACATTCCTGCAGACGTAAGTAAATAGAACAGCTCATATCATTGGTTCGTACCAATACTCGTAATGGAATTTTTTTTTCTTTCCGTGATTGTTTGTTTCTGAATTTCGCGTAAAGCTACACAAGAGCTATCTGCGCTTGTCGTTCCTAATTTAGCAGTGTAAGGCTAGAGGGAAGGCAGCTAGTCATCACCACCCACCCCCAACTCTTGTGCTACTCTTTTACCAACGAATAATAGGATTGACTGCAACGTTATAACTACCTCAACACTAAAAGGGACGATCATGTTTGGTGTGACGGAGATTTGAGCCGCAACCCTCCGATTACGAGTCGAGCGCCTTAACCACCTGGCCATGCTGGGCCGTAAAATAATGATAAACTCATTACTGTGTATTTTAGTATCGTTGGGTAAAATTTCAATAAATTAAACTACAATATTTAGATATTGCAAACAATTTCACTATTTCAAAATTGAATTTAGATTAAATTGTCTTACGTTTCAAACAAATCTAATTCCATCTCAGACTTCTTGGGCTAAAAAGCTTTTATAAATATTGTTTTTCCTCTTCTGAAAACTTACTAAATCCTAGACAATCTCAAATGAACAATGATTTCTACTTTTCACATAACCATATGTTGCTTTAAAGTTTAAACTAACATTGTTATGACTGAATATCTGGCGTTAAATGAAACATTTGAAATAAACATAAACAAGGAAAATATTTGGCCGAAAAATCGGTCGTTGAAACAATTATTTATTATGGATATACCATGAATGTCACATTCATGCTTCACTTTACTTAATACCTAATACTGAACATGCTGATTGTTAAGTTTTTAATCAAATGACTTGTTCTTTGTTTAGCTGTATGCAACGAGACTTGTTTAAACGGTGGTCAGTGCGTGGCACCAGGAATTTGCTCATGTCGTCATGGCTACACGGGTCCTAGTTGTGAGCTTGGTAAGTTTCCTATTATTAGACTAAAAAACAAAATAATACCAAAATCACTTTTAGAAATTTATTTTATCTTATTTTAATTAGCACATCGGGAGATTAAAATTTCTGATTAAGAAAATTACACAAAAATATTTTTTTAAACAACTGGAAGCCAAAAAGACAACCATTCAAAATTACTCTTCTGTTGTAACAAACACGTTTCTTATTACGTTGTTCTATTTCAAAAGCACTCTTCTATTGTAACAAACACTTTTCTTATTACGTTGTTTTATTTCAAAAGTACTCTTCTATTGTAACAAACACTTTTCTTATTACGTTGTTCTATTTCAAAAGTACTCTTCTATTGTGACAAACACTTTTCTTATTACGTTGTTCTATTTCAAAAGCACTCTTCTATTGTAACAAACACTTTTCTTATTACGTTGTTCTATTTCAAAAGCACTCTTCTATTGTAACAAACACTTTTCTTATTACGTTGTTTTATTTCAAAAGTACTCTTCTATAGTAACAAACACTTTTCTTATTACGTTGTTCTATTTCAAAAGTACTCTTCTATTGTGACAAACACTTTTCTTATTACGTTGTTCTATTTCAAAGCACTCTTCTATTGTAACAAACACTTTTCTTATTACGTTGTTCTATTTCAAAAGCACTCTTCTATTGTAACAAACACTTTTCTTATTACGTTGTTCTATTTCAAAAGCACTCTTCTATTGTAACAAACACTTTTCTTATTACGTTGTTCTATTTCAAAGCACTCTTCTATTGTAACAAACACTTTTCTTATTACGTTGTTCTATTTCAAAAGCACTCTTCTATTGTAACAAACACTTTTCTTATTACGTTGTTCTATTTCAAAAGCACTCTTCTATTGTAACAAACACTTTTCTTATTACGTTGTTCTATTTTAAAAGCACTCTTCTATTGTAACAAACACTTTTCTTATTACGTTGTTCTATTTTAAAAGCACTCTTCTATTGTAACAAACACTTTTCTTATTACGTTGTTCTATTTCAAAAATTTGCAACTAAAGGACGTTTTTGAGAAACATAAGTTATGTTTTTCGGTGGTTAGTGATAAACTGTACTTCAAACTATAGCTCTGCATAAAGAAAACGTTTCTTCAATAGTTATTTGTAACATTCCAGACATTGATGAGTGTAATCTGAGAATCCACGAATGTCATCCTGATTCAGAGTGTATTAATATGCCCGGATGGTATTACTGCCTTTGTCGACCAGGCTACGAGAACAAACTAACTGACAATTATCGAGGCGTTGTGTGTCAAGGTACGTGACTTCAAGAAGTGATCTACTTTACTGGAAATTTAGTGTTGTTGTAGTAACAAAGTATAACAGTACGGTAGCAATAAATGTATGACAAGCTTCTGTTTGCAAATAAACAAGTGTTATCATAAACTTAGCAATATCTAGGCTTCAGCCTCAGCATCTTGAAAATGTTTTGGGTTCGTTAAACTGTTTTGTATGTGAATGTTTGGGTTCGTTAAACTGTTTTGTATGTGCATGTTCGTGTTAGTTAAACCGATTTGTACGTGCATGTTTGGGTTACTTAGACTGATTTGTATGGTCATGTTTGGCTTACTTAGACTGATTTGTATGGTCATGTTTTGGTTACTTACTGTTTTGTATGGTCATGTTCGTGTTAGATTGTTTTGTATGTTCATACACCTAACTTTATTAAACCATCTCTCTCCTTAGACATCAACGAATGCACCAGCAACTCTCACACGTGCCACCATTCAACTGTCTGTGTCAATAAAGAAGGAGGTTATAAGTGTGACTGTAAAGAAAATTCCACGTGTTCCCTAAGTGAGTTTACATCTTGCCAAATGGTAGAGCGTTAAAATACGAAGTCAGAACGAAGAGAAAACTAAAGAATGCTTGGAGCGAATGATTATTTTTTGTAATTGCCTACATTTCCGGGTTTTGGTTCTCAGAAAAGTGTATTTAATTCAACACCTTATTGAATTTTGTTTGGCAAAATATTAATAATTGTTTATCGCATATTTATATTTTTGATTTGCGCTACGACATGAGTTGTTATCCATAGCGTAAGAAGTTGAAGATCATTGTTTGTATTCTAAGAATAACATTCAGAATATCTTAACTTGAGAGTTAAAATGAGGCGAGTAAGTAAATAGGTTTATTTCCGCTTCCGTTATACATTTGTATTTTAGTCGATATGCTCAAAGAAGAAAATTTATATGACGTAGATGAAAATGTTGCGATGTTCATTCCAGATTGTATGTATCATGGAACCGAAACACGAGATGGCGAGACCTGGCTAGCAGCAGCAGGATCGACTTGCACGGAGTGTTCGTGTAATAGTGGTGTCGTCACATGCCAAAAACAGACGTGTGATTGTAGCAGGACTGACATTGATCTAGAGTGCTGCCCGCAGTGTGACGTCACTACTTTCTGTCGTCACCAGGAAGTGCCAAGAATATTTCGTAATGGAGAACGTTGGGTTTATCAATGTCAAGTTTGCGAATGTTTAGTAAGTAAAAAACAAAATAAAATGTCTCCTAGACTTTTGTCAGCCTTCTGTTCACAAATAGCTCTGAAGGTGATTTTCCAGTGTTACTGAGGTTAAGACTAAAAGCTGTACTTTGGGCCATCTCTGAACTCTTATTATAAATTGTTGCGCGTTTATTTTTACCATTTTAAGTTAACACTACTTTGTTATAGTTTAGGAATGCAGGAAGACATAACAGGAAGATGATGGGTTTCTCTTAAGATGTTTCTATTAAATAAAACGCAAAAATAAAATCGTGAACTACGACACTGTTTTTGTAAACCCCGTATTTAGAGTACTTTTTCTTTGTGGCTTATAGCGCTAAAACCCGGGTTTTCGATATTCGTGGTAAGCAGAGCATGTGTATATCCCATTCTCTACCTTAAAATTTGTTGTTTGTTTGTTATTACTGTAGTTTGGAGAAGTTGACTGTTGGGATCAAGAGTGTCCACCAGTG
Organism: Tachypleus tridentatus; assembly: GCF_004210375.1. Lineage (NCBI taxonomy): Eukaryota > Metazoa > Arthropoda > Merostomata > Xiphosura > Limulidae > Tachypleus > Tachypleus tridentatus. The sequence continues at coordinate 130,710,768 of NC_134831.1, read as the reverse complement.
ACGTGTGATCATCCTGCTAGATACGATGGTGATTGTTGCTTCCGTTGTGAAGATGACGTTTGCAGCTCAAAAACTTTCACTAGTGATGAAAGCAGTGGTAATGTCACAACAAATGTCTACCACGGTCGAGGCTGTACGTACAAGGAGCAGTTGTATCAGTTAAGGGTACCAGTCCCTGCCAATCGCGACTCCTGTATTTCCTGCAACTATGAGGTAAATTTTTACGTGATCTTTATATTTATTTTATTGTCTGTTTCCTATAAGAAAACTTCTAAGTAGTCAACTATAAATATGGTCTATCTTTAGTCAATGCTTAGGGTTTGTTAGCTTGTTTGTGGAGTTTATTTCAAGGCTACTGGAGAAATGCCTGCGTTAGCCGTTCCTAATATTCTAAGTGAAATGCTTGTATTTAAAACTAACTTTGATCGTTTTTTGTTCCATAAATGACATTGTTAACCACGTCTTTCGTAAGTTAAAAAGGATGATAATTCTCAACAACAGAAATGATTAATTCAGTTAACAAAGAGAAAAGAAAGGCTATTTATTTATCTATTTCCTTTAATTTTATCTAGTTTTTATCTATTATCTATTATTTCATCCTAGTTCGGAAGCCTCTTCCTTTGATTTTTTCCACAGTAGTAGAGAATCTTTGTTAGCTATTAAGTAATTAGCTAATATTCTAATAAACGTAGTTATGGAGTTGTGTTTAATGTTTTATTCATGTTTTCTTGTCGTGTCTTTGATTTTGGGATTAGTAAACATTTTCAATGTTCGTCATGACATAATTACTTCTCACATTAGCTATTTCTTTTATTGTTTTCGTTTGTTTTTTTCTGTTGTTGTTTCTTCAACAACTGGGTGTAACGATGTAATCCTGTGAAAACTACTTGATTATAATAAATGTTGTCTGTCGTACGTGGGTGGTTCATAATTTTTTCTCAGTTCCATGTTAGTTGACGTCATGTTAGCTAATTCCTATTGGCTGTATGGAAAGGAAAGTACGTAGATGGTTTCTTAATATTTATTAAACTTGAATGCACTATTATATAACTGTATATTTCAAGTATTTACTTTAATTACTATTATATAACGCAATGAAAATATTTATCGTAATAAATTCCGTTGTATACAAATAATATAAATAGTATTTATCTCTGTATCTATTACTGCTAACCGAATAAAACATTAAACCACTGGTTACTTGCAAAGCGCTACCTATATCTAACTTTTGATGAAGTTTAATCATTTTGTAAAAACAAAACAAAAATTGTCATTTTTCATAATATTCTTCACACAATTTATTAATTACTTGGCATAATATCATGAGCCTGTAAACCTTGTATTTTCATCGTAACTGCACATATTTTAAGCTGTTTTTAAATACCTAAAACCTTATTTTTCTGGACATCCTGTTACAGGGTAAGAACACCCAACGCTTGGTGAGCAGTAAGACTTACAGATCACTTGGGTAAAGCACAATTATTTTTACTTTTATCTCCATTTCACTACTTGCACACTGCTCTTCTCTATATTTTAGCACCATTTCTAGTTCTTCTCTTCTTGCAACTTCTTTTAGTGTAAATGAAGACAGACATTTGTGTGCTACATGAGGTAATTTCGTATCGTTAACGTATTTTGGATTTTAACTTGTTACTCAAAATAAATAAATAGTATACACTAATCAGTATTTCCTGCTGAATCCCTAATTCATACTTACAATAATTGTAATAAAATCAACACATTGTGTTGATTGTTCTCTACTTTAAAACACTTATTTATGAGCTGTCCATCCTCTTACCAGAACCTTCATAAAAGAACAATATACCGAATACCACAAACACTGCTTTAAAGCAGATGATAGGATAAAAGTCATAACAACTACTGACATCTGTTGTTAAAGCAATGACATCAGTTTGGCAAACAACAGTTATTTTACTTTCCATCTTAAGTTCATGGCCTCAGACACTGTTCATTTCTCTATGTTCTAGCATTCTTTAATATTTTTCTGTTTCTTTCGTGTTCCTTTTAGTGTATTATAATATTGTTGCTTAACATCCGATATTTATAACAACCGCCACCACTAAACATGTTACAAGTATCTGAAAAACAACAACAACTATGTGTCACATAAAGTAAATTTCTATTGTTAATCTTAAATAAATCAATACTGTACAATATCCAACATTTTCTGTGAAACAACTTATCCATAATTCATATTCACAACAATAATAGACGTAAAAATTATACACGGTTTATTTTCCACGTTAAAATACTTTTATTTTCTTGTTGTCAGTTCTCGGTCATCTTATTGGAGTTTTCATCTGAAAACAACGCTCTGAGCATTATTAATTCGCTTAAGTGACATCTCTATATAGTAAATAACTTTAATACCACACGTCAGTTATTGTTACGACTGCTGCCTACACAACTGTTTAAGAGCAGTGTTTCACAGACAAATGAATTTGTATTACTTAAAACATTGTTGAAAGGTGAAGGCTCCGATAAGATGGCTGAGAGTTTGGTTTGTTTTGAATTAGGACTAAAGTTATACGAGAACTATCTGTGCTAGCTGTCCTAACGTAGCAGTGACCAAGTAACGGGAAGGCAGCTGATCAATACCACCCATTGCCAACTCTTGGGCTACTCTTTTACCAATTCATAGTTGGAGTGACTGCCACTTTATAATGCACCCTCGGCTAAAAGGGCGAGCATGTTTGGTGGAACATGGATTCGAACTTGTGACTTTTAGATTACGAGTCGAGCGCCCTAACCACTTGACAATGCCAATTCAAGATGGCCACCACCCTGCATATACAAGAAAAGTATTTTAACGTACGAGTAAAGAACAGTTCGTGTATAAATCTACATATCAGTTTACCTACGCCGTGACTCTTAAAAACAATAGTATAGGCATTTTATATCAAAACCGCTTCCTACAAGATCTGTTTACTATTTGTTTTTTTGTATATTTTTTCTTCAATACTTTTACGCAAAAATGTATTTTATTATTTATGGTATTTTGCGGAGGGAAAGGTCTGGTTTGAATTTCGCGCGAATTTACTTGAAGGCTACCTGCGCTAACCGTTTGTAATTTAGTAGTGACAGACTAGAAGTAAAGAAGCTAACTAATACCACCTGCCGTTAAGTATTGATCTGATCTTCATTTCTAATGAATAGTGGGATTGACCGTTACGTTATGACGATCCCCTGGTGTATTCGCTGATATGAATTCGAATCCGTGACCCGCAGGTTGCAAGTCTTGTGCTCTAACCACCAAGACATGATGCCTATCCATGCATGGAAGGAACTCTAACAATATTTAATAATAATTATAGTGCCCTCTAGTGGTACGTCTTAACCTAAGTGGTGTTACTAACTGAATACAATGATGAGAGAAATGTGAGGTAAGGAGTTGACATAATCAATTATACACAGGCTTGCGATGATTCTATTGTTTTGGTATTTTTACATGGTGTACGGTAATCCCTATACACTGAATCCGAAAACTATATCAAGATTTCTTCAGACCAATCGCGACGTGAGAGTCTTATCGGTCGTTCTGTAACCCAGTCATAACAAAAAGAACAAAACGTATTCCTTGTGATAAAAGATATAATAATTTGATCTAAGTAAGAATTTTTTTCATCCCGATTTGTAAAACAAAAAAATACTCCTTACTTGATAGAAAAAAGTGAATATTATTTTTAAAATCTGCCTAGCTAAATTATGGAAAATCCATTATTAAAGTAAAAACAACTTTTATGAAGTTTAAATTCGCAGGCCTGTGTTATCAATGAATAAGTGTACAAATAGCAAGCAACCCATATATATAGTATAATACTTATTGTGTTTTCTGTAAAACAAACAAGATCCCAAAGATAACTGAACGTATCCTGTTTTCTGTAAACAATGAATAGGAACTTGATCACTGAGAATGAGACAGTTTTGTACTTACCTGATGCCTTACTTTTGGTCTAGTTTAGGTATACTAGAAGGCCTCCCAAAGGCTCAGCGGTATGTCAACGCTAAAATCCGGGTTTCGATAACCGTGGTGAGCAGAGCACAGATAGCCCATTGTGTAGCTTTCTGCTTAATTCAAAACAACAACAACAACATACTAGAGGTGAAAGAAACGTCTTCATGTCCAATAAACCTATTAATTACATCACAAACAGAGCTTTCAATTAATTTCTTATGTGATCTACTATCAACGAAAATACTGAGAGGATAAAAATTCTTTGGAAATTATGTACAACATTTTTTTTTAACAGAGTAATTACTTAATAGAGGGCGCAACGAACCTTAAAATTCTTGCACATAAACATATAAATTGTCAAACTTTTACATTAAAAAACATATTTGCTTGTAGTTCTTTCAATTTCCAGACAAACAAAATCCCAATAGATTTTTTTCACTATCTTTTACCATGAAGATTTAATAAGAACTCAATCTTTGTTGCACAATTATTATAAAATTTATCGCATCAAACAATGAAAACAATAAACATCTTTTCGTGCACTCTCGTGTGAAACAATGGCAAAATGTTATTGTTTTGTTTCATGTCATGGCTGTTATATTTGTTGTGTATGTGTCTGTGTGTTTGTTTGCGTTTAATTGTGCCCAACGTTTGTTCATTACAATACATTTCTATTAAGGTAATAAACTCCTGCGTTAAACAAAGTTAAACATAACGGTCTGTTCATTATAAACTATTATTAAACACTTAACCAGACATTAAACCAGCATAAATACAGTAGCATGCACTATTCCTTCTGCTTCTTTTCTTTACTTTGTGTCCTAATGTCGTATTTCTTTGTAAAGTTTAATGTTCTTTTAAACGTTATCGTAATGGCATAAAAAGTAGAAGGTTATTTACTGTAAAAATTATTAAAATAATTTATAATAAACATGCATGTAAGCCACTGATTTATATAAAAAAAATCCTCATGTCATAAAATGTGTTTTTTTTTTCTTAGGTGTTTTTCTTATAGCAAAGCTAAATCGGGCTATCTGCTCAGCCCACCGAGGGGAATCGAACCCCTGATTTTAGCGTTGTATTATTTTCGGAATTTTCATGGAAAAATTTGTTACTGAAACCAAAACAATGTTTATGAAGTTTAAATTAACATGCCTAGGCCTGTATTACCTATGCAACTCATGAACAAAATGTATCATTTAAGTAAATTCTTTACATAAGATATGTCATTGACTTAAGAATATGGAATGTAACAATAATCTGAATGAATTTGTATTATTTCGATTACTGTAAAATAACTCCAATAATAGAATAAATCTAAAATAACACACATGAACGAGTTATTTTACTTTCTTTAGACTTATGATCTATTTCCAAGTCAAACATCAGGATAATATGTAATCACTAATCTGTGTTAACAGTGTATTTGAAGATAATATGTAACGACTAATCTGTGTTAACAGTGTATTTGAAGATAATAAGTAACGACTAATCTGTGTTAACAGTGTATTTGAAGATAATATGTAACGACTAATCTGTGTTAACAGTGTATTTCTGTATAAACATAATTATTGCACATGTTTAAAAACAGTTTTATTTTTCAATTCTTTATCAGGCCAGACAGCTATGCTGCGTGCAAACTACTAATTGTAATGACAAGTCTCTTAGCAACAGCGATTTTACCCTTACGGACAGGCATAAGCATTTCAGGTAAAGTTTCTACATAAGTCTCACCCGTACCTTCGCTAAACCAAAGCAGTGGATACGGAAAATTTTGCGGCACCGTCAGAGAAATATTCTAACACCAGAAAAACTCCAACACGTTAAAGGTCAAACACACATTCCTCATTTACAGACCAAGGACCAAAACGTAGAGATTCCCAGAAGAGAGAACTTAAGTAGTAGTCACGGAAAAAGTAGTAAACTGAAATGTGACAGAATGACTTCAATAAGTGTTTCGGAATCTTGGAGAGAACAGTTGATAACAAAAGAAACCACGACATCAGAACGAAGTAAACTGTGTACCATTCCACAACGCAGTACTAAATGGGCTACTGTTTGTGTGTGTGTGTTAGTCGTAGGACAAAGGGTGATAATTAGAAGTAATAAGTAAAAAGTGATGAATTTGGATAAATTAAAAGTCATAATTTTACCTGCATCTCATATCCAACATCTTTCTTGACTTGCTCATATGTTAAAAAAACAACACAATTTATTGATACAATGTTACATCTGATACTGTGGCATATTTGAAGGTAATATATATATTTCTTTCATGTGGTGATATTTAAAATGTACAGAGTTTTGCGTGTCACTCAAATGTTATCTCGTCTGTAGCAGGATATATAAGCATATCGCACATATTTATTATAAAGATTTACTTTGGGAAACTCTGTAAAATATAGATGAATGAAGAATGTGAAAGGGTTGTTAATTGTGGCTAGTATACTTGTTACACACTGAACTTTAAATGTCTATAAACACGTGTGTGTACATAAGATATCTAGTTTGTTGTGTTTAACGTACCTGCTATATTTTCTCTAACTTACATTTACCATCATTGTAATTGTGTAAAAACACATGTATATTAAGTGTGTAATTCAGGCTTTATTTAAGTAAGTGTATAGACAGATTTAAAAGCCAATAAATACAACACATTTAAATTATGTATTGAAATATATGTATATATACAAACACACACATATATATATATATATATATATGTTTGTGTAAAAGGTTAATAAATATATGGATGTATCGCACGTAACTATTAGAAATTCTGTGCTGTAGAAATCAAAAACAGACATTTTTGTTTTCTGTTATATCCACCACGTGGTTCTTAGCCTGCTAGCCCTGATTTTATAACATTATTATTTGGCTTCTTTGGCTCTTTGCCGTTGCGTATGAATAATTTATGATGTTACGTTTTTTACTGTTCATGCTAGTCATTCAGCATTCCTTTGATATACATTTTCAGGATTAAACGTTTTATTCAAAGCTCAATATTTATTTAATATCAATTGTACCTGATAGTGTTTCATTTTTTGTTGTTGTTTGTTAAGAAATAGTCTTGAGTAGGTGTTTAAGCCTTATCGCACAGGAAAAACAAATTACAAAAAAAATAGTTCTCACTTCCAATATATTGTTACATTTCTCGTAGGTTTTACAGATAAGAATCATACGCTTTCTTTTCATATCCGGACTTATTTTTTTTAAACACGATTAAAATACATTTACATCAAGTAACTTATTATAAAACATTCCATAGAGAATGATATTAAATCTAACAATGTCATTTTTTACTGAAAAAAAAACATAGAACGTAATTAAATATTTTTTATCCATCCAAATCGTTATTTTTAATAACGAAGTTTTCCTACTAATCTGCTGTTTGGTTTGCAGTTCTTAACATAGAACACATATATAAGTTTCCATGTATTCGTCACTTCCTTGCAGATTACGTGTGTTTACATAACTTAAATAAAGTGCCAAACTAAATACTTTGAACTTCATTCATTTTTTTTTATGTATACTTTAATTTCTAAATTACTATAATGTTCATAGTTTATTGCGATTCATATATAGCGAACTTCATAAATAGATCAGAACTAAAATCAAACCAGCAGTGAATATAGCTTGTATAGATCAGAACTAAAATCAAACCAGCAGTGAAAATAGCTTGTATACTGTTTTAAATTATGAGAATTACAATGCACTGTTTTATCAGTTGAGTAGCCTCGCTGTTAGTGATGTTTTTTGGACTAACTTAACCTACTATTACCATTTTTGTGAAATATATACAAAAAAATGTAGTTTTTAAGTGAGTGTTACATATTTTATTCAAATAACACCATCATAGTTTACTGTTCTCCTACTGTCCTGTTAAATTGTTGTGTTATGGTGTTCGGAACCTTTTTTGTGAAATCTACTGAAATTTGCTCCTTATATTTAACCTCTAGTACTAATTTTAGGAACTAGTCATTAGTAGAGGCTCCAATTAAACAATGATTGCGGTATCAGTGTCAATCTAGTTTCGTCAAAATGTACAATAGCGCTAGCAAATATGATAGAAGTGACTTAAGAAAGATAGTTTTAAAGATTAATTATGATAAAGCAAGTCAAGGCGAGTTGATATACGGATAAAGTGCTTTAAGAAGTTACATGTTTCACAATCTCAATTTCTTTGCAGCTAGTCAGCGAGTGTATTTTGTTCATCATATAGGCCTTTACTAAATCACTTTATCTTGTCTTGTTCACAGTGATTAAAATAGATTCGTAAGGATGTATTATTTTGATTGCTTCTGTTTGTCTGTAATATCGGTGATACTTTTCAAATAACTGCATTAAAACGTATCAACATGCATACATTTACTGAAGTATAAAAAATTATGTTATGAAAAAATATCATTGTATGTATATTTTTAACATTTCTGAGTCCAGTTTTGTTTTCACAGGCGTTCTTTATAGAAACCAGACAATAGCGAACGAGATTTTACTTAATATTGTCGATTTGAAAACACGCAGTGAGGAAGGTGTTTATTAGCTAATTGTAACACTATTAGTAGATTATATTTTGCTTAATATTGTCGATTTGAAAACACGCAGTAAGGAAGGTGTTTATTAGCTAATTGTAACACTATTAGTAGATTATATTTTACTTAATATTGTCGATTTGAAAACACGCAGTAAGGAAGGTGCTTATTAGCTAATTGTAACACTATTAGTAGATTATATTTTACTTAATATTGTCGATTTGAAAACACGCAGTAAGGAAGGTGTTTATTAGCTAATTGTAACACTATTAGTAGATTATATTTTACTTAATATTGTCGATTTGAAAACACGCAGTAAGGAAGGTGTTTATTAGCTAATTGTAACACTATTAGTAGATTATATTTTACTTATATTGTCGATTTGAAAACACGCAGTAAGGAAGGTGTTTATTAGCTAATTGTAACACTATTAGTAGATTATATTTTACTTAATATTGTCGATTTGAAAACACGTAGTAAGGAAGGTGTTTATTAGCTAATTGTAACACTATTAGTAGATTATATTTTACTTAATATTGTCGATTTGAAAACACGCAGTAAGGAAGGTGTTTATTAGCTAATTGTAACACTATTAGTAGATTATATTTTACTTAATATTGTCGATTTGAAAACACGCAGTAAAAACTAAAAATATTGTCGATTTGAAAACACGCAGTGTTTTGATAGGTAAAGGCTCAGTCTTGACTTACAGCAGTCAAACCGAGGTATTTTGTGAGAAGACAAAAAAGGTATATATATATTTATTAATCCACAATTGCATAAAATTCTTAACGGGTCCATAAAAACGCAGTAAGGAAGGTAGTGAAAACCTAGTGGTTACCCATCAATAAATCGTTGTTGTTGTTTTAACTTAGCGTAAGGTAAAATACATTCATGAGAGAAATTGTTGTTGTTGGAACCGAGTATACGACTCGCATTTTAAAAAACTGATCGCATTATAACGAAACATCTCACACAGCTTTAAATATTTATCTGAAATATGTTGATCTTTACCAAATACCTCATGACAGTAATTTATTTCAAATATTCTGTTTCTTCTATTTTTTTAGGTTTTCAAATGTTCGTAATTATTTAAATGCAGTCAATGATTGATTATGATTATAACTCTTCATAAACGATTAAATATGTTAGTCCTTTGTGAAACAAATAATGCATTTAAATAGCTAATTATGTGTCACGGTTACTTATCTACCAGTATTTAATTTTATGATAAACTAGTCGATGGATTCATAACACGTTTATCAGCGCTGCCAACCGAGTGTGGTACTTAAGACAGAGTTATGGCTTGTGCTATCTGACTGTAATCACACTTTGTATTAAACTTGCCTTACAGTCGTTGCTGAAAAGCCGTCTTATTGTTGTCTATTGCAAAGTTAATTTTTGTCTTATATTACTCTTAAGAAAGGTGTGATTACAAGTGATTATTAATAAAAGTTGTAAACTATAGCTGTAAAAACGAATAGTTGCTTCCTGTTGAAAATAGCTGTACTTTCGAATGATTGTTCTACCTGTTCTCTATATAAACAGAGGCTTACCTAACCTGTATCCTATTGCAGTTGTATAAAATACCAAAACCTTGCACTTTCATTTCCTCTTGTATTTATTCCGATATCAATGTTGAATTAAACTAATTCCAACACAATCGTTTTTGTGTTTTATGTATCATATCTTCTAAAACTGAAATGTAAACAGATGAATAAATTATAATTTATCTCAATATCTTATTTTTCGGTACTGATATTAATTTGAGAAAAGATAATTTGAGAATTATATTTGTTTAACTATAAAAGGTTTAATTTGCACCTAATCTCTGTTAAGTCGTACATTCAAGTTAATATAACTATGTGCAATTACATGTACGACAATGATGTAACCTATCGATTATTAGAATAAGATAATCAACAATGTTTTCAAAAATGATAAACTAATGTCGATAAGCTCAGTTAGGGTCTCAACAATACTATTTACAAAAAACACACAAATAGTGTCGATTATTTGAATAAGATAATCAACAATGTTTACAAAAATGATACAACTAATGTCGATAAGCTCAGTTAGGGTCTCAACAATACTATTTACAAAAAAACACAAATAGTTTTCAAAATGATACAACTAATGTCGATAAGCTCAGTTAGGGTCTCAACAATACTATTTACAAAAAAACACAAATAGTGTCGATTATTTGAATAAGATAAGCAACAATGTTTTCAAAAATGATACAACTAATGTCGATAAGCTCAGTTAGGGTCTCAACAATACTATTTACAAAAAAACACAAATAGTGTCGATTATTTGAATAAGATAATCAACAATGTTTTCAAAATGATACAACTAATGTCGATAAGCTCAGTTAGGGTCTCAACAATACTATTTACAAAAAACACAAATAGTGTCGATTATTTGAATAAGATAATCAACAATGTTTACAAAAATGATACAACTAATGTCGATAAGCTCAGTTAGGGTCTCAACAATACTATTTACAAAAAAAACACAAATAGTGTCGATTATTTGAATAAGATAAGCAACAATGTTTTCAAAAAATGATACAACTAATGTCGATAAGCTCAGTTAGGGTCTCAACAATACTATTTACAAAAAAACACAAATAGTGTCGATTATTTGAATAAGATAAGCAACAATGTTTTCAAAAATGATACAACTAATGTCGATAAGCTCAGTTAGGGTCTCAACAATACTATTTACAAAAAAAACACAAATAGTGTCGATTATTTGAATAAGATAATCAACAATGTTTACAAAAATGATACAACTAATGTCGATAAGCTCAGTTAGGGTCTCAACAATACTATTTACAAAAAAAAAACACAAATAGTGTCGATTATTTGAATAAGATAATCAACAATGTTTACAAAAATGATACAACTAATGTCGATAAGCTCAGTTAGGGTCTCAACAATACTATTTACAAAAAAAAAAACACAAATAGTGTCGATTATTTGAATAAGATAAGCAACAATGTTTTCAAAAATGATACAACTAATGTCGATAAGCTCAGTTAGGGTCTCAACAATACTATTTACAAAAAAAAAAACACAAATAGTGTCGATTATTTGAATAAGATAAGCAACAATGTTTTCAAAAATGATACAACTAATGTCGATAAGCTCAGTTAGGGTCTCAACAATACTATTTACAAAAAAACACAAATAGTGTCGATTATTTGAATAAGATAAGCAACAATGTTTACAAAAATGATACAACTAATGTCGATAAGCTCAGTTAGGGTCTCAACAATACTATTTACAAAAAAAACACAAATAGTGTCGATTATTTGAATAAGATAAGCAACAATGTTTACAAAAATGATACAACTAATGTCGATAAGCTCAGTTAGGGTCTCAACAATACTATTTACAAAAAAAAACACAAATAGTGTCGATTATTTGAATAAGATAAGCAACAATGTTTTCAAAAATGATACAACTAATGTCGATAAGCTCAGTTAGGGTCTCAACAATACTATTTACAAAAAAAAAAACAAATAGTGTCGATTATTTGAATAAGATAAGCAACAATGTTTTCAAAATGATACAACTAATGTCGATAAGCTCAGTTAGGGTCTCAACAATACTATTTACAAAAAAAAAAACACAAATAGTGTCGATTATTTGAATAAGATAAGCAACAATGTTTTCAAAAATGATACAACTAATGTCGATAAGCTCAGTTAGGGTCTCAACAATACTATTTACAAAAAAAAAAAACACAAATAGTGTCGATTATTTGAATAAGATAATCAACAATGTTTACAAAAATGATACAACTAATGTCGATAAGCTCAGTTAGGGTCTCAACAATACTATTTACAAAAAAAACACAAATAGTGTCGATTATTTGAATAAGATAAGCAACAATGTTTTCAAAAATGATACAACTAATGTCGATAAGCTCAGTTAGGGTCTCAACAATACTATTTACAAAAAAAACACAAATAGTGTCGATTATTTGAATAAGATAAGCAACAATGTTTTCAAAAATGATACAACTAATGTCGATTATCTTGATTAGAGAAGCAACAATACCCCTTACAGAAAAAAAATTGCAACTAATGTAAATTATCTCAGTTAAAGACTCAACAATACCATTAACAGAAAGAGTGCAACTAATGTCGAATATCTGAGACAAAAAACAATGCAACCAATGATGATTATCTCAAGTAGAGAGTAAAGAATAACTTTTACAAAAAGAAATACAATTCTAAATCTTGTTCTATTTTTAAACATATTGTATTAAGTTAAAAAGAAAATGACAGAAGGTGGCACTACAATCTCATCACACGCTAGAATATAGGAATGTCACCTTTGTTTTCTGATTTATTCTTTTGTTCTAATTAATGGCTTAAGATATGGATCATGTTAATTATAAACACTTTAAGTTGTTCTTATTCTTAAGGCAAAAAGCACAAATGTGGAGAAAAACGTTTAAAAGATTTTCTATGTTAATAAGTAGATTAAGCACAATTGAGATTTAAGGATCAGTAAAAGGTTTTACGTGAGTTAATAACACTTTCACAAAACTGTGTACGGTGCATTCAAAATTCTAAAATTTTGTGACTACTTTGAATCACAATGAATTATAAACATATGGTTTGATTCTATTAACACTACTACATTAAAATATATATATATATTAAATAATTAATTGAAAAATTGTAATTGAAGTTCTAGATTATTAGTTACTCTGCTCTAAACTGATAATTGTTTAATATATATGCAAAAACGGCTCGTTTGGGTTGAGAAAATATTTTACGTAGAAGAGCGAGCAACGTTTAACCAATATAAAGGGACGCCTTTACACCTATATTAAATATAATAAAATAAAATTATATATTCAAACATCTAACACGCCCTCTACATTCCGACACTCAGTTACACAACCCCTTTCAAACACGTGGTCAGCTTCCAGTCAGTTACCTCTTTTTTTCTTTGTGAACTTGACGATGACCGAAGAAGGTCGAAACGTTGTTCGCTCTTCTGCGTAAAATATTTTCTCAACACAAACAAGCCGTTGGGTTGCATATATATTTCTCTACCAGTGGGTTTTCTCGACATCACTGATGATAATTGTTTAAGATTTCGTGATATGAATGTGCCTGTAACTTGTTTATTGAAGCTTTATCAAACAGTATATCAAAAACTCGAACAATTCACGATAATCATAAAAATTAGCACAACAAATAATAAATGTGTCGAGAATATTATAGGAAAGAAACATATACAAAACGATGTAAAAATTACATTTTCCGTTCAAACAACAAGTTTTTATAACGTTCTGTTATTTACGAACCTATATTTTCTGATTCTTTTGTTTTTAAGCACAAAGCTGCACAACAGGCTTTCTATGCTATGCCTGCCACAGGTAGCGATATCCTGATTTAGCGTTACAGGATATCAGGCTCAACGAAAAGCCACAGAGGACAAAAAATGTCAAGTATAAAGACTTATTGACTGACTGAACTCTTATTTTAAGTTATATTTAATACTTAATCTATATTCATTGGGTATTAAGTAACATTAAATTGTTTGTACGTTTGTATTTCCTGGCAGAAAAAAAACTTATTATTTGATTGGAAATCTCGTACGGTGCTCGGAAACAGTTAATCTATGAAATACCATGGAAAATTAATTTTTGTTGTAGTCATTCTTTCTGACAAATTTAATATATGCGACTTTCGCGCCATCTATTATTCAGGTAAAAAGACAAAAAAAGTCCAAAGCAAGAACTGCGTTTATAGTTTGTTTTTTTCATATAAAACTTCAAACCGAAAAATTAAAACTAATAACTTTGAACCAAACAAATAATTTTTCTCAAGTTTTCACCTCTTTACGAAACGGACTTTCAAACTGGTAAACGTTATGAATAGCGTAAAAGTTATTTTTTGCCTTATTTTAATTTATTAGTAGGTTTACTTCTACTAAATCAGTTAAAAACAACATAATTCTATAAGTTTACAAGCCACTTACTTGCGAGAGAGTGATGCAACGGTGTATATTTTTCTTATGATTTACACGTTACGAGTACTCAACACAAATAAAATGTATATATTTATCTTATGATTTACACGTTACGAGTAAATTTACAAAATTAAAATAAAAATGCTAAGTAACATTTTTTCAGAATGTATATGTTAGGACATACCTCAGATTTATTACCATAAAACAATTACTTAATATTCAATTATTATGCCTTCAAAATGAAATTTGAAGAACCAGAAATATAACAAAGTAACCGTTGTTTAAAATAAAATGCAGATTAAAAATTTACCAAAACATTTACTGGAGTTCTTAATAATAAAAACATCACATGACATTAAAATGTTCTTATTTTGAGGAACGTTTCCCAAGGCTGCCCGACATGGCCAGGTGGTTAAGACGCTTAACTCCTTATCAGAGGGTCGCAGGTTCAAATACCCGTCACACCAAACATGCGCCGTGGGGGCGTGATAATGTGACGGTCAATTCCACCATGCGTTGGTAAAAGAGTAGTCCAAGAGTTGGTGATGATGACGAGCTGCCTTACACTGTTAAGTTAGGGACGGCACAGATAGCCCTCGTATAGCTTTGCGCAAAATTCGTAAAACCAAACGAAACTAGAAAATATCAAGTGTTTGCTGAGTTTCTGTTGTACAATATACGAAGATTAATAATTGTTTTATGTTTCATATTTCAATGTTCTTTGAAAGTAGCCTGAAGCCTAATATTTGGCTTTGTTCTAACACCTTTTACAGTACTGTATAATGTGTGTGTGTGTGTATCGTAAATCTAATTAAACTCATACTGATAATGAATAGTTCCAGTAATTTGAGTCCCATATCTTACTTTAAATCGTCAGACATAATGAAAATGGTTGCTCTTTAGGCCATAAGGGGTGTTTTGATATAACGGCCAAACGTACTTTCCGTTGGTAAACTGCAATCCATACGTTAGCGGTGACTGGTGTTTTTGACTTGTTGCTTGTGTCACTTCATAATAAGGGACGACGGATAGTGCAGATTTCCCATAAAAGTTTTGTAAAAAATTCAACAAACAAACGCATCGCACTTAACGATATCTCACACAAACTATTCATAACACAAAACTTTAATTTTGCTCTTGTGTTATTTTGTTCGTGAATTACAAGCAAACAGATATTTTTGTACACCTGAACATGTTATATTTTTGTACATCTGGACACGTTATATTTTTGTATACTTGAACACGTTATATTTTTGTATCCCTGAACACGTTATATTTTTGTATACCTGAACATGTTATATTTTTGTACAATTGAACATGTTATATTTTTGTATACTTGAACACGTTATATTTTTGTATACCTGGACATGTTATATTTTTGTACACCTGAACATATTATACTTTTGTACACCTGAACATGTAATATTTTTGTATAGTTGAACACGTGTTATATTTTTGTATACCTGAACACATGTTATATTTTGTATACTTGAACACGTTATATTTTTGTATACCTGAACACATGTTATATTTTGTATACTTGAACACGTTATATTTTTGTATACCTGAACACGTTATATTTTTGTACACCTGAACATATTATACTTTTGTACACCTGAACATGTAATATTTTTGTATAGTTGAACACGTTATATTTTTGTATACCTGAACACATGTTATATTTTTGTATACCTGAACACATGTTATATTTTGTATACTTGAACACGTTATATTTTTGTATACCTGAACACATGTTATATTTTGTATACTTGAACACGTTATATTTTTGTATACCTGAACACATGTTACATTTTGTATATTTGAACACGTTATATTTTTGTATACTTGAACACGTTATATTTTTGTACACCTGAACACGTTATATTTTTGTATACCTGAACATGTTATATTTTTGTACACCTGAACATGTTATATTTTTGTACACCTGAACATGTTATATTTTTGTACACCTTAAAATCTTATATTTTCACCAACGTTAAACAAAATCATTTTTCTTTTTCAGTGGGAAAATATTTTGAGTAAACTCTCAGAAGATAATCACTGGGTAGCACGACAATTATAAGAAGGTATCAATTGATGGGCTCCCCGCTAGTACAGCGGTATGTCTTTTTACAACGGTAAAATCAGGGGTTCGATTCCCCTCGGTGGGCTAAGCAGATAGCTCTTTGTGGCTTTACTATAAGAAAACACACAAACACACTAAATTGATGGGTAAGAGGTAAGTTTATGATGAGTGTTTTGAATCTCCGTAGTGGGCAGAGTGCAAATAGCTCATTTTAAGTATCAGACATGCGTGCTACGTGTATAACTGATTTAATTGTAATTAGATAAGACTTCTTTATTAAAAGAATAAAGAACTATATTAAAATAGTATTAAATACAGGAGATAGATGGCAGGACATGATAGCTTCGATGGTGAGTAAACTCCACAGGTGGGTTTGTTTGTTTTTGAAATTAGCACAAAGCTACTCGAGGGCTATCTGTATTAGCCGTCCCTAATTTAGCAGTGTAAGACTAGAGGGAAGTAGCTAGTCATCACAACTCACCACCAACTCTTGGGCTACTCTTTTACCAACGAATAGTGGGATTGACTGTCACTTTATAACGCCCCCACGGCTGAAAGGGCGAGCATGTTTGGCGCGATGGGGATGCGAACCCGCGACCCTCAGATTACAAGTAGCACGCCTTAACATGTTTGGCCATGCCGGGCCACTCACAGGTGGGAAGAAAAATGAATGCTTTTTTTACGTTCATGTAAAAATAAATAATTAGTTATTATAATTATTAAACCAAATACGTAAGTGTAATAAAATCTAAATATAATTAATACTGTGTAGAGTAATGTTGGGAAAAACTATAGAAGTTAATTTATACTTTATTATAAACACACCTTTAATCTAGTGTTATTTCATGAACTGCTGGACCCGGCATGGCCAGGTGAGTTAAGGCGTTCAACTCATAATCTGAGGATCGCAAGTTCGAAACCTCATCGTGCCAAACATGTTCACTCTTTCAGCCGTTGGGACGTTATAATGTTACATTCAATACTACTGTTTGTTGGTAAAAGAATAGTCCAAGAGTTGGCGGTGACGACCAGCTGCCTTCCTTCTAATCCTTTACTTCTAAATTAGGGACAACCAGCACAGATAACCATTGTGTAACTTTGGGCCAAATTCTAAAACAAACTCCCAAAGCTCTTGGTTTAGTATAATTAATGGGGAATGGCTATTACTTTACAAAATAATTATTATGTGGTAATTTTTTTCTTTCTTTCAGGATTAGGTTTCTGGAAGGCCAATATTTAAAATACATTAATTTATTTTATCATTACTACATTATGAAACAGTATTTATTTAGTATAAATTGAGTGACATAGATTCGAACCCGTGCCCCTTTAGATTACGAGCCGAGCGTCCTAATCATGCCGAGCCGATGCTCTGAATAATTGAAGCGTTTCAAGCAATATCGTATTATAAACCAATGTGAAATATCTCAAGAATGAAACATAAACCAATATGAAGTATCTCAGAAATTAAACATAAATCAATGTGAAATATCTCGGGAATTAAACATAAACCAATGTGAAATATCTCAGAAATTAAACATAAACCAATGTGAATATCTCTGAAATTAAACATATCCAACGTGAAATATCTCAAGAATTAAACATAAACCAATGTGAAATATCTCAGAAATTAAACATAAACATAAACCAATGTGAAATATCTCAGGAATTTAACATAAGCCAATGTGAAGTATCTCAGAAATCAAACATAAACCAATGTGAAATATCTCAGGAATTAAACATAAACCAATGTGAAATATCTCAGAAATTAAACATAAACCAATGTGAAGTATCTCTGAAATTAAACATATCCAATGTGAAATATCTCAGGAATTAAACATAAACCAATGTGAAATATCTCAGAAATTAAACATAAACCAATGTGAAATATCTCAGAAATTAGACATAAACATAAACCAATGTGAAATATCTCAGGAATTAAACATAAACCAATGTGAAATATCTCAGGAATTAAACATAAACCAATGTGAAATATCTTAGAAATTAAACATAAACATAAACCAATGTGAAATATCTCAGGAATTAAACATAAACCAATGTGAAATATCTCAGGAATTAAACATAAACCAATGTGAAATATCTCAGGAATTAAACATAAACCAATGTAAAATATCTCAGGAATTTAACATAAACCAATGTGAAATATCTCAGGAATTTAACATAAACCAATGTGAAGTATCTCAGAAATTAAACATAAACCAATGTGAAATATCTCAGGAATTAAACATAAACCAATGTGAAATATCTCAGAAATTAAACATAAACATAAACCAATCTGAAATATCTCAGGAATTAAACATAAACCAATGTGAAATATCTTAGGAATTAAACATATATTCGTTTTATTTTTATTTTCATAATTTTTCGGTCTTTTTCTTCTTATAGAATCTAGTATAAAGACTCGTTGACTGAATAAACTCTTACTTTAGGCTAAATGAAAAGCCGGTCCGGCCAAGTGTGTTAAGGTGTTCGAGTCCCTGTCGCACCAAACGTGCTCACCTTTCTAGCCGTGCGGGCGTTATAATGTGACAGTCAGCCCCACTAAACATGGGTAAAAGAGTAGCCCAAGAGTTGGTGATGACTAGCTGCCTTCCCTCTAGTCTTACACTGCTAAATTAGGGACGGCTAGCACAGATAGCCCTCGTGTAGCTTTGCGCGAAATTCAAAACAAACCAAACCAATCCTTTTGGTCTTCCACTGCTGAATTAGAGACGGCTAGCGCAGATAGCCCTCGAGCAGCTTTGCGCGATATTCAAAACAAACCAAGACAAACCTGAAACTGTTAATTCCTTATGTTCTATAACAAAATTGAAACCTATAAAACAAATTCGGTTATGACAAATATTGAGAAATTCCCCAAATATTACTTTAAAAATAAGAGTACATCAAATGTTGTGATATTAATACAGAGAAAATAAAAACAAATGAATATGGTAGATATTTTATTTATGGTATTTTGAACAATTTTACTTCACTATATATTTTCGGTATGTGAATAATGTTACAAAGTTTTATCGAATTCATTATTCGATACTTTCAGAAGACCAACAGTTCAATGATACAGTTAATGTTTGTTTGTTTTTTACTCATTTGGAGTTGACGCTTTTAAAGTAATCATTTTATTTATCTAACCAAGATTACTGTAAAATTATAATAGTTTGTGATGACCAAAAATCTACTAACAATCAGTTGTAAATTTTCTCTTTGTTAACCTGAAGATAACCTAAGAAGGTCGAAAAGTTATTCTCTGCTTTATTAGTAAAAGTGTTAATACCCATACCAGCCGTCCTGATGTACAGATTGTTATAGTGCTAATACCCATACCAGCCGTCCTGATGTACAGATTGTTATAGTGTTAATACCCATACCAGCCGTCCTGATGTACCTATTGTTATAGTGTTAATACCCATACCAGTCGTTCTGATGTACAGATTGTTATAGTGCTAATACCCATACCAGCCGTCCTGATGTACAGATTGTTATAGTGCTAATACCCATACCAGCCGTCCTGATGTACAGATTGTTATAGTGTTAATACCCATACCAGCCGTCCTGATGTACCTATTGTTATAATGTTAATACCCATACCAGTCGTTCTGATGTACAGATTGTTATAATGTTAATACCCATACCAGTCGTTCTGATGTACAGATTGTTATAGTGTTAATACCCATACCAGTCGTTCTGATGTACAGATTGTTATAGTGTTAATACCATACCAGTCGTTCTGATGTACAGATTGTTATAATGCTAATACCCATACCAGTCGTTCTGATGTACAGATTGTTATAGTGTTAATACCCATACCAGTCGTTCTGATGTACAGATTGTTATAATGTTAATACCCATACCAGCCGTCCTGATGTACAGATTGTTATAGTCTTAATACCCATACCAGCCGTCCTGATGTACAGATTGTTATAGTGTTAATACCCATACCAGTCGTTTTGATGTACAGATTGTTATAGTGTTAATACCCATACCAGCCGTTCTGATCTACAGATTGTTATAGTGTTAATACCCATACCAGCCGTCCTGATGTACAGATTGTTATAGTGTTAATACCCATACCAGCCGTTCTGATGTACAGATTGTTATAGTGTTAATACCCATACCAGCCGTCCTGATGTACAGATTGTTATAGTGTTAATACCCATACCAGCCGTCCTGATGTACAGATTGTTATAGTGTTAATACCCATACCAGCCGTCCTGATGTACAGATTGTTATAGTGTTAATACCCATACCAGTCGTCCTGATGTACAGATTGTTATAGTGTTAATACCCATACCAGTCGTTCTGATGTACAGACTGTTATAGTGTTAATACCCATACCAGTCGTTCTGATGTACAGATTGTTATAATGTTAATACCCATACCAGCCGTCCTGATGTACAGATTGTTATAGTCTTAATACCCATACCAGCCGTCCTGATGTACAGATTGTTATAGTGTTAATACCCATACCAGTCGTTTTGATGTACAGATTGTTATAGTGTTAATACCCATACCAGCCGTTCTGATGTACAGATTGTTATAGTGTTAATACCCATACCAGTCGTCCTGATGTACAGATTGTTATAGTATTAA
Organism: Tachypleus tridentatus; assembly: GCF_004210375.1. NCBI lineage: Eukaryota > Metazoa > Arthropoda > Merostomata > Xiphosura > Limulidae > Tachypleus > Tachypleus tridentatus. Next base: position 130,689,564 of record NC_134831.1, on the reverse strand, counting down.
TACCCATACCAGCCGTCCTGATGTACAGATTGTTATAGTGTTAATACCCATACCAGTCGTTTTGATGTACAGATTGTTATAGTGTTAATACCCATACCAGCCGTCCTGATGTACAGATTGTTATAGTGTTAATACCCATACCAGCCGTCCTGATGTACAGATTGTTATAGTGTTAATACCCCTACCAGTCGTTCTGATGTACAGATTGTTATAGTGTTAATACCCATACCAGCCGTTCTGATGTACAGATTGTTATAGTGTTAATACCCATACCAGTCGTCCTGATGTACAGATTGTTATAGTGTTAATACCCATACCAGCCGTCCTGATGTACAGATTGTTATAGTGTTAATACCCATACCAGCCGTCCTGATGTACAGATTGTTATAGTGTTAATACCCATACCAGTCGTTCCGATGTACAGATTGTTATAGTCTTAATACCCATACCAGTCGTTCTGATGTACAGATTGTTATAATGTTAATACCCATACCAGCCGTCCTGATGTACAGATTGTTATAGTCTTAATACCCATACCAGCCGTCCTGATGTACAGATTGTTATAGTGTTAATACCCATACCAGTCGTTTTGATGTACAGATTGTTATAGTGTTAATACCCATACCAGCCGTTCTGATGTACAGATTGTTATAGTGTTAATACCCATACCAGCCGTCCTGATGTACAGATTGTTATAGTGTTAATACCCATACCAGTCGTTCTGATGTACAGATTGTTATAGTGTTAATACCCATACCAGCCGTCCTGATGTACAGATTGTTATAGTGTTAATACCCATACCAGCCGCCCTGATGTACAGATTGTTATAGTGTTAATACCCCTACCAGTCGTTCTGATGTACAGATTGTTATAGTGTCAATACCCATACCAGCCGTTCTGATGTACAGATTGTTATAGTATTAATACCCATACCAGCCGTCCTGATGTACAGATTGTTATAGTGTTAATACCCATACCAGCCGTCCTGATGTACAGATTGTTATAGTGTTAATACCCATACCAGCCGTCCTAATGTACAGATTGTTATAGTCTTAATACCCATACCAGCCGTCCTGATGTACAGATTGTTATAGTGTTAATACCCATACCAGTCGTTCTGATGTACAGATTGTTATAGTGTTAATACCCATACCAGTCGTTCTGATGTACAGATTGTTATAATGTTCTGTGTTTGTTTAGCATTCAGAAAGCAAGTCATGCAAGTATATAGAACGAATACTCATTACTCGTCGATCAGTGTAAGAATGTTTTAGTAAACAAATAAACATAAATTTGGAGAGAAATTAAGCTCAAGTTGTTGTGTAACTGGAGACCAGCACATTCACATCGAAAGTTTTCATCACAACTGTTGGAAGTCTTAACTTCAGACAGTTTTGTCTGTTTTTAACAGTGCATAATGCTGTGTTTTGTTTGTTTTTTCAATTCAGATCACGTATATTTACAGAGTTTAATGACTCTACGACGTACAAAGTGATTGCTAGAGCATGCTAATGAACAGCGTGTCATTAAAATCTCTGCTGTCTACAGATGCCGATCTTCTGGAGTGGGTTTAATTTTAAGAAAAGGGTTTTCGGCACGCTTCGTTAGGTTATTAGTTATGTCAATCTAGTTTCTTTCTAACATAATAGATTTTAAAGATAATGTCAATCAATGTCTATAAATTCTATTTGGGATTAAAAGGACTAAACTTTCATATCTCTTCACTCTAACTCTATTTATTTTCAGCGAATAGAGAAGTTAAGACAAGTAGAGGGATTACTGGAAAAAAAAACACGAAAATAAACATTACCTCAACGTATTATGGAAGAAACTGATATGTGCGACTGCTTCCTAACAAGAAGGCCCGGCATGGCCAAGCGTGTTAAGGCATGCGACTCGTAATCTGAGGGTCGCGGGTTCGCATCCCGGTCGCGCCAAACATGCTCGCCCTTTTAGCCGTGGGGGCGTTATAATGTGACGGTCAATCCCACTATTCGTTGGTAAAAGAGTAGCCCAAGAGTTGGCGGTGGGTGGTGATGACTAGCTGCCTTCCCTCTAGTCTTACACTGCTAAATTAGGGACAGCTAGCACAGATAGCACCTCGAGTAGCTTTGTGCGAAATTCAAATACAAACAAACAAACAAACAAACAAAACTCCTAACAAGAAGTCCTTGTATGTAACCATACAGTTAGGTCAAGAGACCCTCTCTAAAGCATCTAGTTTCACCTAGAAAATCAGATAGTTATTTACAGAACAAAGTGCATCTCTATGTCACAAATAACGAATACTTCTGTCGGTTAGTAAAGATATTCCGTTCATATTGGGCAGCTATGTTTTCCTCTACTGTACATTTTCCAGTTATCAATAAAAGAGCCATCATGAGGTAAGCACTGAGAAAGCTTTATAACTAAGAGTAAAATAGAAAATAATTCGTTATAATGGATTTTTACCTAGTATAAGTTTAACTACTATGTTTAGAGTATTACTAGAGATATCTGCTCACTTGATTCGATAAAGGAAAGTAATACTAGAAATTAAAGATGTTTATTGAAGATCATAGTGTAAAATAATCGATCTTTTGTTTAATATAATCTTCGTTTCTAAGTCTTTATTTGTTTGCGTTTAAAGAATGTCATTGATTTCTCTGTATTTAATCACAAGAAAACCGACCCTGAATTTGAAATTTGTTAAACATTCATGTAAATGACTTTAAGTCAATTAATGTGGAAAAAAAATACACGAAGATAAGCTAATAATTAATTTTTATACCAGTCTGTTAATGGTTAACTCATTTTTAAGTGACATTCTTTCTGAATGTCCTAATATCAGTTTGATATAATCTGAAATGGACTGTTCATTCTACAGAGAAATTCTTGTCATGATTGGCGTTAATTTCAAACAGTTTGTGGACAACGTGTATATGACACTGTTTCATAGTGTTTTGTTAACACTTATTGTCGTACAAAATTAAATTAACCCTCTACAAACTTAAATAATAGGAACGTTTCATCTATAAAAAAAACTGATTAATTAGTATAACTTTAAGAATATTATGAGACGTGTTCCTTAGCGGCAATGGGGAGTCTTGGTTTGGTTTGTTTTGAATTTCGCGAATAGCTACACGAGGGCTATCTACGCTAGCCGTCCCTACTTTAGCAGTGTAAGACTAGAGGGAAGGCAGCTAGTCATCACCACCCACCCCCAACTCTTGGGCTACTCTTTTACCAACGAATAGTGGGATTGACCGTCACTTGTAACGCCCCCACGGATAAAAGGGCGAGCATATTTGGTACTACGGGGATTCGAACCCGGGCTACTCAGATTAAGAGTTGAACACTTTAAGTCCCCTAGCCATGCCGGACCATAATGGGGAGTCAGTCCCCGTTTATTTAGTTTTTCTGAGACATGAATTTGTGAAAATAAATTCCATATGAGCACATGATAGTACAAAAGTATTCGTACAGTATTCTCTTTGTTACTTGTTTAAATTATCACCTAGAAATAACGTAAACTCCAAAAAAGATTCACTAAATAAAAACTGGAGAAAAATTAACTCTATTTCGCAAAAACTTTGAAATAAAAAAAACAGTCTTCAAAATATGATTTTTTTCTTTGCTTATTACTTATCTGTATGATAAAAGTAATAATTCAGTTGATCCTACGCAGTGTGAAAAACAACAGAGAACCTGATAAATGTCTTTATAGATGGGTTTCATTTCCTCTCTTATGAATATTTCTAGCTCCAAAACGAAAACTCGAATGCTGTGTCTTAAAGATTCGGACAGATAATAGTTCATAATATTCTTTTCTAATAACTAATAGGTATTTATGATCTAAATTGCATATTTGAAAGATACATGAATTCGTTTTCGTGCAAAATAAAAAAAAACAAATTTTATAGACGTTGGTTGTTCATTCTAAACTATTGACACGTTATAAATGAGGCAACTAATGCTGTCTATTTATTAAAAGTCGTCATGTCGGCAGTGGAGACTGCTGACTAGTTGTCCTTTTTTTACAATCAGCATTTTTGAATTATGGATGACCGTGCTCAAGTCTTGGGGTTTTTACCTATTCACGTAGCCTATTTTGTCATAAAGGGACCATTAAAAAATCATGTTTATAACAATTTTTAAATAATTTACCATTATTTATTTTAATATTAAAATTCTTGGTGGTTAGTAAGTGAGAATAAGGAAATTTGCTTGTCGAAAACACAAAACAACGAGAAATTTCAACATTTATTATAATTATTATCTTGCATTAGGCGAAGGCTCGGCATGGCTAAGTGTGTTAAGGCATTTGACTCGTAATCCGAGGGTCGCGGGTTCGAATCCCTGTTGCACCAAACATGCTTGCCTGTGGCGGCGTTATAATGTTACGGTCAATCCCACTATTCATTGGTAAAAGAGTAACTCAAGAGTTGGCGGTGGGTGATGATGACTAGCTGCCTTCCCTTTGGTCTTACACTGCAAAATAAGGGACGTCTAGCGCAGATAGCCCTCGAGTAGCTTTGCGCAAAATTTAGAAACAAACAAACAATGCATTAGGCTAAACAAAAAAACACCAAAAACACAGCAAGCGTTAGAAAACAGAAGCAGGCAAAATAGGCTGAGAACAGAATAATAATCCATAGGAAGAGCAGCAATAACCACGTACTAGATTGCATCCAATGAAATGAAAGCGAAACGTTAAGCAGAAAGTTACAAACTGTTGCCAGAAAAATATAAAAAAAAAATTGGAAAACAAGAACAGGTTTTGGCGACTGCTACGCAATCTATGGTAAAGTCCAACAACGCGATAAATAGCCAATCTCTTGCTAATACATAACACTAAAAAGACAAATTTGCACACGAAGTTTCGTCTGCTTTAACGTTTCACTTCAAAATAAAATACAATAAGAATTGTTTTAAACACACTATTGGATACAAAATTATTAAAAAAGGGTCGCTTTAAATTGGGAAAAACAACAACACTGTAATAGCAAAACAATTTAAATATAACTTATCTTTGCGAAATAAAATAGATGATAAAATGACATATTGGAAGATAATCTACAAATGAATAAAAACAACTGCCATGTGATAATTGATAGTTTTTCTACTGTCTTATCTCAGAATTCTTTTATAAAACATCATGTGCTTGCTAGCTAATCTGAAGTTATAACTTCGAGAATCTAACCTTAACACTGTTCATTTCTCTTTTAAAGATGTCCGGTACAGTGTCGTCAAAACAAAATGTAAAGGCTTGAGATACATAACACTAGATTACTAAAGTAACAGTTTCTAGTATTAAATCGCTAAAAGAGAAAAGGTTTAAGAGATACAGTATTAGACTATTAAAGAAATAGTGTTAAGCATTTCATGGCTGTCATAAAATAAGAGGTTTAAGGGTGACAAGTTATTCAAGAGATAATAAAGTGTGTAATGTTACATGTGGTGATTATAGAACATTAGATTTCTAAAACGACATTACATCGCTAACACACACGCACTCACAAAGGCTTAAGATATGAACAAATGTTACTTAAGTTACAAAGTGTGGTATTTTTATAGATTCCACAGCCCCTAATAAACTAAGATGTTGAATAAAAGCCCGTTACATTAACAGGAATTTATAATTAAAAATAATCTGCTCAAAAGTTAGGTTACTAATCTCTATGTAGGTTACTTTTTAGGTTTTATCGAACTATCAATCTATACAGGAAATTTTTTAAACTAAAACCTAGATAAAGATAGAACACACACATGAAATTAACTGTATTACTAGCAAACCAATAAAGTATTGGAGCACTCATCGTGATAAATTAATAGCTAAGTTTTACTGCCACGACTAAGTTCTGCTGTCTGACAATTTCCAATGCAAAAAGGCCCTGTGAAGAAAGAAAGGCTGGTATTAAAACACACATCAAGGAAAACATACTATGTACTCTTTACTGCACGTGAACGTCGACTTTTAAAACCAAAACACAGTGTCACGAAAACCGTTTAAAATCTTTCTTAAATTATTTTCTAAGTCAATACTTTAGACGAAACTTAAGATTTTTGTAAGATATTTTCTAAGTTGTTTAACAAAACTACCCCAGAAATAACTTGTCTAAGAACTACTTACAAACACGATGTATCAGTTATTAATAACCGTAATATTCATACGCCATTGAATTAAATTAGAAAAAATACTGAAAGCAGTGCCAGAGAAAAGTGTTCGGATTGCGTTGATATAAGTCATAATGCTTTTGTATACTAAAAGTGATACATTTTATTGAAAAAATATAACAGATTTTTAAGAACTCTTTTTTTATAATTATATTTACACGTTACATTAACAAAGATATGATCAAACCCCCACGTACAGTCCTAGTTAAATTATATTCTTCTTATGAGGAAAGTACTTTTATTTAAAATTGTGTTCTGTGATAAAGAAATGGTTGTTGCACATACCACAGTTGTTGTTTTTCTAATTTTGACACACAAAGTACGAAATTTTTATGGAATTTTGTTTGTAGAACCAATTAATAGATGACGCCGCATTATATTTATGGTTTGGTTTATTTTGAATTTCGCGCAAAGCTACTCGAGAGCTATTTGTGCTAGCCATCTCTAATTTTGAAGTGTAAAACCAGAAGGAAGACAGCTAGTCATTACCATCCACTGCCAACTCTTGGGCTACTCTTTTACCAACGAATAGTGGGGTTGACTGTTACATTATAACGCTCTCACGGCTGAAAGAGCGAGCTTGTTTGGTGTGACGGGGGGTACGAACCCGCGACTCTCAAGATTAGGAGTTGAGTGCCTTATCCATCTGGCTATGCCGAGCCTGTATTTAGAGTCACGTACAAAGATACATATACACACTAGATCAGTGATTAAGGAACACTGAAAGCTACGTGCAGTCTCTACGAAATATAACTTTATTGACGGATGATAGAGTGCTACAGTTCTTATAACTAATTATTAATAATTCTAACCAAAAGTAAGCTAACTATTTAAAAGACGACAGTGCTCTAGCACGTAGAAACATAACTATTTATCAGTAATACTGAGCAACAAATATAAGTATATGTTTGAAGGACGACAGAGTACGACAACACATGTTTGAAGGACTACAGCCTTTGTAGTATGTATATATATATATATCGACAATTCTGATCAAAGCAAGTTAACTGTATGGAGGACGACAGAATGCTATAATATATATCACAAATGCTTTAAAATATGATAAAGAGTTGTAGTTTATATGAAAACATGTATATGTTTGAAAGATGACAAAGCGTTTTCCATACACTAAAAATCTTGAATTCAGTGTCACATTTCCATTTCATTATAATTACATTTCTCAAACTTTTGTCTTTTCAGTTTTAGTGATTAATTTATGGAACAAAAAGGTCTTGTTTGCATAACGTGACAGTTAAAGGATATACGTGTAGGAACACAACCAATAAGATAAGACCAACAGATGACGTCAAGAGATCATCATTGTTATTATTACAACCCCAAAGGGATATAAAGGACATAACGACTAAACCGAATTATGTCAATTTGCTAACACCCGACATGTCAACCATTATCTACGTTATGGCCTTTCTCGTGCCGGATACCTTGAAATTCATTTGATTTAAATATAAAAGACAGGTTATTGTGCACGTGGCAGCGCAGATTCAAACCTGAGATTACTTTCAATCCTACGTGTTGTTAACTCGCCTTCAAATAAGGCTTGACGTTGGTTGCAGTAAGCAGTACATGCAATAGTATCGCAAGCAGGAATACGGCCTTTCCACCTGTTATGAAGTTTATTTTGATGCATTTTGCACAAGTTTATAACCAAGTACTATGTCACATTTAAGAACAGTTTGAAGTTAGTTCTTACGTAGATCTGCGTCGTGGTGACTTCATCGTTGGCTTGATATAAAGTACGGTGGCTAAAAAGAGATCATATTTCTTCATATTATGTACATGCATAAATTGCTAGCAAAACAACACCTAAAAGTCTTACGCAAAAAGCCATAAGTATTTAATCTTCAGCCTGCAAATTCACATCATACATAGAACCGTAACGTTATCTCTGACAAGACTACGTAGATAGAAACTTTGGTGAGATTCTGAGCTCGATAAAGCGCTGTTGAACACATGGATGAACAAACAAGGCAGGTAAGCCTGGGAATAGTGAGCTATTAATCGCAAATAAACGAGGGACTTTATTATAACTCTTAAAATACGAGAAAGATCTTTCTTGTAAGTTTACATTTTTCCTTTGCGTGATATTCTATAGTGCAACTTGTTTCATTTTAGTAAATGTTTAGTCTATGCACTGCTAGGCTAAAGGACCATAACTCCAAACCAAATATGAGGCGAAAATCCGACCACTATAGACATCGACCGGCTTTTCGTTATAAAAATAGAAGTCTTTCTACATCTCGTGCGTCCCCTTCGTCGACTAATCAGAAGGAAATGAAGGACACTAAAGATGATTCATCATTTCCCACAACTGTGCAACTGAGCGATAGATTCGACAATGTTCCATCAGCTTCTGACGACTCCGGTCTTCATCCAACTTCTCTCTGTGTCAGGTAACGTCATCACTTCATTGAAATGACTTACAAGTGATTTGTTTGGTTTGGTTTGTTTTAAATTTCGCGCAAAACTACACGAGGGCTATCTGCCCTAGCCGTCTCTGATATAGCAGTGTAAGATTAGATGGAGGTCGCTAGTCATCTATTGGGCTACTCTTTTACCAACGAATAGTGGAATTGACCGTCACTTTATAACGCTCACACAGCTGAAAGGGAGAGCATGTTTGGTATTACGGGGATTCGAACCCGCGAATTACAAGTCGAATGCTTTAACCACCGGGACATGCCGTGTCTTCTTCATAGCGATAAGTCGTTTCTACACTATTAAGCTGCTACCCTTGAACAAGCCAGAAAATTAAAGTATAACTCAGAATATGTTTAATATACGTTAAGTAGTAAGAGAGGACTGGCATAAACACTTCTGTCTTACTTTAATTACTGTATTTCAAAAATATTTCACTTGATGCAAACCCAGTATTTATTGAGTTTCATTATTCAATTATTACAATTTTATGGAAAAATTAAAGAAAGCTTTGTTAGGATAGAACCTCATATAATATTATGAAAGTACATATTTGGTCTCATCCACGTAAAACATTTGAATCGTTAGAGTTAGTTTCATTGTTTCGAATATCTTCTGATGATATGGGTATTTCGTACAATTTTAGAAGCGTAACAATCACCAACAACTCCTAAGAGAGAGAGAGAAAATTTGGTTTTTATTATTTTAATGTCAACAACATTAAAATCGTTAAATTTTGATAGTTTGTGTTTGAGGCTGCGCACTGGATTATTAACTGCTAATATCAGATCCCAATTCTCAGCGTTATGTGTGTGTTTTCTTATAGCAAAGCCACATCGGACTATCTGCTGAGTCCACCGAGAGAAATCGAACCCCTGATTTTAGCGTTGTAAGCCTGAAGCCTACTGCTTTCTCTTATATGAATTTTATTTCCGAAATTATAAACAACCCATCTCAAACACACACCTGCATGTACTACCTAATTATATTTTTACTTTCTAAATAATCTTCCCCCGCTAGTACAGCGGTATGTCTCCGGATTTACAACGCTAAAATCAGGAGTTTGATTCCCTCGGTGGGCTGAGCAGATAGTCCGATGTGGCTTTGCAATAAGAAAAACACACACACACACACACACACACATTCTTAATAATAGTATGTTTCTTTGTTTGAAAACAAACACAAAGCTACACTATAGGCTATCTGTGTTCTGCCCAAAGGGGGGTGATCGAAACCCGGTTTGTAGCGTTCGCAGACATACTGCTGTGCCACTGGGGACCAAATAATCATCTCTCAGTCTGAAAATACAGATTGATATAATACTTGCCGAAAACGAACTTTCATAAGTTAATTCATTCATATTCAGAGCAAAATAAGTTGCTATATTTGTCTATTATTGGATACATTTAAAAGGATCAAAAGTCACATTTATTGATAATGTAATCACTGCAGTAGTTTGCTGAAGTACTTGTCACTGATTCCGAAAAAAAAATTCAGTCACCGAAAACGAAAAAAAAAAGTGCAGCATTCATATTGAGTTCAGACAAACCAGATCACTTTTGTTTTCACTCTATTCTTAGATCTGGTTGTATGTATTGCTAAATTACAAGAACAATGATCGAAAACGGTGCTGAGCTACATGTTTCAGCGGGAGTAAGAACACATCTTTTAGGGCACGAAATATACTGATACAAGAATTAGGCCCAAAAATGTACACATTCACACCTTTCGTGTACATACACTTCTTACGTGTTATTTTTACTTAATTCATTCCTATAGGAGTGTGAACACTGATTTCAAAAACATATAGAGTGTTATCAGAATACTGAACTATCCGGATGTTCGCGCGCCGTAGATTTATAATTACCTATTTTAAGGTAAATGATACGTATATGACAAGCACAAACTTGTACAAACAAGTTTTAAAGACGTAAAAAACGAATTGATAAATTTACATTCTGCACAATTATCTAGTTTAGTTGTTGCTATGGCCACGTTTTGTATTCGGCTATTTATTTATCAGCTTTAAAAATGCGCACAGGAATGGTTTCCTAGGAAACGGAAACTTGCACGTTTTGTAAGCACGTGCTGTGAGACCTTCAACAGAACCACGCACATTCTGCTGAAAGATCACGAGTAACCGTTTGTGTTGTTGTGAAACACATATTGTATTGTAGGGAAAATAACAACAGTAAATGCCTTATCTGAATGTCCAGCACCTCTGTAAATATGCCTGCACCTGCCCGATAAATAATTTTATATGAATATAGTTTATATATTTATACAGTTTTCTAGCCAGAAAAAAAAAAAAACTAGTGGACGTCATGCCTTTGTGGATTTACATTGGATAAAGTAAGTTCTTACGCACCATAAAATACTTATACCAAGGCCCGGCATGGCCAGGTGGGTTAAGGCGTTTGACTCATAATCTGAGGGTCACGGGTTCGAATCCCGGTCGCACCAACGAGTAAGACGTAAAAAACCAGCATTCATTGCCCTTTCAGCCATGGGGGCGTTGTAATGTGACGGTCAATCCCACTATTCGTTGGTAAAAGAGTAGCACAAGAGTCGGCAGTGGGTGGTGATGACTAGCTGCCTTCCTTCTAGTCTTAAACTGTTAAATTAAGAACGGATAGCACAGATAGCCCTCGAGTAGCTTTGTGCGAAATTAAAACCAAAAAAAATAATCTACCAGTACCATGGTGGCTCTAGATTGACAGTCGAAGTTTTTAAGGTCACGTGTTTTTAAAATCACTACTTTTTGCTAAAGCTATTATAATTTTTTACCAATACACACATACAAACGTTTATTTCACATAACTGGTTGGTAAGAGATATTCTTATATTTTTTGGAATTATGATTAATTAAGAGCAAACACACCTGTCTGTCAGTTCTGATGAGCTGAGCTGCTCTTAATCGAAAGCCCCCCCGCTAGTACAGCGGTATGTTTACGGATTTACAACACTAAAATCAGGGGTTCGATTCCCCTCGGTGGGCTCAGCAGATAGCCCCATGTGGCTTTGCTATAAGAAGACACACAAACTTAATCAAAAATAGTTTTAAACTGAAGTAACGAAAAACCTCTACAATAATTATGTTATGAATTTATACAGAACTAAACTTCTTACGTCATACTTACGTCATTAAGGATCTCTCGGCGTTATTAAACTTGGTTAGGAAGAATATCATTCTTATGATATACCTAATGATATGAATGAAAGGTTTGGTTAAACCAAAGAATCTTCTTGAAATCTCTTTTTCTAGGTCTTTACAATTAACATTAAAGAAGTTTTTTAAACGTACAATTTCTTCTCAAAACACGAACGTGTACTCTAAACATAGCTTTTATTTTATGGTTGAACAAATCTAGGTTTCATAAATTCCTTTTGTTAGCAACTTTGATATATATATATATATAAAGTTATATATACATATTTTCATTGCAGTTTGAACAGATGGCAAAACAGTACTGTCTGATTTTAAGAAAACAATGTTGTGATGGGCATTAAGGGTGATATGGGACGTTGTGGACCCGCATCTCGCTCTCCTAATTCTATTTCTATTCCATTGATTATTATTTTATTAATTCTTCTTCATATGAGACTGGCAAACAGAGGTTAAGACTGATAGCAGGTGTATCCCCACTATGGGACGTTGTGGACCCGCATCTCGCTCTCCTAATTCTATTTCTATTCCATTGATTATTATTTTATTAATTCTTCTTCATATGAGACTGACGAACAGAGGTTAAGACTGATAGCAGGTGTATCCCCACTATGGGACGTTGTGGACCCGCATCTCGCTCTCCTAATTCTATTTCTATTCCATTGATTATTATTTTATTAATTCTTTTTCATATGAGACTGGCGAACAGAGGTTAAGACTGATAGCAGGTGTATCCCCACCACATTGTGGGTCTTACTCCCGCAGTCACCTCCACAACCTATGGTACATTTTATGTCCCACATTATAGCCTGTATCCTGGGTGCAGCATTTTGCAATTTTGTTTTGGCTTGTTTTTGTTTATAACAGTATATATATATAAGAAATTGTTATATAAGAAACAACTTCATTTCTTTGTCGTCCCTCTCTAGTTTGTCTCATTATAAAAATTGCACACGCCCGTCGATGAGATGAGTAATACTCAGGTGCTCACTCTCAGGGTCCACTTAGTATGCAGAAAAATTTAAGGTTTATATATTTTTTACCTCTTGGAACTATGGTGGTCATACATATACAGACGCGCATGCGTACACTTGCATGTCTGTCCGTCTGTGATTTATATCTATAATAAAAGGAACCACTTTTCTTCTGTGTGGTTTTTCGCTAGTTTGTCTCATTAAAATTTGTCTCATTAAACATTTGTAATATGCCTGCACATCCGCAGATATATAAACCCTCATGTTTCTAGCGTGTGAAAAATAAACGATTAGTTCTTGTTTACTCATTCAACCAATAAACAGTAGAAGTCAAGGACGAATCTATTGACCGCTATTATTTGATTAACCGAAAATAATAAAAGTTCAGTCCGCTAATTAATTGTTTTGTTATTATTCCTTTACGAGAATAAAACAACGAATCTCTGGCATTTATCCAGAGACCCACTATACATTTAGTGAGCCCAAAAGAGGAACCATGTAAAAAGTAATTTTAAATTATTAAGTTAAGGGTTGGAAAACTAATAAAGTGTGTTCCCCGTACAACAAAATTATGATCATAGTAGTCTATACACCATTCTCATAAATTATTTCATAATATGCACATCTCATTCCAGGCTATTGATCATTTTCGTATGTTGAAAAGTAGATGTATAGATGTATCCCCACTAGTACAACGGTAAGTCTACGGATTTACAACGCTAAAATCAGAGGTTTGATTCCCATTGGTAGACTCAGTAAATAATCTGATGTGGCTTTGCTATAAGAAAACACACATTTATGTATAAACGTTTTGGTGCTATTTGGTTTTCTTTATGAATGGTGAAAATTTTACCATGTTGCGATCGGCGATTTTGAAATACAAACAAAATTAATGCAAATTGTGGTGTATGTTCGATTATCAGTGATGTCGAGAAAACCCACTTGTAGAGAAATATATATGTAAAAAAGGCTCGTTTGGGTTGAGAAAATATTTTACGTAGAAGAGTGAACAACGTTTAGACCTTCTTCGGCCATCGTCAGGTTCACAAAGAAAGAGAGAGGTAACTGACCGGAAGCTGACCACATGTTTGAAAGGGGTTGTGTAACTGTGTGTCGAAATGTAGAGGGCGGTGTTAGATGTTTGAAACCAAATAAACACAGCCATAAAACTATGCTCACCAGATAAAATTAACGATGAATTAGACAAAATAAAACAATTCTTCATCAACATCAATAAGTTTCCTTCACAAACCGCAGAAAACATTATACGCACACACCTAGACAGAAAGCAAAATCAACCAACAAAAGTAAATATATCTCACGAATTAAAAATTCACGAAACCATATACTGCTGCATACCGTATATTCCCGATATCAGCAGAAAAATAACCAAGATTTGGCAAAAACTAGTAACAAAATATGACATTCCAGTTAACACCAAATTTATTCAAAAACCAGGCACAAAACTGAGGTCTAAAGTATGTAAAAACCACACTGACAAACACCACACCAACATTATTTATAAAATACAATGTGATAACTGCCACGACTTCTATATTAGAGAAACAAGTAGTAATAATGGAAACCAGATTCAAAGAACATAAAAGTCACCCTCACACGTTTTCGAACACTGCAAGTCAAATAAACACAACATAACCACAGAAAACACTCAAATATTAAATAAAGAAACAAACATAAACAAACGCAAAATTAAAGAAGCCTTACTTATACAACAACTTAAACCCAAAATAAACCAATATAAAGGAACACCTTTATATCTATATTAAAATATAATATAATAAATAATAATAAAAAATAAATAATATAAAATTATATATTCAAACATCTAACACCGCCCTCTACATTCCGACACTCAGTTACACAACCCCTTTCAAACATGTGGTCAGCTTCCGGTCAGTTACTTCTTTCTTTCTTTGTGAACCTGACGATGACCGAAGAAAGTCGAAACGTTGTTCACTTCTCTTCGTAAAAATTTTCTCAACCCAAACGAGCCGTTTTTACATACATATGTTCGATTATCTGTGACAACAAATGTCTCTTTGTATAACTGAAACAGTTGATATTTTATTTACTATTAACTCCTTTACTTATTATTCTTGTTATCTATTTCAGCCTTTAAAGTTGTTGATATCCGTTTCAATAGACAATACCGATGTCTTATAAATTAAACGGAAAATGACACTTCGATCTGTGTAATATTTACATTTCATCAATTGTGATTTTTATCAGACGAAAGCAAGGGGAAGTCTTCATTAGCGCCGGCACTCGAAATTATTTTAGATTCATTTCAGTTTTATTACTTATCAGCTTACCCTCAAACTGAAATTACTTTAGGCATGAGTAAAGAAACTTAATCTATTAGACCTTGTGCATGATCAACTATATCACTAAAAAGGGTTTCACCTCTCGAGACCAAAACTGTAATTAGATCTCAAATCGGTTAAAAGACGACAGAGCTATTAGCTAAAAGTTTGTACTTGGAAAAACAAAAGAAAAAATACAAAAACTCAGAACCATTGTTTGAGCTACTATGCCACGGCTAAAAGAAAAAAAAGGAGTCCCCAATAATTGCGGCTGTAGTTAGATCTGAAATCGGTTATGAGATAGAGCTATGAGGTAAAAATTCGTACTTGAAAAATGTCAGAGCCATTCTATGAGTCTCTATGCTGTGGCTTAAGCAACGAACGTGGATCATCTATGGATTCTTTTTGGTAACACAATGAATTCAAATATCTGGAATAGACACATGGCAGCTTGGCATGTAATAACAGCAAAATATCTTTGTTTACCTTAACAGGATGTTAAGGGAAGAATACATCTTTTATGGTCTATATCGTTGAGCTTTATGCAGGTTAAAACAATACGTGGAAATGTAAACTGTTCAAATCCACAATGTTCACGCTATTCAGCTCCAACCATTTTGGTCATCAGTGTCATCAGAACTACTGCTCTGCCATGTCGCTTATCTAATGTGATCTTGAAAGTGACAAGAAATTCTGTGAATGTCAGTGCATTAATGCGCATACTTTATATTTAGTCACGTTTGCAAGTCATCCTTGAAAAACAAACAGTACGAATACCGGATGTCACAGTGTTATGTATGTCAGAATATCACGTATAACATAGTGTATGTGAATATTAGATGTCACTTTCTAAGTTTTCCTGACGACATACCTGCTGCCCATACCCTAGAAGCGCACGTATAAGAACCACATTCGTTTCAGTACGTAACGTATTTTCTTATTACGTATTTGGTGCAAATGTTACGGTGATACGCCCGTAACGATTAGATAGTTTATTTGTGTGTAGATGACCTTTTTTTTTTTTTATAGAAATCAACGTTATTTGCACAACTTGCACCAGTAGTGACACACACTTTGCACAAGTCTTCATATTGGGTTATTACGACGTAGGGTTGTACCGAGAGTACTGAAAGTACCATTTATTATATATCTCTTGGTACTTTATTGTTTAATGAATATGAATGCCACAAGTGACCTTTGTGGGTTGAGGTTTTAAATCTCAAATACAAAATATATTTAGAAATGTTTAAGTTTGATCATAAGAGACTGGACAGTTTATTGTACTTACCATTTGTTTCTGTTGTATAAAAATTAAAAGGAAAACAAGCTATGACGTGTTTTACGTCATATAACGTAAGTAACATTTTGACAGCAGAGGCGTATTGTTCTTCCAAATATACATTTGTAACATTCCTAGAAATGTCACAGGCACGCGAAGTCTTTTGATATATAGTAAAATTGGAATAAAATAGAACGTAACATCTGGTTCTCGTAGCTTGACGAAAATAATTCAATTTTAAGTAACTTGTTTTAGTTCTAGCTACGCAAGTTCGGCGTGACATTTTTAAACACAGAACATCTCATGAGTTCACACGAGAACTTTTACACTTCTTCTGTGCTGCAGTTCTGTATTTCAGAAACAAATTGTGTGTTTTTAAAGTGTGAAAATATGGTTACTTTGACACGCCTTCTGGCAAATCTCTCCAGTATACAAAACGTAGAAAAAAAAATTGCTCGAAGTGGCTTCGAACAATATTTGCCAAATAAAATATTCCAGTTTTTGGAAGTACTGAAACATAAGTACATATAATACTTATTTTCACATTCGTTTACATGTTTAATTACCGAATTTTACATTATATAATGACATATACACAAAGCTTCATTAAATACTGTTTGCTGTTATTAAACAAGATATAGTTTTATTAAATATCATTATTTGTGATGAAGAGAGTTATAGCTTCACTGAATAGCGTTGGCTGTGATTTAACAAGATATGAATAGTTTTACTAAATAGTAATCTGTGTCTAACAAGCTATGGCTTCACTAAATAGTAATTATTGTGGCTAAGAAAGCTATGGCTTCACTGTATAACATTTTCTGTGATTGAATAAGTTATAGTTTCGCTCTAGAACGTTCTTTATGGTTGAACAAATTACAGCTTCACTAAACAACGTTCTCTATGGTTGAACAAGTTACAGCTTCACTAAACAACGTTCTCTATGGTTGAACAAGTTACAGCTTCACTAAACAACGTTCTCTGTGATAGAACAAGTTACAACTTCACTAAACAACGTTCTCTGTGATAGAACAAGTTACAGCTTCACTAAACAACGTTCTCTGTGATAGAACAAGTTATAGCTTGACTAAACAACGTTCTCTGTGATAGAACAAGTTACAGCTTCACTAAACAACGTTCTCTGTGATAGAACAAGTTACAGCTTAATCGGATAGAGTTCTCCGTAACTGAAAACTTTATAGCTTCGCTGTTCTGTGTAATTATAACTTCATTAAATAGTTCTGTGTAGATTCATTAAATAGTGTTCTATGTTATAGAATAAGTTATAACTTCATTAAATAGTATTCTCTGGTACTGAAGAAATTATAGATTCATTAAATAGTGTTCTATGTTATAGAATAAGTTATAACTTCACTGAATAACGTTATGTATGATTGAACAAGTTATAGACTCATTAAATGGTGACTTCTTAAATAGTTATAGAATATGTTATAAATAGTGTTCAGTGAATAACGTTATGTATGATTGAACAAGTTATAGACTCATTAAATGGTGACCTATGTTATAGAATATGTTATAGCTTCAGTGAATAACGTTATGTATGATTGAACAAGTTATAGACTCATTAAATGGTGACCTATGTTATAGAATATGTTATAGCTTCACTGAATAACGCCATGTATGGTTGAACAAGTTATAGATACAAATAACTATGTTTGTTATCTACACTAAATACAAAACTTGTTTTCAAGTAGGTATTAAATGTTGCTGATCAGGTTTGTATTAATGTGTATATTTAAAGGCCACTGTCTATTTAGAACACTCCATTTCACGGTAACGACCATGTCTCTGATGGTAACGTTCAAATGGATTCAGTGATTTGTCACAAGCAGAAGTCTCAAATTGAAATCTCTTTCGAGTAGGAATTTTTATAACCTTATTTATTTATTGGCTCATCACGTTTAGAGTGATATATTATAACATTAGGAAAACTAGAATAACGTGACAGTTACAAACATTAAGTCACGGCACTTACAGCCCTCGAATATTACGCAGCAGTTTTGTATTCTAATTTTGTTTTGATTAAATCTATAACAAACTGTTCGAAAAATATGAATACGATTACAGATTAAATAACAGTTGAATAAGATATTATAATATAATCAAATTTTAGAAAACGGGTCCATAAAACATTTATTTAGGCTTAATTTTCAGAAGAAAAACAACTCAGCATTTACTGTCATATGATGGTCATTAAGTTAGTTAGAAAATAAAGAAACAGATTTCAACTTTCGACATACTTAGATATTATTTCATGATAACCAAGTATTTAATCAGACATAGTTGTGTAAAACACGTATTGACTATAGCCGTGTGGTTAGTTTACCTTTTGTACGGTTAATACCGTTCTGTAACAAATCTAGAACAAGTTTTAGGGTAAAGAAAAAATACTTCAGCTAAACACAGCACAAATACATGGTTTGATAACATTATTTGTTGACATTGATTGTGAGTTAAAATGTCTGCTAAATTGGAAGATAAAAACCCTAAAATTAATTAATTTCAACTGTTTATAGATTCATATTAACGTTAAATTATTAGTATTCTAAAGGTTGAGTATGTTATAATAAAGCAATTTCGAATATGCAAATCAGTTAATTAGGGTCAAACACATCCAATATAAAGTTGTAATGAAACAACATTACGACCAACTTCAGTCGTCCTTTATACAAGTATAACGAACGTATGTTGAGGTACAGTAGAATACATGTATAAGAAAATGACTTCGTTTAAAAATGTGGATCGTGCGAGTGAAACTAGGGTTAGTTATAAGACGTTTCTGAAATTACTTTCTAGCATAAAAAGAACTCGTGATGTTTTAAGACAGCCATTTAACAGTGAGACTGAATTCGGCGGGTTAGGTGGACTGCAGGGGTGAGACATAATTTCTGTTATTTAAGTTAAAACAAAATGGGCTATATCTTTTAACCTCTATAAAATCTCCCTTTTAGTGTCAGAATTACTCACCTCTTTGTAGTGCCTCATTACGAATATGAGGAGTTTGGTGTCGTCCGGACACTATGTTTTTCTTGCTCAAAATACAATCAGGGTTGGTATTCAGGAAGATACTATATATACTCACGTTAATATTGCAGCTAACCCTTATAGATCTGATGAATTAGATTAGTTAGTTTGGAATTTTGCGCCAAATTACATGTGAGATATATGCGCTAGCCGTCCCTAACTTAGCAGTGTAAGGTTAGACCGAAGGCAGCTAATAACCACCGTCATTTCCTGAGATTCTCTTTTACCAAGAATATTGTGATTAACCGTCACTTATGTAAGATTAAACATATATGTATCAAAGATGATTCAGAATTTAAAATACAAGATTCAACGTATATGTATCAAAGATGATTCAGTATTTAAAATACAAGATTCAACGTATATGTATCAAAGATGACTCAGTATTTAAAATACAAGATTCAACGTATATGTATAAAAGATGATTCAGTATTGTAAATTGTTAGATTAAACATACATATCAAAGATAATTGAGTATTGTAAAATGTAATGTTAAATATATATATATATATATCAAAGAGGAGTCACAATTGTAAAATGTAAGATTTAACATATATATATCAAAGATGATTCAGTATTGTTAAATGTATGTATAAACGTATATATATCAAAGATGATTCAGTGTTGTAAAATGCAAGATGAAACATATATATACCAAAGGTGATTCAGTACTGTAAAATGTAAGATTAAACATATATGTATATATAGAAGATATTTCAGTATTGTAAAAATGTAATAATGAACATATGTACATCAGAGATGATTCAGTATTGGAAAACATGAGATTAAACATATATATATATATCACACACACATGATTCAGTATTGAAAATATAATATTAACCATATATATATAACAGATAATTCAGTATCGTGAAATGCAAGGTTAAACATATTTGCATCAAAGATCATTCAGTATCGTAAAGTCTAAGATTAAACATATATGTACCAAAGATGATTCAGTATTGTAAAATGAGAGATTAAACACGTTGATATCAAATATGAGTTATTATTGTAAAATGTAAGATTCAACACCTATATATCAAACATGATTCCGCATTATAAAATGTAAGATTAAACATATATGTGAATATAGAAGATGATTGATTATTGTAAAATGCGAGGTTAAACATATATGTCTCAAAGATGATTCAGTATCGTAAAATGTAAGATTAAACATATATATTTCAAAAATAATTCAATATTGTAAAATGTAAGATTAAACGCACAGATATAAAAGATGAGTAATTATTGTAAATTGTAAGATTAAACATACATATATCAAAGATGGTTCAGTATTGCAAAATGTAAGTGTAAGAACATAAATGTAAAATATGAGTAATTATTGTAAAATGTAAGATTCAACATATATATATATCAATAATGATGGAGTATCATAAAATGTAAGATTAAACATATATATACATATATATATATAAGATGAGTAATTATTGTAAATTGTTAGATTAAACATACATATATCAAAGATGATTCATCATTGTAAAATGTGAGTGTAAACATATATATATATCAAAGATGATTCAGTATCGTAAAATGTAAGATTAAATATATATATTTCTAAAATGATTCAGCATCGTAAAATATAAGATTAAACATATATATATCAAAGATGGTCCAGTATTGTAAAATGTAAGTGTAAACACATATATATACCAAAGGTGATTCAGTATTGTAAAATGTAAGATTAAACATATATGTATCAAAGATTATTCAGTATTATTAAATATAACTGTAAACATATATATATATATATATACATGAGGTTATTCAGTATTATAAAATGTAAGATTAAACGCATAGATATAAAAGATGAGTAATTATTGTAAATTGTAAGATTAAACATACAAATTTATATATCAAAGATGATTTAGTATTGTTAAATGTAAATGTAAACATACATATATCAAAGATGATTCAATATTGTAAAATGTAACATTCAACATATATATATATATCAATCATGATTCAGTATTATAAAATGTAAGATTAAACATAATTATATATATAAGAGATGAGTAATTATTGTAAAGAGTAAGATTAAACATACATATATCAAAGATGATTGATAATTGTAAAATGTAAGTGTAAACATATATATCAAAGATGATTCAGTATCGTAAAATGTAAGATTAAACATATATGTTTCTAAAATGATTCAGTATTGTAAAATATTAGTATTAACATATATAAATATATATCACACACACATGATTCAGTATTGAAAATATATTATTAACCATATATATATAACAGATAATTCAGTATCGTCAAATGTAAGGTTAAACATATTTGTATCAAAGATCATTTTGTATCGTAAAGTCTAAGATTAAACATATATGTACCAAAGATGATTCAGTATTGTAAAATGAAAGATTAAACACGTAGATATAAATTATGAGTAATTATTGTGAAATGTAAGATTCAACATATATATATCAAACATGATTCCGTATTATAAAATGTATGATTAAACATATATGTGTATATAGAAGATGATTGATTATTGTAAAATGTGAGATTAAACATATACGTATTAAAGATGATTCAGCATTGTAAAATGTAAGTGTAAACATATATATATATATATATCAAAGATGATTCAGCATTGTAAAATGTAAGTGTAAACATATATATATATATATCAAAGATGATTCAGTTTCGTAAAATGTAAGATTAAACATATATATATATATCAAAGATGATTCAGTATCATGAAATATAAGATTAAACATATATATATATATCAAAGATGGTTCAGTATTGTAAAATGTAAGTGTAAACACATATATATACCAAAGGTGATTCAGTATTGTAAAATGTAAGATTAATCGCATAGGTATAAAAGATGAGTAATTATTGTAAATTGTAAGATTAAACATACGTATTTATATATCAAAGATGATTCAGTATTGTTAAATGTAAGTGTAAACATACATATATCAAAGATGATTCAATATTGTAAAATGTAACATTCAACATATATATATATCAATCATGATTCAGTATTATAAAATGTAAGATTACACGTATATATATATCAAAGATGATTGATTATTGTAAAATGTGATATTAAACATATATGCACCAAAGATGATTCATCATTGTAAAATGTAAGTATAAATATATATATATATCAAAGATGATTCAGTATCGTAAAATGTAAGATTAAACATATATATATATATCAAAGATGGTTCAGTATTGTAAAATGTAAGTGTAAACATACATATATATACCAAAGGTGATTCAGTATTGTAAAATGTAAGATTAAACGCATACATATAAAATATGAGTAATTATTGTAAAATATAAGATTCAACATATATATATATCAATCATGATTCAGTATTATAAAATGTAGGATTAAACATATATATATATATGTATATATATATATCAAAAATATTGATTATTGTAAAATGTGAGATTAAACATATATGTGTGAAAGATGATTCAGCATTGTAAAATGTAAGTATAAATATATATATATATCAAAGATGTTTCAGTATCGTAAAATGTAAGAATCAACATATATATATACAGGGTGAGCCAAAAGTAGGTGGACAGTAAAAAAACATTTATTTAGAGATCACGTATGCGTACAACTATATGTAATAAGACAATTATATTAATGAAAATAAAATGTTATTTATTAATGCAAATGCTCAAATTGTTTTCCTTCCTAAAAGAGATTTCCAATACTCTTTTAACACCCATATTCTTTTATCTGTATTTAAAGTATTTGACATTATGGGTTCTATTAACAATCTAAAAAAAAAGGAAACAGATTAAATTAAAACAAATGTAATTATAAAATTGTATTATATAACAAATAATATAGTTGCAACATAGTTATAATATACAATTGCATTAATATAACCGATACATAAACCTATTCCAAATGCTGTCCACTTACTTTTGGCTCACCCTGTATATCAATCATGATTCAGTATTATAAAATGTAAGATTAAACATATATATATAAAAGATAAGTAATTATTGTAAATTGTAAGATTAAACATACATATATCAAAATGATTCATCATTGTAAAATGTAAGATTAAACAAATATATATCTAAAATGATTCAGTATTGTAAAATATAAGTGTAAATATAGATATATATATATCAAAGATGATTTAGTATTGAAAATATAATATTAACCATATATATATATATATATAACAGATAATTCAGTATCGTGAAATGTAAGGTTAAACATATTTGTATTAAAGATCATTCAGTTTCGTAATGTCTACGATTAAACATATATGTACCAAAGATCATTCAGTATTGTAAAATGAGAGATTAAACACGTAGCTATAAAATATGAGTAATTATTGTAAAATGTAAGATTCAACATATATGTATCAAACCTGATTCGGTATTATAAAATATGAGATTAAACATACATGTATCAAAGATGATTCAGCACTGTAGAATGTAAGTGTAAATATATATATATATATATCAAAGATGTTTCAGTATCGTAAAATGTAAGATTAAACATATATATATATATACAAAAGGTGATTCAATATTGTAAAATGTAAGATTAAATACATAAATGTAAAATATGAGTAATTATTGTAAAATGTAAGATTCAACATATATATATATATCAATCATGATTCAGTATTATAACATGTAAGATTAAACATATATATATATATATCAAAGATGATTGATTATTGTAAAATATGAGATTAAACATATATGAATCAAAGATGATTCAGCATTGTAAAATGTAAGTATAAATATATATATCTATCAAAGATGATTCAGTATCGTAAAATGTAAGATTAAACATATATATATATATATCAATCATGATTCAGTATTATAAAATGTAAAATTAAACATATATATATATATAAAAGATGAGTAATTATTGTAAATTGTAAGATTAAACATACATATATCAAAGATGATTCATCATTGTAAAATGTAAGTGTAAACATATATATATATATATATATCAAAGATGATTCAGTATTGAAAGTATAATATTAACCATATGTATATAACTGATAATTCAGTATCGTAAAATGTAAGGTTAAACATATTTGTATCAAAGATCATTCAGTATCGTAAAGTCTAAGATTAAACATATATGTACCAAAGATGATTCAGTATTGTAAAATGAGAGATTAAACACGTAGATATAAAATATGAGTAATTATTGTAAAATGTGAGATTCAACATATATATATCAAACATGATTCCGTATTATAAAATGTAAGATTCAACATATATATATCAAACATGATTCCGTATTATAAAATGTAAGATTAAACATATATGTGTATATAGAAGATGATTTATTATTGTAAAATGTGAGATTAAACATATATATGTATCAAAGATGATTCAGCATTGTGAAATGTAAGTGTAAACATATACATATATATCAAAGATGATTCAGTATCGTAAAATGTAAGATTAAACATATATATATCAAAGATGATTTAATATTGTAAAATGTAAGATTCAACATATATATATATCAATCATGATTCAGTATTATAAAATGTGAGATTAAACATATATGTATCAAAGATGATTCAGCATTGTAAAATGTAAGATTAAACATATATATGTATCAAAGATGATTCAGCATTGTAAAATGTAAGTGTAAACATATATATATATATATATATCAAATATGATTCAGTATCGTAAAATATAAGATGAAACATATATATATATAAAAGATGGTTCAGTATTGTAAAATGTAAGATTAAACATATATATTTCAAAAATGATTCAGTATTGTAAAATGTAAGATTAAACATACATGTATCAAAGATGATTCAGTATTGTAAAATATAAGTGTAAACATATATATATATATATATATCAAATATGATTCAGTATTGTTAAATATAAGATTCAACGTATATATATCAAAGATGATTTAAGTTATGTAAAATGTAAGATTCATCATATATACATGATAAATGATTGAGTATTTTATAGCATAGGAGTAAACATATGTAAAAGAATAATCAATACTGTTTAGTGAAAAATCAAAACCAAAAATATGGGCAACATTGAATGTTCCGAACTGACAGAATAGTTTCTAATCATTATAAGCAAGAACTTAAGAACAGAATATTTAATTTTACATATAATCAATACTTAGTTGATTTTTATTTATTTAATTGCTATTAAATTTATATTGAAGATTGGTAATTTAATGTAAAATGAAACATTATGAAAATTAATTCTTAGTTGTGCACTATGAGACGAAACCAGTTTCGTACTGTGAAGTATGAAGCTATACATACAATGAAACTAATTCTATACTGTGTCGTTCGAAGAGATATGTGTTTGTCTAATGGTTGATTCTGTGTTTTACAGAGTAAGAAGTGATATACATTGAAAATTAATTATGTACTGTGCAGTAAGAGACGAAATACATTAAGAAGCTGAGTTAGGGTTATGTAACATGAGTTATATATTGAAAATTGATTATGTACTGTGCAGTAAGAGACGAAATACATTAAGAAGCTGAGTTAGGGTTATGTAACATGAGTTATATATTGAAAATTGATTTCCTTATATGAAGTGAAAAAAATATTGTTTAAAAACAAACAATATTTGTTGATTGCTCTGTAGATATATATCGGTAAGCTGTTTTCTAACTTACATAGGACGTATATTAAAGTCTCATATGTACAGGCAATAAGCGACAGCATTTTTTTCTTTAGTTTGGCAACAGGTGCTGAAATATGTAAAATAATTGGTTGCAGTAGACGTAGGCGCACGTGGGTGTGTGTGACGCAGATTATCTTGAAGTAGCTTTAAAATCAATTTTACAAATAAAGTAAAATAAGGAATTTTAATGCTGTATGATTTACTTTCTTAGATGCACGTTTTAGGGCTTTCGCTATATATATTATACGTATGTATATAGCTTTTACCTATGGTGGTATATTTACACGAAATAAAACTGTATTGGAGGTTTAACATCTGGTTTAGGTTTAGCATGCATATCAATTAAAATCAATAAAAACTCATTAAGTGCATTATTCACAAATCAACAGGTTAGGCATGTGCTTTAGAAGCGTTTTTGTATTTCATATAACTATTTACCTACAGGGCTACGTTTCTATTTAACAAGATGTTGTAAAGCTTATCTGTTATTTTTTCGTTTGTAATAACTACGTCACATAATCAGTTTAAATCATATTCTACAGGGCCGTAAGAAGCGGTAAGACTAGTTACGGCCTGGCCACTTTTTCACACTATGTTTGTTTGCTTTGAATTTCGCGCAAAGCTACATGAGGGCCATGTGCTCTAGTTGTCATTAACATAGCAGTGTAAGACTAGAGGGAAGGCAGCTAGTCACCACCATCAAGCGCCAACTCTTGGGCTACTCTTTTGCAACCAAATAGTGTGATCGACCGTTATATTATAACGTCCCCACGATCGAAAGGTCAAGCATGTTTGGTGTGAAGAATTCGAACCTGTAATCCTCAGATTACAAGTCTAGCGTTCTCACCACCTGGCCATGCCGGGCCTTCATAGCATTTACAGCCATAATTTCTGCATTAAAACTTGTTTCCTTCAATTCAATGCAGTACATTGTGTGTATGTAGTATTTGTAGTTAAAATGGTTCAAACTTCAATCTTATAGCATTAAATGTTACAAACATTTCTGGTTGAGCATCTTCCTCCACTTCCCTACAAATGACATGTCAAACTTATCTGGTTGAGCATCCCCCTCCACTTCCCTACAAATGACATATCAAACTTTTCTGGTTGAGCATCCTCCTCCACTTCCCTACAAATGACATATCAAACTTTTCTGGTTGAGCATCCTGCTCCACTTCCCTACAAATGAGATGTCAAACTTTTCTGGTTGAGCATCCCCTTCACTTCCCTACAAACTACATGTCAAACTTATCTGATTGAGCATCCCCATCCACTTCCCTACAAATGACATGTCAAACTTATCTGGTTGAGCATCCCCCTCCACTTCCCTACAAATGACATGTCAAACTTATCTGGTTGAGCATCCCCCTCTACTTCCCTACAAATGGCATGTTAAGCTTATCTGGTTGAGCATCCCCCTCCACTTCCCTACAAATGGCATGTCAAACTTTTCTGGTTGAGCATCCTCCTCCACTTCCCTACAAATGACATATCAAACTTTTCTGGTTGAGCATCCTGCTGCACTTCCCTACAAATGAGATGTCAAACTTTTCTGGTTGAGCATCCTGCTCCACTTCCCTACAAATGAAATGTCAAACTTTTCTGGTTGAGCATCCCCCTCTACTTCCCTACAAACTACATGTCAAACTTATCTGATTGAGCATCCCCATCCACTTCCCTACAAATGACATGTCAAACTTATCTGGTTGAGCATCCCCTCCACTTCCTACAAATGACATGTCAAACTTATCTGGTTGAGCATCCCCCTCTACTTCCCTACAAATGGCATGTTAAACTTATCTGGTTGAGCATCCCCCTCCACTTCCCTACAAATGGCATGTCAAACTTATCTGGTTGAGCATCCCCCTCCACTTCCCTACAAATTACATATCAAACTTTTCTGGTTGAGCATCCTGCTCCACTTCCCTACAAATGAGATGTCAAACTTTTCTGGTTCAGCATCCCCCTCCACTTCCCTACAAACTACATGTCAAACTTATCTGATTGAGCATCCCCATCCACTTCCCTACAAATGACATGTCAAACTTATCTGGTTGAGCATCCCCCTCCACTTCCCTACAAATGACATGTCAAACTTATCTGGTTGAGCATCCCCCTCCACTTCCCTACAAATGGCATGTTAAACTTATCTGGTTGAGCATCCCCCTCCACTTCCCTACAAATGGCATGTCAAACTTATCTGGTTGAGCATCCCCCTCCACTTCCCCACAAATGGCATGCTTCCTCATACGAGTTCATGTAACCCACTGCACAATATTTATTTTACTGTAAACTAACCAATTTATTTTAATGTAGCTAGCTGGCTCAGCGGTGTACGTGAATATTTATAAATCTCAAGTTGAAGATTCGATCCCTGAAGTAGGTGCAATTCGTAAAAGTTTATTTTTAAGCTTTACGGTCGATAATAAAACAAA
This sequence comes from Tachypleus tridentatus, assembly GCF_004210375.1. Taxonomy (NCBI): domain Eukaryota; kingdom Metazoa; phylum Arthropoda; class Merostomata; order Xiphosura; family Limulidae; genus Tachypleus; species Tachypleus tridentatus. The sequence continues at coordinate 130,661,068 of NC_134831.1, read as the reverse complement.
TTTGAATGTAGCCACCTTGTGGATACATTTTTTTAACTTTCAAACAAATGAATCTAAAATTGCGAACAAACAAACTTTCAAGATGTTTTCAAAAAAGTAACAAAAAAGTAGACTATAAAAATATATGTCTGTAACCCTGAAGATCAAATAAGTCAGGTGTCTTATAAGGCTATAAATTGTGTACAATAGCCATTGTAAGCAGAGCATAGATAACTAATTGTGTAGGTGTTTTTTTCTTTAACAACATAACGAAAAATAAGTAACAGATACGTGCTCCCATCTAGTTGTGATTACGTAAATTATTTGCAAAAAACTAATACAACTGTCATTTTCCACGATAGATGGCGACGTAAAACACTTTGAGGCATGACAACTAAGTTTTTGCTATCTTTAATGGATTCAGTAAAACATGTTTAACTTTTACTGTTGATAGGTATTAGTTAAAAAAAATTAGCTAAGCCTTCCTAGCCAACACCAGTAAATATTTATTGACAAAAACCAGCTTTATTTTGTTGTTATTATTTTTACTCAACAGAAAAAAAATGAGATTGCTGGAAATAAGTCTTCACAAGCGGCGTGAGTAACGTTTTAATTAGTTGTATTCAATGTTTTATGGTAAATGGCTATCGTTTTTATTTTCCATTACTTTAACTAGAACATAATAAAGCTTCTAACGATAGTAGTATTTTTGTCAAACTTTGACATTAAATTTAAAAATTGATTTGATTTTTGGGGAAGATTAAACAATTGCTTAGAGCAAATAAGTCCCCCAGTGGCTCAGGGGTATGTCTGGGGACTTACAACGCTAATAAATTATTAAATCTACAAAGGAAAAAAGACAAGTTTGAATTTAAGAAAATTGCTTTATCTCTACCTTAATTGTTAGTTTCTTCAAAATAGTTTTCTAGTTTGTCAAACTTTTATTTTAGGCCCTTCTGACGGAACACTTTTACAATATAATTGTCCCCCTTCCCTCAACAGTGGACAACAGTAAGACTAAGAGTTTACAAAGCTTAGATCCGGGCATCTATCCCCTTCGGTATACACTTAAGGTCAATTAATGTGGCTGAAACAAACAGATAATAAACCATTTCTTAAAAGGTTTATTATTATTTATTCATGTTTCAGGTTTTCGTTCACAGACGGCCCCCAAGGTGACAGTGATAAGTCTTTGGATTTGAAACGCTAAAGCTGAGGTTCGATTCCCCTATACACAGCAGATAGCCCAGCGTGGTTTTTCTGTGAGGAAACGGGTGCATTATTTAAAGACTCTGACCTCTTCAAAAAAAGGTGGCATGCAAAATCAACTACAAATAGTGTATTTCGTGGTTGAAATATTTGGCAAAGATAAAAACTGGTTTTGTTACACATTTATTCACACAATGGACACTTCTTATAATTAGAATAATTTAATAGTTTCGTAGTCGAAAAATTATTCGATTTTGTCTTCAAATAATCTAGTGATCCGAAAAACTGGTATTTCCAGCTGATAAAATACTGAAGTGGGAATGATCGATTTTTATAAATAATGGATACGTATTTGGATGATCGTTTGACTCTTTAATTTAAGTGTCAGAAAAATTATATTAGTCTGTACTCCTCCCTTTGACACAAATGGTGGCCCTTGAGTAGGTTTGCGCGAAATTTAAAACAAATATAAATGGTCAAGAACACAAGTGAGAGAGGTTTTTATTGCACCCCAGTAGCTCAGCGGTGTGTCTCCGGACTTACAACGCTCAAAATCGGGTTTCAGTACCCGTGGTGGCAGAGCACAGATAGCCCATTGTGTAGGTTTGTGCTTACCACAAAACAATAACAACGGGTTTTTATTTATAAACAATTTAAGAATGTTGTTAATGTCATATTTGTAATTTGTTTAATTAATGTTTGTTTCTTTACTTACATTTTTTATTTTTCTCGGTTGACATTTCTTTTCATATGCATTTAGTGTTCCGTAAAAAAAAAAAAATTATTTGTCTTGTAGGGTAATATACGTATAGTAACGAAGTTGACTTACAGAGTACCAGTTATATCTCGGCAGTTTCCGATTTGATTCGGTGTCTTCTATGTCTAAATATAATCTTTTAAAAACGCAAAATATAACATGCGATACATTATTATTTGATGCTGAAAACATTTGTCTACACGAGGTGGTGTTAAGGTAATAACAATTCGTTTCACTTAAGGTTACGTACGATAGGGCTGAGATGAAAGAACCAATCAACGTTCGATTCCAGCTTACTCTATGCTGTCTTAGATATTGTGGCTCTAAAATTATGTAGATTTATTTACTGGTCATTACACACACACTCTCAGAACTGTGTAACGAAGAATTGTATCAGTCGCCTTCTCATGTTTCTTCGCAAAGTTTGACTACTAGATTAATGCTTGTCAAAAGGCTTAAATAGTAATCGTTTGTCGCTTTTGTCTATTTGTAAAGCAGCACTGCTTCCTGGAGCTACGAATATGGACTTTGATTTAGAATGGTATCAATCTGGATTGCTTTAAAAGAAATAATAAACTGACCAGTAATTACCATACACTTCTGGACGGTAAGTCCATAAATCACAAAAAATATCAATTGTGGATATGTCCGTGGGTCATGTATAAATATTCCTTTAGTACACACACTATCAGTTGAAGATTTTACAAGCATAAGCTTTGTAAGTATTATTAGGTTGTCCAGAAATAAATGTAGGAATTCTCACGATGATATTTAGAAACTGAATACTGAGTAACTTATCGTTGGTTGGTGGGTTTAATCCAACGTTTGTGGTTTACAAGGTAAGTTTCGCAATCCCCAAGACAGCATGGACAAAAAGAACTTTTGTGTGATTTTTCTCTACGACTTCAAACTTGAACGAAAAGCTACTGAAACTATAAAAAACACCAACTAGGGATTTAGCCATGGATCTGTTACTGAACGTACAGTTCAGCGTTGGTTGCAAAGGTTTCGATATGGAGATGAAAGTCTTGAAAACCACAAGAGTCATGGAAAGAAGCCGTCCTTACATGAAAACACATTAAGGGAATCAATTGAGACAGACCCTCGCACGACAATACGTGAGCTTGCAAAAAAGCTAGGCACAAGCATACCAAGTACTGCCAGCCACCTGAGTGCGATTGGAAAGACGAAAAAGTTGGATAAGTGGGTTCCGCATGAGCTGACTGAAGATCAACAAAATCGGCGTTATAAGACCTGTCAAGGATGATTCTCCAAAAATTGAACAAATTGGAAATAGAGGTTCTGCCTCATCCACCTTATTTTTCAGATCTTTCTCCTATAAATTTTCATGTTTTTTTCAAGCGCTTTGGGAACATTTTGAACAATAAACGCTTTTAAAACCAGGCAGCTACAAAAGAAGCTGTCAGGGAGTTTACTGATCATGCAAACTCTGATTTCTATAGCAGGGACATAAACAGCATCGTTACACGTTGGCAAAAGTGTGTTGAAGCAAATGGTGCTTACTTTGATTAAAGCATGTTTTACTACACTGGTTTATACTTTTCCAAATTTCGCAGTTCTAAAACGACATTTATTTATTATAGATATTAGTGAGTAAGTCGAAAGTTTATTCCCTCGCTAACGGTAAAAACCCTCCACTAGTACAGAGGTAAGTCTACGGATTTACAACGCTAAAATCGGGGGTTCGATTTTGCTTGGTAGGCTCAACAGATAGCCGGATGTGGCTTTGCTATAAGAAAACATACACACACACCCAATACTAAAATCCTGAATAGATACCTGGCAGGGATCACACACACAATCTCTCACATTTAAGCAATATTTTTTTCTAACTCAATAACACTCAATACTGTATATTACAGGACTTACATACAGGAGAAAATTAGCTTTGATTTAGAAACAAATTACATTATGATTGAATAATAATGATCGTGGCGACAATTCAGATTTTTATAACACTTTAACAAATAAACAGGTGTCCAATAATAAAAATAATAATTAATTTATATATCCAGAGTGCTTCAAGACTCATAAACTATGTTATAGAAAACTAAAATAGTATATTAACGGCTTCTAAGTGATCTCTTTTCAGTTAATTTTTGTTTTAGCGTTTCAGATGAAATTATATTAAGTACGACATATTAAACCAAACGTTTTTACTTTTCCAGATTTACCTTATTGTTTGTTTGTTTTGTTTTTAAATTTCGCACAAAGCTACACAAGGGCTATCTGCGCGAATCGTCCCTTATTTAGCAGTGTAAGACAACCCACCGCCAATTATTGAGCTACTCTTTTACCAACGAATAGTGGGATTGACCGTTACATTATGATGCCCACACGGCTGAAAGGGCGAACATGTTTGGTGTGACGGGGATTCGAATCCGCGACCCTCAGATTACGATTCGAGTGCCTTAACCACCTGGCCATTAAAAAGGTATTGGTGTGATTGCCGATCAGTCTCTAGAACTATCCAAGCAGTGTGCTGTTAGTAATGGTCAGGTAAATAGGTTTTGTAGTTGTATCTAAAGAAATATTGAATACGAGTCTATAGAGGTTATAGTTTCATCTGGTAAGTCACTGGTTAAATCGCATTTGAAATATTGTGTTTAGTTTTGGGTTCCTTACCTTAGAAAAGACATTGAATTGTTGGATAGGGCTCAGAGGAAGGTTACTATAATGGTACCTGAGATGTAGGAATTGTCGTATGAGAATAGGATAAAATCTTTAAACTGTTTTCTATTGAAAAAAAGGTTAGAGGGGATCTGATTGAGATGTTTAAGATTGTAAAGAAAATTTGTAGTTTTGATGTATCATAGTTTTCATGTTTAACAATGATAACAGTAGAACTATTGGACAAAAGTATAAATTTTGAAAGGGTAGGAGTCATCTTCAACTAGGATAATTTCATTTTTTCTAACATGGTGGTTGACGTTTGGAATGGATTGACTTCGGACGTTGCAGAACCAGTAACTTTAAGAGAGATTTAAAAAAGTTTGATAAGTATATAAATAACAAGGATTGTCTTTAAAATTATTTTTAATTAATTTAGTTTGGTTTAAAGATTGGAGCATCAGAGATGTGCCAATAGGTTCTTGTAATCTCAACACGTTATGTTATGTTAATGTTTTTATTTTAATGCGTGTGTGTGTGTATGTTTTCTTATAGCAAAGACACATCGAACTATCTGCTCAGTCCATTGAGGGGAATCGAACCCCTGACTTAAACGTTGTAACAGGGTGCATTTTTATGTTAAACTTCTTCCCCTTTCTTTTTTGTTGAGGGGAAGGTTCAACTTCACGTGCTGACTCTTGACTTGGACGTAGACAATATTTTACTTAAATGTAATGTTTAGGAAAATCAACACACTTAACTTATAACTTTCATTACTAATTGGAACAATGTTACCACGGTAATTTGATGGTTTGCATGTTTAGTCGTTGGAAAGTGAAATATCAAATATACAATACAATTTATAAAATCGAACATTCAGAGTTACTCAGGTATAATTACACAACACATTCTGTATGAATCTCTTCTTTCTTGTAGCACATTACCCTGATTCTATCTTTTTTACAGCACATTACTGTGATTATATCTTTCTTACAGCACATTACCCTGATTATATCTTTCTTACAGCACATTACTCTGATTATATCTTTCATACAGCACATTACTGTGATTATATCTTTCTTGCAGCACATTACCCTGATTATATCTTTCTTACAGCACATTACCCTGATTATATCTTTCTTACAGCACATTACTCTGATTATATCTTTCTTACAGCACATTACCCTGATTATATCTTTTTTACAGCACATTACTGTGATTATATCTTTCTTACAGCACACTACCCTGATTATATCTTTCTTACAGCACATTACCCTGATTATATCTTTCCTACAGCACATTACCCTGATTATATCTTTCTTACAGCGCATTACCTTGATTATATCTTTCTTACAGCACATTATCCTTGCTATATTTTTTATTTTAAATAAATCCTTATCTCGTTAAAACTTTTGCACATTAATATTAAAAGTATCGTGAAATTCAAGAGATGAAGGTATGATTAGGGATTCACCATTTGAAACCACAGTTGATGTATTAGTTACCATATTATGTATTTAGGCTGTAATTTAATAGTGAATTTTAGAAATAAATTTAAAGAGTGTATTATTTGTTACTAAGTACAAAGATACACAAAGAGCTATCTTGTTAACCAGAGGTATCGAAACCAGGTTTCTAACAGTATAAGTCTGTACACATACACCTATGTCACTGGGACCAATTTAAAACGGAATTAAAGGGTTTAGAGCTATTAAGAGAAACTTTACCCAAGAGTTACAGTATTTTATGAAATGAGTCGTAGCTAGTGACCTGCATTGACAAAACATGAAACTATCATTTTATTTTTACTTTTTTCAGTGGAATATCTAACACCGAACTGATAAAGATACCTGTAATGAAAAGCAACGTTTGGTCATATTGAATAGACTTATTGTTTTTACGCTTCACTACCTTAGAGTTTTACAATCTAATAATATAATGGAACTTGAAGTATTTTCCTTCAATGATATATATCTACAGAGTAATTATAAAGTAAAATTAAACCTAATCGATAGTACATTGAAATTTTATCCAGGAATATCTGGATGCCGTCTAGATACATAAAAAATAAAGACATGGGGTAAATTGTGACCATAAGCTAAAACATTGACCATGAATAACTGGAATCGTGTGATAGGAACTTTCGAGTTGAATATCGTACTAACGTCATGGGACAAATAATAAGAAAGTATCTTAAGGCGTCTGTGTGTGTTTCTTTTATAGCAGGCTAGAGCTGTGTCCACAGAGGGGAATCTAACCCCTGATTTTACCCGTTGTAAATCCGTAGACTCACCACTGTCCCAGGGGAAAATGGCTCTTAAGGCACTTTATCTTGCTCGAACTGTTCTAAAGGTGCAAGTGCTAGAGGTGGTGTAATAATGTGGAGCATCTTTTCATTTTAAAGTTTGGGTTTGTTGGTTCAATTATAAAGATGAATAACATCCAAGATCTACCTGAACGATACTACTGATTATAGTCACTACACAAAGTCACATTTCCATCTTGATGCACAAGAGCTTTCCCGAGATTATAATGAAAATTTCACAACTTTAGTTCTTCAAGACTGATTTGAAAATAATGACAATAGTTTCGTTCGAAAACATAACAAATCATTCCGAAATATTATCTTTGGAATTAACTTCAGTCTCCCATCTCTACCGTAATTCTCTTTTGACATTAGTGAATCGATTATAAACTATACATCTGAACGAAACGTTATAATTAATATACAAGAATAGCTCTTTTACACGTGCGTCTTCAAATTTTTGGTCTACAATTTTAAAAGTGACAGTTACAGCTCTTCTAATATTTAAATGCCAGGACGTGCAATAAACGACATTTTTTGCATGTCGCCTACAGCATGTTTGATTTGTTTTGAATTTCGCGCAAAGCTAGACGAGGGCTATCTGCGCTAGCCGACCCTAATTTTGCAATGTAAAACTAAAGAAAAGGCAGCTAGTTATCACCATTCACCGCCAACTTTTGGGCTACTCTTTTACTAACGAATAGTGGGATTGACGGTCACTTTATAACGCCCCCACTGCTGAAAGGGCGAGCATGTTTGGTGTGACGGGAATTCGAACCCGCCACTCTCAGATCACGAGTCCAGTGCTTTAATCACCTGGTCATGCCGGGCCCACTCCACAAGGAATCGAAACTCTAATTTTAGGAAAATAATACCTCACGTTTACTGCTGAATCCCTTTGTTAATACTTTAAAATGAAGGATTCTTTCGCAGGTAATCCACTAAATTTTTACTCTCTGGAAGAGATGTAAATCTCGCAAATATTTTCTTATTTATTAACACTCGCCACTCGTCTTTATTTCTTAAAAGGCTAGTAGTACATAAGAAACAAATGTTAGCATTTTTTTCTGATAAAAGAATTTTGAAAGAACTCCTTTGAAGGCTTTTTTGCACAGAAATATAATTACTTTGCATCGAAGTAGTTGAGATCACGGTTGTTTTGCATGATTCGTGTTATTACTTAGATTACTATCTTCACATCGTAGAACTAATTTAATGAAGAAGACAACCAGCGTTGTCTTTAAGAAATTCGTGTTGACCTATTATGATCTACACTGCTTTTCTTTAACCTGCATCCATTTTATTCAACGTTGGTTGAATTCGATAGTGATTGAAAACATTTTTATAAGGAAAAACAAATGTCTCTTAAGCCTTACATGAAACATGCGTGTAATGATAAAAGAGCACACCAGACTGTGATGAATACACGGTTCAGATGAAGGGTTTTACCAATTAGTTACACGATAAAATATTTTGTTTAGAAATGTCTTGATAGCCTAAATGAACTAAATACAGACAGAACGTTTCGAAATGTGAATTCTAATATCGAAGCACAATTTCAAAGTAGTACTTTAATTTGGGTTCAATCCATGAACTATCATGATGGAACAGATTAAGTCTTTGTATCACTTTCATGTCATGGCCCATCATGGTCAGTTAATTAAGGCACTCTAAGGGTCGAATCTCAGTCACACCAAACATACACGCCTTTTCAGTTATGGGGGTGTTATAAAGCGACGGTCAATGCCGCTATTCGTTGGCAAAAGAGTAACCCAAGAGTTGACGGCGGATGTTCATGACTAGCTGTTTTCCCTCTACTTTTACATTGCTAAATTATGGACGACTAGCACAGATAACCCTTGTGTAGTTTTGCGTAAAATGTAAAAAACAAACAAACGAGCGAAAACTTCCGTATCTTGATTTAGATCCATTTGCAAATCATGAGAATCTGACTGAGTGTCTGACTGAGTGTAATTCCTATCTGACTCAGTGTAATTCCTATCTGACTCAGTGTAATTCCTATCTGACTCAGCCGCAGCTTACAAAAGGTTATCCGTATACATCTTCATCATGAAACTTGCTTACACGGATACCACTTTCTTCTACGATCTGCTTAAACGTTTGTGCATGGAACATGTGTTCACAGAACTTACTCGTGGCATATGCTTATACACTAATTACTCGTGTCATCCGCTTTCACAGGATTTACGATATTTGCTTAAATAAGACTTATTCGTAGAATACATTTTCTTACAGAGGACGTATTCTACCAGTTGCTTACGTGAAGAAATATTATTCGCCACGTTTCTTTTCACTTATTAGATCTTATCTTTACACATAAGATCGACTTAGATGTTATTAATGGAATCTGCTTAAACAGTCGTTACTTACAGATATGCAGAATATATGTATGACACAAATACATTGCATAAGAAGACCAATTATAGAGATGTGTCTCGCTGATGAAAATACCTTCTATATATTGACCTTACACGGATAGATGTCACTCAGAAATCCTGTATTAATTAATTCTGCGTACACAGATAAGCTTCTGACATAAGTTCAACTTATACAAATTATAATTATTTTAAAATCTAACTAAATACTCTTTTATACTAACAAGAGCTTAACATGAGCTCTCTTCATGGTACATTTTAGACGCGAGTTTCTGAACCTAGAAGAATTAACCTTTGTGAGCTGCGATACTATATGTATATATACTGGCCTGATGTAACCTATTTAATTCATATAAAACTATACACTTATAATAATATTCGACGAAATACACAAAGAGTTACAAAATGATAAAACAACATCATAAATTCCTCTTAAGTATCTAATAAAGGCTTAACAAACTAAGACATTTTGATAGTATATTATTAACAAGGAAAAATACAGCTACTTTTACGATTGATCTGTTGTAACGCGGCCAGGTTACATATCTTCAACTTTTGTGTTTTTATTTATGTCTAAAAAAATGACCTAAGGTTCGTCTACCGAAATAGCTCGGATTATCGAATTTCTTATGTTGCGAAAATACATACATCGTTAACAACCTAAAACTTTCTGGAAGGTAGCTGGCTTTGTGCCCGGATGTTCTATGTATTTTATAGTGTTTGTCTACAGGCTTAGCAGTTATGCATGGAAATATTCTAATACTTTATCCATAATATTAGGATTTTCCTTTAGCTCTTTTCCTATACATTGGTGCTCTACGTAACACGTGTATTGACGACATACACACAAAAACTGAGTCAGCAGTATTCTTTTTTTTACGGTTATTTTACGAAACCGTAAACCAAACTTTTAATAAGACGTTCTTTGGGTTCTTATCTTTCGCTTATTCATACTATTCAGTCCAGCAGTAGAGACAACACATTATTCTATTGGAATATTTAATAATAAAATAGTACAAAAAAAAACTTGTGTTTTTTATTTTTTTTTCACAACAGATTCATTTAACACATTCAAATATTAACAGAAAAACAACAACAAAGTATTGGAAAAAACAAACTTAATATCATTTTTATAAACGCATACTTATGTGTGTATGTTTTTTTATAGCAAAGCCACATTGGACTATCTGCTGAATTCACCGAGGGGTATCGAACCCCTGATTTTAGCGTTGTAAGTCCGAAGGCTTACCGCTGTATCACCGGGAGACCATACTTATATACTCTTGTATCTTAGTTCCTGGAATGATAGAGTAATGTTTAACCCACTCACTTTACTACGAAAAGATGCTTGTTTTTTCGTTATTTTCTTGAGTATAATATTGAGTAATGATATTACTGGAAAACAGAAAAATCGAGAAAACTTATCTCGCAATGGGTCATATTTTTCTACCCAACACGAACTTATCCTTTTCACATATATGGGTGGTGTTAAACAGAAACGTCCTATCAGTTGTCCTAAACAGAAGTGTCCTATCAGTTGTCCTAAAGAGAAGTGTCCTATCAGTTGTCCTAAACAGAAGTGTCCTATCAGTTGTCCTAAACAGAAACGTCCTATCAATTGTCTTAAACAGAAACGTCCTATCAGTTGTCCTAAACAGAAACGTCCTGTCAGTTATCTTAAACAAAAACTTCCTATCAATTGTCTTAAACTGAAACGTCCTATCAGTTGTCCTAAACAGAAACGTCCTGTCAGTTATCTTAAACAAAAACTTCCTATCAATTGTCTTAAACTGAAACGTCCTATCAGTTGTTCTAAACAGAAACGTCCGAATAATTGTCCTAAACAGAAACGTCCTATCAGTTGTCCTAAACAGAAACGTCCTATCAATTATCCTAAACAGAAACGTCCTATCACTTGTCCAAAACAGAAACGTCCTATCAGTTTTCCTAAACAGAAACGTCCGAATAATTGTCAAAACAGAAACGTCCTATCAGTTTTCCTAAACAGAAACGTCCGAATAATTGTCCTAAACAGAAACGTCCTATCAGTTGTCCTAAAGAGAAACGTCATATCCTTTGTAGGTCACCTTTCATTTCACGCACTAACAACGCTAAATTCAGTAGTTCGATTTCCAGCTGTAGAAAGAATGCAAATAGTTCAACATGTAACTTTGTGCTCGAAAACAAACAAACTCATCTGTTAACAAACACGTTATTTTCACGAATTCTATTTAAAGTTTTATCAATGTTTTAAAGGGGAACCAAGATTTTTTTTAAATAAAAGTATTTTCTACCACCATGTTTTACTTTTATACATGTGAGTGTGGAAGTTTTGTCAACCAATCATTTTGAAACATTTTTGTGATTCTATGTTCTACTTTTATACATGTGAGTGTAAAAACAGTGTCAACCACTTTTTTTTAAGTTGAGACATTTTTGTGACTCTGTGTTCTACTTGTTAAGTATAAATTTGTGTGTGTGTGAAAACATTGTTTTGTACAGAAAAATATTTTAAAATCTTCATCGTTACACAAGAAAAGAAACTGATTTTATTACAGTGAAAACATTTCAGAAATCCATGTGGTCAAAACTTTCGCACTTTGATTTTTCGATTTGGAGAGCTGAATGTAGTGAACGTTCTAAGTATACGATTTCTCTCATGTATGATTTGAAGAGCTGAATGTAGTGAACGTTCTAAGTATACGATTTCTCTCATGTATGATTTGAAGAGATGAATGTAGTGAACGTTCTAAGTATACGATTTCTCTCATGTATGATTTGGAGAGCTAAATGTAGTGAACGTTCTAAGTATACGATTTCTCTCATGTATGATTTGAAGAGCTGAATGTAGTGATCGTTGTAAGTATACAATTTCTCTCATGTATGATTTGAAGAGTTGAATGTAGTGAACGTTCTAAGTATATGATTTCTCTCATGTATGATTTGAAGAGCTGAATGTAGTGAACGTTCTAAGTATACGATTTCTCTTATGTATGATTTGAAGAGCTAAATGTAGTGAACGTTCTAAGTATACGATTTCTCTCATGTATGATTTGAAGAGCTGAATGTAGTGATCGTTGTAAGTATACGATTTCTCTCATGTATGATTTGAAGAGTTGAATGTAGTGAACGTTCTAAGTATATGATTTCTCTCATGTATGACGTCAACTTTCAAAACACTAATAGTTTTATTTTTGATTCTTTTGTGTTGGTTGCTCTGAGTTTATTAGAAATCTGTTTCTTTTTTTTTCTAATGCTCTCGGTCCTCTAAGTGGTTTTTGTTTTTATTATTTTAACAGAGAATTCTATGAACTTATGAGTGAAAACAAAGACAAATGTGTGTATATATATGTATAATATGTTAACCTTACTATATCTTTCACATCCAGTGTTAACAAACTATTTCTCTTAATACCAGTAAACTTTTTTTGCATTTCATATATAGTATAATGCATTATATTGTATATTGTATATTATATTGTATATTTTAGCTTTAAATTTAATAAAATACTCCGTTTTATTTTAGCTGAGTATTTCAGAGCAAAAAAACATGTTTTCTTTCTACTTATTCTACAAACTGCTATACTTTAGCGAAATAAGTGGTATATTCTTCATAAAACTAATACACCGAAACACGAAATTCTCTATCCTATATTTTATTGATCTATGCCCCCCAGTGGCACAAATATTCTCTTAACACCCCCAGAGCTATCATTTGTCTCCCAGAATTAACTACAACCCACAAAGATCCTTCAAATTTTGGTCAAGAGTAGAACTCACGATGAACTCCAGCTCACAGGGGTGTTGAACTCAGGGGTATCAAGCACTCCCACTTTCAGATATTAAATGTGTACAGCAACTGTAAGTTATATTACTATATTAATGCTCTCCCAGATCTCCCCATATTGAACTGCCTTTAGCCTATCCTTATATTATCAATTTGTCATTGTGTAATCTGCATGTTTAGAGATGAATAAAAAATACATTTTCATAAATTATAATTTTACTCTGTTTAGAACATTTTGAAACGCCCCAAGTGAAAAAACAGTATGTCTGTGAACTCATATCGCTAGAAACCGGGTTTCGATACCCGTTGTGAGCAGAGTACAGATAGCCTGTTGTGTAGCTTTGAGTTTAATACCAAACAAACAAATTTTTGTTCTGTAAATAGACCGAGAAAGAAACGCGTGGAAGATATGCTAAAATTATTATCATGATAAATCATGCTCAGAAGTTTATACTGATATTTCGCTAGCAAATTACAGTGTGCATCTCTGATATTATAAACTCTGGTTGAAATACAGAACATATAAGTATTTTGGTAGATTGTGGAGTATCTCACGAGCTCCGAAAAATCCAAAGCCAAGGAGCATTTTGTCGTGCTGTTTGTTTGTGTTTTGTTTATTGATCGAAATAAGTCGTTAAAGCTCCTATGATTCCAAAATGAATTGTCTTACCACTCCTCTCGTCTCTTATCATATTATTTTATTACATTATCTTATCTTATTCTTGTACTTCAGAGAGAAGAGTTATCATATTCTTCATTCTTTAAGTGACCCAGGAAATTATCTTCTTTTTTTTCGTTTCTTAAATAAATTTCAAGATTTCCCATTCAGGAATGTATTACTTTTGAATTTTTTATTACTAAGAGCTCTTACGAACAAATTTAACCGCATCATTCCTAATCCCAGATCCTGATATACGTAAAATATTTTGACAAAATGGATTCGCTAAATGTTCAACACTACTTCTCTTATTATATTTTCATAGTTTTCCCCATTTGATCAAAGTTATGTTTAAGGATTTATAACTCTAGAACCAGGAAATCGATTCCGTGCGGTGGATAGAATACAGATAGGTCATTATCTAGCTTTGCACTAAGGGTAAAAAAACAATAACAAAAACATTTTAACATTTCTACATAAATTTATTTTAATCGGTAAGCCTTTTTTTTCACTTAAATTTTAATGTCAAATATTTCCAATTTTCCTACAATCGGGACACAGCTGAGAACTTTAACGCTGTCTCTCGGAATCGTTTATTTCTCAATCGCGACATAATAACATAGAATAAAATTGCAGTCTTTAAATAGTGAAGCTATCTAGCATCTTACGTCTTCAAATTATTATCGTAATCCGCGGGTTCGAATCTCTATCACACCAAACATGCTCGCTCTTTCAGCCGTGGTGATGGTCAATCCCACTATTCGTTGGTAAAAAGTAGCCTAAGGGTTGACAGTGGGCGGTGATGATTAGGTGCCCTCCCTCTAGTCTTACTCAGTTAAAGTAAGGACGGCTAGCGCATATAGCCCTCGTGCAACTTTGCGCGAAATTTAAAACAAACAAATAAAACTAAGATTTGAAAGGTGTTCCCACTGGAAGCAGGAATTTTAATGAGATATTGTAATGCGGAAACCAGTAGTATGCTATTACATTATTGTTTAAACTCTATTCTAACAGACAGAAATCCGGTTTTGTTTGTTTTCATATTCTAGTTATCATTGTCGAGTTTTGGCCCAAAGCTCGCCGAGGGGTATCTGCCCTCGCCATTCCTGATTTTGAGATGATAAACTATAGAAAAGGTTAATGGTCAACCCCACACTAACCGCCAACTCTTGGAAAACCATTGTCAACCAGGAGGATTGACCATCACTTTACAATGTTCCCACAGCTGAGAGGGCAAACAAGTTTGCTCCGAAATATAGGTTCTGTACTTTTATTTGAAGACATTTTCTATTTGGTTCATGACCTGACGGTTAAAGTATCCGACTCGCAATCTCTGGGTTGCGGGATCGAATCTCGTCACCAAATATGCTCGTCCTTTCAACCATGGAAACATTACAATACGAACATCAATCCAACGATTCGTTGCTCAAAATTCGACAAATAAACAAAACTAATAGTTTTGATAAGATTATAGTATGGGAGCTGAGCAAAAATGACTAGATATTGGGTTTTAAGTTCGAAAATAACATTAGAGGTAGCTTAATATCTATATTGTTATTGACAATTCGTTTGTGTTAATATTATGACAACCTAAAACACGAATGCCAGTCTGGGACAGATTTTCAATACTTGCAACTAGAACGTTCACATGGTCTTAAGGATCCTGCTAAGCGCTATTTTCGGGTCGTTTTTAAAATATTGGAGAAATATGGTACATTATATGTCATTTTTTATGTAATTTTCATATAAAGATTCATGAGGGCTGTTATGCCAAAGCCGTCCCTAATTTTACGCTAGAGGAAAGATAGCTAGCGAGTCAACAATGTCCATCGTCACGGCTAGAGCAGCTTTCGCTGACCGAAGAGGGATATGACCAAACTCTTATAACGCATCCATAGTTCCAAAGTATATAGCGCATTTCTACTGCAACGTGATGTAAGCTATGGTGCAAACCGGATTCATTCTGATGGTACGTTAACAGCAAACCTCGCTTAGCTAAGTTACAAAGCTTTCCACAAGAGCATTCTGTACATATATGGCTTGAAGTCTGTTCAGCCTTCAAATTACTTCATTCGGTTACGCCTTCTTCTTCATAAACACGTAGACCAGTTTTAACACATTACAATGGAATTAAACAATCATTAAATCAAAGCCAGAGCTAGTCACACTAGTATCCGGTAGTACAAAAGGACGTATAGATGGTCCACTATGAAATGTGTTACATTATAATGTAGGATCTTTTTTTTCGCCCACTATTGCGTATTCCTGTGCATACCACATTTCCATCGCTACCATATGCATCATGCTCTTGTACGAGAATGAGGTCAGATCTGAGTCAAGATTCTTTCAAGATCAGTATGTGTCTGTTACCGATTTTAGGATGAAGCGCGACTCATCTGAAGAAATAAAATAATGTATCAAATGTCATAGATCCACTGGACTTGTCCACAGAACCATTCCAGGTGAACTTCTTGGGCATTACTATAAGAAGAAAGGCTCCGTGGTTGACCACCACAAGAAGAAGTGCTCTGTTATCTTTTGAGTTGTGGTATTTTATGAGAGTTACAGTCAAATTTCGTAAGTCAGTGTGACAAGAACAACCTAGAAGCTGTTGATAGTTGGTTGGATATCCCTTGAATATCTTTGGACGCAATACTTTAAATAAATAAAAAAAAAAAAACCGTGAGCAAAATACATCTGTCATACAGATAAGAATTGTGTGTGTGTTTTTCGTATAGCAAAGCCATAAAGGGCTATCTGCTCAGCCCACCGAGAGGAATCGAACCCCTGATTTTAGCGTTGTAAATCCTCAGACATACCGCTGTACTAGCGGGAGCTAATAAGAATTGTGAAATACGTTTGTAGCCCCCCATATACATCGAGTATCAGATTAGTTGGGATTTCAAACTTGTGATTATAATACTCTATTATTGTAGCGAGACAGATACGACAGGTAAAACTTTTCTGTTTGAGCGATATGTGCATCGTCTGTAAGGTCCAATCAGTTTTGCCATTAGTTTCAAAGTGATTCCACATTCTTTGAATGACATTTTAAGACATCTATACCTCAGTCACAACTGTTTACTTTGATTGGACAATTTTCTTTCGTGTGTAAAACTTTCGTATGTCTTCTGTGCACGTCATCGTGCAAAATCAATTTGAAGATTTTGATATAAATTCAATGATTTACCTCTAAATGTGATTGAACCTGTTGTACAATACCAATATATATATAGCACAGTGTGAATGACCAGCCTTTCTTATTTCATATCACATAAGTGCCTCACAAACTATAAACTCGATAACTCGCGCGTTTTCTAAATATAGATTTGATTGTTTGTTTTTGAATTTCGCGCAAAGCTACTCGAGGGCTATCTGCGCTAGCCGTCCCTAATTTAGCAGTGTAAGACTAGAGGGAAGACAGCTAGTCATTACCACCCACCATTACCCCCAATTCTTGGGCTACTCGTTTACCAACGAATAGTGGGATTGATCGTCACATTATAACGCCCGCACGGCTGAAAGGACGAGCATGTTTGGTGTAACCGAGATTCGATCCCGCGACCCTCGGATTACGGTTCTAACGCCTTAACCCACCTGACCATGCTGGGCCTCTAAAGATAGACCTTTCATCTTCAGTGGTGAAAAATGAAAATCAGGGAATTCTGATTTACATCACCTTATATCATCTACTTCTAGTTTTCATGAAAATATCATTAAAAGTTCCCATACTGTTTCATTTTTGTACAAGTTATCTAGGAATATTGCTAGGTACGTCGTAAGAAACTGAAAAATAGACAAAGAAACAGAGACGCAGGATGGCAGACTGAGAGGTCTGTGAATTAGAAAAAAAATTACCCATAATTCGAAAAATATGGCGAAATAATAACACCAGATTAACAGCTAAATAGTCCAGTTTGTTTGTTTGCTTTTGAATTACGCGCAATGCTAACTGAGGGCTACCTGCACTAGCTGTCTCTAATTTAGCAATGTAAGACTGGAGGAAAGCCATGAGTCATCGCCAACCATCTTCAACTTTTGGGCTAATCTCTTATCTACGAATAGTAGGATTGACCACACATTAAATGCCCTTACGGCTGCAAGCCCGAACATGTTTGGTGTGACGGAGATTCGAACCCGCGACCCTCAGATTACGAGTAGAAATAGTGTAGAAAACAGAGAAATCGATAAAGTGAGCAAACATTTTTACAATGAGAAACAGAACATGGTAGAGGAGGTTATTAAACAGGAAAAAAGTAAAAATGAGAATAAATACGTCATATTGAGCAAGATTTAAGGTCTGCTCTAGCCATCTCTAATTTATCAGTGACAGTCTAGAGCGAAAGCAACTAGTCAACCATTACGCTACTCATTCACCAGCAAATAGTGGGATTGGCCGTCACATCATGACGTATTAAAGAGCGAATACATTTGATGACAAGGAACTGAACTCGCGACCCGTAGATTACGAGTTGAAATCCCTAACAGGTAGGCCATGCCAGGCCCAATAGAGGACTAGTTATTTTGATATAAAATATTTTCTTTCATGCAAAAGCTTTGATATGTAACGAGCGCCAACGTATTCTTTTTATTACATTTCACTTTTGTAGATAGAAAGTTGAATGTAACAGAGCTTTCTAAATGTAGCATAAGGTTCCAAGAAATTTAACAAGTTTTTGAATTCGTTTTTTTTTATATGCTTCAGAGTAACTTTATAAGCCAAACAAGTCACGTAGTCAAACTTTGTACTGACGTAAGGTCTCCATACTTTAATATTTAATGCTTGTAAATCGATGTAATCGCGTTCTCGTGATTGCCTGCGGCTGCAAACTTTATAAAAGTTACAGACTAGGCAGGAGGGAAAACACAAGAAAAAAATATTAGGAAGGCGAGACAGTTTTCCTAGAATACTAAAAACTAAAAATAATTTCTCGAAACTGTTATTGGTTTTTCGTTGTTTATAAATTAGCGCTCCTGTTTTTATAT
Source organism: Tachypleus tridentatus (assembly GCF_004210375.1). Taxonomy (NCBI): domain Eukaryota; kingdom Metazoa; phylum Arthropoda; class Merostomata; order Xiphosura; family Limulidae; genus Tachypleus; species Tachypleus tridentatus. The sequence goes on along the minus strand of NC_134831.1, from coordinate 130,642,360 downwards.
GTTTTTTGTTAATAAAACATTTCCCTGAAAATAAAAAAAACTGATTTTGCATTAGCTTTTAAATACCCAGAAATACACTGCAACAACGGAAACCAATATGCTGTTTCGTAAAAGTTATATCCTGTTTTGTTTTGTTTTCTCTCGTGTTTCTTGAACAAGATATAAATACGTTGTCTGAAAGTGAAAATTGCGTAGCTACAGGGCCCGGCATGACCAAGCGCGTTAAGGCGTGCGACTCGTAATCTGAGGGTCGCGGGTTCGCATCCCCGTCGCGCCAAACATGCTCGCCCTTTCAGCCGTGGGAGCATTATAATGTGACGGTCAATCCCACTATTCGTTGGTAAAAGAGTAGCCCAAGAGTTGGCGGTGGGTGGTGATGACTAGCTGCCTTCCCTCTAGTCTTACACTGCAAAATTAGGGACGGCTAGCACAGGTAGCCCTCGAGTAGCTTTGTGCGAAATTCAAAAACAAACAAACAAAGCGTAGCTACATTTTATTGATCGCCATAAAGCGAAATATGTTTGTAACGAAATATGAGTTAAATTTTTAACAACTTTGTTATGTCCATCTTATACTCCCACCACCCTATGAAAGTGGGTGGATTCTTTCTAAATATGTAAGCAGCTGTTTTTCTTTTTGTCTGTGGAGCGAAGAATGACTCGTCTGAAAACCAAAGTAATTAAATGGCTCTACGTAAAATATTTCTGTCCATCTTATATTGTCCATAATGAATGTTTCTGAAAGAAAAACAAACATATTCCATGCAGCTCAAGAAGCATACCAGTTAAGCTGTTCTTTTATACCACCTAATGTGCGACTTATGACATTGAATAAAATATTACTGGTAATTAGCAGGAAACTACAAACTGTAACTTTGGTTAAATATATCGTTTAGTACGAAAAAACTAAAAGGATTTAATGAAACAAAATAGACTGATAAATGAGCATTTATATTTTACTAATAGATAGATGTGGGATACGCATATTATATACAAATCGACAGTCGTATTTCAAAGAGGATATAGAAATTCATATAAATCACTAATATATTAAAGTAAAAACATAAGCCTTGTTGTATAAGAAGCGTTACTCTCTAGTTGGTCCAGAGCTCAGCTTATGAACTTGTGACGCTAAAATCCTGGCTTCGATTCCAAGCGACAAACAGAGAGCAAATAGTTTAATATATAACTTACACAAAAAACCAACAAACAAAATGTAAAGCTTTATAATAATAAATAAATATTGAGTAATTTCTTCTTTTCACATGCAATGAGCTATGTTTTTTTTACTCTTAAAAATATAGCGGTTTCCTTGCGACAGGTTGAATAGTTGAAACAAATATTAGTTCTGAAGTCAAATTTCATACATATCAAGCAATACCAACAGCCATAGTAAAGAGTAAAATATCTTTAATGACCACTGAATCTATCATTAGAGAAACTGAAATTTTTTTTCTCCATCTTCCTGGATAACTTTTATTGCACAGAAAGCATCCCATTATCATAGAACATGGGGTCAAAACACCAGTAAACAATTGAGCTTTTCTCCATTAGAGAGATTGATTTCTTAGCTATTATCCTGACAGGATGATAGACTAAGAACTCAAGAATACAAACACTAAAGTAATTTTTACCATAAGTAACTCTGAGTACAGGTTAAGGTTAACAAAGATCAGTTTAGTTCCAAATAATTTATTCAACCAAACCAATGTTTCGTCATGAGGGCCCTTATGGATAAAATTGATATAATAAGTCAAATAACGGATTAATATTCTATTCACGTGACACTGGATTTAAATTCAGTTTAATGCAGTCTAGCACTAAAGTTCAAAAGTATAACTGTTTTGGACTATAACTTTAGCATTCAATGATCCTTACAAAGAGAGTTTTCTCAAAATGTAAAATAATTATCAAATATCAAAATGCAATAGCACTTTGTTATTGTAATTTTTTCATCATTACTAACTCCACGGTACATAGTTCTTAGAAAACATAGAATTAATACTAGTAAGATTTCTTTCATTCAACATAGAATAGGTAATTATTATGTTTTAAAACCACACTTATTTACATTTCACACTTCCCAGGCTTATAATATTGTCAATAAGGCTTGTCGTGAAGGAACAATATTAGGCCTGGCACGTGTATTCACACTTTCAATATATCGTCATTATTATAAATCTTATCTGCTTCCTAACTGATACTTTAGCATTGATCTAAAATTTAGTAAAGTGTTATTATTTACGCATAAATTAGATAACAATATTTTATTATGAAGTAAATATTGTTACGTATTATAATTTATCTCGGACGAGTCTCCGATTCATTATATTCCGTACGTTACGTATTACGATTTCAAATAATCGGAAATTTTAATTTAGAAGTTAATTAAGTGTCAATATATATTAAAGTTATGATATTAGTCAACAAGATTATTACACATAATTATCTTTCTTAGCACACAATTATTTTTCAACATACAAACAACAATGCCATTCATGATAATGGTTATTACAAACATTGGTTTTATATACAAGGGTTTTTACAAACTTAAAGACTATACTGAGTCTTCTCTCCAGCCTTGAACTGAATATTTTGTCGACGATCCAGGTTCAAGATGAGCAAATTAATTCTGAGATGATATTGTTAATTCTCGCTTAAGCTAGCTAGCTTGGTTGACCTCACACCGCTTATAAGATGACTTTTTACCGACGAAAATATTTAATGTCCTAGTAGAAATACTAACGTCCGAAAATAATTCACTGAAGTTGAACGACACATTGGACATGTTGACGGATCACAAGAGCGGAATATACTTTGACACACTATGGACTAAAAACAATATAGTTATTATTCCAAATATCGGTTATAAGTGGGACTGGTTAACGCATGGTCCTCAGCCAGGAAGCTTTTCGACAGGCAAGAAATATCCTTGTATACTTCTCGCTAGTTTGTACCCACATCGAGAAAGGCAGTCCCATTCGTATAGGCTACTGGCCCGTCATAACTTGCATGCTTTCTTAGGATAGATAGGGCGAAGAACTAGACTATAAACAGTAATTAATTAATTAATATGTTGATGCATTAAACGACAGTAACCTGACAAGTGCTCGCGAGAGCAAGAAAGATCGTACAGTTAGCAAGAGACTTTGTTCATGAAAAAACAGGGAAAACAAAATCTAAACATCGAGTTGCCAATGACTCATACACATTATGAGTTACTGAATCATCAAGGAGATTTAGGAGAAAACGCTACCTTGATAAGCTCTTTGAATGTTATGATATTACATTATTTCAAGAAACTAGACTCCTACACATTAACAAACTAACCATAATTGACTTTAACCTCATACTGACCCTGAGAATGAGTTGGCAACTGTAGTTCCATAAGACAGCATACGCTAAGGAATTTATTATACCTAACAGTGGAAGATCACCAATACAAGCTTCAAACCATCCACATTGTTCACTGGAAACGTCCAACCTATGCGCATATCTTACAATAAGGCGATAGGTTATGTGTATGTATGTGTGTCTGCATGTATGTTAACTGGCTCGGTTACCTTAATTTTTTAAGGACTTTTGTCTCAGAAGTAGTTAACAAATATATAGAATATATATATAAATATATAGAACTTGGCCACATTTCCACTTTTTTATAGACTCTTGGCTTTGAAATGAAAACAAAAGTACTTGATGAGTTAAATGACTCAGTTATTACCTTCCATAAAGCAAGTGTGCAATAAGTACCTAAAGAATTCATCAGGGATTTAATAACAAAAAAGAAGGAAGGGAAACATATTTTAACATTGTCCTTTATACAGTTCTTGCTTCCTTAACGGGTACCCTCAGTTAGTAAAAGTCAACACAGCACATCATGCTACAAGTTGGAGGTTCATGGCTCCTCTACCACGCAAGACTCCTACATATGTCAAGCAGTAGGTTACTTGAATGCAAGATACCCCACATGTGATGCTGACGAAAATGCTAATGGCAAAATCTAACATTTTTTCCCCAATATAGCTGCCAACCTTATGCTGCAAAATGTGGACATATCAAAAAAACTCATTCATTGACCAATAATGTGATGGACTCCTCTATAGACCTCGCTTTTGTTAAATCCACTGTAAGTGTCATCTCTACTTGACATTGAAGATATATGGTTTGCAGCAGTTACCTCATGTATGAGGTCCTCATGAATACTTGGTGAAAGGGTGCTATAAAACAATCTAGAAACCCAGACATGAGGGTTAAGTTTATAGACAGCACTCATATTCTCAAACATCTAACCAACTATCAAGAAAGACCAAATCAACAAATTCTATAAACGAAACATCCATACTGATAGGTTAGTTGTATTGATGATTAAAACTTGTAACTTACACATTTAATCACGTCCTGGCTTAATTCAAACACATAAACCATGACAGAAAAGGTAATGATTGCACGGATCTCTTCCACTGTTATATTTACATAATGTGAGTGGAAGTAGTGGTTCACGCTAAAAAGAAAGCTTTCTGGTTACAACCTTTAATGATATTCTGGAGAACGAAAGTTCAATACCATCTAAAAATGGGAGTAATCCTTCATGGGTTTGGATAGGAATTTAATAAAGCAAGGGTTTCGTAGTTCAGGTTTGGTGTGGTTTGAATTACACACAAAGCTACACGAGGGCTATCTGCGCTAACCGTCCCTAATTTAGCAGTGTAAGACTAGAAGGAAGGCAGCTAACCATCGTCACTCACAGCCAACTTTTGGGCTACTCTTTTACCAAAGAATAGTGGGATTGATCGTCACATTATAATGCTTCCACGGCTGAAAGGGCGAGCATGTTTGATGTGATGGAGATTCGAACCCCCGATCTTCGGATTACGAGTCGAGTGCATTAACCACCTGGCCATGATGGGCCCCGTATTTCAGAGATGTTACCAGTTATTAAGCTGTATTGACACTCCAATACTTATTTTGAATGGATTGTCTTGAATAAGGTTACTAAAGAGGATTATTATATTAACTGGATCTAGACTTTTATCTTTAGATGTGTTTATGGTTTTGTGTGTTACATATATGCTAAAGATGGCCTCCGTTCGGGGACGTCTTGTATTCTGTTCAATTCTGACATAGAAGATGACAAATTTAGGAAGTTTCCAACACATTCTTGATTATTTTTGATTTAATGTAATTAAGAAAACTTATAACACTAAATATCTGGTTTCTGGTTTCGATATTTGCGTTGGGCAGAATTCACTGTATTCATTTGCGTTCAACAACAAACGATTAAACAAAAATACAATCAACTGATATTTTTATTTCTTGTGCTTATATATTTACAATGTTTTCTCTTAAGCACAGATGGAATGAAACACAATGTCAAACATATTTTCGTTAATGAACACTTTATGCCTACTAACCTGTTTCTAGCATGTTGACATAGCGACAAGACAACGGATTGTTCTTGTCACTTTGGTGTTATAAAGCAACGTGAAATATTCTGCAACAAATGCATTCGATACTTGCTTGTTTCGTGTTTAAGAAACTAAAATTACACTTGTATTCAAGTTATTATATTTTAGATCAGTAAGAGATCAGGAGTTTGTTTGTTGAATTTCGCACAAAGCTACACGAGAGCTATCTGTGCTAGCCGTCCCTAATTTAGCAATGTAAGGCTAGAGGAAATGCAGCTAGTCATCACCACCCACCGCCAACTCTTGGGCTACTCTTTTACCAACGAATAGTGGGATTGACCTTCACATTATAACGCCCCCACGGCTGAAAGGGCGAGCATGTTTGGCACGATAGGGATGCGAACCCGCGACCCTCAGATTACGAATTGCATGCCTTAACACGCTTGGCCATACCGGGCCTAATACAATGTTGAATCATAAAAGTGGGACATGTTTATGTAAAGGTAAAAGCAGCATTTATATTGTAAAAAATCAGCAGTTATAATGAAATATACTTCGTGGATTAAAACCAAAATATCCTATTTCATATACAATTAAAAACAAGAATCGGAAAGCTGGTCTGAATTAAGTTGTTTTTTATAAATGCCTTTTGGAGAGAAAGTTAATCTTCTAGTGTAGTTCTTAACGGAAGTGAGTCTTTACTGTTTGAAATGACAGGAAATTTAAAACATTTCCGTTTGCTTTGAAATGAATTAATTCAGTTTCCTCTGGATGAATAAGACAATGGAAAAGAAGATTCTTCCACGAGATTAAAAACGTGGATCTCAAAATAGGTCTCGTTCAGCTATTCTTTAATAGAAACATAGGGGTAAATGTAACATAACATTTCTAAGCAGCAGCACCATGGTAGCTTTTTGTTTAAAATCCATTTCACTTGAACATATCAGTCAAAGATTATAAAGCTGATTTGAATGGTTGATAGAAATAGGCTCTCATTATGGTAACATAAAAGTCTCCACCATTAAAAATCTTTTATGTGATGCATCCATTTTTCCAATAATATATTTCCTAAAATAAGTTGTATCGGAAACAAAAACAAGCTCATCGAAGCTGAGATTTCTCTTTACATAACAGAGCTTTTGAACAGAACTTTGACGCGCCTTCTTACAATATTTTACACTTGAGTTATGTATGTAAATTTATCGCCACTTTTAACAATGTGTTCATAATTATTGGCTTTTCAATCAATCTTTTTACAAACGGTATCCGGTTGTATATTTAGTTAACGTAAATGTTAAAACTATGTTTGGATTACCAGTGTGTTCCTGCACAAATATTTTGCAACTCATATGAGAAAGAAACAAACAAATTCTCAGATAAAAAAAACACAAATATCTACTGAGAACACCATAGAGAGTAAAACGACTTTTCCTGCTATGGACTTTAAACACAAAGAAGTCATAGAGTAGTCTGGGTCACGTGGAATCGTCTTGTGTTTACAGAGCATGCTGAAAATAGCCAGTTTACTATTTATATGTGGTGTTTAAGAAAAACCTTCCCTTCACAGGAAAACGATGGAGTTTAGTAACAAATTATCAAATTTTGAAATTTTAAGGACAACAAAACGATAGACATCTAGCGAGTTCTTTTATTATTATTATTATTTTACTATTATTATTTGGTCTGCTTTTGGTGTATTTTAAAAACTTCTTTGTTTTTTTTTTGACGAAACCTAATATTATAAGAAGAAACAAATGACATACAAAGAGCTCATTTAATCTAGCTCTGCTCTAATCAGTTTATGTATCTATTTTAAGAAACTACTAGTTTGTTTATTTTTGAAAGCCTCGCCATAAACCGGTTCCATTAGAGGCAGTGAACGATGACGTTTAAAAAAATTATATTAATTATATTTAATGTCATTTGTTACGTAGTTATGACATCACTGCTTGTGCGTCCGTCTGAAAAAACGCAGATGTGACCATTCCTAATAAAATATAACATTTTGTTATTATCGGACTCAACAGAAAAATGTAAGATAATTTACCTAAACATTTATATTAATTTTGCACACATTTTCGAAACTTGTGTTTTTCCTTAGTATTCGAAATGTCCGGAACTGTAAGTACTTCAATGAATTTTACAGAATGTGTTCCATGTGCTGTCGTTATAACTCGAAACAAGTTTGGAATAGCAGTAGTATCAGCTTGACCTTGCAATGCTTCGACAGCACCGCCCCTCAGCAGCACAGATTCACATTGATAGAAACCAGGTTTTGATATCTGTGGTGGGCAGAGCACAGACAACCCATTGTGTAGCTTTGTGCTCATTTGTTTGTGTTTTTTTAATTTAGAGCAAAGCTACAAGAGAAATATCTGCGCTAGTCGTCCATAAATATAGCAGTTTAAGACTAGATGGAAGGCAGCTAGTCATCACCATCCACCGCCAACTCTTGGGCTACTCTTTTACCAACGAATAGTAGGATTAAACCTCACGTTATAACGCCCTCACGGTTGAAAATACGAGCGTGGTGTGTGAGACTGGCATTCGAATTCGCGACCCTCAGATTACGAGTCGAGTACCTTAACTACCTCGACACACCGGACCTACTCATAAAGAAGTTTTGGAAATGCTCTAATAAATATATATATACAATGTTGTATCGTTTTTTTTCGTCTATGTCTATGTACTTTTTTTCCACCGCGCAATGTTCTAGTTGAATATGTTGATAAGTTTGGCACAATAGCAATGGAAGATTCATTTTCCAGCAAAAATTTATGATCGACAGGCATTGACTCGTTTGGCTTTTTTGTTCTGGTTTATCAGCTGTTTTTTATTTGTATTTTGTATATTTAACCTGTGTAAAATGCTGCTTTGAAAATTTTGCACTTACATCTACGTACCCTAATTTTACAATATAAGAATACGTATGAAACAATATATTTGCAGTTTTTGCCTACAGAGATAATATGAGGGAGGAACTGAGAAGTTTATCTTCTTATGCTAAGAGTTTTCATCAGCTGCTCTTAAGATGAAATAATTAAATAAATGTAATATGGGTATCATACTGCAATGATTGTTTTTTGTAGCTGATTTTCATAAAAGAGTTTAATGACAAACAGGAAGTGGTAAGCTAAAGCATCACTCATTCTGCTATGAGAAAGACAGCTTTACCAAATCATTAGGGCCACATCATCCGTCAGCTGGTTACGTTTAGTCTAGGATGGCTTAACGTTGGCATGGCAACGGAGACGCTTGTAATAGTAGGCGGGCTGATCGAAACTACAAGGAAGGGCCAGCAAAAGACATTCTTACACCGTAACTCAGCTGGCTTAAAGAGAATCGAGATACGCACAGGTTTGGTGTCTACAGTGCTATGTCGTAGAATAAAGCCCTTCGGTTGTAATGTATGTATATATTTGATCAGCAGCACGTGCTAGGAGAAGTCTTGAACCAATATTAATAAATACATTTCTGTCATTAAAATATACAATTCGCTAACTAAAGCTTCACGTTGCTCGTGTGTAATAAGTTTACACAGATATGTGTACGCTTGTAGGTTGGTGCCAAACTGTATAAAAAAAGTGATAAAAAATATTTACATTTTAAGTTATTCCACCGAGAGAGAAAGAGAGGAAAGAGGCCTGAATAATCCAGATCAGTGTATGTGCCTCCAAAACTGAGCATCAAAATCATTATGCTTGACTCGAGAGACAAATTCCTATAGGATATAGAGTATTTTCACGGCACAATATTTACGGCGAAGCTCACTAAACTTGGAAGTAGAATGTCGGCTTCTCAAGCGGGAAAATAGTTTTATCGTGATAAAGGTTATAATAATTTTATTCATATGTACTATTAATTATCAACTCGTGAATAATGGAAGATAGAGCGTCTGCTCTGTGGTAGTGACTTTCAACAGCATTTTTTTGAAATAATGTTTAATTTCTCGCAAATGATATGTGAGTGATCTCTCCACTGACGTATAAGCGTTGCTGACTTATCTCGAATTCCCTGCGTATCGAAACAATAGGTACTTTGTAAGTTTATTTGAAGATTGGTGACCGTAATTACCCTGATCGCTATCACAAATTTCTACTCTGGCGATGACGTATTTTTCTCAATTTGGAACTATAGAAGTATGATCCTTATGAACCTGTAAGTAAGATCAGAAGTTTTTATTGTAGTTGAGAACCATAGAAGTATGATCCTTATGAACCTGTAAGTAAGTTCAGAAGTTTTTATTGTAGTTGAGAACCATAGAAGTATGATCCTTATGAACCTGTAAGTAAGATCAGAAGTTATTTTTATATGACCTGAAACATGGAAAATTGCTTATATTTAGGAAAGAGAGGACATTGTATCACTGAGACTTGATTTTATATAGAATCACGTCTGAATTGCAAATTAAGTTTATAGTTCTATTAAAAAGAAAAACTGTGTATTATATCACATCCAATACATATGTAAGGTGAAGAAACTTTAATGGTGTCAAAAAGACGTGTTTTTCATGCATCGTTCTTAGTGAGTACCAACTGCTATTTATATCACAGCTCCTTCCATATGTATTTCATTAGAAGCGAAATTTGAGAAGAAACCGGTCACCAGTTTTTAGTCTATGTATTTCAGAAGTTTTTGAGATAAGAATTATATAATAAAGGCATACGATATACACATTTTAAAATTCACTGATAGTTTAAAACAGTTTGAGATGTTTTTCAAGACCAACTGAAATTTCTTCTCTTCTTAAATAAACAAGTGTCTTTTATAAGGCGTAGGGAAAGAATTAATACAAAACTATCAGTTACACCTGTGGAATGAACTATAGAAAAACCAAATAAATTATAGTATGTGTTCACAAGAAAACCATTCTGAGACAGACGCAGCTCTCTTGTATTCTAATTTTTTTCTTTAGAAGAAAATAAGGAAATCTTAAGCATATTTCTCCAGCACTTCTGAGGGCAAACTAAATCAGCTCAAAATCTTATTTGCGATGTTCTAATATGCAGAAGGTTCGTGACACTTTTAAAAAAACCAAACACACTGCACCGGATGGACCGATGTTGAATTCCATCACATATTTGGAAGTACCGAAGCAGACAAGGTCAGCTTCATTTGACGAGATCCGTTTGAGAAAGAACAAACAAGAAAGTGGCCTCTCTCCTACTTCTTTGAATGTTCCAAACAATAGAGAACAACGATCCAAATCTTTCGATTCAGAGACAGTGGAAGTAAAGGAACCCGAAGTTCCTCGTTGGCAAATAAAGCGACCATCGTCAAATGACAAAAGCCAGAATTCTAATCAGTGTCTTCATTGCTTGTACCTAGAAGAATATCACAGAAATAATTTTAGTTCAGAGGGTTCTAGCCCTTCTGAACATACATTCTACATAAATTCAAGCCCAGAAAATACTGAAAACGATGCTGAAGCAGTCCCAGCCGATGTAAATGATGTTCGTGAAACCAATCCACCCAGAGGAGAAGATGTCGATTTACAAAACTGCCCAGTTTTGGTTACCCTCTCTTCGCCATCATTAGATGGTTTTAAAACTAAGGTAATTTCTCTTAATAATGAAAGCTTCTGTAGCGTCGCCTCTTTTGAAATTTCTCCATCAGCAAAACAGATCCGTTCAGTGTCAGTAGATTCTTCCTTCTTGAAAGTTCCACATCCAAACAACGATGAGGAAGAAAATGTGCTTGACCCCAAAACAGACCGTTCACAATCTGTGGACATAGGCCTTCCGACTAGATGTGACTCTACCTATAAAATTCATACCCTGTCCAAAAAGAACGTAAAGTAAGTATTTTAGAGTATTTTATTATATTATAACCACAAATTGAATTTTACTCATCCTACATTGTCCAGTATTTGACTTTGATACAAATTAAAATGGTCATTAGAACTTATAAAATATCTTAAAATGATAAATAAGATTTTTTCATTGTACTCAAAAGAAAGAAAATATTGGAAACTAAAACATTATATACCAATAGATGTATCAATATATACCAATAGATGTATCAATATCTACCAATAGCTGTATCAATATCTACTAATAGATGTATCAATATATACCAATAGATGTATCAATATTTCAATATTTTTAGAAATTAACGCTGATACACGATCGTATATGTTGATACGACCTGTGAGAACAGCCACTGACACAAGTGGATATGGTTATTATAACGTTTTAGTTATGCAAGATTTTTCGTAGAAAAAACAGCATTTTGAAACACTATTTGAGAGCTGTTTCCCTGCTGGAAACATTTGTTGTCCTTCGTTTAGCTATACATGTTAGCGTTTTCCAAGTCATCTGAGTGTAAAAAGTGTAAAACATTATTAAATGTTTATCCAGAGTACTTTATTTTAATCTCAGTGATAATGTCGTCACAATATCAGTTAGTATTAGTTACAAATGTTTGTTTGTTTTGTTATTATGCACAAGGCTAAACAAAGGGCCATCTATGCTCTGCCCACCACGAGTATTAAAACTTGGTGTCTAGCAGCATAAGTCCGCAGATATACCACTGTGCCATTAAGAAGCAGTTACAACTGGTTTTATTCAGCGAGAGAACAGAGACATTACTAAAAGTAGAAATAATGTGACACGAGAAAAAAAAATGTTGTAACTAAAATCAAAGTTACAGTTCACCACCAGGTTGCTCAGCGATAAGCATAAGATTTTATAACGCTAAAAATCAGGTTTCAACACCTAAGTTTGGAAGAGCACAGATAGCACATTGTGTAATTTGTGAATAGTAACAAACAAATACGTTACTGTTTAAAGGCTGAAAACTTGCAAAGCAATAGAAACCAATAAGCCTAATATATGCAATAAAGATAACACTAACTGCATAGTGGCCTGGCATGGCCTAGCGCGTAAGGCGTGCGACTCGTAATCCGAGGATCGCGGGTTCGCGCCCGCGTCGCGCTAAACATGCTCGCCCTCTCAGCCGTGGGGGTGTATAATGTGACGGTCAATCCCACTATTCGTTGGTAAAGAGTAGCCCAAGAGTTGGCGGTGGGTGGTGATGACTAGCTGCCTTCCCTCTAGTCTTACACTGCTAAATTAGGGACGGCTAGCACAGATAGCCCTCGAGTAGCTTTGTGCGAAATTCCCAAACAAACAAACTGCATAGTGTTAACAATATGCAATAAAGATAACACCTTACATTCCTTATTTATTGTTTGTCTAAATCGGACTCAAAGTTAGAGGAAAGTACAAATAGTACTTTACATTTGTCTTCCACACGTTTTTGCTCAACGAACAAATTCTGATATATAACAAAATTAATCTTAAGAAGTGACTCGTACGAGATTGAAAATAGTTCTGAAATGAACCCACGACCCTCAACTGCAAAGTGTGTTTCTATAAAACCTCACCCAAATACTGACTGATAGTTTTTACTTATTAGCACAAAGCTATACAATATATTTTTCTGTTCTCTGGCCATTCCGGGCATCGAAACCTGAATTTTAACGTTATAAGCTTTCAGACTTCTCACCGAGTCAATGACGGATAAAGTGTCAGATTTTTATTCGTGCGTTGTAACAATACTTTCCTTTCCAATATTAAAGTATTCTCTAGCTTAATAGAATTAGTTGTTTACTGAGTGAACCTCTGACAAAGCCATTATGGCCGAATATTGTCAAGGCTAACAAAAAACAACAACTCTAATATTCATTACTCTTGTATCTAGTACGTTTGTTAGAATGTATAATTTAAAACTGTATAAATATTTCATCAAATACGTTTTACGAGAGCGGTATGTTACTGCCAAATTTAGATTAGTTTGTATTAATTTAAAAATTATGTAACTATTCACTGTAAATACTTGATGTTTGAAGTGTCAACACACCTATAACGCATTAAGCTGATCTGAAATAGTTTATTACATCCTCTAAGACCCCCGCTAGTACAGCGGTATGTCTCCGGATTTACAACGCTAAAATCAGGGGTTCGATTCCCCTCGGTGGGCTGAGCAGATAGCCCTTTGTGGCTTTGCTATATGAAAAACACACACATCCTCTAAACTAACATGTTAGTTCATCTTTAACTAAGAAATTAATCACTTCGCACAGGTAAAAGATTAAGAAATAAACGTTAGACCTTTCTTTTTAACTTCTTCACAGTTAACATTGCTCAGCAAAATATGTAGTTACAAAAGCGCTTCCTTACAAAGCTCGTCTTTTATTTCTTATTATTTTTATTCTTAAAGAGAAGAGTTTTGTTTTTGTTTTCTTTCACTAGGCGGATGACGATAGGTTCAGGATGTCCAGGTGGTTGAGGCGTTTGACTCCAAAATTTGAGTGTGGTGGGTTCGAATCCCCTTCCCACCAAGTATGCCCTTTTAACCGTTGGAGCGTTATAATATGGTGGTCAGTCCCACTGTTCGTTGGTAAAAGAATAGCTCAAGAGTTGGCGGTTGGTGGTGATTACTAGCTGCCTTCCCTTTAGTCTTTCACTGCTAAATTAGGGACGGCTAACGCAGGTAGCCCTGGTGTAACTCCGCGCGAAATCTAAAACAAATCTTCCTGTAGCTATACGTGTTGCACAAATTAAATGAAATATTTATTTTATCTAATAACACTCTAAGTTTCTGTTGATATAAAAACGTTTCTACAACTGTTTGAGTTCAAATACTTAGCCAATAAGAGAAAAATGATTACTATGTGGCATCATACAACTGAGTTAGAAAGTAGTTTTTAACATTGTACAAATTTGGAGTCAATAGAAAAATAAAAGCCAAAACGTAGGAAAGCGGGAGTCAAACCTTAAATTTCTATAGAAGACTGCTATTCTTAGTTTATCAATTAACTGGTTAACCTTTTTAAAAACTGATCCACAAAAACTCTTATGCAAACAGAATGATTCACATCCTTATGAATCGACGTATTGATGTTTAATGAATTAGAGTAACTATCTAACGTCGTCTCACTCGTCTATAAAAGTTTGAAATTTTTGCTTGAAGTTACGACACAGATCGAACGGAATCCGAAAGAGTTCTTTATTAAAGTGTGGAAAGTTCCAAAAATAATGAAAGTAAAAATTATTTAAATTTAAATAGAACGCTTTTTAAAAATTCTAGTTAAAGCATTGCAACACCGTGTACGATCTCTAAAGGTTTTAAGCGTTAAAACCTAGACAAACGACAATAAACTCTGGAAACTGGCTTTGCTTGTGCAATGTATGATCTGTCTTTAGGAGATGTGTAAACACAATGTGAATAACATTGCATATTTATAAGAAATAACCTGGCTATTCAAAATTGATCAGTCTTTCTTTTTAATTGAAATATTAAATATTTTAACATCTATTATAGTTGTTATTTTTTCTTAGAAGCCACACATAATAGCTGTATTTTCAAGAATATTAATTATTTGTCTATAACATAACGCTTTACATTATTGCTCAGTAACTTCTGAAAAAAAGGAGAAATTAGTGTTTGTACTTTAGATGATAATAAAAACTGCTGTGAAAATTGAAACAGTTACTTTTATAAGTTCCCCAGTGGACCTACATCGCTAGAAACCGGATTTCGATACCCATGTTTGCATGAACACAGATAACTCATTGTGTAGCTTTAAGTTTAATTACAATCAAAGAAACCACTGTATATATATGTGTGTGTGTGTATATATATATATATAATGTTTTTTTTTATAATACTTTCTATAATACGTTCAGAGATGTTGTATCTGGCGACGTGACATTTATGTTTTCGTCCAGAATATCTTAAATAACCGGATAACTGTTTAACAGATATTTTGTAGAAACAGCTTATGCAGGCATGATTTGTTGTCTTTTCTGAACAGTGTTTTCTTCTAATTGTGTTCGTTCTGTTGCCTGGGTAAAGTGGACAGCTCTTGTATGTCACTGACCTTTGTGTTTGTCACCTATTGCGAAGCTTGGATGCGACTTGTTTCAGATCTCTTTCTCGACGATCCTAGATCCCATGTTGATCGATTTTCTGCAATAAATACAAAGGATACCCTTGATTTAAAACATTGCAAATCTCCAATCTGAAAACAAGCTTTGAACTAACTGTGTTAATATTTTTCTTCAAAACGTGATGATTCTAATAAAAACAGGAACATTTTGGCGACATTACAATGTCTGCATAACGCCAAAGAATGTCTAAATATAGTTATGATACATATCGTTCCATTATAATACTGTTGTTCAGATGTGATTACCTGATTTGAATATTAAATGTCCTATCGATGTAATATTATGTACTCAACTTTCAATATACATCATTATTATTAGTGTATTTTTCTGGAAAAGTGTGTGTGTGTGTGTTTTTCGTATAGCAAAATCACAAAGGGTTAGCTGCTCAGCCCACCGAGGGAAATCGAACCCCTGATTTTAGCGTTGTAAATCCGGAGACATACCGCTGCACTAGCGGGGGACTTCTGGAAAAGACAAACGTTCAGGTGAAAACATGAATACATAGATTTTGATGTAACTAATTCGAGGTATGATTAAAAATATAACAAGTACCAACATTAACTGATTTTCGAAATACTTTGAAATAACAACACCGAATAGTTCTAAGTTTAAACTATGTTATTGGGTGTACAGCTACTGACACCATTAACAGAAATTATGTCCAACTCATAACTGACTGTATGTAAGTTTAAACACATTAAGCTTTTACTACGAAACATTATATCTTGACTAACTTAGTCCATTTAAGATAATTTGCATTTATTTTGGTGCTTAGATCATTCACATCTGGGTTATCTTTAAATGTGTGTTTTTGAGTTTGTTTTCGGAGTGGTTACTTTGATATTTATTGATTTGTTTGAGTTGAAAAGCTCAATGTCACTAAGGAAAATATTACTTTGTTTATGTGCTCTAATGTTGAAGTGACTGAATGTTCTCAGATGTTGTAAAACCACAAAATCAAGTTCTCTTATTTGATACTGATTCAACTGATTCAAGTACCCGTACGTGATATTAGCAAGTGTGAAAAGACGGTTTATAATACTAATAAAAAAAACAAAATTCCCTATAAAATAAGCCCACCTCACTTGCTACGTGAGTTAGAGATTCCAAGTGAAAGCTAAAGATATTATGTTACATAATGGGTGTTTTGTTGTCTACAGAGGAAAATTGAACCCTTAGTTTTAGTATTGTAAATCCGAAAACTGTTCCGATGTGTCAGCCACTCTACAGTTGTCCAGAGCATGCTTTTGTAAAGTTTGAAACATCTCCGTGGCTTGTAGAAATAATAAAACTACTTTTAACGATTTTTGTGTATGTATGTATGTAGACAAACGTATTAATTTTGAAGTTAAGGTTTGAAAACAATAATACAGAAACGAGAACGTCGTTTAACCATAGTTAAATTGAATGCAAATATGATGTCATTTTGTAGTTTATGAAATTTCAAATTGTGTGTAAGTACCTGTATTACTGAGTAGTGATAATGCATAAAGTTAATTATTGTTATGCCGACCCTGTATTCGTGGATGAAATAGTGAGGCTCATATCACATAGAAAAATATACCTCTAATAACAATTATAGCAACTTTTGGCGACTTGTATATCACGTACTTTTCTGGGTTTTTTTTAAGATTTTTCAAAGGATTATTTTTATTCTCTCTTTATTTCTTAACCAAACTTCCTCACTCACGATACATAGAACATTAACTAAAGAAACCTAGTCTCACGCCCTATCTGATTAGTGAATCTGACGTCACAAAGAAATGAAAGATAGGGTACTTTATGAATGACAGTGAATGTTATGATAATCACTCATTAATAGTTATGTTGCTATTTAAATGTTAATCACGAGATAACAATTTGCATTTCCCTTTGTATGCATACTTATTTTGTTATCTGCAGCTGTAAAACTTGCCAAGGGTCAAGAATTAAAAATGAATGTGAAAGAAAAGCACTGTGTCAAGCATGATTGAAAGGCATCCTGGTAGAAGGTAACAATTATGTCCTACTGAAAGGCATCCTGGTAGAAGATAACAATTATGTCCTACTGAAAGGCATCCTGGTAGAAGATAACAATTATGTCCTACTGAAAGGCATCCTGGTAGAAGGTAACAATTATGTCCTACTGAAAGGCATCCTGGTAGAAGATAACAATTATGTCCTACTGAAAGGCATCCTGGTAGAAGATAACAATTATGTCCTACTGAAAGGCATCCTGGTAGAAGATAACAATTATGTCCTACTGAAAGGCATCCTGGTAGAAGATAACAATTATGTCCTACTGAAAGGCATCCTGGTAGAAGATAACAATTATGTCCTACTGAAAGGCATCCTGGTAGAAGATAACAATTATGTCCTACTGAAAGGCATCCTGGTAGAAGATAACAATTATGTCCTACTGAAAGGCATCCTGGTAGAAGATAACAATTATGTCCTACTGAAAGGCATCCTGGTAGAAGATAACAATTATGTCCTACTGAAAGGCATCCTGGTAGAAGATAACAATTATGTCCTACTGAAAGGCATCCTGGTAGAAGATAACAATTATGTCCTACTGAAAGGCATCCTGGTAGAAGATAACAATTATGTCCTACTGAAAGGCATCCTGGTAGAAGATAACAATTATGTCCTACTGAAAGGCATCCTGGTAGAAGGTAACAATTATGTCCTACTGAAAGGCATCCTGGTAGAAGATAACAATTATGTCCTACTGAAAGGCATCCTGGTAGAAGGTAACAATTATGTCCTACTGAAAGGCATCCTGGTAGAAGATAACAATTATGTCCTACATTTAACGAGACCACATCAACTGAACTAACTGTTGGAAGATAATGATTACTACCAATCTGTTTTAGTATGAAAATCACGATATATAGACTATTGCAATACAATACATTGTAATACACCTCCAGATACATAATTATTCGAGGTGAATTATGTAACATGTAATTAAAAAATTAAGTTTAATCGTTTAGCCTAACTTTAATTTAGTGGTGTCGTGCATCAGAAGAAGAAATACAATTTGTTTAACTTACCTTACAAATAGGTTTATTATGGTTAAAAAGCACAAGGACAAACAAGTAATTCGAAACTGCCCGCCGTAGCTACATGTTCATGTTATGAATCGCGTCATTGAAGGTGTATGATATATCGAAACTTTTAATGCCATGCCTAACATGAATCGTACATAAGAAAAGTATCTTAACCCAAAACTTACATTTGATCCCATCAGCTTCTTAAACGTATTTTTAAACTATTTATGCACAGATCTCTTGTTGTTCCATAACTGTTTTTACTTACAAGGTCCCTAATAAATATACGTTACACCAAAAATATTGAATAAATGTTACACCAATATTGTAATTACAGATGGCTGAGTGCGTTACATTAAAATGAATTTGTAGCATCACCGCGTCGTTAAAGTCCACGTCGCCTTGTCTGGTTAGCTCCATCTAACGACTGTACATCTTGTCAATAGTCCTGTAGTGTAGCTTTAGTTGCAAAAGGCTCCTTCGTAAGGCTGTCCAAAGCGACCCACTCTTTCTTTCAGGCTTTCCTTAATCAAAGTTGGTGATTCCAGCACCTATTACGACAATCTGATTGCACCAAAACCCGTAGCTGGAGCATCCAGTGACTTGACGATTACGCCTTTATACGGAATAATATGAATGTATATATCATTCTAGATGGCCCCCTTGCAGTAATTTCGAGCACTAAAATTATCAATTTGTTGTTTAAAACATTACTAGTTTATGCTGTTTGTAGGTGTTCGATGGTAGAGCTGTAGTCCGACTGGAAACTTTATCTTCGTGAATCCATCGCTGTTGGCCTTGTTTCAGTATAAAGCTGTCTTTTCTATGTAGTACAAAGAGTCAAAAATACAAAGATGATATTAAGGAGAATTAGCCTTGCCCTTTTCACCTATGCTCCTGATCTCTAACTTGTTTCTGGCATAAGATCAACTTGTGATCATGAATCTTATCGAAAATACTTCGAAGAAATTGTTATCCACCTCCTTGAAAATGTGTTTCACCCAATAACGAGTAGAAAAGAGCACGAGTCTTCTTAAATTTATCAAGTTACATGTTTCATTGGATGTGACCAAATGCTGCCATATTTTCAGTTCACACAGTTTTCAACCATTGGTTTTCCTTTCCTGGATAAGTCGCATAAGGAACGTATGTCCCTTTTGCAGAGAGAAGTCCTTCTTCAGAACGTTGTATATTATTGTTTGGAACACAAGAAAGGCTTTTCTACGGTCCTTTTTTTTTGTCAATTATTAGCTATTATAAGACTTTGCACTCTGCTTAACACGGCTGGGATACGACTTGTTGCAAGTTTAAGTCTCTTTCTTATGGTGCTGTTATCCCAAAATGATCCACATTCCTTTGTTTTCCAGTGCTATTAAATACAAGGGTTGTCACCGATCCCAACATACTTTTGAGATCTGAGTGTAAGATTATTTTGGGTCGGAAAGAGCTGTTTCATACTCTTCCAAAAGTTGTGTGTTTTGGTAGCCTCACACTTCCTATGTAATACCAAACGATATCACAATGTATTTGTGATGCATAGAGTTCCATCGCGTCTTTATATTAGCTGTAATTGTCACGAGAGTTTCTGATTTGCATATTTAAAATAGTTTTAACATAACAAATTTAACTTTCTCTAATTCAACAAACTATCACGTATCACTTGTGTGTTTAACACAGAAATAAGTGATTTCACGTATTTTTTATGTTAACAGGCAAGAACATAAACTTTTTTCAATTTAATGTATTATTTAGACCCTATTAGTAGTTAACGGTATAAAAACAATCACATAACTTTAAGATTAATTCTCTATCTTGGCATATGTAATGTTCTATAGTGTATAAACGTTAAGTTTTTCATTTTACATCCGATCTCCAAGGTAAACAGCTGGAACTGCCTGTAACGGTAGAAAATGTTAATTCAGCGATTATTTTGATACTTGTGAAAATTAAAAAATACGAGAACCGCGAGAGTCGTATTACACACATATCCGTATAAGAACGAATTCTCCGATTGTTAAACTAGAAAGAAGTAAAATATCACACATTGATAGTAATCACTGCAGTTACAACATAATTTTAGTTAATTATTTGTTTGATGTTAAAACAAAGTTTCACAATGGGCTATTTGTACTCTGTTCACTACTGGTAATGAAACTCGAATTTTGAACATTATAATCAGTAGACTGATCACTGAACCACATGAGAACTGATCACATCGTTCTTTGTTTATGTTTTATTTGTTATGCTAATACATGAAAAATTTATAGTAAACGTTGAACCATACAGGTTAAATGCCACCTTTAAAATGTGTAAATATACGTACCAACCAATGAATAAATGAAATACTGGATGGAAGGGTTAGTTGATTGATAGATATATTATAGAAGACTAGTTGTTAGATAGACTGATAACCATATAAACAAAGTCATAAATAAGTAAATAGTAAGGTAGGCTTAGAGATAAATAGACTCGTGAATGTGTTATAACACGTTTATGGTTGTAGAATGAATATTGTTAGGCCTAATAAACCTACAGAAAGATAGACTACAGGCGATTAGAATGGTGTAAAGCACCTATGCCAGTGAAGCAATAATTCTTGTTAGGCCTAACAAAAGTCATAAAAACCAAACTTAATCAGTGGTCTTCTAGGGGAGTTGAGAGAGCGGTCCGCTCCAGCCGACAGTTAGGAGAAGGGTTGTCATCGGGAAAGTTGAAATACCAGTTCGAGTTTTTAAACCAAGTGAAAACATTGTCAAAGTAAAAAAAAAAGATTAAAAACGTTCAAACTATTACAACAACTTAATATTAATTATGATTTTTTTTATTTTGATGGTAATACAAAACTTACAAACAAAATATTAAATATTTGATAAAAATTATATCAAAAGGTGAAAGTTTGTTGATATTTTAGTCATTAGTTTGTTGAACACAGCCAGCTGGCTGCAACTGATATTCTAAGTCTTCTTCACTTGGTACTGTGACTCCACATACATTAAATAATCATGATAAAACATGAAGTCTTAATGTTTATAACAATATCATAGTACTTGTACCAGTGTCCAGTGATTTTTGACAATGTGGTATCATAGCGATATTTAAGTGTTTATGGTGGTGCCTGTGATTACTCGTTACCAGTAAAAAAAAAACAACCACATAGAAAGTCACACTTTGCACTAAACTCTAGACTTGACTTCTTTCCTACAACCATGACTACTGAAGTATCCATGATGTGTATAATTGAGTGAGTTTTTATTATGACCATGTGGTGATCTCACATGGTGGAAGTGATATGACTGCATGAGTTTTTAATGCAACTGCATGGTGATGTTAAGACAGAGAGGGTGATATTGTGACTGTATGGAGATGTGTTAATGCTTACATGTTTAATATAGTAAACACCGTTTCGGATGTACATCAACAACTTCAGTTCTATTCTATACTGAATTAGTACTAATGCTTATTGGCTTAGTCGTCTTAGTTTCAGAGATTTTACAAAGTCTAATGTAGTATCATTTTATATTTAATGTTATTAATACTTACTGCTTAATAAATAATGATGCTCATTATAATACCTAGCGTTATACTATACCATACTGAATTAGTGTTAATCCGATGGTATTAATTAATTGTCTCTGCTTGTTTGGGTTGATCTAATAACTCAATGGTTATCTGGTTGGATAAAGGTTTAGAACTACTTGTTTGAAGCTTTTTTGTTGTAATGTTTTTCAATTCTTTATTTACTGAATGTTAATTTTCATTTTGTCATTTCTGAGTAATTCTCATAGTTTTCTGCTTTTTTTAGGGGTCGTGCTTGCACTTATTCCCCACCCCCAAAAAAAAAATCACGTATCAGAGAGATTATCTCAAGGCTATGTTTGACTTTGAGCAAATCATTCTCTAAACCTTTGCAAAGTGCACTCATTTGGAAGAATTTATTTATGTGTAACTTTTTTGGAACCTTAGAGAATGTCTATTCCTTCTTTTCAATCTCACCTCATGAGAAATGCTGATGGAAAATGTGGACAGTATAGTCAA
Organism: Tachypleus tridentatus; assembly: GCF_004210375.1. NCBI lineage: Eukaryota > Metazoa > Arthropoda > Merostomata > Xiphosura > Limulidae > Tachypleus > Tachypleus tridentatus. The sequence continues at coordinate 130,619,933 of NC_134831.1, read as the reverse complement.
AATGTTTTCCCAAACAAGATAGAGTGTTTCTTATAAAGTTATGAATCCAGTAAAGGCAAATTTTGAAAGCTGACCTCAACTCTTGGGAAGAAATCCCAAAAGAAATTAATCTCACACAAAAGTATTTGCAAACAGTTGGAATCAGCCTTGAAAAGTATATTGTGAAGCTCAAAAACTGTTTCTTGAAGATAAATGTAATGTAATTGTGGAGAAGCCATTGATTACGCAACTACAAAGTGTGAGGAAATAGACATTTCTATGAAGAGAGAAAGGAAAGTTACAAAAAAGGATACTGGGACAGATGGCAAAGAATTCTGGTCTCACATAGCGAGGGAAAGTAAAAATGTATGAATACCTTTATTACTTTCATAAACAATTGGAGATTCGTTCTGTAATTCAGCCAAACACTTTGGTTGTTGCAAGAGAAGAAGAACTTTCAAAGTGTATTCCAAATTTTAGTCAGATTTTCGATTAATTCTCTGATTAAGATATCAGTGTGGAAATTGGAAGACTATGGAGGCATTTGGAAGCTGCCAAAATCAGCGTTGAAGAGGCAAAGAAATGGACGGCATTGCGGTTTTTGGAGTTTATTATGAAATGGAATTTTTGTTAATTTCTGCCAAGCTTGTCATTGTGTTTGAGATTCTTTTGGTTTTTCTGTGTGTCTGAGGCTTTATGTAAAAGAAGTTTTTTCCAAATTGAAACTGATAAAAACTTCTTTTGCTCGACTATGAGTCAGACAAGATTGATAGATCTGGCTTTACTTTCAATTTAACAGATCTGGCTTCACTTTCAACTCAACGTGAATGTACAAACAAGATCAATTTTGATGAGGTCATTGAACAATTTGCAGAAAGTAAGGATCAAAAGTAGAGACTGTGAATCCTCTCTATTTACCTTTGAAGAACAAATTGAGCATTGAGACTGGATTTTCTGTGTTTTATGTATAAAATAAAATACAGTATTACTGTTCACTGAATTTTTTAATATCCTGTATTTTTCTTATTTTCTGTTTTGTTATGGCAATATTGTACTGTTTTAAAATCTGCTTACAAACATAATATATTTTTCTGTGAGTTTAAATTTTAAAATCATTTATGGATGAGGGTTCCAAAGAAGGATTCGTCCTGGGTACCTAATACTTTAGGTACGCCCATGCACTTAATAAGAGAAATTTGTGTAGTTGTTGGATCACTTATACTTGGTATATCAAATCGGAAGTTCGTATTAAACACGTTTTATTAAAGCTATTTTTACTTACTTGTACGTAACACACGGTGGCTTAAGGATTTGGTGTAGTTACAGCTGTTACTAGTTGTACGTGGCTCATGGTGACTAATTGATTTGGTGTAGTAATATGTTATTGATATTTATCATTTTGTTTTGCTATGTACTACACATTTTTGTTAAATATATATATTCATTATGGTAATGTTTGATTGAACAACCTGCTGTGTCCACCTAGGGGAATCGAATCTCGGCTTTTAGAATTCTAAGTCCATAAACTTTTCGCTATCCTACAGTGAGACTCCATGACGGAAACATGTTAGGTTAAACTATGACACTTGATAAGTCGACAAATCTCTTTTAAAACTCAGAATGTGATGATAATAAATTGATTTCGAGCAACACCAAACCAGTCACGTCTATCTATTTTTTCTTAATGTTTGCAACTGATGGTATTTGCTTATAGAAATTATTGTCCTTTCGCCTGTCTAGAAATGATATTGCAATAAACAGAATCCCTGAATGAGAAGACATAGAATCTCATTTATTGCTACCTCGATGACGTCACTAGCGTTACGTCTGTAAACCAGTTCTTTTTAATTTTGTGATAGTAAATCATGGGCCGTTCATTTGAGATACCAAGGAAAAGCTGACAAATTCCGTATAGATATTACATTCCTATGGCATTTCCAGCTATAAATATCGGGTAATGCTATATCTAAAAACGTTTCGTGTTTGTTGTTCAATTGAACTATTTTGAACACTATCTCTAAACTACCATAAAAGGGAGTTACTTTTAAGCTGTTCGTTTTCCTTTCACGATTTCTATTTCATAAAATATGGAATTGAAGATAATTATGAAACTAATTAATTTCAGAGTTTCAATTTCCATTCCTTCACCTTTTAGAGATTTGGACGACATCAGAACAGATGTACAATTGCTTGCAATTAGCCTGCAAATTAGTTTTGTTTTGAATTTGGCACAAAGCTACGCGAGGGCTATCTCTGCTAGTCGTCTCTGCTAGACTAAAGGGAAGGCAGCTAGTCATCACCATCCACAGCCAACTCTTTGGCTACTCTTTTACCAACGAATAGTGGGATTTAAAGTGAAATTATAACGTCTCCACGGCAGAAAGATTTATTTGTTTGTTTGTTAATTTCACGCAATGCTACTCGAGGGCTATCTACGCTAGCTGTCCCTAATTTAGCAGTGTAAGACTAGAGGGAAAGCAGCTAGTCATCACCACCCACCACCAACTCTTTCGCTAATCTTTTACCAACGAATAGTTGGACTGGCCGTCAACTTTTAACGCCCACCACGGCTGGGAGTGCGAGTATGTTTGGTGTTTCGAACCTGCAACCCTCAGATTACGAGTGAGTGCCTTAACTACCTGGCTATGCCGGGCCTTTGTATTTGTGACAAATCTGCTAATGTTATCTTCCACCATACCTAATTCTGAAATACTGACCAGACAGCAGGTAGTAACCAGTATCAACACGACATCTTTGTCATAGAAAATTTTCGGTCTTATAACTCACTAACATCTTAAAGTGAAGAAAAATGATTGTTATATCGTAGTAGATATCAACACGGCAAGAAAAATGTGTTTGTTCAACATACAAAAAAAACATTTTCTGTGTGTGTTTATGTGTTTCTCTTAGAGCAAGGCCACATCAGGCTATCTGCTGAACCCACCGGGGAATCGAACCCCTGATTTTAGCGTTGTAAAACCGTAGACTTACCGCTGTACTAGCGGTGGGTGAACATATTTTATTATTTATAACACGTAACCATCTGATGCACAAGCCACATCAGGCTATCTGCTAAGCCCACCGAGGAGGAATCGAACCCCTGATTTTAGCGTTGTAAAACCGTAGACTTACCGCTGTACTAGCGGTGGGTGAACATATTTTATTATTTATAATACGTAACCATCTGATGCAAAGAAATATCAAGTTAGAAGCTCCAAACGTCGCTGTATTTACGTATATGCAGTTAAATTATCAAGAATTTTTTCCACAGATAGAGTTGTTCGCCCTAATGCGTTTTCAAACGCGGGAAACTTACATAGCATGAAAGGAAGTTATAACAAAAACATCTTTGGATATCTTGGAACCGTCATCACGCTCAGAACGTGAAAATAATTAGCAGAGTATTAATGCTACTTTGATTACTTTTGCTGTCGTTCATACATGCTTGTATGATCACGTGAGGACATCGCGTATTAACAAGAATTTCTACCCAGCAAAGATCAAGAAACTTATTAAAGGAATAATATTGTCTATAGAAGATACCGTTGAAAGATACTTTTGTCTGCGAGACCGGTGAAGTTAGGATGAGCAGCGACTCGGAGAAGCTTTGACAAGAGCGATGAAACAGCTTTCATTTCTTGCTTTATCTGCTTCAATAAATATGATAATTGAATGCGTAGAGTGTGAAAATGGCATATACAATAAACAAGTCACTTCTCTATAAGTCGGTTGGAACAATCAGACAGAACTATAAAAAGAGAAATACTCCAACAACTAATATTAGACGGTCATGTCTAATGCTATTGAATTTTGTTTGTTTGTTTGTTGAATTCCGTGTAAAGTTATCCAAGGAATATTCGTGCATTTCGTCTCGGGCCCGGCATGGCCAAGTGTGTTAAGGCGTTCGACTCGCAATCCGAGGGTCGCCGGTTCGAATCCCGGTCACACCAAACATGCTCGTCCTTTCAGCCGTGAGGGCGTTATAATGTGACGGTCAATCCCACTATTCGTTGGTAAAAGAGTAGCCCAAGCGTTGGCGGTGGGTTGTGATGACTAACTGCCTTTCCTCTAGTCTTACACTGCTAAATTGCGGACGGCTAGCGCAGATAGCCTTCGAGTAGCTTTGCTCGAAATTCAAAAACAAACACTTCTTTTTGAAAAATATTGAATCTTTTTTGTGTTCTCTGACCGAAAACTGTTTTAATTGCAAAATTTTAAACTCGTGTCAGATGGTTTTGATTCTGATCAAACAGGTTCAGTGTTTATCCAAGAATACGTAGCTAAAGAAGTCAGTGTAGGCTTTAAAATGGGTTTAGTGGGTTTTAAAATGTTAACTAATACTGTATCAATTCATGGTCTTTCAAAGATTTTTTCCCACTTCCTACGAAACGGTTTTAGAATATAAACCACATTACGTTTACGTATGTACTTCCAATGATAACAATGGGGTTTATTTACTTGTGAATGCAATTTAAATAAGGCCTAAACATTATGGAAATTTTGCTGGAATTATTTCCACTAATAAAGGAAATTACGTAAGAGTAATTCTATTTACACATTAAAATATTCTAAAGTGAGTGGTGTGAAAACATCACTAACAGCAAAGGCGCTTAGCTCTTGAATCGGTTCTTTTTATAAGTTTTGGTTTACGAATGTGCACATACCCAATTGGAGCAAAATATTAAAGTAGCTGCGTTAATTACTGTTGTACTTATTCTTCCTGATAGATATAGGTATCTTATTTTAATTAGAAGTTTATAATAAGGACATATGTTAATTATCTTGACGCAACTTAGGCATTCGACTCACAACTTGCTGGTTGTGGGATCGAAACTCGTCACCGAATATGTTCCTCTCTCAGTCGAGGGAGTTTTAAAATGTGGCACTGTGTCTCACTTTCTTCGGTTTAGTTAGAACTTCGCAAAAAGCCACATGAGTTCTATATTCACTAGCCGTCTCTAATTTAGCAGTTATCGGCTAAAGGAAAGACAACTTATCAACACCATCCACCGCCAACTCTTGAGCTACTCTTTTAAACGAACAATGTTATTTACAACAAAGTTTAACGCCCCACGGTTGAAAGGACGTGCATGTTCGGTGTGACGGAGATTCGAATCTTCGAACCACAGATTACGAGTCCAGCACCATAACCACCATGCTATTCGATGGTGAAGATTAGCTCACTAATTGGTATTTGGTTGTCTGTCACTTCAAAATTAGGGATTATTGTGACGAAATGTACCAGTAATGAAATAATGTAAGGACATATTCATATGACTGAGTCTTTATTTCAGAGAATACCTATAACCATAATATAGTGCCTCCAGTGACACAGCGGAAAGTCTGCAGGCTTATAATGCTAAAATCCAGGTTTCGATGCCCGTGGTTGGGACAGCACAGATAAACGATTGTGTAGCTTTGTGCTTAACAAATAGTAATATTTTAAAACAAAATAATAATTAATGACAGACTGATAGTATGAGGATTGGCTGAAAGAAACTCATTATGTTTATCTGACTGGGGCATTAATATAGTAATATAATTTATAGTTGTTATACACATTTAATATCTGAAAGTGGGAGTACTTGATACCCACGGTTTTATCTCAGAACTAAAAGTTACAACTCATAAAGAGCCACGAGAGACTGGCGGGTGTGCCGCGGTGTTTTTTAAACACATTCGACTTTCTTGGGATTTTACAAGCAAGTCGAACGCATCAGTTAATAAAAGTTACTATAGAGACACTCTGAAACCTTCCAAAACATTCGATGGTTTTCACTGAACTCGAGCACTGAGAAGTTCATACTTAAATTTCATTATCGACTGCAACGGTTCGACTGTTAGTTTAATTGTGGCGCAACACGCGCTTCGTACGTCATAAATGATGCATCAAACAATCAAACTGCTTTCTGGAACACGTTCTCATTCTGCGGTAAGCTACAGCTGCTACGCTGTAGGTAGGAATTTTATATTAACTGCAGAACTTCGTGTTTATCGTGTATGAATTAGGTTTTATCATTTATCCATGGAAAATATTTAAGTAAGTCTGGTGCTGCAAAGGAGAATGTGTTGAATCAAAAGCAAGGAATCAAACGAAAGTACAAACACGAATACATCGAATACGGTTTTATCGCTTTGGAATCGGAACATTCTCAATTACCATTCTGCCTACTCTACAATGCAGCTTTATCGAACGAGGCGCTTGTTCCAAGCAAACTGAAGAGACACTTGGAAACAAAACATTCAGCTGTAAAGGATAAACCAAAAGAATACTTAGGGAATCTCGCGGCTCAACAATATGAACAATCAAGGAAGCTTGTGAACTACATGAAGCTGCCCGAAAAAGGATTGATTGCAAGTTATAAGGTAGCTCAATTGTTGGCAAAACGCAAGAAAGTGCATACGAGGCCGAATCAGTCATTGCGCCAGCGTTAGCAATCATCGTTGAAACTATGCTTGGAACGGGTGCCGTCAAAAAGGTTAAGCAAGTTCCTCTGTCCAATGACACAATTTCGCGCAGAACTGTAGAATTGTCGTCGGATTTGAAAGATCAAGTTTGCGAACACTTCGAAGCTCCTGAAGATGAATTGTCTCTGTTATGGTCTCTTCAAGTTGATGAGTCTACTGACGTTAGTGGAAAAGCTCAAGTTCTGGCTTTTGTTCAATTTATAAAAGATGGAAAAATCGTAAATGAATATTTATTTTACAAAGATTTAAAAAATACAGCGAAAGGCCAAGACATTTTCGAGTTGGTGAATGAAAACATTTTGCTCTTCAAATTACATTGGAATAACTGTGTCAGCGTTTGCACCGATGGCTGTCCTTTAATGTAAGGAAAAAAGAAGAGATTTGTCACTCTGGTGCACCAACAAAATCCAAACATTAGGACTGTTCCCTGCATGATTCACAGAGAGACGCTCGCCTCCAAATATTTGCCGAAAGATTTGCAGTCTGTTATGAATCAAGTTATTCAAGTGGTCAATTTCATCAAGTCTCGGCCACTTCAATCTCGACTTTTCTTTCTTCTCTGTGAGGCGATGGATTCATACTACAAAAAGCTACTGTATCACACTGAAGTTCGATGGCTTTTAAAGGACAGGTGTTAAAGCGTCTTGTCCAACTAAATACTGAAGTAATTTCTTTTTTGGAGGTTAAGGAAGCAGGTTTTGAATTTTCTTTTCGTGGTGAGATCTGGTGGCTGAAGGTTCAATTTCTCTCCGACTTGTTTGACAAATTACATTCTCTGAACTTAAGTCTTCAAGGACCATCTGAAAACAATATTACTGCAACGTCCAACCTGAAGGCCTTCGATAAAAAGGTGACGCCGTGGAAGAATAAGATCTCGAAAGGAGTCCTTGATTGCTTTCCTGTTGTTAACGAATGTCCGTCAAAGAAGAAAATCGTTCCTCAAATTTTGAACACACTAAAACACCTACAGTTCGCACTAAAACATTACTTCCCGTCACTTGCTGTCGACGAATACAACTGGGTGACCTATCCATTCGGAATCAACGAGACAACAAATCTTACAACTGAGGAGGAAGAACAGCTCATTGATTTACAAAACGACAAATTTTATCAGTCATTGTTTCTCGAAAAGAGCTTGGATGAGTTTTGGATCTACATGAATAAATTTCGCGCAGAATTCATATCCTGTAATCAGATCAAAAGCAGTTGAAGTTCTGCTTTCATTTGCATCTTCGTGGTTTTGCGAAATTGGATTTTCAGCATTGACTGAAATTAAAGCCAGAAAGAAAGAGAGGCTTCTTACAGTCGATGATGAAATGCGAGCTTCAATTTGATTTGCTCTCGGAAGCAGGCACAAGTGTCACATTGAAAACATATGTAAAAATAAAAAATTTTGATTTTTCTGCTATACCACAAAATCGTTAAAAAGCTTTAGAACGACACTCACGGCCAAAGCAAGCGATAGTATAGTCAGTGTGCAGATGACATTAATATCGCTTGCTTTAGCCGTGATTTTCGTTCTTAGGCTTTATAAGTTAACTCTTCTCGTGTTACGTTTTCGTTCTAAGGCTTTTTAAGTTAACTTTTCTGTGTTACGTGTATCTCAACGTGATGCACAATGACATTATTATCGCTTGCTATGGCCGTGATTTTCGTTCTAAGGCTTTTTAAGTTAACTCTTTAGTGTTACGTGTATCTCAACGTGATGCACAATGGCCTTATTATCGCTTGCTATGGCCGTGATTTTCGTTCTAAGGCTTTTAACGCTTGCCGCATAACGTGTATCTAAAAAAATCGTTAAGGCTTTCCAGGTGTGCCGCGAAATTTTTCAGATTGTCGCAGTGTGCCGCAAGTCAGGAAAGGTTGAGAACTATTGATTTAAATATTAGTCAAGAACAAAACTCACGATGGAATGGGTAGGAGAGACATTATCTGTTTATCTGTCACGGTTTTCCCCACAAGTGTTAGGCTTATCACTTTGCAACTTGAAAGCCTCCTTGAATTGGTGAAAAGCAAATTGTGATTGGAGAGATAAGTTTGTAACTGTTTTAAATTTAAGTCATTAGGAATGTTCTGTAATTGTTGTAACTATTTCTTTCGTATTTAATTTTGGAAAAGTAAATTGACAATCTTAAAAATAATACAGTTCAGCATCGGTTTGTTTGTTTTTGAATATCGTGCAAAGCTACTCGAGGGCAATCTGCACTAGCCGTTCCTAATTTAGCAGTGTAAGACTAGAGGGAAGGCAGCTAGTCATCACCACCCACCGCCAACTCTTGGGCTACTATTTTACCAACGAATAGTGGGATTAACCGTCACATTGTAACGTCCCCACGGCTGAAAGGGCGAGCATGTTTGGTGTGAGGGGGATTCGAAACCGTAACTCTCGGATTACGAGTCGAACGCCTTAACCCAATTGGCCATGCTAGGCCAATCATAGAAGTAATGGAAAACAAAGAAACTAGAGTAACTTGTAGGTGTTCAACATATTCTCATTGACGGGTTATAATTCTAAACGCAATTTTATCTCAATACGGGTATATTATTATAACGTATATTACAAGTTAATACAAAACTCTAAATATAATTTTTTAAACTGTTTTTGACACGCTTGTTATACTATTCTAAATTTTAGTTCTACCCCAGGTTTTCAAACGTCGAACATGCAGTTAAATGAAAGTTAAATAAGTTAGATGGTGACCTAATCAAACTGTTAAAAACAGTATTGAACAAAATGTTTGTTGAGATTAACCAATTATGAACTATAAAATAAAATAAAAGATGTAGCGGTTGTTGTTGTTGTCTTGAGAATAAGGTGCTTCATAAAAAAAAGGATTTCCATAATTTGGCGAGTTGATCAAATAAATGACAAACAGAGTTTAATTATAACAATAGCAAGGTAATTAATGCATGTGGGTTATCAGAATTTAATTTATAATTTTAATGACAATAACAGTATACTGTAAAGGTAAAAGGGTTTCTCTGTTACGGTTAGTCCCCCGCTAGTATAGTGGTAAGTCTACGGATTTTCAACGCTAAAATCATAGGTTCGATTCTCTTCGGTGGGCTAGGCAGATGGCCCGCTGTGGCTTTTCTATAAAAAACAAACACACAAATTGTTATGGTTAATCAGTGTGTTGCGTTAAGTACGCAATGAGCCTTTGCTAGTAATTAAGGCAATTAGGATTTTAGGCTACATCTACATCATGTAATCGTACAGGTTACTGTTTAAGCCTTATTTTGATTATTGTATTCAGTCTTTGGCTGCTTAAGAAGAAAACTGAATTATACTTACGTTCAATAGCAACATGTTGTTGAAAATATCAATAATTCTAGTTCTATGATTAGTATTCAAAGAGAGACTTGCTGTTTCTGTTAACGTACTTTTTCCTCATTTTCTGTTGTACTATTTCAGTGGTATATGTTTAGTGTTTTCATTTATATGCGCAATAATAAACAGAGGAAAGATTGCAAGCCCTGAGTGTGTACAATAAGAGTACAATGTTGTTTAGGCCTACACTGATGTTGTGGATACTTAGATTATGTTGTCTTTTCACCATGATGGTTGTATGAATAATCAGGTCCTGTAAGCTCAAGCTAATATTAGACTTGTTATATTACTACATTGTTTCCTGTAATGACCGGTAGATCTAACATTACATTTATTATAATTTTAAATATTTTTTCATTCCTTCGTAATGTTCAAGTTGGTTGCCCAAACTGACGCCTATCGTGATAATCTGGTTTGTAACGCAACGACAATTAAAAACATTTGCTGCCACTACAATGTGTGAATATGTTATGGTGGTAAGTTCAGTCACAGACAGTTGCCACATTTGGGAGACGTCGTTGTACAAATACATCAATTTTTGTACAAGTAGTAAAGTGTTCCTCTTCACGAAATAAAATTTATAACGTTGAATGTATAAAAAAGTCAATAAAACAACATATAGAGTCTAGAAATGAAAGGCAGCTTATAGCTGCCAGCAGACTGACCAGTTTGACTTCAGCTGGCATTTCTGTTTTGACAGATCAGTTAAACTACAGAAGATGCCTCACCAGATTTAAGGTGTTAATGTTGTCCATGATTCTAATTGTTGATACTAAACCTTTATAGCAGGACTAGAAAGGGATTGTCAACCATTGTTTGCATCATATTCACATGGGGCTGTACAGATCCTGTTCACAAACGTATTATCTTATACTCCAGAATGTAATAGTTAAGCATTACATAGTAAGGTACTAAAACCACAAGCTAAAAGCTTTTAGACTCTACCTCTGCTGGAAAACAAAAACACCTAACATTAGTTCTGCTACTGGTTTTAATGTGATATATTTTAGCTGTTGTAATTTTAAGGAACTTTTGTTTTAGTGATGTCTATTTCATTACTATCATCTTTACATTTTCAAGTCGTCCAAGGTAGATTATTCAGTAAAACTATAATTGTTTTATGTGACAATTTCTGTCATTCTTTTGTTTTAATTTGTAGCAATTTTACTTAAAAATTCATTGCAGGTTGTAGTGTTTAGGTTTATTTTGACAAATACATCAACTGATATTTTTTTATTATTTTGGTGTATACATGTAAGTACACAACTAAATAACATTAACAAATTTACTTAAAGCAGCAATCAGGAAAACCTGATACACACAACATTAAACATGAAAGAATTTAAACAATTCTCTGTTTACATAAATTGAAATTTGATTCTAACAAAAGTAAAAGCAAGCGTAACATGCTCTGATATTCAAATCATTTATGGGAAGTGGATAATGTTTCTTAGCATGCATTTCAGTTTTTAAAGTTACTTATTCTAATCTTTAAACGCACGTATTTGCACAACTTACTGGAAAGTAGAATAAAATGAATACGTTGTAACCATAAACCCCAGAAAACTTATTCATATAGTCATCGCTGTATTCTTATGTCAGTAATCTACATATGTGTAATGATATAATTGTTGCAATAGGTCTATTCTTTATTACTAGGAGTGAAGGATAGACCACTTATTGGAAGTAAAGTATATGTGCTATTACACACTTATTATTTTTATACTATTATTTCGACATGCACACTTTGAATTATTACACTTATTAACAGCAGGTTATGTAAGTATTTATACACCTATTAACAGCAGGTAATGTAAGTATTTTTACACTTATTAACAACAAGTAATGTAATTATTATTTCACTTATTAACAGCAGGTAATGTAAGTATTTTTACACTTATTAACAGCAGGTAATGTAAGTATTTTTACACTTATTAACAGCAGGTAATGTATTTTTACACTTATTAACAGCAGGTAATGTATTTTTACACTTATTAACAGCAGGTAATGTAAGTATTTTTACACTTATTAACAGCAAGTAATGTAAGTATTTTTACACTTATTAACAACAGGCAATGTAAGTATTTCTTCCAATATTATGAACAAATGCTGTAGTTTTTTATTTAGACTTTTTTTCTGGATATTAAATTAACCCAGCTTGTTTTTATTATACCTATGTGAATTTCAAGACATTACTTTGGTTTTGTGTTAAACAAATGTGCAAATTTGGACTTAAAAAAGTCAAACATACATGCGACTTTTTGATGTTATACATGTATATGTATGTGTGCTACAATTTGTGATTTGTTTTATCAGAATTTACTAGGTTGAAATGAAAGTTACAGCTAAATATTATGATTTATCCAAGCCCGTTACCTTGGCTGTGATTTTACTAGACAGTAGATATGGACAGTGGGAGTTTCGTTAATACATTTATGCGCGTCACTAATTAGATAACAAGACGTTTGGCTACTCTAAGAGAGTCATAGCTGATGAAATTGAAAAAGACATTGTCACATTTAAGATAGTTTTGTATGATTCTGTCCGTGATATATTTACAAATTATTTTTTGAAAATATTGATTTCAGCAGTTACATTTGTATTTCTGTAGAAAGTACACATTTTAAACTAATCTATGATACACACTGTGATGCAGTTGGCATGATTGTATTATTTGCATATTATAAACAATGAATGTTGTCAAAATAAACATGTCTATATTGGTAAAATTTATCCAAAAATATTGTTTCCTTGAAAAATATAAACAATGTTTAGATATCCTGGCTGGTTAAATGTTCAGTTAATTTTGTTACAAAACAGATTTTGATTCGTCTCAAATGTAACAAATGTTTCGCAAATTTAAAGACAAGTAGATTTATAAAACTGAAACGGAAGGACTATGTGATTTTTTATGTATTCAAAACAAACGTCATATTTGAAATTTGTATGAAACAGCACGAAAAGTTAACTGGTAGTTTTAAAATACAACTGGAAGTCTTAAATAAGTTTGAAAGCATCATAAAAAACTAAAACACTGTGGAGTCCTGGTTTTGATAACAGGCTAAAATGCACCATTTAATTTTTAAAAGACCAGTTTTGACAGTGTATTTATTTATCAAGCATAGCAATTTCTTTTCATGACAGATGTAAAACTTTAACAAGTGGTTAGTGTTTTCGTTTGTCACTTAAATAACCCTCATGCTTCATACAGTCCTTGGTATGATTTATATTTATATCCTATTCACAAGTTTAATTGCTTAAATCATCTGTTGTCTTTTTTTTTTTTTGCTTCAAGGCTGTTTTTTTTTTACTGAAAACCTAAAAATCTCAAGTCCTATAAGAAATTTTTCTATTTAGGTAAGAAGTTGTGTGTTTATTTTGATATCAAATATAATGTGTAGAAGTTGTGTGTTTATTTTAATATCAAGTATAATGTGTAGAAGTTGTGTGTTTATTTTGATATCAAGTATAATGTGTAGAAGTTGTGTGTTTATTTTGATATCAAGTATAATGTGTAGAAGTTGTGTGTTTATTTTGATATCAAGTATAGTGTGTAGAAGTTGTGTGTTTATTTTGATATCAAGTATAATGTGTAGAAGTTGTGTGTTTATTTTGATATCAAGTATAATGTGTAGAAGTTGTGTGTTTATTTTGATATCAAGTATAATGTGTAGAAGTTATGTGTTTATTTTGATATCAAGTATAATGTGTAGAAGTTGTGTGTTTATTTTGATATCAAGTATAATGTGTAGAAGTTGTGTGTTTATTTTGATATCAAGTATAATGTGTAGAAGTTGTGTGTTTATTTTGATATCAAGTATAATGTGTAGAAGTTGTGTGTTTATTTTGATATCAAGTATAATGTGTAGAAGTTGTGTGTTTATTTTGATATCAAGTATAATGTGTAGAAGTTGTGTGTTTATTTTGATATCAAGTATAATGTGTAGAAGTTGTGTGTTTATTTTGATATCAAGTATAATGTGTAGAAGTTGTGTGTTTATTTTGATATCAAGTATAGTGTGTATAACTTCTGTTTGTTATAACTCCTTGTTAACTCGTATTCACATCAGGAAATATCGATTTTGCACAGCTGTGCAGTAGTAGAAACAAACTGTAAGAGTTTCGGTAATCGTATCTTTCAACCTTCTCGTATTTTATATTTATTTTTAATATTATTCTTTTGAGAACATTTCTTATAAGTTGTAAGGAGGTTCAGTGCGTCATGTTGAAACAACTTTGGAGTATCACCACCACATTGTTACAGTTCCTATCACAGTAACTTGTTATGCTCTATTTGACAACCGCACATTTTGAAAACGGCCCTGTAGCGTAATTTAAATTGCAAGATGGAAGGTTGCCATATCGAAATCACTCAACTCCACTAGAATGCTTTCCCATAATTCATTTCGTCCTCTAATAGTCCAATTGTTCAGAAATCTATGGGTGCTGCGTCCGTAAACGTAACCTATTTACATTCTTATGAATTAATGTGGACGCCAGATTCATCGTCCAGGTGATTGAGATATGCGACTGTAGTTGGAGCAGTTTATTACACATGACTCGTGTGTCACTTTTCCAGACAGAGATCACTTTTAATTTTGTAGCGTACTATTTCCTGAATGAAGTGGCTGACATTTTCAGTAAATTTTATATTTATGGATTCTCGCCTGTCACACGTTGCCACAATTTAATTATCACAACTGGAGAACGACTTGTTGCGGGTTTCTTTTTGGGTAGTCCGGTATTCTCAAGTTCATCCATATTCTTTAGATTCGCCTTTAAATACAGGGGATATGTTCCCATCTTGAGAACATCTGAACACATTTTTATGATCTGAGTGTATGAATACTTTACGATTAGAAAAATTGTTACACACTCTACTTATAATCGATCAATTTTCGATGGCATCACGTAACGTATGAAAGTCAAACAATTTCAAAATGTAGGGCTATTACATGACGTTCTACCGCGTCGTTGTACTAACCATAACTGTAACGTGGTTTGTTCAGAATTTTGCGCCAAACTACCCGAAGGCTATCTGCGCTAGCCGTCCCTAATTTAATAGTGAAAGACTAGAGAGAAGGCAGGTAGATAATCGATACCACCCATCGCCAACTCTTGAGCTACTATTTTTACCAACGAATAGTGGGATTGACCGTGACTTATAACGCCCTCATGGCTGAAAGGATGAATACGTTTGGTGAGATGGTGATTTGAACCCGTGACCTTCATATTTCGACTCAAGCGCCCTAACCACCTGGGCACAATAGTAACGTGACATACTGGCTAAATATAACGAATCTAAATCTCCATATTTAATTACCACGACAAAACCCATACTTTATTCACGCGCTGTTTGTGTTAAAAATATTTTTGCGCGTATTTGAAATACATTTCAGATAATAATAAAAATAACTTAACGACTGATATAAACTTGTATGTATACTCGATGTATTAATTTGTCAGACTTTTCATCATTGCTTTATTTCTTCAGCCACGAAAAGAAAATTCTGTAATAATCTGGGATGCTGTAGGGCATTTCGGTTACGTCGTACGTACCCGCGTCCATAATACCCAATAAAGATAATTAATAATTAGTATTTAATGGTATTATAATACATGTAAGAGAGCGTGAGCTGGCATTGTTTTATACTGACGTAAATGACTGAGAAAAGGGGGCATAAAATATGGGCGTAACAAATCATCAACAACAATGAAGTAACATTACATTTCACAATCGACCGTAAATCTTGGTTTTAATTAAACAATTCTGACTGAACAATTTTAAGATTCTATTCATTTCTAATCACGTTTAGAATTAATTTTCAAGAGGGAACAGTTCGATATTGACAAGGAATTTCAATTATATCTGAAATTAGTGTAGCAAGGCTTAACTCATACGTTTTTATATCGCCTGGTTTCTACAAGAACTGACACTAAATGTACGAAAGTGTGCTTACATCAAGTCAATGATTTTTTACCTCCACGTTTAGTTATACACGTTTAACTGTTAGGTTAATGAATGGTTAGAACATGTCACATTATCTGAGGGCATTTCTTCATTTTGAGAAATCGGTAAGCACTAGCGTATATATATATATAAGTATATCCATAAATTAAATCCCTAATTAATGGAATTTCTTATCATCCATTAATTAATTTTCACAAACTGGAAATTAATCCTGAAAAAGTTTAAAGGAAAATCAATCCTAACGTAGTATTTTAAGAAATGTTTTGATGAAAAGTGGAAGGAAAGTTAAGTAACTGTTGATGTTTGGATACACAACCCTGATAAAGAAAACTAAAACTGACCCAAATGGTTTTTACATTCTGGTGACTGTATCAAACGCTATATCGAACATGTGTATCAGTAAGCAAAATTACTACAATGATATCTTGTCTCTGTTCAGAAAACTGTGTAATTAATTGTAAAGTTGTTTCACTAATATCATTGTTAAGATTTATAGGAGTGCCATAGCCTTGTACGTAGGCTGTTTTACTTGAAGCTTTGGTCTCGGGATCGAACCCCGTCAGTATAAATTCTTATCTTCTCAGTCATGAGAGTGTTGTAGGGTGAAGACTAACCTCTCTGTTTTGTTAGTAAAGAGTTGTCAGATGTGATGACGAGTTATTGCTACCTTCCCATTGGTCTATCTATTTCATGTTAGGGGCAGATAGCTCATACAGCCCTCGAATGGCTTTACGGAAAATTCAACCAAACAGTTATAAATGACTTATTAACTTACGTGATAGCAGGGATTATTGAATGGAATAATATTAGTTCAATATTTAGGTTCTTTGTGCCTCAATTTTTTAAAACAAAATTTCTTATCTGCTAAAATATTATAGCAGAAAAAAAGTTTTTGCTTGTTTTGCCATCTGGCGGTAAGTAATGTGAACAGTTTTTAGTTTCGGTGCTATTTGATTTCCTTTCTCATATACTGTTAACAGTTATTTTTTATACATTCACAATGCTCCAAGCACATCCCAGAAACGTATCAGTTTGAAAACAAAAACAAAAAAACATTAAGATGAAATTAAGTCATTTTGTAATATTAACGTTTTATTCTTTTCTTATCAGAAAACCAATCCAAAAAGCAATCAAGGTTTTCACAAATAATGGAGAAACGAGAACATTGCATGGCTTACCAGACTGGGATGTAAGTAGAAGGTTTGATCTAGTTTTGACTTTAATACTTTAATCAGTCTTTATACGCAAATCATTTTGTTTTTATTGAGGCTTTTGCTAAACAATAATAATCAACACTGTGCATGCTTATTTTACTCAAGTAGAAATGTTGTGCTTTGTAATTACCATTCACGAAGCAGAGTAGAAAAATGATAGCTTTTTTTTTATCGGGCTGGTAGTTACCAATCATGAAGTGAAAAAAGTGATAAACCTCGTGGTTATCAATCAAGATGTGAGTAAACTAGTGATAAACCTTGTGGTTACCAGTCAAGATGTGAGTAAACTAGTGATAAACCTTGTGGTTACCAGTCAAGAAGTGAGATAAACTGCTAATAAACCTAGTGGTTACCAATCAAACAGCGAGTTAAATTAGTAATAGACTTAGTAATTACCCATCAAACAGTGAGATAAACAAGTGATAAACCTGGTAGTTACCAGTCGCGAAGTGAAATAAGCAAATGAAAAATTTAGTATTTATCAGTCTTGAAGTGAATTATAGATATGATGCACCTGGTAACTACCAGTCACGAAATGAATCACACAATGTGACAAAGATAATACTTGACAGTTTTAAATTGATAGAAAACCCCTTAACTATTTATTGTAAACCAAATGTTTAATTAATTAGATGGTTGTTTAGGTTAAATATTTCTAAATTTCGTAAGTAGCCTATAATGGAGATTATTGACAGAAGAACTAAGTTTACCATCGTGAAAAGTAATGAACAAATATAAACTATATTTGAACAAAGAGTAAACTTATATTAGATAGTTCTTAATCTAATAACAAAATGTGTGTAGATACCACAATAACAATGGTTTTAAAGAATCAGGTTTCTTGTTTATAAACCACTTGAAATGTTCGAAATAAAACATATGAAAAGATACTCTCCAATATAATATTTTCCTTAACTTAGTGTAGAATATTACTATTGTTTTTTTTAGGAGACTGCTGTCAATGGAAGTCATCTTTGGGTCACCAGCACAACATCTGGAGACATGTGCTACGTTGGAGAAAACGACTGTTCCGTAAGTTGTAGTTACTTTTGTTGTATTTCAGTAATGGTGTACATTTTAAATCATGAGTATCATTGAGTTAACATCTCATCAATACAAAATGTAAGACAGATGAAGGTCTCATCATAGAGACAGAAATGCCATTAGAAGAAAAGAAAACGTTTGAGTTAGTTTCCAGTTTGTACGGAATTACAAAAGATACTCGAAACACTATTAAACGTATACAGTAACAATTGTAGCAAGAGATGTTGCATGTTGCTTGTAACAAAAAATGATGCATGTTGCTTTATAGGATCTCAATTTGTAAACGTTTTTATTTTATTTTAGAATATGCTGGACTGGTTAAATATAAAGTATGGTAACATTATTAGAGTATTTATAATATTATATGGTCTCGTGTTATTGCTTATCGTATTTTAGTTTTATATATGCCACGTGCATTTAAAAAATGTTCTTTCCCTCATGATTCAGCTTGAGCATTTATAACACCAAATATTGGAGTTCGTTCCCTGTTGTGGGTAAGGTACAAATAACCTATTATGCAGCTTTGCGTTTAACAATAACCAAAACGACCTGTTTCAAGATAATTAAAACGAGAGTTATAATTGGGTGACATATTTATACTCGGTATATCTTGTCAGTGTCTAAAAACCGGAGGTGGCTCAGCCGGTAAGTCCAAAGGTTTGTAACCCTAAATGTCAGATGGCAGAGCATAGTCAGACAGTTGTGTAACTTTTTAATTAACAAACCATTGACTAAATTCTTCTAGAAGTGACCAGTGTAATATGACTAATTTTTATATAAACAGATATCTATATAGATATTCGGTTAAAGAAATTTTCGCATAATTATTTTAAATGAAATATATTTATAAATTTAAAAAAAATCAAGTTCTATGCGATTAAAGACGTCTGTAAGTGCCACATTGAGGGAAGTCGAACCTCTGATTTTAGGGTTGTAAATCCGTAGACTTACCAATGTACTAGTGGGAATGTGCCATGCCACACAACTCTAAAATAATGTCATATATGTTTAGGTATGGATGACTGGCGCCTTGGCAAAAGCTAAAATCAAATAAATAAATAACAACTTTTAACAGCAGGCAGTATAAATGCTTTTATTGAGGTCGTCAACAGCTCTCTTTAAAACTGCTACATACTTTGACAGTACTTGGTCATCATCAGGAGTAGTTTCAAGTAAAACAAGAGCACAATATTTATGTATATATAACAGGTCATGTGACATTTTCTGTACTATTTAGGAAGTTTACTAACCGACCTTCCATTGGAGTTTCCAGCGAAAAGCTTACAGACTTGCAACGCTAAGATGTGGGTCTTTATTATGCGTGGTGGACAGGATACAGATAATCGGCAGTGTAGCAGTAAACGTACATGATACGTACTTACTAACTATATAGTTTGAACAATTCTAATAACATATATTTACTTACGATCTTTTGTGCATTGTTTCTTACAAGCTGTCCAAATATATTTCTTAAAATATCAAAACGTAACTACGTCTTAATGACCACTATGTTTCCAGTCTAGTTTTAATAAGAAACTCTCAATGCCTGTGAAGTTGAAACCTACAAACCTGGAGGCTTATAACACGAAGAACCCGGTGTTGGTATGCATGATGGGCGCAGCAAAGATAGCCAATTGTGTGGCATTGTGCTTAGTTAAAATCAGACTAGTATGTTAAAAATGAATATAATTCATATTGAAAACTTTTCAATTTTACTCATTTTTTGTGTTTTTGTTTTTCTTATTCATCAGCTATAACAATAATAAACCCTACTATCATATCTTGTTTTTGTTTTTATTATTTATCTCTCCGCTAGTACGGCGGTAAGTCTACGGATTTACAACGCTAAACCCAGGGGTTTGCTTCCCCGCGGTGACCTCAGGAGATAGTCCCCTGTGGCTTTGTTATAAAAAAAACACACACACCCTGTTCTCCCATGATAGAAATTAACTATCTATGGAACAAGTAGAACTTTCTTTTATTAACTAATTGTTTTCATAAAATATTCGGCTGTCTTTTTGTTACTTTCGTATTTGTGAAAATATGTTTTAAATATATGTTTGTATTTCTTCTTGTATTTTAAGATCGTTATTATAAAGTAATATATATATATATAAATTTCCACTTACTGAAATAAAAATAAAACAATAATAATTTTCATTGATTACTTAAAGCACGTTGTGAATTTGAGTTCGTGATAATTATTGTATAACGTTTGTCATCAAAACTCGCTGGATTAATGTTTGCAGTTCAAAGTGAAAACTATAATAATTATAGTTTCTCATTAAAGCAGTTGACTTATCAAGTACTATATTTGGTATTCTTATATAAGTGTCATCATTTTAACTAAATTGATTGGTCACTTTAGTAGAGCCGTGGAGGCGTTATTATATGACGGTCAATCCCATTATCCGTTGGTAAAAGAGTAGCCCAAGAGTTGTCGGTGGATGGTGATAACTAGCTGCCTTCCCTCTAATCTTACACTGCTAAATTAGAGACGGCTAGTGGAGATAGCCATTGTGTAGCTTTGAGCAAAATGTAAACCAACTTATTGGATCTTCTAAAATATCTAAACCTCTTATCGTATCAGTCAATCTGGGTTTTCGCTTCCAACCACCTTTACTTTCTATAAGGAATCTCTTTACCTTTAACTCTTAAAATATTATCTTTAAAGTTTTCCAACATTTTATCAGTGTCTCATAACTCAGCTGCTCACAGAAAATAATTCTTGTTGCATTTCTTTAAAATTTTCTTAAAATATATAAAGAAAATATTATCAAAAACAAACCAGTTTTTGTACTACATCAAAGTGTTTCTGCAGCTCAAAGTTAACCTGAGATATAAAACGTTTCATGTAAAGATACTGGAATTAAAATAGATATATATGAATATATTTTAAATATATTTTGTTCAGATTGGTGTAGATATTTCGTTTTTTTGTTTTTGAATTTCGCACAAAGCTACTCGAGGGCTATCTGCACTAGCCGTCCCAAATTTAGCAGTGTAAACTAAACGTATGTCAGAAAGTTTATTGGAATGCATATTTCTTTATCACTAAAGATTCACGAAACATGACATTTATTTAGTTATTACAGTAGACTGTAATAACCATATATATATATTTATATGTTTACAGGAGATAAGCTACTTTCTCTTACTTTAATTATTTTGTTACAAAATATTTACTGTATTTACTGTAAGTAACCAATCAAAGAAATTAGTATATATGTATAATATTTAATAAAAAAAACATCGAATATTTTCACAGTTTTTTCAACAGGAAAAGTAACCAAATATGTAATGATATAAATGTAATTTAAATAAGGGGTGACATAGAAAATTTTAATCTGTAAACAGTTTGTTTGTTTTGGAATTTCGCAAAAAGCTACTCGAGGGCTATCTGCGCTAGCCGTACCTAATTTAGCAGTCTAAGACTAAAGGGAAGGCAGCTAGTCATCACCACCCACCGCCAACTCTTAGGCTACTCTTTTACCAACGAATAGTGGGATTGACCGTCACATTATAACGCCCTCACGGCTGAAAGGGCGAGCATGTTTGGCGCGACTGGGATGCGAACCCGCAACCCTCGGGTTGAAAACATGTTCCTTTTACATTCTGGCTACAGAATTACAACTTTGGATGGTGATACAGAGTTGTAATTCCAGATTGGATCCGACACGGCCAGGTTGTTAATGCACTCGACTCGTAATCTGAGAGTTGCGAGTACGAATCCCCATCGCACCAAACATGCTCGCCCTCCCAGCCGTGGGGGCGTTATAATGTGACTATCAGTCCCACTATTGGTTGGTAAAAGAGTAGCTCAAGAGTTGGCGGTGGGTAGTGATGACAGGCTGCCCTCCCTCTAGTCTTACACTGGTAAATTAGGGACGGCTAGCGCAGATAGCTCTCCTGTAGCTTTGCGCGAAATTCAAAGAAACGAACAAACCTAATTACATACAATATACTTGTTTTCTATGAAATGTTACTCCTTCTGGGAAGATTGTTCTCTCCATTTATTAAGACTTTATTATTCATGGAATGCTTATTATAGACCTTTTTTTGTACCGTATTTTCTCTAAATGCTGAAAGTCATAAGTCTGACACAAAAAACAAACAGTTATTAGAATTATTTCATTCCTCGGGAGCAAATCAATGTGTTGGTTATTTCTGATTACTTGGATTTCTCTATTCGTATAACAATAAAACATGCATTAAATATTTTGCCTATGTTACATTTTACTATTTTACTACAAGCAACAATTACTGTATTTTTATTTTTGATAACTAACATCAACTGAAGACCATCAGATATCATAATTTTATTAATGTTTAATTTATTGGTGGTGACTGGACATATCATTGAAGTGCCCATTGTAGAAATGTCACCCTGTTGTCACAAGATTTACAGGTTTGGCGTGACACAGATGTGAGCCCCACCCCCGTAGTGCAGCGGTAAGTCTACGGATTTACAGCGCTAAAACAAGGGGTTCGATTCCCCTCGGTGTGCTCAGCAGATGGCCTGATGTGGCTTTGCTTTCAGAAAACACATGACTTGTTTACTGCTTATTGTAGAAGGGATATATTTGGCAGAACTTCGTTATTAACTCTTGTTATACCGTTTTAAGACAGATTATTGTTGTTGTTTTGAATTAAGCACAAAGCTACAAAATGGGCTATCTTTGCTCTGCCCATCAAGGGTATCGAAACCCGGTTTTTAGCATTGTAAGTCCGCAAACATACCGCTGAGCCACTGGGGGCGATTTTAAGATAGACAAGACACATTTCTAAAAGTTTCTTTTGTCGTTGTAGTTTTATAACCCCCAAAACAGAGGACTTGTAACCAAAATAAATGTATTACTTCTGGTCAATTAAACCTGAAGATATTGGAATTGAGGGTCAGATGAGTGTGATAGTTTAACTTAAATAAAGTTATTTAGAGAAAGCATGTAAATAACATTACTATTGTTAACTTTATTACAAGTAGCTGTAAACACATGGCTTAGATATGGCAATGACACATTAAAGTTTTTGTTCTAAATAATGTTCGAAAATAATACATTTATATAAAGTCCATTTCACAACAGATAGGTCCGGCATAGTCAGGTGGTTAAGGAACTCAACTCGTAATATAAGGGTCACAGGTTTGAATTCCCGTTATACTAAACATACGCCCCTTTCAGCCATGGGGACGTTATAATGTGACGGTCAGTCCTACTATTCGTTGATAAATGGGTAGCCCAAGAGTTGACGATTGGTGGTGATGACTAGCTTCCTTCCCTCTAGTCTTACACTGCTAAGTTAGGGACAGCTAGCAAACAAATACAGCAGATAAGATGTCAAATACAGAATTACTATAATTCAAAGATTACTAAATACAAAGGGTATACAAAAACATGCATGTGACACATTAGAATACGCTATTGCCCTATGAAAGATATTTAATTTTTAAAATACAAGTAAGAACTGTGTTTAATTATTTTATGTATTTATATTGCAATCTCATTGTCATTAAATCTCGTGATTCGTTATGTCAATGTTTGATCAGGCTTAGTGTCTGAATGCTTATTGGATTGATCTGTTGATGGAGTAGATTTATGTTTTATTATTGATGAGTTTGATCCACTTGAAGGGAAGAATTTCGACTTTAACACAAAGTTAACTGCTTCTGGAAAAATATATTTCTTCCTCAGTTTGTAGTTGTGTTTCTCAAAACGATTTTGAAGAGATTATCGTCCATAAATCTAGTAAACAAAAATATAATATTTCAAATCTATTTAGTAGGAAGTTTAGACAAGACAGATAAAATTCTTTAAGAGTTACCGTTACCATCGAGGTAAGCTATGTTCTTCTAACCAGAGTTTAAATTTTTAAAATGGTTCACGTTTTTGTATCTAACGTTGTTATTTGGCATACTTTATCACGATGGCTCTAAAACATTTTTTAGCCTTAAATTACACAAAAAGTAATTTCTTTGGCTTAGTATCACAGCAAAGTGTTCCTACTTTAATCATTTAAGAGTTATTATGCTTTGTTTCCTATATACCTTATGACTTAAGTAAAGTGTGGTTGGATGCTTGAACCAGGAAGTTAATCCTGATATTTTTTACTCACACTGTAAACTGAGTTCATTAAAAAAAAAACCTCACCTACGCGTTGTTTGGTATTTCAGTTTTCACTGGATGTGTTACTTACACTCGCAATCATAAACCTGCTAATATCAAATATCAGGCTAGGATTATGTGATGAACGGATAAATAAAAACGCATGTTATAAATTATAAAGTATGAATGCAACATAAGGTAATAACTAAATTATAATCTTTGTTATGAGAACATGAGATTTAATCAGGAGAAAATATAAAAGTACGATTTTTTATTCTTTTAAAAAAATCTAAATTAACTGACTTACAAATATTGTTTCGTCTAGAAGATGAGAGTATACATAAAAAAATACAACTGAGCATACATCATTAATATAATACTTTCTTAATTACCCTATCATAACACGAAATATTGTATGGAGTACATCTATTCTTAACTCTGGAGATTTATCTGTTATATTTACATTAAATATCGGACTAGTTACTGCTGAATGTGTTTTTCTGTTTTGTATTAATTTTGTTTAAATAAAAATATGGATGACAAAAGCCGGGTCTTGAACTTGGAATCTGTAAGCTATTTAAGATTAAGTCCATTCTCCACAATTTACACTATTAGAGCTCCATACTACGTTATGCGGGCCCGGTATGGCCAGGTGATTAAGGCACTCGACTCGTAATCTAAGGGTCGCGGGTTCGAATCCCTGTTGCACCAAACATGCTCGCCCTTTCAATCGTAGGGGCGTTATAATGTGACGGTCAATCCCACTATTCGTTGGTAAAAGAGTAGCCCAAGAGTTGACGGTGGGTGGCGATGACTAGCCGCCTTTCCTCTAGTCTTACACTGCTAAATTAGGGACGGCTAGCGCAGATAGCTCTCGTGTAGCTTTGCGTGAAATTTAAAGCAAACGAACCAAACTATGTTATGGTAGGTACAAATACCAAATCATAAACAGTCTATTAACGACAACTCATACAAAAGTCTGTTTCTCTCATCGGTTTTTGCCCTTGAAACAATTCAATAGTAAGATTCCAAAACATAGTGACGAATAAAAATAAAATATGCACTCAACCTAACCTCTTAAATCGGAGAATAAATACAATATAATTGTCTATTGAGCCGTTTATAACCGTCTTTTGTTATTTCATGTCTTATTTCGATAAAGAAAATTGCATTTCGTTTGTTTTTAAGTGAAGGAGGCTGACTATAATGCATTGTTGGCAAAATGTTTGGATTTTGATACAGTGGATGTATCTAGCACAATAAGCGCTCATGTTAATCCGAGAGGATTTTTACCGTTAGGTGCCACCGTTATTTGTAGTTTTACTGAGCGCAGGAAAAGACAACTACTGAAATTATCACATTTTGACAGTAAATTGTCATTTCTACAAGAAGTGTTAAAGGGAAGATATTCAATTCAAATCAGTATTTTCGATATGGTACAACAAAACCATTGCATCTGTATAATAACAAGATAGAAATATCTTGAGCAACAAATATATAATCAAAGATGTTCATCTCTTTATGTGTTTTTTTTTTATTTTATTTAAGATTTTAGGTTTTTTTGTTGCTGAGATCTCCAGCTATAACGATGAATTTTATCTCTTTCAGTAACAATGTAAAATACTGATTGTTTGGTATGGTATGGAATATTTATTTTCGAGTTAGTTTTTGTGCGTACATTTATAAATCTTTGATTAGCTTTGTTTCTCAAAATAATTATCTACACCTAGATAATCTACTTTGGGAATCTGATCAGAATTTTTTATTATTTGCTTTTAGAAACAAGGTCTTCGAATAAAGTGCACAGCCTGTAAGATATCCGCTCACCTCGGATGTATCGATATACTTATTGATAAGGTAAACAAAGGTGATCTTTAAAAGTGGACATGTTTTGTAAGTAAATTATTACAACTAAAAATTTATCGATTTTTAAAGTGTACCTCAGCAATGTTTCTATGAACCTGTCAATAAAGCCCTAAAGGAATACCCAGTGAGGAACCATCCTTCAAAAATCTGTCAATAGGGGAAGGGTTGGCAAAGTGAGTCACGTGGCCTAATTACATAATAAAACATTTTAGCCACTCACAAGTGCGCTTTTCACATTGCGTATTGTGACGTCATAAAATTTTAGATCTTCCTTTTCCTGAGTCTCGGCACCTCTGAGCAACACGGAAAAGTAAGAAATTCACCCATTTTCACCAATATCCCTCACTAAACATCATGTGATGCCTTGTTTTACACCATTTCACAATCTCCATATCGTACTCAACCCAAAGAATGTCAAGTTGGCTTTTCATACGGAACAAAATTTTATCTATTTTAGATAAAAGGTTCATCAGACGACGATTTTCTTCAGGCATGACATCTTAGGCAAAGTGAGCCATGGTCGTGGGCATAATGCTAAATCATCATCAAACAACGTCTGATTCTTTGTGTTAAATGAATAAATTAGCAATGTTTAACAACAGTAACAATAGCAGCAGCAACAACAACAATATTAATTTTATCAGTAAGTATTTTTATTTACTTATTTATTTATTTATCGTTTGTGGTTTAACGAGGGTTAGCATATTTTCTGCTTGTAGATGGTCTCAAAGTAACAGCTGGGTCGTTTCTGAAAAAATCTTTCGGAACAGTAGACCTTCTTTCGTAACACCATGAAACATCAAATTCAAATGCTTCAGGTGCTCAACTAATCGGCGTTATTGGTGTTACGAAAGAAGGACTACTGTGAAATGATGATTGCTACATAAATCTCAATGATAAAGTGTACTAGGGCAAAATGAGCCGTTAGGCCCACTTTGCCTATGGTGAAAGGCAACGTGGGCCATTGAAAATAATTTTTATATTTTATTATTTCTTAAAGCTAAGAATAATAATGGCAAATTATTTCTTGTGATTTACGGAAGAAACTATCCTTATCACACACTGAAAACCAACAAGGGGGACATCTATACATAAATCATTTTATCACTGAATTAAGTTAGGTGGCCCACTTTGTCCACCCATCCACTACGTATAAACATATTTCGTAAAATAATACATATTTTACTGTTTTGTTAATGCGTTATACAGATAGTTACTGCGATACATCTGTACCAATTTTTAATTTCTTTTCAGAAGTTCTATTGCAAGCCTACTTTTAAGGACGTTGGAGTTAGGCAGTACAGAGAAGTAAGTTGTTTTATAACAATGCAATTTAGGGAAATTAAATATCTTAGGACTCTGTATATTTTAATATTTTCTGAACATTTATTTCTTACTTGTGTTTTATTTTATTATACCAACCAGCAGTATATTATTTTTTAAAGAAAATAAAAGCTCTTTGTATTTTCCTTTCTTTTATTGAATAATTTAATATGTTTACCCATATACCTGGCTGTCTTTGTGATTGTATACTTGTCCACAGAGACTTGCATAACTTTGTCTGGCTTCCTTTTTTTCTTCACGTTCGTAACATTATTTCTAGTATCCTATGATTTTGTTCGCTTAAATTTAGCTTATTAGGAAACGTTTATGACTGTCTTGCTTCAGTTTTGACTGTGATAATGGTGTTTTTCTAACTAGCAAACAGTGATACGTCATCATTGGGTTCACCGGCGCAAGCAGACAGGTCAATGTAGACAGTGTGGAAAGGTGAGAAACGTTTATGTCGCTAACTGTAAAAACCATATTGTAAATACGCGAAGAGGATGGAAGGGTGTGGAGATTTCTATGTTTACTTATTAGAAAGTCGTACATACATATTTCATTATTTAGTTTAGATTTTTAAAATGCACATGTTTCACATTCTTCCTTTGTCACCATGTTCATCCGGTTGCTACAACTTTTAACGGAGTTCAACATACATTTAGTTTCTTAGGAACTTGAGCAGTTTGCAAAATATTTAAAGGCTACTTCCCAAATTGTTTCTATTTTTCTTAACAGTAAACTTAATTCTAGGTTTCTCTAAAAGTGCTGAAAGGATTTCGGCGAAAATTGGTATACATTTGGACTATGACCCAGCTTAGAAACAATTCGTTTTTAGAGTCATCATCACAGCAAGGTCACAAGAATAAAAAAAAATCGTCTATCTGTTAACATTTTTTTACACACTATATTAACTCCTTATTTAGTGTGTGTGTGTGTGTTCTTATAACAAAGCCACATCGGGCTATCTGCTCAGCCAACCGAGGGGAATCGAACGCCTGATTTTAGCGTTGTAACTCCGGAGACATACCGCTGTACTAGCGGGGGGCGCTTATTCAGTCAAAAACGATTGTGTTTTGATGAAACTTGGCAGACATATGTAGAATATTATTTCTCATTGTCCCGCACAAAAGTGATCCGTGCGTCCATTGATAACGACGGACATACGAACACATTTTCATAATTTTTGAGACCTGAATTTGTTAAATACTACATGGCAGGTGTATGCTCTACTATGTGTTCCTCCAGTTGTTGAATGTGATACCGATAAACTAAAAACTTTTAACACAATGTAATGTATTGTTTTTATTTTAATAATGGCGTACTCGTAATGCACTATTAAAAGTTGTGATACACGAATAATATTTTGTGCTTTGTTTTTATAAATCGATTGTAATATAAATGTATTGCTTTTAAATCTTCGTTTAAAATAGTTCTTACCCAAATTCCCAGTTTACGAATATGTTTAGAAACGTTCTGTTACTTTTAATGTTGACATGGTAAATTTGAAGTTCATCTCAATACGTCACGAACAAAAGTGTCACTACGTAAGTTATGGATAACTGTTCAACTACAGTTTAGATTAACTGATATTTTGCCACTTCATACTTAATGTTTGACAATAAAGATTCGGTAATGTATTTACAAGAACCTACCCCAGACAAAGTGTGTATTCACTGTTATAATTCTGCTCTTTAACATTATAATGTTTTCGCTTTTTTTTTCTATTAAAACATTTCCACAACTAATGACGACATTATTTGAATAAAAAAATCTTAATTAGCCTAACCTATTTTCAAGATTTATTATGTTTTGTTATCTTTACAGGCTTTTCAGTCCAAGCTGTCATTCAGCAACAAGGTGAGGTCCTAATTTCTTCTCCTTTATTATTGAAAACAATTACCCACAATTCGGATTGCCCTGGTGTTTAAAAGTTTAATTTATATAAATTAGTTTGGTGTTTTGATACTAGGTTTTTCGAAATCCAGTACAAACATTAACAAGACATCAAAACACAAGTGCTACCTTGAATTCATTATATTTTATATTTCGAAACTTGCAACTGAACGTTAAGACTTTCCTCGTCCACCAATTCCCTCCCCACCAAGAACTCAGTTGTGGGTCTGAGGGTTTATAACGCTAAAAATCAGGTTTCGTTACTTCGTAGAACACAGACTTGAGTAGCAATGCGCTTAACAACAAACAACCAAAAGGTTAAGCCTCGTTTTTGACATGGCACTCAGTCACGTGCTAATCATCTAGATCAGTAAAACGTGAAAAAACACATTGTTTATGAACGCACTTCTTCCGTTTTTCATCTATTTCTCCAACGAACTGATATATAATATGAGCATAGTTCTATATTTATTCATAAATAAACATGATCTGTGTAAGCGCGTAAGGCGTGCAACTCGTAATCCGAGGGTCGCGGGTTTGCGCCCGCGTCGCGCCAAACATGCTCGCCTTCCCAGCCGTGGGGGCGTGATAATGGTATTCGTTGGTAAAAGAGTAGCCCAAGAGTTGGCGGTGGGTGGTGATGACTAGCTGCCTTCCCTCTAGTCTTACACTGCTAAATTAGGTACGGCTAGCACAGATAGCCCTCGAGTAGCTTTGTGCGAAATTCAAAAATTGAGCTCTTGAGGAAGCACTCACGAACTGAAATTGTAGTATTAATAATAGAGAATTGTAAACAAAAAAACATACTTAAAGAAAATAGTCCTGGATCCTGCATTAGTCACAATTTTTCCTTATCTGTTAACATGGCGAAGGATATTTTTTACACTATTTCCAATCAATAAGTCAGTTTAAAATGAACGAACTTTGAATAAACTTGGTAGGCATATGTAAAATGTTTTTCCTCATTGTTCTTCCAGAAATGACCTGAGTCCGTTGAGAGCCTCACAAAACAAAGTTTGAGTCAGTTTGTACCTATTTTGTTCGATACCAGTCATTGTGTTAAAAATAGACAACGTAAGCAGCACTTTAGAATGGTTCGAGCTTCTCTCTGACTGAGTATTTGGGTATTGATGTTAAATACCCAGAAGGGTCAGGTGCATTGGACTTCTTCCTTAGAATGACAATCACATTGGAGCTCCAGTTTCAAGCTTGGCGGACATAGCCTTGTCTTAGGCCTCTGCTAGACTATTACTGGCCCTATTTGATTTCAAGCAATATCTTTCTGGTGTATTTATTTTCGTATTTACGTGCCTAACTTAACTATTTTGTGTACCTTATTTTAATTTCGTTAAAGTGTACGTTTTGATACCTTCATCATTATTGTAAAGTATTTTTTACCATCATTAATAATAACGATTTATTAAAATAAATGTCCATTGTGTTCTATGAAAATTAATTGTATGTAAGAAATCAGTAGTACACAAACATTTAAATTCGTCAACCGATCTAAAGCTACAGTGATGAATAATTTCATTAAATCTTATAAAAAAACCTGATTTTAAAACAACATTCTTCTGTAGATTTACCTCTTATGTACGCTAACCCTAATCTCCATAAATCTCCTATTAAATTTTGATTTATTTCCAGTTCAATAAAAACAATTATTAAACAACCGGCCATTTTATTAAATAAACTACTTGATATTTTATTTGATAGAATTAAAAATGTAACTATTAATAATAAAGATACTTCATGGATAATGAAAAATAATGAACCCATTATAAAATGTCTGAGAAATTGTGAACAAATAAATAATATTCAAGCATTCACTTTCATCACACTTACACCATAATTTCATTGAGAGAGTTAATTTTTGTTATGAATGCATTAATAGAATATCTCTGCTATCCTTTGAAAGAACTGGAGAAAGAATATTTGGCTCCAAAATCATAAAAGATATATTAACTTTCTGTATTTATAATAATTATATATTTCTCAATAACCAGGTTTTTTAACAAGTAATATGAGTTCCAATGGGAGCTAACTATTCTACTTGTATAACTAATTTATATCTTTACTTTTACGAGAATAGATTTATTGAAACTATACGAATCCAGGTATTTTACCTTAACTTACAGATATGTAGATGATTTAATTAGTGTAAATAATCCTGAAATAAATATTATTATCAGGAGTATTTATTCAGCAGAATTAGAAATTGAAAATACGTCAATACCCAATGTAGAAGCACATTATTTAGATCTATAAATGAGCAATAATTGATAATGATATCGATAAAATTATTTTTGATAAAAGAAAATACTCTGCCTTTCCAATATATGACTTAACCTCTTTTAATTGTTGTTGTTTTGAATTAAGCACAAAGCTACACAATGGGCTCTCTGTGCTCTGCCCACCACGGGTATCGAAACCCGGTTTTTAGCATTGTAAGTCCGCAGACATACTACTAAGCCACTAGGGGGGTCCTTCTTTTAATAGCATTTATAAGCATTATAGTTTCACAATTATTCAGATATTGTAAAATTTGTAATAAATTACAATGTTTTATTAGTAATGTTGAAATACTGATAAAAAATTAATACTTAATGGATTTAATAAAGAA
Organism: Tachypleus tridentatus; assembly: GCF_004210375.1. NCBI lineage: Eukaryota > Metazoa > Arthropoda > Merostomata > Xiphosura > Limulidae > Tachypleus > Tachypleus tridentatus. Next base: position 130,588,117 of record NC_134831.1, on the reverse strand, counting down.
ACTTTAAATAAAATTATTAAAATATTTTGTTATAAATATAAAAATAAAAATTAAAGGAATTTTGCTGAAAGTTTCTGATCAGTATTATAAGTTGTCAATAAGGTCATTTAAACAACTTGGCACTACTTTTACGCGGATGAACACCTTGTCACATTTAAAGGCTATTTTGAGTCTGAATATTGGTAGCTACAGTTGACTTAATCGATGATGGTTGGGAGTTATACTAGTTAGTTTGCATAACAGGTTGGGATTATCTACACTAGTATAATTTGTCTACTGTGCGACTAATTAGTGCTTTTACATCTTTAATTGAACATGAACCCCAACTTCAGGGTGTAAGTTTATCTTACTTACCCCCACGTGGCATTACCTTATTCTGTATCTTTTCTTTTTTCTTCTTTCACTTTCTCTTTACTTTGGAGAGCAGTCATCTTCCTACAATTGTCTACATGCATTCAAAGGTAATATAGGTGTGGGATGTTGTAGGCTTTAGAACCTAAATCTCGCTTTCCTAATTTCTGTTTCTTTTTATAATTTTCTTATCATTAATTTTTATTAATTTCTTCACGTGAGGCTGAAGTTAGAACGTTTAGACTAATAGTCGGTGTATCTCCACCATAATGTGGGTCCTACTTTTTCAGTCACCTCCAAAACCTAGGGTACATTTTATATCACATAGTATAGCCTGTATCCTGGAGATACGTTTGATTTGTGCAGCATTTTTTATTTTTGTCTGGGCTTGTTTTATTTTATTTGAAAATTATATATAAATAGTATAAATAGAAATTACGTGTTCACATTATAACATTGTTTCAACAAATTCTCACGCATGTCAAATTTAGTTCACAATTAAATATTATTATTTCTAAATGTGAAATACGAAATAACTTTACCCTTCCTCACATTTTACCAGTTTAAAGATTCGTCAAGAAATAATAATTGGTATTTTAACACATTAAGAGCGATAAACAGAACTCTTCATGACAATTGTATGTGATTCTGTTAAATTCTGGTCGAATTAGTCAAGTCCTCGTCCCATCAAACATGCTCACTCTTTCAGCCGTGGGAGCGTTATTACGTGACGGTCAATACCACTGTTCATTGGTAAAAAAGTAGCCCAAGAGTTTACGATGGGCGATGATGACTAGCTGCTTTCCCCTAATCTTTCACTGCTAAATTCGGGACGACTTACTTAGATAACTCTCGTGTAGGTTTTCGTGAAATTTAGAACAAACCAAATAGACTGTTCGAATTACAAAATTATTACCAGCTGAAAAACGAGATTAAGAATACACACTTTATCTTCTGGACCTCTACTGTATCTTGCTGTAATTTCTAGCAACGGGTCCTGAATAAAGATCTGAAAACACTGACAAAGGTACAATCTAAAATAAACAGTTTTATCATTCATATGTAGAAATGAGCAGTTTTTCCACTATACAAAAACACAAAGCTTTTTTCCATATGTTCCATGACCAGATGGTATTAAAGAGAAGGGAAGAAATAACATGCTGTTCTAACCTTACGACATCCGTCATAAAATACACAGCTTGTGAGCAGTTAGTCCTAATATGTCGGTTATCATATTGGCAATAAACCAATCCATGAACTAATAACATTCTATGGCATTGAAAAGAACAACACTGAAAAGAAAAATATGCTGTTTTCGAGAATTTTATCTCTATGGAGTTAGATGAAGGGGTCCACCCCCAACTCCATCAAGACCCTCATTATGTATCACTATGTCTAGTTTAGGGCTGAGTATTCAAGAAAAGTGGAAGTGTATAAGAAGCAGATATGACATGCGTATAAGTTTTCCCGAGCACAAACTTTGCTTTATGTAGTAAGTGAATAAAATGATGAAATTATAGTTCCAACTTTAAATGCTATTTCTTTCAGGAGATTGTTGCCATTAGCTGTTGCTGGTGTAAATCAGCCTATCATAATAAAGAACCGTGTTTTAACTTGCATAAACTAGAAGAACAGTGCACCCTGGGAAGCCATGCTGACGTCATTGTCCCTCCATCTTGGATAGTCAAACTGCCGAGGAAAGTAAGTGGATTTTAAGTTATTTTTCAGATTATTAATTTGTAACTGGTAGTTATTGGTTCTGCTTGTTTGTGCTCGTGCCTTATATATTTGGAGTGGTTAGTGAACTGATTTCGTTGTTCGCTTAGTTCAATGTATTTTCATGTAAGTGTGTGTTAGGACTTTCGTGTACATTTTTCCTGATGTTAAGTGTGAGAACAGTGACTCAACGTAAGTAACAATGTAAATAAACCTAAACGAACAAGGATAAAATAAGACATAATGTTGCTGAAATAAGAAGTTTCACCATTAGAAAGTTGGTTTGTATGACATAGTTCATTAAAACAAACTATTGCTTAAAACTAGCATACGAAAACTATCGATTGACCTTTTTAAGGAGTTTCAGAATGTCTTACTTTGAATAGAATCTTAACTAAACTGATGTCTTAAGTATCAAGTTGAATTCAAACAGCCCACCATTTAAAAGGTTATGTCGTCGTGATATTCAATTAGGTCTTTGCAGAGAGACATGCTGTTTTCCAATTGCTTCTTTCTATCAATTCAGTAATTATAGAATATCAAGATGTCGGAAAAACATTATTTTGTTTTATTTCTTGACTATTACTCCGCTGTATTTTGGTTAACGTATACAGAATTTGGTAAAAAATATTTTTTTTTACAGGTTCAATACTTATATCATTAAAAAGTGGGATACTCTAACTTTTGTTAACTTTATTGGGTAAAAAGGTTAAACAAACCCATAATTTTAGAAGGTTTTGGTCAACTGCTCAGCCTGGTTCGGACTAATTTATGTGGAATTGGTACAAACATACTTTTACAGATCCCAAGGAGAGAGGTAGATAATTTTGCATTTTTTCTCACTTGGTCAATGTTTTAACCAAAGAATGTACAGTTTCGGGTTTGTGTGACACTGCGTGTGAACTATTTTACTTGGTATTTCTCACTAAGTTACCTACTTTAAAGTTCCAAGCAATTATATGGACAGTTTTCGATTTTTCTGGTTTTCCACGATTTATCTCGTCTCAAAATTGGCCATGTTGGGATTGCGTGGCGGAGACGTTTTGTATTCGCCCACAAATGTTAACCTTTTTTAATTATTTAAATTCTTATTAGCAACTAGGATAGACTATAAGAAGTTTCCAATAACAACTTTATTTCCATCTTGTATATTGTGTCATAAAGGAATAAGTCAAGAGTATATAAGTAAACAATTGATATATTACAAACTACAAAAACTAGAAACTGTCCCTTAGGAACATCCTATCTGATTTGACAAAATTGAAACAATAACTATATTATTGATCTTGTAGCACAGCGATCAGAATTACAGCCAGAGGATCACCATCAGCAACTTTGGTTAAAATTAGAAATGAAATAAAAAATCCTATAACCCGAGCACTTTTGGAAGGTGGACCTTTCTTCTTCAGGGGCAATTTGGGAGTGGTTATAATCAAATAGTTTAAGTCTTAGGCATCGTGCCAAATCATGTTCTAAAAATGCTTCAACAGTCGCGTGGATTCTACCACCAATGCTAGAGGAAATACTCTAATGGTGGAAAGTATGCTTGTATTCACATTGAATATAAAAACATAATTTTCTAAGAAAAACAACCAAAAAAGGACATATAAATGTATGGTTTAAGTGGCTAATCGAACAAACCTTTATTAGGACTGTTAAAGTATTTAACGCTTTTTTGAATAAACATGTTGAAAGCAGAATTAAAATCAGAGATGTATTAACCACCTTCAAATGACAAGGTAGACGTCATGGGTAAGTGAGAAATAAGGAAATTAGAAATATATGCAAGAGAATGATTCGGATGTCATTGTTGCCTGAGTCAATGATTTAATGAAAACGTTAGATTCACTAGTATCGTATTAAGGCTTAGTGGGGTCTTAGTTCCAGATAATATTTGGGAATAATAATATTAACTCAATCTTGCCTCGATCTTTTTCATTTGGGTGGCCAATGGGGCCTCAGTATAGCCGGGTCCCAAGGTGGAACTATACGTTAATCTGGTACTGACTAGCATAGGTGAGCTTAAGTTACACTAAGTAGAATCTATAAAGAACTAAAATGTGTTTGTAGGTGAATATAAATGGTTATTAATATCTGTTTGTTTGATTTTTGAATTTAGCGCAAAACTACACGAGGGATGTCTGCGCTAGCCGTCCCTAAGTTAGAAGTGTAAGAGTAGAGGGAAGGCAGCTAGTCATTACCATCCACCGTCAACTCTTGGGCTACTCTTTTACCAACGAAAAGTGGGATTGACCGTAACATTATAACGCCCCCACGGCTGAAAGGGCGAGCATGTTTGGCGCGACGCGGGCGCGAACCCGCGACTCTCGGATTATGAGTCGCACGCCTTACGCGCTAGGCCATGCCAGGCCAACATGCCTGTCCTAACAGCCGTTAAAACGTTATAATGTGACGGCTAGTCTCACAATTTCTTTTTAAAAGAGTAACCTCAAGAGTTGATGGTGGTTGACTAGCTTTCTCGCCTCTAGTCTTACACTGCTAAATTAGGGACGGCTAGCGCAGATAACCCTCGGGTAGCTTTGAGCGAAATTCAAAAATAACCAGCGTTTCTAATTTTACGTACAGAACCACAAAAAAAAATCTTATTTTTCACGAGCAAGACTGGTTCGTATTTTGAACTGCAAAATTGAAATTTTAAATTAAAGAAATTACAGACGTTACCAGAAAAATGTGAAAACAAAGTGTGAATGATGCGTCATCCATCCACACGTACCAGTTGTTATTTGTTCAAACACACGATTCTGGATATTACAGTTTTAATACTTAAATAATCCGAGTGTTTACAACAATTAATTACTTCTGTATAATAATATACATCGTTCGTATCGGGAAATATTGGACTGTCTTGGACTGTGCTAATTAAATAATTACAGGGTATGAGTCTAACAGTGATACTGTTAGCCCAGGCCTTTCCTTGTAATATGAAGTCGTTGATTTATTTGTTTTCATAAATTCGCTGCCAGATTTTCTTCACACTGTTTTCATAGGGAGCCTTCAAGTCGTCACTGCGCAGTTCGCCAAAGAAAAACGGATCCACAAGGAGAAAACCGGAAAAAGAGGTGAGACCTCTAATTGACTTTGATGGATGGTCAACGCGAAATATTGTATGTTTGTTCTAAAAAATACACGTCTTGCTTTGTGTAGGTATTTTTGAATTTTAGGAAAATATAATTTTCGTTTTTAAAGATGACGTTCCAAATCGGAGAGCCTTGCTTGGTTTATAAAACCTCTTTTAATGAGAAATCCAGCCGGTGGTCTAGACTGATTTTAATTGAGGAAGACGGAGCTTAGAGCTTTATCAGTAATTGCTTTTTTCCTTTGTAACTAACCTAATTTCCCAAATAGAAACAGTAATGGTCTATTTGCTATTTATGGAAAATCCGGTTGTACCCGTTGTTTGAAAACTATTTTATAAAGAGACTTCAAGATGTAGGTATAATTAAAAGAACAACGTGTGCACGTCAGTGGGGAAGTTTTCTAAGCCTCATTAAACTATGAAAGAATGAAACTAAAAGTAGGAAAGGTGACCGTATGCGTGTGGGATGGATGTTGAGTGTACTGTGCATTGCAAAGAAAAAGGGATTTAGGGAATGAATCTCTAATCCCCCAGCCCATCTCGTACAGCGGTGTTAATGTGTTAAGGTTTTGCGCGTTAATTTAGTTATTTGTTTCCAGGCATTTAAAATAGTAGTTCTCTCGCCGTGCTGAGATTCAGTACTTTGTCCCGGTACACAGGTTTTGAAATAATGACTAGATCTAGTGTTTCTTTGTAGATGAGTTGATTGATTTTCAACGTACTACTCAAAATGTCTTTTATTTGTTTGTTTTTGAATTTCGCACAAAGCTACTCACGGGCTCTGTGCTAGGCGTCCCTAATTTTGCAGTGTAAGACTAGAGAGAAGGCAGCTAGTCATCACCACCCACCGCCAACTCTTGGGCTACTCTTTTACCAACGAATAGTGGGATTGATCGCACATTATAACGCCCCCACGGCTGGGAAGGTGAGCATGTTTGGCGCGACGAGGATGCGAACCCGCGACCCTCGGATTACGAGTCGCATGCCTTAACACGCTTGGTCATGCCGGGCCATGACTTTTCTACATGAGGTATTTAGTTGATATCACGTACTGCAGGATAGGTTTTAACTCGCAGTCATTGAGATGCCCTACACGGCCTTCAGATTTGTTAAGAATCCCACTCACCTAACTTGTTACATGTGTTGTCTAAACAGTCCAGTTAACTATTGTACTCACCTTAAATATACATCCCTGTCTTTATATTTAAAAACTTTGTACATTCAAATAAAAAAAATATGTTATGCACGCGAAGCACGGGTATTCCTCCTAAAAATTCATAATAAGAAAATACTTTCGTTGTAGTTTGTGTTTGGTTACAGTCCATTTCAAAGGTTATTTTCGATACTTTTACGTGAATGCTGTAATTGTTTTTCTGATATGTTAACGCACACTAATATCTGTAGTCATTACTGTTTAACACCTTATAGCACATTTTTTTTAATTTTCGTTTATACGTAAAAGCAATCTTCTGGTCTAATTCAAGTCGACTGATTGTTAACGTGGTTACAACAACTTCATGTTTGAAACAGTTGATTGTAGAAATTGAGTAAACGAAACGAACCACAATAGAAATTATGAAACAGACTCACAAAATATTTTCCACTTTTTAATAAATGTAGCTTATCTTGACATCCTACACTTGAAAATCAATTGTAACGTTGTGAAACTTTACGCAATGTTTACAAACTATACTGCGAAGATTTTTAAAGTCATTATAGTAACAAGCCATAAAGTGTATACATAGTAATAACAATAACGTGAGTATCATATTGTCAGATTGGACGAATTTTGATTAACAAGCAAATAATGCTGAAAAAAGACACACCTCCACAGAGACTTCAACAGAAAAATTAAACAAGTTTTTGTATATGTTTCTTACTGCTATAATTAAATGAATATATGTTATAATAGCCTTCTTCTGGTATGGGGCCTGGCATGGCCTAGCGCGTTAAGACGTACGCTTCGTAATCTGAGGGTCGCGCCGAAACATGCTCACCCTCCCAGCCGTGGGGGCGTTATAATGTTACGGTCAATCCCACTATTCGTTAGTATAAGAGTAGCCCAAGAGTTGGCGGTGGGTGGTAATGACTAGCTGCCTTCCCTCTAGTCTTACACTGCAAAATTATGGACGGCTAGCACAGATAGCCCTCGAGTAGCTTTGTGCGAAATTCCAAAAAAACCAAACCAATCTTCTGGTATGAATTACACTGCTCAAAAATTAAAGGAACAAGTACATATTTCAAATTAAAGGCTGTTGTTGTTTTGAATTAAGCACAAAGCTACACAATGGACTATCTGTGCTGTGCCCACAACTGGTATCGAAACCCGGTTTTTAGCGTTGTAAGTCCGCAGACATACCGCTGGGGGGCCAAAAAAATTAAAGGAACAAGTACATATTTCAGTATAATTTTGTCATAACTATATTTATGTATGAAAAATATATCCGTTCATCTACAAGTGCATTTTTTAAGCTTGAGAGTGACGTTTGAAGTAACCCAAACAAAATTCGCCTCACTCAAGGAGAATACAACTCAAGGTACCCTATATAAGGTTGTTACGTGAGAATACAACTCAAGGTACCCTATATAAGGTTGTTACGTGAGAATACAACTCAAGGTACCCTGTATAAGGTTGTTACGTGAAACTATGCATTCCTCATTAATTCTCAAAACAAACATCAACATGCATCTTTTGTGGCTCGTTTGGTCAGTGTGTACCTTCATCTTGTGTACTCAAGCAGTCAGGCGCCATCTGACAGAGAGCAAGGTGGCCAGGGCGGTCCAGATGTTGGAGGATGGTCAGACCGAAAGGAGGATAGCATAACGCGTCGGTGTGTCACCAAGTGTCATCAATCGACTTTGGCGACGCTACCAAGAGATGAACTCTTATGGCAGGAGAGCATATAAAGGCCGTCATCGCTGCACAACAGTCAGAGAGAACCGGTACATCGTGACTACCGTTCTGCGGGACAGGTTAGTTACGGCTCGGTCACTGCGAAATGACCTTCAGCATTCCACTGGAACCCGTGTGTCGACTCAAATAGTACGCAATCGTCTGCACGAAGGACGCCTTAGGACCAGACGGCCTGCAAGAGGAGTTATTCTGACAGCGCGAAACCGTGCAGCCAGGTTGGAGTGTGCTCGTCAGCACCTGGACTGGGAACTTCGTCAATGGGCCATCGTGCCGTGGACAGACGAGAGCAGGTTCACTGTGTCTCGTGATGATGGACGTGCGAAAATACGGAGACGCCGATAGAGCGAGTCTCCACCTGTAACGTTGTGCAAGTCGACACATATGGAGGAAGTTATGTAATGGTCTGGGCAGGCATATGCTTAGGTGGCCGCACGGACTTACGCATACTCGACAAGGGGCTCTGAACGCACGACGACATAGAGACAAAATTCTAGAACCCATTGTGAGGCCTTTTGCCGGTGCTGTTGGCGATGGGTTCATTCTCATGCAGGTTCAGGCGCGAGCCCACGTCGCTAGACTGTGTATGAACTTCTTTGACGAGGAAGGAATAGAGACTTTTGAGTGGCCCTCCAGATCTCCAATTTTAAATCCGATTGGGCATTGTTGGGATATGTTGACGAGGCGTGTTAGTGAACGCCAGCACCCTCCTCAGAATGTATAGGAACTCCAACAAGCCCTGGTAGACGAGTGGGCTGTCATACCCCAAAATAACATGGATAGACCGATTCGAAGTGTGCCAAATCGATGTCAGGAGTGTGTCACAGGCCGTGGAGGTCACACTAGATATTGAATGTTTCAAACATTTTTTGAATGAACGCATGTAAACTGTTTAAAGTATTGTTTTGTATGGAATATCAGTTTTGGTCATTTCTAAAACGTTTATTTCTCCACGATTCGCCATTCATCACACATTAAAAAATGGACACAGATGGAACAGAAATGAGGCAACTTATCCAAAAGAATAAAAATATTACCACATTTGGAACACGGAGATAAATTATATAAAAAAACGTACTTGTTCCTTTAATTTTCTGAGCAGTTTAGTTTCGACTGAAATGTTAAACCAATTTATTTTTCGAAAATTGAATGGTTTGTTTTGAATTTCGCGCAAACCTGCTCGAGGGCTATCTGCGCTAGCTGTCCCTAATTTAGCAGTGTAAGGCTAGAGTGAAGGCAGCTAGTCATCACCACCCACCGCCAACTCTTGGGCTACTCTTTTACCAACGAATAGTGGGACTGACTGTCACATTATAACGCCCCCACGGCTGAAAGGGCGAACATGTTTGGCGCGACGGGGATGCGAACCCGCGACCCTCGGATTACGAGTCGAACGCCTTAACACGCTTGGCCATGCCTGGCCATATCTTAATTGTACTACTCGAGGGATAATTACAGTAACTCTTATTGTTGTTTACCAACGAATAGTGAGGTTGATCGCCTCATTACAACGATTTCACAGCTAAAAAAAAAAGGGGTGAGAATTTTCTACATTTGGTTTCAATCTTTCGAGTCGCAGATTGCAAAACGAGCGCCTTAACCACCAGGCTGTTCCAGGCCTTATATTAATTACAAGTTTTGTAACGAAGGAGTGAGAAGTAAACTAACATGAAAGGAGCAAACATTCCAAGTTTAGGTTTGTATTCAGTCAGTAACTGACGTCTAAATAATGTTATGAATAATGATTTGCTGGCAGCGGTCTCTGCTGTCATCTTGTGCTGCTGAGAGAGATTAATAAAAAAGTAAAAATAGAGATAAAAACAAACAAACAAACTCTAGAACTCTAGAAACTCAACAACAAAGTTGAACTCTAGTTTGCTAGAGTTTAAATAAGAGTAATACTTTATACTGGTTGGAAGCAGTTTCTCAGAATTGTAAAATTTCAAACTTTAGGTAGTAATTATACCAGGCATGGCCAGGTGGGTTAGGGCGTACGACTCGTAATTCGAGGGTCGCGGGTTCGAACCCCGATCGCACCAAACATGATCGCCCTTTCAGCCGTGAGGGCGTTATAATGTTACGGTCAATCCCACTATTCGTTGGTAAAAGAATAGCCCAAGAGTTGGTGGTGGGTGGTGATGACTAGCTGCCTTCCCTGTAGTCTTACACTGCTAAATTAGGGATGGCTAGCGCAGATAGCCCTCGAGGAGCTTTATGCGAAATTCAAAAACAAACAAACAGTTATACCAATTTCGTATCATTACAAAAATAGATATATAAAATAAAACATCTGTAGCGTTTGGAGCGTTATGCGTGAAATTTCTGCGCAATATTACATCGTTTACATAAAATAATACAATATAATATAGGCAGCAATTAAAATTTCAAGAAAAACTGAAAATTTGTCGGAAAGAAAAGCTTTAACTAAAAATACAACGAAAATTTGGCGATTGTTTGACCAATTATTTTATTTAAATGAATTTAAAACCAAACATCGTAGTGAACTGGATTATTAAAGAGTTTATGTTAGTTAATGATGTCTTTGGATGGTTTCAAAATATATACTGTGGAAATAGCAAAAAATAATAATAACTTATAATTACTGCTAATAACGTCTTTTGGTTGAGTGAGACAATCAGATGTGAGAAATGACATTGTAGTGACTAGTGCCATCTGCTGAGTATTCTTGCAGTACTATGTGTTCGTTTTGGGTTTTTTTTTCATATCCGTAAAAATAAAAGCATTATAATTCTCAAAATAAACCGAAATGTTGCTTTCTGAGATTTTCTGAATAAATCATGAACTAATTTTCTAATAAAAGTGCTATTGTCACCGCAACTTCCTCAAATCTGATACCTTTTGTTTAACACTTGTATCTTTTGATTTCAACAGCTAAATAAACCATAAACACAGTGCAGTTAGTTTTAATCATTTAGCTTTCCTGATCCGTAACAATATTATTATTTATATCTGCACACAGAACAGCTGCCTCGAAAGAAGACTTCGAAACCTAATCAATTTGCAAAATTATTAATTGTGTTATCAGGAATTTTAAAAGTTGTTAATTTAGAGTATACTATCTTTCGATGTATTCCTGACCAACTGGATGATATCAGATCGTAAGTAAGAAAGGTTAACTATCATTGAAGTGAGGAAAACGTGTATTTAAATAACTTCCATATGTAGAATATTATAATTTGGAGAAATCTTCCAAACTTTTAACAACTGTTGTCACTGTTTAATATTTTCAAATCATTATAATAGCTCTTTAGCATAGATAAAATTATATTCGTATTAAACAGTACAGAGATGTAATGTTATCTAACCAGTTCAAAACACCGAGACAGATATTATATAAAAAAGTAACAATTTGAAAGAATCATCTGAATATCTGTGGAAAGAGTGAACTTTCATGTTGAACTAAGAGATATGTTTTACGTACTATGTATGCACTAAAGTTATTTGAATACAAAAACATTGTTTAACGATAATAAACATGGACACAGACGAGACTAGCTCATCGACCACATGCATCCGAAGCGTGTGCCTGACTTGGCTAGGTATGTAGGACGCTTGACTCGCAATTTACGAGTCACCGGTTTGAATCTCTGACCCGCCAAACATGTTTGCCCTTTCATTCACAGGGGCGTTATTATACTACGTTCAATCCCACTATTCGTTGGTACAAAAGGTGTCCAAGAGTTGGCAGTGGGTGTTGAGGATTGGCTTCTTTTCCTTTAGTCTTAAACTGAGTAACAAACGAATATTAATGTTTTAAATCAATTAGAACCTGGCATAGTACGCATGTTTGTTTATCTTAATTGTACCTCGAGGAATAACTACAGTAAGTTTCCTTGTTGTTTACTAACGGACAGTGAGGTTGATAAATACCTACCTACTCCATATTAACTTTAATATGACATTGAGAGTTGGCAGTGGGTTGTCAGGACTGGTTGCTTTTCCTCTAGTCCTACATTTTTAAATTAGGGACAGCAAGCGCAGATAGTCCTTGTGAAGCTTTGTGCGAAAGTCAAAACAAACTAACCGAAGAATTTTTTCACATTTTCAGCATTATAAAGTGGAATATAACATATGTAAGAAAAGTGTATGATTTAAATATAGTCTATGTAAGAAAGGTGTATGATTTAAAGATAACATATGTAAGGGAGGTGTATGATTTAAATATAACCTATGTAAGAAAGGTGTATGATTTAAATATAACATATGTAAGGGAGGTGTATGATTTAAATATAATATATGTAAGGGAGGTATATGATTTAAATATAACATATATAAGAAAGGTGTATGATTTAAATACAACATAATGTAAGAAAGGTGTATGACTTAAATATGTATGATTTAAATATAACATATGTAAGGGAGGTGTATGACTTAAATATAACATATGTAAGAAGGTGTATGACTTAAATATAACATATGTGAGGTGAGGAAAGTGTATGATTTAAATATAACATATGTAAGAAAGGTGTATGATTTAGATACAACATACGTAAGAAAGGTGTATGACTTAAATATAACATATGTAAAAAGGTGTATGATTTAAATAAATAAATCCTTTAAATAATGCTGTTGTTGCATTGTGTAGTTGGACATGAATGAAACAAAAACCTATAAACAGCTGTTGTACTTAATAGTTAAAGTAAACAAATGTAAAACAAACAAAACATATCTCTGTAATCAACATTTTTTATATAAACACCGTGTTTTGGTGGATAATCTACCTCGTGAGGCATCTTCATAGTTGAACGTCTGAAAAAACGACATTATAAAATTTGAATTTTTAATATTCTGGTGTCAAGAAAGTAAAATCAATTATTTTTAATTTGTGGCTATTTCACTTATTTTCCTTTTTTCTTAGATAATGGCGGCATTTCTTGTTGTTTGTACTCCCCGTACAGTATTAGAAAAGCTCTTCACTTGTCTATTGCCACTAATAACTATGGGTAACTTATCTTCACTTGTCGCTAACTGCCACTAATAACTATGGGTAACTTATCTTCACTTGTCGCTAACTGCCACTAATAACTATGGGTAACTTATCTTCACTTGTCGCTATTTCATTTACTTGTTATTTTTTCGTCCATATTGGTATCAACTGTTTTTTACTCTCTTGAAAAGTATTAACTAAGCGTTATGTCTACCACCACCAAAACCAAAATAACGTAGTATTCTATTTCCCTAACGAGTAAACTCTTTCTCCACTAACGAAGCGTTTTGTAGAGTCTATGGACTCCATGTGTAGGATGCCCTAAGTATTCAACAGGCTTAATACAAATACACACGCTAAAAATCAACAATGGCAGAGAAGTTTACTTTAAAAGAGGATTGCCACTCACTTTCATTTGTTTCTCTATCCAACAAACCCCCCCCCAAAAAAAAAATGCAAGAAACCGTCGTTAAAACACCAAACCAAAATTGACCAACCAATCATCTTCCTTCTTCCTGTTCCAATCGAGACAACTGTACAACCACGTTTGTCACAAACGTCAGTTTATAGCTAAATCCACTCCATGTCTTCCGGGCAGGGCGCTTAGTAAGAAATTTTAAAAATATGACAATTCTGGTGAAAATGACGCTATCATTACCCTATGGAGTTAGCTCTTTGACAGAAATCTGGTGTCCGTTTAAAAAGGTGAAACAAGAAATATGTAGTACCAAAAATAATTCAAACAAAAATACAGGAATAATACGACTAAATACGTATCATTTCTACGTAACTTTTATTTTAGAATTGATTTTTACATTGTGAAATGCATACTTGACTTTGGTATTACTGCATCTGAAAATTATATATTCTTGACTGTTGGTACATAGTGTTTATCGTGATGTTATGATCATGTTTGGCGAGGTATCAGTATAGTATAAAAGAAAGCCCAGGACTTACATACAAGGAAAAACAGATTCAGTCAAAACATGTCTTTATTATCACAAACGTTCACTACGATGTCAGTCGAATTAACCGATTTCGTAACCATTTTGTACTCACACATTTCACATTGTAACAATAACTTTTAATATTGTAAATAATGTAGGGATGATCTGTGTATAGTTGTATCATCACTACATTTTTTGACGCTGTGTTTCCGTGTGTGTTTGTTTATGCTAAAGTAACTGTCTTTAAAGTAATGTTATAAACGTCGTAGTTTTGCATTGGTATAGAACAATGTATCTTAAATGTCATTCACTTTTTGCACTCATGTAAACTTAAGTATCACTGTTCAGTTAACCAATGCGTATATTTGGTTCCATATGAGCTAGCGTGCATACACGCACGAACTGATTGGCACATATTTTTCTGTCAATAAAAATGTAATAAAGTGTGTGGCAATGCGTTTCGCGTGTTTAAAGCCAATAACTAGTAACACACTCATAATATTCTCAAGCATTATTGCGTTAATTACTTTTAGAACCAAATAAATTTATACAAGCACAGAAAGAATTTAATTTAAAATTACAGTTATACCTATAACTGAGTACCACATTAAACTATAAGGTGCTATTAACCTACAAACATTTTGGTAGACATTAAAACAATATTCGCATGTATGTTTGCTATACTTAAGTACAATCAAATCCAATAATAGAGTGATTAATATAACTGCTTCTAATAGTTGTTAGGTATTCTGATCTATTAAGTGTATCTGATGTAACTGACACAAAAAGATACAAGTGGTATTATTATCCTTAGACTTTGGTATTTCTCCATGTATTGTTTGTTTTTTTGGAATTTTACACAAAGCTACTCGAGGGCTATCTGCGCTAGCCGTCTCTAATTTAGAAGTGTAAGACTAGAGGGAAGGCAGCTAGTCATCACCACCTACCACCATCTCTTGGGCTACTCTTTTACCAACGAATAATTGGATTGACCGTCATATTATAACGCCCCCACGGCTGAAAGGGCGAGCATGTTTGGTGCGACCGGGATTCGAACCTCTGACCCTCAGGTTACAAGTCGAACGCCTAAACCCACCTGGCCATGCCGGGCCTTCTCCATGTAAGAGA
Source organism: Tachypleus tridentatus (assembly GCF_004210375.1). NCBI lineage: Eukaryota > Metazoa > Arthropoda > Merostomata > Xiphosura > Limulidae > Tachypleus > Tachypleus tridentatus. Next base: position 130,573,019 of record NC_134831.1, on the reverse strand, counting down.
TCCTAAAACAGTATATATATATATATATATCATTGAATAAACATATGAGTTCAACTTTTCCAGGTGAGGATTAATTTGTATGGTTTAAGCTTCTTTTGAAGTGGAACTGGTTGTTTTGAAACTTATTTTAAATTCTCACTACTTACGCTTCAGATGGAACCGTTAACTGTATGATGTTTAACTGGCATTCTTTGTTGCTAGAGGAATTGTAATAACAATATGTGACGCAGAATGGAGATTTAATTCGTGTTTTGTTTTCTGTCTAGAATGGAAAAGAACCACCAAGAATGTTCACAATAAAGCCCATTCCTTCAGCTGCATCTAAACCATTAATTGTGTTTGTAAACCCTAAAAGCGGAGGAAAACAAGGGATCAAATTAATTCGAAAATTTCAATGGTTGCTCAACCCTCGACAAGTATTTGATTTATCTCAGGGAGATCCAAGTGTTGGGTGAGTGAAGTGCTGCTTTCGTCTTCTAAACCCGTTACCATCTGTTAAAGTGGAGTTTAATATATAAATTATTTATTTAATTATTTCTTCTAATTTAATACTTATTGCTCATTCGATAGTATATAAAATAGAAATTTTGTGTGTTTTATAATGTATATTTTAATATATTTAGTTCCCCTAATGGTGAGTGAAAACAATATAAAGCCTTACGTGCTGTTCGACGTTTTGTATTAACCCTTTGTTGCATATTGTAATTTTGTAACAAGTATTTGTTGCTAAATGCATACATCAATACTTCAGTTCTGTAGTTGAATGCTTATCCATCTTGATAACAGTCTAAATTAACCATGTAATTATTTTAGTTGCTTTGTCAATACAGTGGTGTTACTTCTGGGTAAGGTATCAATTTATACGCCATATAGTTTATGAAACATAAACTACGAAATTAGTTGAAAACTTCTTTGCATCTATTTTCATAATGTATGTGAAAGAGGATTATTTCACGTCTTAATTTAGTTTGTTGTTGAAAAGCCCTTTAATCTTTTTCACTCTGCAGAAACTGATTAAGAAATACAATGGTCAGAGAGATTAATCAAGTATTTTGCTTTATGAAGTAAATTCATTCTTAAGTTACTCATTATCCATAGTATGTCTGGAAATTCTTTATCTTTCATAGAGTTAGAACTTGTTGTTTCTTAAAAGCATTGGAGGATACCGAATAGTGTTAAAGAATTTAAACAGTCAAGGTTGGGTACCACAGGCAGGGAAACTGGATTGGTTTTGTTATGAATTTTGCGCAAAACTGCACGAAGGCTATATGCACTATTGCTCCATAATTTAGCAGTGATAGACTAGTGAGAAGCAGCTAGTTGTCACCATCCATCCAACAAGATTAATATACACAAACAGTGATTTTTCTTCTTAGAACGAATATATTTTAATTTATAAACAATAATGCAATTTTTAATAACGGTTATTACAAATAATGATTTATATACAGAAGTTTTACAAACTTACAAGCAATTTTCAATCTTCTTTCTTATCTGGAACTTTTTCGATATCCTATCAAGGGTTCACGAAGAGGTTGTTACTTTAGAGTAGATATGGATACAATTAACTAAATAAGGAGCCAGCTAACTCTTCGCTGATCACACGTCAGCTTTTTACAGCTAAAGTTATGTAATGTCTTCGTAGAAATACTTACTTCCGATGTTAATCCGCTGAAGTGAAACGGTTTGTAATGTTCGAAATGTATAAACATTCAAACGATTAATAACTTAACTTCCCGATTAATAAGCGTTAATCACAGTTATAACTTTCGAGGTTTAAAGTGTGCCAACTATAGCAAACCAATAATATACATTGTCCCTTAGCGCCTCGCGTTGGTTAATTGTTATAAACGTGAAAAGAGTTTCTAGAAATTTCAGCTTGCATGACAATACTAGCAATCACTAGTATTTACATACACTCACATACTATATTATTGATTCTTACAGTCGAACATCTTCTACAATTTATTTAAAAATAATAATTTAAGTTATATATATTTTTAAATGTGACTTGCACAAACATTGATAATAAAATAAATGTACAATAGTAATCCCGTCACAACGAAGATACACGAAATATAATCTCTTTTAATGCATCTAAAATTATAACGTGCACATCAAACAGATTAATCCCTCACTAGTACAGCGATAAGTGTACAGATTTACTACGCTCCAACAGATTAAACTAGGGATTCTCAAATAACTTGAATAAAACATAGCAACAAAAGGGCACTGGCCGTTTAGCTGGCTAAGTATGCGGCTGTCATGATATTAAATTAGTTAAATAAGATACCAGTTAATCTTTATGTAATCTTCTCGAACAGCTGCAAGTGACCTGTCAAATCTACTGCACCACCACTGACTGCGTAAGTTGACATAGTTAGGCATCAGAGATTAATGGCTCCCGCAACCCATTTCTCTTTAGGCCTAACATGATGTGTAAAGAAAAAAAAAAAGAAGCGAAACGAGAGGGACCGTTTTGAAAATTTACAAAAAATTATGTATTTATATTTAAAAGTAGTTGGGACAGTAAATTATAAAATATTAAGGCAACAAGAATGCTAAACTTAACATTTTGCTTGATGTAAATGAACTAATTATATCGCGAGGAGTTACAAAAATTGCGATTGTATAAGTAACAAGAAAACATTGCCATGTCTTCCGTTCGTATGTACTTGTTACAAAGTGGACAGTTGGAAGTAAAATTAATGCAACCCTAAAGATCTTGGGAAAAATATATTTATTCTTTCACTAATAACATATTAATAAATTATAAAATGTAAAAGGTTAACAAAAGATAATTATAAACCCTTATTGAATTACAATTTACAAATCGAGGTTAACTGAAATCCTTACGATCTGCTCTTAACGGAATTACTTATATATTTGATACATAAAACTGTCGGTACTTGGAGAAACTATATTATTACATAATTGAGAGAAAAAAGAACGAGACAATTGTACATTTCACATATACTGCATTTATTACGACCATTGTTTAACCTGTTGATGATACCTTTCTTTCCGAAACCATGGTCGTAATAAATAAACTATACCTGAAACGTACAATTGTCTCGTTTTTCCTGAATTCTGGAATTATATATAACCTAATAGAGGGAGGTAAAACATTGAGCAATCTGCCAGTTTCAAATAGTTTTTATTTGCTCTTAAGTCAAACTATGATTGACAAGCTGAACATTACATTTTCCAATCTTAATATGTATCTTGCTCTACCATTACAGTATGCATCCTTGAAATGCATTGTGTATTTTACCTTAGGAGTAACATTGTTCTCATGTGTATTAAACAACAGATTTATTTACTGTATATTAAACTGTGTAACAGAAGGGTAATATTGATTTCAAGATTTAAACAGACAAAAGAAATGTCTGTTTACTCTCTGTTTTTGTAAACACAAATACTTCAAATGGTTATTATGATTTCCTAAAGAGGTATATCCTGTTGTAATTAATTTTCAGTGACGTGTGATTATTTGTTGATACTTACTGGAGAATAAGATGCCATATTTTTAAGTTTTATATTTTTCTTGCTAAGATATAAACTGTGATACAAACCAATAACCCTAAACATGAGGTTAAAATACAAGTATTGTTTTCTACTAAATAAGATGTATTTCAGTTATGTGTGAGAAATTTAAACCTTTTAAGGTTGTATTGTCTTTTCTTTAGCAATACTAAAATAACAGATGAACAGATTAAGTAAATGCCTGGGTGTTTGACATAACTATTGTAATAAAGTTAATTTACTGTAACTTATATTTTATTTGATACCTATTAGAGTTTCATAGTGGTCAAATAATAGTTCTACTGTAAATAGAATGGTTTTCAACAGTTATTAACAATTCTATTTTGTTTTTACATAAGCATAAACTATTCAGATTTTGAGTTGGTCGCAGAATGAGGTTTTGTTTTGGTTTGTTTTAAAATTTTCGCAAAGCTACACGAGGGATATCTACACTGGGATTAGCAGTGTAAGACTATTGGGGACCCGGCATGGCCAAGCGTGTTAAGGCGTGCGACTCGTAATCTGAGGGTCGCGGGTTCGCATCTCGGTCGCGCCAAACATGCTCGCCCTTTCAGTCGTGGGGGCGTTATAATGTGACGGTCAATCCCACTATTCGTTAGTAAAAGAGTAGCCCAAGAGTTGGCGGTGGGTGGTGATGACTAGCTGCCTTCCCTCTAGTATTACACTGCTAAATTAGGGACGGCTAGCACAGATATCCCTCGAGTAGCTTTGTGCAAAATTCAAAACAAACAAGACTATTGGGTAGGCATCTAGTCACTACCACCCACAGCCAACTCTTCGGCTACTATTTTACCAACGAATAGTGGGATTGACCGTCACATCACCCCTACGGCTGAAAATACAAGCATGTTTAATGTGGTGGGAGTCGATCGCGCGACCTCAGATTGTGAGTCGAGCGCCCTAACCACCTGGCCATGCCGGACCGTGGCTATATTGAACAAAGCTCAGCGTCGCTTATTAGCGTCTCTGTGTACATTGGATGGTACTGATGTGTGTGTGTTACACAAATTTACAAGACGGAAGCGAAAAATTTATGTTTTGCTTTAAAAAATTTCACCTGAGATTTTTATCAAAATTACTTATATCTAAGTAGCGCTGATTGGTCTCAGTGAAACATGTTGTTGTTTTTTTTGCAGAGTGTTATGGTAGATAAACAACACTGTAAATTTACATAATTAAACAAATAACTCTTATTATAATGGAGCTTGCAATGTACGTGTCCAAAATTCGGATCTTGGAAACTACCTCATCGACCATCACTAATCATAACTGGGTAATATTTGTATAGCTTGGCAGTATTTTTTGTAGCTGAGCAATAAATAAAACAATCGATAGTTTTACAAAAAAAAATTATGTATTTCAGATTTAACCAATAGAAATTACAAAAAGAGTAAGTTTCAAATATAAAACAATAACAAATAAGCATAGAAAAATATGTATTTTTCGTTAGTGAAATTATCATAATAACTTCCTCTACAAATAAATTTTAAATAAAATTCTTTTTCTCGTGGATGGTGGACATTGTTGATTATCCAGTATAAATACGTTGTTGTTAAAGTGTTGAACAATTCCAGAAAAGACCTTAGGCCCAAAACCTTTTGTACCTGCCCTGAGAGCGCGTATTTCTGCTTGTATTACTACCATACATTTGCAGGCATCTCTATGTCCAGAGATCTGTACTATGTCTGCCACATTTTGTTGCATAGACAAGTATTTTTTGTTTGTTTGGGAATTTTGCACAAAGCTACTCGAGGGCTATCTGTGCTAGCCGTACCTAATTTAGCAGTGTAAGACTAGAGGGAAGGCAGCTAGTCATCACCACCCACCGCCAACTCTTGGGCTACTCTTTTACCAACGAATAGTGGGATTGACCGTCACATTATACACCCCCACGGCTGGGAGGGCGAGCATGTTTAGCGCCACGCGGGCGCGAACCCGCGACCCTCGGATTACGAGTCGCACGCCTTACGCGCTAGGCCATGCCGGGCCACATAGACACGTATAAATCACTAACTTGTAGGCTGAATTACACCTATTTAGGTGTAATTTTTGGTATTGATGTTGAAGTAAAAACATAGAGAACACATTATGAAGCACCGAACCTATCAGTGTTGTTCCAACATTGTAAATTGCTGGAAAAAGTGTAATTGTGTGAGTAGTACTAGAGTGGCTGAAGATAAATATCGTCTCTTTTATAAGAGTGGATCACATCCCAAATGTACCTGAATACTCTTGTCAACCGTGCTTGCAGTAAGAACTATACATTTACCTCCTGTTGTCCAGGATTGGTTTATAAAGTACGACGTTGGTTTCAGTCATCTTCCTTAGCTAATACACACTGATTGAAATGATATCATTTGTATGTTTTTCTAGTTAAGCCAAGGGCTACACAAAGGACTGTCTGTGGTCTGCCCACCATGGACATCAAAATCCGGTTTCTAGCATTTTAAGTCCGCAGACATCTCGCTATGCCACCAGAGGGCGACTGATTGAACGTTTGGTTCGTCGCTGTAATCTTCTGCTAACACCTGTGAACCAATTGTGATCTTCTGCTAACACCTGTGAACCAATTGTGATCTTCTGCTAACACCTGTGAACCAATTGCAGACAATGCTCCTCATTAAATGGGTTGCAATTAAATAAGACATATTACAACATTCTGTGGTGTTTATGCCACATTGAGTCTGGATTGTTATCGCGCCGAATAATATATAATCTTATGATACAAAGCGAAAGTCTTAATAAATGTTCCAGTCACGTAGTTGAAGATTCATTTGCTTTGACTCATGTAACTATAGCTACTGGTTAGTTGTATGTGTGTTTAGCAGAAACTATTCTCTTACACTAGTAACCCCAGCTGTTTGTCCTAATTTAAGTTTGCTCTTTTTTGTTGTTTTGTTTTTTATATGAAACTATAATGAGGTTAGCTTTATGTTTTAATTAGTTTGATGCTTTTATTTTGTAAAACTGAAACTCCGACGAATAGAAGAGTGTAGCTAGTCTAAAATTCCCATGTTTTCAGAAATCAACTTTGTTTTAGTGTTAAAAAAATTATGTTAGAAACCTCTAGTACGGTAAACTTCGAAGAGCTCTAGTGATTTCATAAAAGGTTTATTTTTATTGTCAGATCTGAAATTCTGAGGTTATAAGTGCTTCTTCGATGTCTCAGCGGTAATACTGAAAGCTGTATAACGCTGAGAATTGGGTTTCGATATCCGTTTTGAACAGAGCTATTAGACTATAATGTAGCTCTGCACCTCGCGACAAAAAACAACAAAATTTTAGGGTTTGAAAGATTGTGAATAATAGGAACCGCTGAAACTTTTCGTATAATACACTAACCTTGCTTTTCAATAATTATCGCTCGTTCTGTTTCTGCTAAATATTAATATATTTTTAATATATTAAGATAAAGAAAACGGTGATATATATCCCCATAATATGTGTCTATTATCTTATTTCATTAACAAAACTCTTAATGAAACTTTAACTATTAAAATATTGAACCGATAAAGATACATTCTGGAAATATAGGTCTAACATTATATTTATCTTAATCGAAATCTCGTCCTAATAAACTTTCCTTTACGCCAAACATGCTCGCCCTTTCAGCCGTAAAGGTGTTATAAGTGACGGTCAGTCCCACTGTTCGTTAGTACATAGTAGCCCAAGAGTTGGCGGTGGGTGATAACGACTAGCTGCCTTCCCTTATACTGCTAAATTAGGAACTGCTAGCGCAGGTAGCCCTTGTGTAGATTTGCGCGAAATTCAAAATAAGCAAACAAACAAACAAACTCCAGTTTGCGTTAAACAAAGTTGGTTAACAGCTAATACTTCTTTTCACTTTATAATTTTTTATTGAGAAATATTGATTTTACAGTATTAATTCTACGTCAAGCAAGTTTTCAGGTTTTGAGATGTCTTAAAAATATAAGTTTCTGAAATTCACTTTACTATTTGTAATTCGTTAAACTTTACAAACTTGTTTCAGCTTTAAGTCAGTAATTCTGAATTAATTAAATGCCGTACTTGGTTTTAAATTGAAAACTTTCGATGTTGTTGCCGAAATAATCGTTATATCTTCTAAGAAAGCTGGTTGCTTTTAATACGTCTCTTCGATCGTAATTTGTTGCCTCTAATATTACAGACTAGAATTGTATAAGAAGGTTCCAAATCTACGGATATTGGCGTGTGGAGGGGACGGAACTGTAGGCTGGATGCTGTCACTTCTTGATAAAGTAGGCCTAAACCCTTCTCCTCTTGTTGGAGTACTACCCCTGGGAACAGGAAACGACCTAGCTCGAATTCTTGGCTGGGGTGGGGTGAGTGAGTTATTGTGTAATTAATTCTAAAATATCTTAAATACCGGAAATTTGTATACACGAGTTCTTTTACTGATATAAAGCTAAGCTTAGTTTTAAGCACATTTACCAAGTACTATCTAATTTTATGAACGAGAAAATGCGTTTTTTATAATGCAAGAAATAATAAAATGTTATATGATGGAACATGGCCAAGCGCGTTAAAGCGTTCGACTCGTAATCCGACGGTCACGGTTCGAATCCTGGTCGCACCAAACATGCTCGCCCTTTCAGCCGTGGGGGCGTTATAATGTGACGGTCAATTCCACTATTCGTTGGTAGAAGAGTAGACCAAGAGTTGTCGGTAGGTGGTGATGACTAGCTGCCTTCCCTCTAGTCTTACACTGCTAAATTAGGGATAGCGCAGATAGCCCTCGAGTAGCTTTGCGCGAAATTCTAAGCAGACAAACAAATCTGCCTTTTGTCTTTTGGTCACGAAAGGCGGAAGACTTTGGAAACGTCGTCCTCAACACTTGTGTCTCCACAACGGACAGTTGCTGTCCATTCTACAAAGCTTCATCATGAATACTCTGTCTAAACAATCTATCAAAGAAATGTTGCATATTTAACTGTGCAACGTTTTTGTTATAAAATTTGGAAAAAAACATAGTAATGGTTCTGATAAATAAACTGAAGTGGACGGCAGTAAAAATACGAATCTAGGACGATGTTTAGAAAGTCTTCTGTCATCAGGTGATGCACCTGAGGACTAAATACTATATTCTACAATTGTGTGTTTGCAACAGACAGTTGCCGTTTGTCTTAGTTTACTCATTTTGAAAATCTGCTTAAGCAATCTATCAATGGCTGTTATTTCCAGTTTTGACTCTTCGAGTTGAATGTTCAACAAATCTTTTCCATCTGGACAAATATTTGATCGACTTAACTTTTTGAATTTTCAAATTCAAGTACATTTCACGGGGAGAAAACTTTCTACCTAATTATAAGCTAAAAAAAATGCACCTTTCTATTTTTAGGGTTACACCGACGAACCAATTTCCAAGATTATCTCCAACGTTGAAACTGGGGATATCGTTCAGTTAGACAGGTAAGAAAATATATGATTTGGACTATTCTACAATATCTCATCTACTGACATGTGCTACTAAAATTAATATTTATATAAATTATTAAAATAATAATAATAATAGTTTACTCAAGAAGCCTAACTAAAACAAAATAGCAAACACTTAATTCATTTTCTAATGAATAAACTTAGTTTGACACAAGACGTTATTAAAAGTAGAAAGCAGATAGCAATCTCAGGTTCTGTGCTGTTAATGGCCTATGTATTATTGTTGGTCCGCAGATGGGATGTTACGGTTGAGAAAAACCCCGATGTTGATTCACCGAGTAGGGAAGGTGGTAAGGAAAACTTGCCCCTTAACGTCTTCAACAACTACTTTTCTATTGGTGTAGATGCCCACATAGCCCTGGAGTTTCATGAGGCGAGAGGTGAGAAGTTTTAAATCGCCCTTTAGGCCTCGCGAAAATATAAAACACAGACGTTACTATGATCAGTCGCAATACAGCAAAACTACGAAACTAAACGGCTCTCAATAAAACATAAATAACATTATAGTTCTTTCGAAATAAACAAAGTTATAGTTTAAGTTTACAGTTAGAAGCTAAATAAAATAACGTTTCCAAACGCGTTTTACTTAATTTCGTATTTGTTTTGAATTTAGAAAAAACAAAACGTCGTTTTCATGAAGGGTAAAACTCAAAACTCCATCTGCAAAAGTAAGGCAGGAAATAATGTATTTCTTTTGTTTTCAAAACGAAATCTAAAGTTAATCTTTAAACCTAGATAATAATATGAATTGGTAACCTTGTACATTTATGGCATTCAACTAGAGTCCACGGTTGTAGGTTTTGTGACGTTTGTATATTGTTATGTTCCTACTGAAACTAATTTTTTTCCACTTTTTTTTTATTAATATTACAGAAGCTCGACCTAGTAGGTTCAATAGCAGACTAAGAAACAAGATGTTTTACGGACAGGCGAGTGGTAAAGATTTACTACAGAGAAAGTGGAAAGACCTGTGTAATTATGTGTCTCTGGAAGTAAGCCTTTTGTTTTTCCCTGTCGGCCATATTTAACGTCTTTGAAATTTATTTGGGCAGCGCAACAATGTAGGCTTCGTGAATACAAGTAATAGAGTTTATGGTAACAATGTCACACACAAGTAAGTGAAATAAGTGGTTATTTGACAACGTTTTGGGAAATTGGTTGTCTCTTTGTGCTTAAGCGCAATGCTACGCTGTCTTTGCTGTGCCAACGCGAGTATGTAAACTCAGTTTTTAGCGTTATATTATGAATTATCTCTGAAACCGCGGAAAGTGTATTGTTTGTATGTTTTTTTTTAATTTCGCGCAAATCTGCACGAAGGCTATCTGCGCTAACCGCCCATAATTTAGCAGTGTAAGAGTAGCTCTTCGGCTACTCTTTTAACAACGAATAGTGGGATTGGCCGTCATATTATAACGCCCTCACGGTTGAAAGGGCGAGCATGTTTGGTGCGACTGGGATTCAAACCCGCGACCCTCGAATTACGAGTCGAGCGTCTTAACCACCTGGTCATGCTCGATTCAACTAATTTATATGGAAAAAATGTTATTTTTGTAAATAAATAAATAATTATAGCCAGCGTTTGTGATTTGAGAATTGTTTTTTGTCGGGATTTTTTCAATATAAAAACACTGCTGAATTTTTTTAATTTTTAAATTATTAAAATAATTGTGTGACATAAAGCAGAGGGCGTTTAATCTGTGCTATAGCTTCCATTTTTCACTCTCGAAATTATCGTATTTCATTATTTGTAATAAAATCAATATTATTGGCTTATTGATTGACTACATGATTTATGGTGCCAAGTCAACACACGTTGTATTGCTTGAATAAAAGAGACATTAGACGAGTGTAGGTTTGACTTTGTACAAAACAGACATTAGACGTAGGTTTAACTTACATAGGTTTAACTTTGTACAAAACAGACATTAGACAAGCGTAGGTTTAACTTTGTACAAAACAGACATTAGACGAGTGTAGGTTTGACTTTGTACAAAACAGACATTAGACGAACATAGGTTTAACTTTGTACAAAACAGACATTAGACAAGCGTAGGTTTAACTTTGTACAAAACAGACATTAGACAAGCGTAGGTTTGACTTTGTACAAAACAGACATTAGACAAGCGTAGGGGTTTAACTTTGACTTTGTACAAAACAAACGAACATAGGTTTAGACAAAACAGACATTAGACAAGCGTAGGTTTGACTTTGTACAAAACAGACATTAGACGAACATAGGTTTAACTTTGTACAAAACAGACATTAGACAAGCGTAGGTTTGACTTTGTACAAAACAGACATTAGATGAACATAGGTTTAACTTTGTACAAAACAGACATTAGACGAACATAGGTTTAACTTTGTACAAAACAGACATTAGACGAACATAGGTTTAACTTTGTACAAAACAGACATTAGACGAACATAGGTTTAACTTTGTACAAAACAGACATTGACGAACATAGGTTTAACTTTTGTACAAAACAGACATTAGACAAGCGTAGGTTTGACTTTGTACAAAACAAACATTAGCCGAACATAGGTTTAACTTTGTACAAAACAGACATTAGACGAACATAGGTTTAACTTTGTACAAAACAGACATTAGACAAGCGTAGGTTTGATTTTGTACAAAACAGACATTAGACGAACATAGGTTTAACTTTGTACAAAACAGACATTAGACGAACATAGGTTTAACATTGTACAAAACAGACATTAGACGAACATAGGTTTAACTTTGTACAAAACAGACATTAGACGAACATAGATTTAACTTTGTACAAAACAGACATTAGACAAGCGTAGGTTTGACTTTGTACAAAACAGACATTAGACAGAACATAGGTTTAACTTTGTACAAAACAGACATTAGACGAACATAGGTTTAACTTTGTACAAAACAGACATTAGACAAGCGTAGGTTTGACTTTGTACAAAACAAACATTAGACGAACATAGGTTTAACTTTGTACAAAACAGACATTAGACAAGTGTAGGTTTGACTTTGTACAAAACAAACATTAGACGAACATAGGTTTAACTTTGTACAAAACAGACATTAGACAAGCGTAGGTTTAACTTTGTACAAAACAGACATTAGACAAGCGTAGGTTTAACTTTGTACAAAACAGATATTAGAAAGGATCGTAGGTTTAAGTTTATGTACAAAACAGATATGACATCAGGTTTAAGTTTACGTACAATACACATCAGTGCGTATGTTTATTTTAAAACACGTTTTTTTTTTTTTGTGATCTAGTGTGATGGGCAGGACTTCACACCGAAGTTAAAAGAACTTCGTACTCACGCTATTTTGTTTCTTAACGTTCCCAGGTTAGTACACGGCCTAGTGTTTGTAAAATAATAATATTCAAGACACGAAATCCTGTTCTACTACACAGAAGAAGTATATTTTTTAACGCACGCGTTCAGGTTAATGTTGTTGTTTTTTTTAATTGAGCACAAAGCTACGCAATGAGCTATCTATGGTCTGCCCACCACGGGTATTGGAACCCGGATTTTAGCGTTGCGTTCATGTAAGAACTGTTATTTTATTTCCTCCAAAGGAGGGCTAAGGTCGTCTAGAGGGGTCACCTGCTTTAATTTGTTTGTTTGTTTAAAATTAAGCGCGAAGTTACACAATGGGCTATCTGTCTTCTGCCCACCACGTGTATCGAAACCCGGATTTTAGTTGTGTGAATCCGTAACATTCCGCTTTGCCACTGCGGGACCACCTGTTTTTACTAGTCACACTACAATACAGCAGTGTATTGTCTGTCGGTTTGTCAGTAGACACTAAAATGGCGTCACATAAGAGATGCTTTACATTGTAATTTGTACTGTCGTGAAGCCAGTAATGCTTATGCATGCCACGAATCACAAGAATAATTATGAGCTCTGTAGGCTACAATACAGCATGATACACGAATTTCAAAAGTAAGAAACATAAATATTTCATACTTTTAATTTTGTGTTTTTTTTGTTGTTGTTTTTTTACTCTTGAAATATAGCACTTTAAGGGATCCTATGGAAGTACATCTGGTTTAATAGTGGATGTGTTTTTTTAATAATAAAACAGTTATTTTATTTTTATATTAAACCTGACGAAGGACAACTGTTTGAAGCGTAGTTGTTAAATATATTTTTTTTCCTTTGCGTGTGTATTAAAAAAAAATTCTTCCTTCGTGTAACAGAACAGCGTGATCTTCATAAAACTTAAACGTCGCTACGTATATCAGTAGTTCATTAATTATGCTAATAAAATATATTGTAATACTTAAGTGTCTATTGTATAGTTATGCCTTATCTCACGCTCGAATCATAAGCTGAGAGAACGTGTCTTTAAGTGTTGAAATAATAGTTCTTTAGCTTTCAACAATTATGAAACTTTTGTGACAAGAAGCAGTTTTTCTCCATAGCATACAGGTTTTTAAGCAATTAGTAATACCTTTTATTTTTATTTATATTCATCTGTTGTTGTCCTCAGAATCTTATTTTAAATATAATACTACTATTTAATTGGTTAAACGTTTGTTTATGTCTGTTGATTCGTGCAACTCGCTTTCATTTTTTTTATTCAAATATTAGAACTAGTGGATAAAACTGACTGTTTGAAAAAACAAATTTACCTAAAATCAAAACTTAATATAGTACACAACCTCACGCTAGAGGCCGCTAGTTTTGTTTTCCGTCCCGATATTCATTTTCATAAAACATATATAACTTGATTTTCCTTTGAATTTTTAAAAATATAATATGATGCTTATTAATTAGGCTTCTTAATATACACTTTGGTTGGTTTCGATTCATAATCACTTCTTATTTTAGAAATATCTTTAATAAACAAATATTGTTATTCATGGAGAAACATTTCGATAAATCATAACTGTTACTATTTTTCTCTTTAGTTATGGTGGAGGAACTAGGCCTTGGTTAGGTCCTGCAGCAGGTTTCGACCTTCAAAGAACAGATGATGGTTTAATAGAAGTACTAGGTCTCACCACATATCAGCTGGCAAGTGATGTGACCTTAAACAGTTGAAAAGTGCATTTAATCTGTTTGATCACGGTATACGAGTTAATATCTGATATTTTATCATTTTTCACAATACGACATAATACCATATGACATTGTTAGAAACACAGGTTTGTAATTTTACCTATTTTGGAATCTTTGCTATTAAATACTTCACCTGCTCAAAAGTTTACAAATTTGCAAGTAAAATTTTAATTAGTAGCTTTTTTAAAATATATATTTTACTAGAATTTATCTTTTGGTTCTCTTTAAGTCTTACGTCCCTACACCTAAAGACGTGTAAATCCATTAAAAATGACAAACTTATAGGTTTTTCTGGATAACCGTCCATGTTTTAACAGTTTGAAATAAAAATGTTGAATTATCAGTTGAAAAAGTTAATGTTATTCCCACATTTATAATACTATGTTTTACTACTGACAGCCACTACTCCAAGCACGAGGTCATGGTACTTGTATTGCCCAATGCCGGCACGCCCGTGTTATCACTACCCGAACAATTCCTATGCAAGTGGACGGAGAACCTTGTAAACTACTGCCCTCTATAATTGAGCTTCGACTGCGAAATAAAGCCAACATGATTGCCAAGTCAAAGGTGTGATATATCGTTTAAATGATAGATACTCTTCCAGTATAAAACTGTGTATAGTAAAACACGTGTACGTTTGTACATCTCATAAAAAAAGTTATTTGCTCGGGAATATATGGGGTATGTATTTTTTGTTTCTTCATTTCAAAGCATTAGAACGACCAATTTAGATCTAAAAAAATTATTATATCTAAAAAACAAACAAACTTGGTTTCGAAAACACATATTAACCATAATTTACCAAACACCTGAACCCAATCTTTTTGTTAGAGCGGATATGATATCTACTTTCCGAAAGCGCTATCAGATTTCTCGAATTTTGATTACTTCAGATCACAGCGTGGTCAAATCAACCTTCGAGCCTACACTTGAAGTGCTTCACGTGCGTAGGCGTTAGCAATTTCAGTTTTGAAAATTTAATGTACACCTCCACAATAATGTATTAAGGAACGACGCAAGAATGCCTAATGTCGTAGTTTCAGTAGTTATTTAGCCTACTTTCTGTCTTTGAAGATACGTGGTAGTACTCCCATCAATTTGACACTTCTTTTCGTGGTTATATTCATGAATGGAAGTAACTAACACATTCTATTTTCTATGTAGTTTGTTTACTGATATTTATTCTCTCAAGCAGACGTACTTTTTGGACTTATGAATATCATATGCCCCGCAAGATGGCTTAATCATATTAGGTATTTTCCCCGAAGATCACTTGGTGGATCATATTTTTAAACCATTGCACCATCAGAGAATACTGTGTTTTCTGTCACTCAGTCAGTTGACACAAAAATGACTTCACGTAAGGGAAGCTTAATGTAGCAGTTTATACTCTCGTGATATCGGTAAAACTTGCGCATGCATTGAATCACGAGAAGAATTATGAACTCTGTAGGCTACAATATAACGTAACGTATGAACTTAAAAATGAATAAATAGAAACATTTGTTACTCTTAATTTTAATTTTATTCACTCTGTAGCTAGATTCCCCAGATCCTAAGAGTCAACAAAGAGTTCTGTGTTAATCAATGATGATAGTTACTGTTCTCAGGTCATAGTTTCCATTTTATGAATAGATTGAACAAACAGCAGTCAGTAAGATTGTGACGTCTGGGTGAATTTTTAATAACGTTTTTTGAGCCGATTTCACGTCATCAGTGACGTCTGCTTATTGTATCTTGTGAAAATATAAAAAAAAATTGTTCTCTCAAAAAATATAAATATTTTACGTGAATAAATAATGTGATGTTATTTATGTATTGTGTTTATTTTCCTAATTCATATATACCTATCAAAACCTGTACATAGGTACCTGTCTATAGTAACAAGTGTATGCACCTGTTTCTTGGTATCTGTTTGTGTACACATGTTTGTTAGTATCTGTGTGTGTAATTGTTTACTGAAACGTGTATGCATATGTTTGTTAGTATCTCTGTGTGTAGTTGTGTAGTTGTTTACTGAAGCGTGTATGTTTGTTAGTATCTGTTTGTGTAATTGTTTACTGAAACGTGTATGTTTGTTAGTATCTGTTTGTGTAGTTGTTTACTGAAGCGTGTATGCACATGTTTGTTAGTATCTGTTTGTGTAAGTGTTTACTGAAACGTGTATGCATATGTTTGTTAGTATCTCTGTGTGTAGTTGTTTACTGAAGCGTGTATGTTTGTTAGTATCTGTTTGTGTAATTGTTTTAGTAAAACATGTGTTTGTACCGTCTATCAGTGTCCGTGTGTGCACCTCTCTCCACACACCTGTTTAGGTTCCTGTTTTTTTAATATTTGTGTATTTATGTATCTATAAGTTTCTATGTATACACCTGTATTTCTATATACAGCCTGCTTTAAACATTTCTGTGTATTTTTATGTTAAGTTCTGTTTATCATTATTTGTTTATCTGCCTATCTGTTAGTGAAAATAACCTATCAGTATTTGAACACTACTTTCTTGATAAGAATCATTTAGTGAAAATAAAGCTTATACTAATGATTTACTTTCTAATGTATAGTAATGTGATATTTTTGTTCTAATTATCTACTAAGCATCTTTACACTTGAATTTTTAAAAATCCTACAACTGACAGTTGTGATACATTAAAATAAGATACGTAATACTGTGTTTTAAATTACCCTACTTTTAAAGCTGTTTTTCATATTTAATAAAAGGTATCTTGTTTATTTTCAGCGGCACGGCAATGGTCAAAACGTGTAAGTAACTTCTTCACCTATCACTACTTAACTTCTTCACCTATCACTACTTAACTTCTTCACCTATAACTACTTAGTCACTTGTGATAGATTTTTTTCTTGAAATTCCTAGTTCATAATTTGCTTATCAACTCGATTTTTTTCAGTATGTTTATAGCAGTTGTTTTGTTTGATTTTTACGTGGAATAAGTTTGTAGAACAACTTAGTTTTCGAATATGTATTCTCTTGTTGAATGTTGCTTTCTTAAAATAAGCTTAGCAAAAGGTTTCACTTAAAACTGATTCAAATACAGGCCAGCGTTAGAAAAGCTGAAAATGGAAGTTAGAAAGCTCGGACTTGTAGAATACGAATCGTATCACTACGATAAAGAGAAACTGAAGGAAGCATGTAAGTCTGTCTGATGAATTCGATGTGCGATTCTATGTTTTGGTAACAATGTAATTAGCTTAACTTATTAATTTTAGTAGTTACAGTTTGTTATCCTAATTTCGCATAAAGCTACACGAGGCCTATCTGCGCTAGCTTTCTCTAGCTCATGGGTGTAAGACTAGAGGTAAAAAAGCCAGTCATCACCACCCACCGCCAACTTTTGGACTACTCTTCTACCAATGAATAGTGGAAGTGACCGTCACATTATAACGCACGTATGACTAAAAAAAGCGAGCACGTATGGTGTGATGGTGATTCGAACCTGAGATCATCAGGTTACGAAGCGAGCGCTCTAACCGCCTGGCCATAAGAGTTATAGATAGTAAAACTGATTTAGGATGATGTTTGTAAAATCAGCTCTTGTTTTGACTCATGGAGGCAAACGGCAAACGTTGGAGAGTCGAAACGTCACAGCTTTTAAGACAGTAAGAAGTTGACTTTCGTACAATGTCAGTATTCACAAACAACTTCTCTCTACAGTCTAGCTCTTCCCCCTCTCAAGTAACACAACGGTGTGTCTGGGGACTCACATCACTAAAAACCGAGTTTCCATACCCGTGGTAGGCAGATCGCAGACAACCCATTGTGTAGCTTTGTGCCTAATTCTAAATAAACAAACAAATGAACGGTTTTTTAGGGAGAAAGTTCTGTTTCTTTTTGTTCACAACTAAGTTTGTTTCCAACTTAAGAGACAGGGGGCCTATTTAAAGAGAAATGATGTAAAATTATCTTTCTGCACTTGACATTCTTGATGCCAACATTCGTTAATACTTTGGGTCGTTGATTCACGTGTTTTAAAAACGTTTGGTGTTATTTTGTGTAGGTAAAAAAAAAAGACATCTCGTTATAAAAACGGTACAATTTCAGTAGACCTGTTATTCTTAGAGAATCTTAAACATTGTAGTGTTTAAGAATTACTTATGGATACAGACCGTACAATACGTTAAAAAAAATATGTATATATAAGGGCCCCTCCCCTGTGAGTGATCGAAACTACCATGACCATGTAAAAAGGTTATTTTTGTTTTGTTTTCTCATTGAAGAATCCTTCATAGGAAGCATCATAATCACATTACAGTCCTTCGCTGGGACAGCGGTAAGTCTTTGGATTTACAATGCTGAAATCAGAGGCTCGATTCCCCTTGGTGGACGTAGCAGATAGCCCTATGTGGCTTTGATACAAGAAAACACATACACACATTACAAAGGAGACAAATATTAAAATCAAATAAACTATTAAATAAATAAATGTCTAGAGCATAAGCTTCAATCTTATTATGAATTCTATATCTCGAATAATCAAAACCTGTTTTCTTTTTTTCATCTTTGCCTTATAAAAGGATAAAAAAAATTAAATTTGTCGTTTCAATGTCGCCACTGCCTGTACGGTACGTCAAAAAAGCAATAATGTTAACAGATTTGGCGCAAAACCTCTTGATCGTAGCTGTTGAGCCTCCCGTTAACTCAGCAGTAAGTTTGTTAACTTATAACACTAGTCATCCGGCCCAGCATGGCCAGGTGGGTTGAGGTGTTCGACTCGTAATTTGAGGGTCGCGAGTTCGAATCCCGATCGCACCAAACATGCTCGCCCTTTCAGCCGTGTGGGCGTTATAATGTGACGGTCAATCCCACTATTCGTTTGTAAAAGAGTAACCCTAGAGTTGGCGGGGGGTAGTGATGACTAGCTGCCTTCCATCTAGTCTTACACTGCTAAATTAAGGACGGCTAGCGCAGATAGCCCTTGAGTAGCTTTGCGCGAAATTTAAAAACACAAACAAAACAAATCCATGAGGTAGCTTTCTGATAAATACTATACTATATATATTTTTAATCTAATAGTTTATAACATGATCTGCCCAACTATGCTTTATTATTTAATGAGATATTTAGCCTAACCGTAATTCTTTCCAAGACTGATTCTTTTTCGTAATTCAATAAGTAACGATTTGTTTAATCGAAACTCCCCACACTATTAATAATAATAATTAATTTCAGGATTTTACTCATGACGTACGTGGCCTAAGATTTTTTTGTTGTTTCCGTAATATTTAATTGAAGAAACATTTGATTAAACAGCCTCCACGATCCAATAAAATTCGATCCTTTTCTGTTCATTGACCTGTTCAGTGCAGTAGACGAGATAACTCGTCCAAGCCAATCGGTAACACAGTACCACGGACGAGTTAATTCGTTCTCAATAATAACTAACTTCAACGCGAGATGTCAGCACCATATATGCATTTGATCTACTTACAAATTGTTTCACTTTCGATCCAAAATGGCGTCACGAAAAAGTTACAAAATGAAGAAGCATTAGAGTTGTGTTGTAGCAGCTGAAATACTTGGCAGACAACAAATTAATTAAGGATATATTTCCATTCAAAACATTTTCGAGTTTCCTTGTCTATGTCACCCACTCTGCGTTTTAACTCGAATTTTATTTCATTTGTTTAACAAAGTAGAAACATAAATATTTAGTTCTAAAAATATACAGAAATTAATATTAAAAGGGTCAACGAACCTCTATAAGAGTAGCAATATATTACCAAAGTATGTTCTCATCACTTTTAAGGAAGTCAGCATTGTCTTGCGTTTTAAACCTAAACAACTTTGTGGAAAAAAAATAATTGTAGCTTTACGTATTAGTTACAAGATAAATTATTTTAATCTTTGTTCTTCTAGCTCTTCGTCTAGGAGAACTATGTGTGTACCCTGACACAGATTTGGAACAAATACGAAAACGAATCAATGCTCTCTTCGAGGTAGGAGATTTTTTTCCTACTATTATTAACATTTCTTAGAAAGGTAAAAAGGGCAATTTTCCTTGTCTTAATTACTTGCATACTTAATTATATTTGCGCATTCATATATCAGAATTTGTAATTGGTCGAAGTATAATATTGAAACTAATTAAATACATGACAAAATACCTGAGTTCCCACATTAACCTTTAACACTGCTGTCAGCTTGGGTTCCTCCCGGGTTTCGAATGTTATCCTCTACTTTAACTACTCAAAACATTATTCTTTTAATATGAACCTCTGAGGATCGCGAGTTCGAATCCCCGTCACACCAAACATGCTCGCCCTTTCGGCCTAAGTAGGGCGTTATAAAGTGACAGTCAACCCCACTATTCGTTGTAAAAGAGTAGCCCAAAAGTTGGCGGTGAGTGGTTATGACTGTCTGCCTCCCCTCTAGCCTTACACTGCTAAATTAGGAACGGCTGGTGCAGATAGCCCTCGTGTAGCTTTGCGCAAAATTTAAATCAAACGAACAAACACTATCAAACTGCTCTTGTTTCTCGTACTGTTTGAAATCAAATCGATTTGTTTTTACTGACTAAACCATTCTGCTATTTTTGATAATCAGTTATGAAGCGTCTGTTCAACAAACAGAAATATGGACCATTCGAACTCAGCTTGGTCACAAACATTACGTCCTCAAAATGTTTATAATTACGTAGAGTAATATGACACTTTTAATACTTTATAATAATTCTGCAATGTCCACCCTATTTATAATAAGTCAATTAACTGAACACTCAAGAGCACGATTTTGAAATCTGCTAGCTTAGTTAATTAGAACTGCAGCCTAAAATGACAGGGAGCAGGTTTGAATCTCGCTTTGGCTCGTTTTACCATCTTTTGAGGTTCGTTTGGAAACTTCAGTGGACTGTAGCTACATGTTGAATTAAAGGGGTTGACCTTTCAATTCTTTCTGGTCTAAAGATGACCTTCGTACAAACGCTCATGACATCGTACCTTTTAATTCAAAAGCTAGTTGCAGTTTAATATCAGTTTAAGCTGTCTCACGAGGCAGTCACGTGACAAATTAGTCCAGATTATAATACTTCAGTAACATATTAAACTGAATATTTATTGTTAATTTTCTTAATAAATGCGACCACGTAAGGAGATTTCGAGAAAACGTGTTGTTATTATGTTTTTAAACGCGAATAAAAAATAATCCGGATGTGTCGTTTCTATCACATGACTTAACTCTGTAAAACAGCTAACATAAAATATTAAATATAAGCTATGTTTCAAAAAAAAACAACTGTGACGTAGTATCCATGTTCCAGTCAGCTCGAAAGTGTGGTTTGCTGTGTGTGCATTTTGTCATCAAATGCTAGCTTCAAATGGATGTTGCTTAAAATGATTTCTTTTTCACTTTACTTACTTTATCAGAAGATTTTGCACTAACGAAGATTAATGAAGACTCGTAATCTGAGTGGGCGGTGGGTGGTGATGACTAGCTACCTTCCCTCTATCTAGTCTTACATTGCTAAATTAGGAGCAGATAGCCCTCGAGTAGCTTTGCGCGAAATTCAAAAAACAAACAAACAGTAACGAAGATTACTTTTAGGGCAGATAACGACGGTTTGATCACTGATGCGATTAATTTCAGGTACACAACTTTTTACCGTGCTGAAAAATAATCTTACTTATTTCAAAAGCTACAATTTATAATAAAAAAAATGTTTAAAATATTGTTCAGTAAGTATGAATTTTTGGCATTGAAACTTTGAAAAAAGAAAGTCCTTTAAGATAACAATAACTTGCTAAATAAAATAAGTCATGATAATAGTCAAATATTGTCTGATACTACTTTTCATAATATCTTTATTAACATTTGTAAAACATATATTTTCCCAAATACGAACAAAGAATCAGGAAAATACTTCGCCAGGAGAACGTTCTTTATCTAGTCAAAGCTTTTGTCCCAAGTGGAGCTTCCTGGACTGTAAGTAGAAATACATTCTACCTGTGATTATTATCACTTCATTTAGCCCTATTCATCTTTAAAATATATTTAAAAAAGGTTATAACAAATAGACAGTAATGACTAAAGTGATTCATTACAGTTTGGATCATTACAAAAATAAGAAATTTATAGGAAAACGAATAAGTGTTATAATAATAACGCAAATGTTATGAAAACGAAATTGAAAATGAAAATTATTTATTTTTAATCACGAGGGTTTTCTCAAGAGAAACTGGAGGAAATGCAGAATCACCTAAAAGTGTAAGAATATTCAGCTGTGATAGCTCTCTGATTGGACAGCAGCAAGTTTACAAACTTACAACGCTGAAATCTGAGGTTTGATTCCCCGCGGTGAACACAGGAGATCGTTTAATGTGGCTCTGCTTTATAACAAACAAACGAACTTGCTTGGATAAAACTTAAGTGCATTGCGAAACTAACCTTGAGATTCAAATAACTTTGATGATTTGTAACTATATGTAATTGTGTTTAGTACGTTGTGTCTCTTTGATATTTGATCCATATAACGGTTCAAGATATCGTAAAACTTTTTACTTACGAAATGCTGACGAAAATATATTCATACACATTTTGTGTTCAAATATAACGCCTGGAGTATTGATGACTTCGAGTGCGTGGTTTGGTTTTGCGTTTTATTTACCAAAACTAGCGCCACACAGTGACTTGGCGGTAAATCAGGAAGCTCAAGACGCAAAATAAATAAATAAATAAAAGGGTTTTATTTCCGTGTGGGCAGAGCTAATGTAGCCCCCTGTGTAACTTTGTTCTTAACAATAACTAAATCAAGATAACTTGCAGGTTGTCGTTTTGCATCTATATTTAAAAACAAAACTCAATTATTTCTTCCATATAGTTTGCCCATTCATCTTCAAATAGCGCAGGTTAGAGGAAATATTTTATTTTTCTGCTGGTGGTTTATTGTCTTCACGATATTTTATAGCGTGTACAGCAGAGAGGTTTTCCGAATTGATATGGCCCAAGAAAATCTTTACTACGTAGTGGACGTCTGTGCGGACGAACTCTATGTTCTTGATTATACTACCACGTCTCCTGTTGTCTCTAATGACCAAACACGAGAAGAGATCTTTGAAAACAATGTCCAAGCAGTTTCTCCAAGCGGAAGCGAAGAAATATTTGCAAGTCCAGATGAATCGTCGGAATCCTTTCAGTCTGACGAGTAAGAGAAACTTTGACTTGTAATATTTAGGATTCCATAAGTTAAGCCTCTTTCGTGTCGTTTCCAGAACGTAAACTTTCAGGGTTTCTAAAACATCGAGTAAATATCACCGTATTATAAACAACATTTTGCGAATTATGCTTTAGTAATACAACTTGTAGTAGGTCCGGCATAGCCAGGTGTTAAGGCACTCGACTCCTAACTTGAGGATTGCGGGTTCAAATCCCTGTCACACAAAACATGCTCGCTCTTTCAGGCGTGGGGGCGTTTTACTGACAAATCAATCCTACTGTTCGTTGGTAAAAAAGTAGCTCAAGAGTTGGTGGGGGGTGATGACTAGCTGCCTTTCCTCTAGCCTTACACTGCTAAATTAGAGACGGCTAGCGCAGATAACCCTCGTGTAGCACGAAATTCAAACCAAACAACTTATACTGATCGATAAACATTTTAAAATTGAAATAAAGCATAAGATTAACGTAAAAACATGGATATGACGTAATTATAAGTTACTTGTAAACTGGGATTTAAAAAAGTATATTTCAAACATCACGGCTAAATACCTACTGTGTTTTTAGAAGGTGAACGATCAATACATTTTAAAGAGTTCTGTTATGTGGACAGCTTGTTTTACAAACTTATGTTAAAATAAGTTTATTCTTGAGGTCAGTTATTAGTGTGTCCAAGATAGACTTCAAACTCTGTCTATCAAGTACACCTTTATCCATTATTTTTAGTACCCCAAGAAACTTCTTTAACACCTGAAGTTGTGCATGAGTTAGAATTGTAGATATTGTATACATTTTAAAAATAGAGATGGCGCTGCTGTAATAATACATCTTTTAATTTTTGCTTGCGTATGAGTATAACCGTTGCTTTTCCTATTTAAACATACAAAAAGATACGTCGTTAATATTACAGTTGTTTTTGTTGTTGAAAATATTGTATATGGAAATGTTTATAAAAGTGAAGAAAACGGAATGTATTCAGCGTCCATATTTATTCTAAATATGAAATATGAATTTGGTTTATATTTAATTATATTTGTTCCTCCATGTTTCTAGTAACGAATAATAAATCACTTAAGTAGAAAACTACATGTTAAAGTTTTGTTTCACGTTAAACTAGATGAAAACTAGTTTATATGCATGGCATATAGTTCTAATAAAACATTTTAACTAGTTATTAACAGATACAATAACTGACCCCAGTGAAAATTATTATTCAGCGTAAAGTTTACCTATTGTACCTTAAAGCCGGTGGCTGTCTTTACGTAATACTGCGTTCCAACAGTAGATTTTATCTTGTTTAACAACAAAAGTATAAGTTTTTAACTACTATGAGGCGCTATATTGTGACTGTTAACTATTACTGGATATTAAACAATTGTTTTTAATTATTATGAGGCGCTATATTGTGACTGTTAACTATTACTGGATATTAAACAATTGTTTTTAATTATTATGAGGCGCTATATTGTGACTGTTAGCTAGTACTGGATATTAAACAATTGTTTTTAATTATTATGAGGCGCTATATTGTGACTGTTAGCTAGTACTGGATATTAAACAATTGTTTTTAATTATTATGAGGCGCTATATTGTGACTGTTAACTATTACTGGATATTAAAAAAATTGTTTTTAATTATTATGAGGCGCTATATCGTGACTGTTAGCTAGTACTGGATATTAAACAATTGTTTTTAACTATTATGAGACGTTATATTGTGACTGTTAGCTAGTACTGGATATTAAACAATTGTTTTTAATTATTATTAGGCGCTATATTGTGACTGTTAGCTAGTACTGGATATTAAACAATTGTTTTAACTATTATGAGACGTTATATTGTAACTGTTAGCTAGTACTGGATATTAAACAATTGTTTTTAACTATTATGGGATATTATAGCTTTTATTAAATTATTATAGGATGTGATAGAGTGATTTATTAACTATTGTAGGATGCTATAGAATGGTCTTCGAACGACTGTAGGATGTTAAAGAGATTTTTTTTAAAACATGGGATATTATACAGTTGTTTCTGATTACTATGGGATGTTATGATGTGTTTTTTTTTACTATTATGGGATATTATAGTGTTTATTAATTATTATCAGATCTTCCAAAGTTATTTTTAAGTATAACCTAATACTGTTGTTCGTCAATGTATTGAAAATGTAAAATTAAATATATTTTCTAATTTTTCAATTTACTGCGTTGATTTAAAAGGTTTGTAGTTTTCTTTTTTAACTTAGCTGACATAACCTGTAGTGTTCAGAGACCCATATAAAAGCCGTAAGCCGAAACGTCAGGAAGAATAAATAAACATTTATCTGAAGGTGTTTTTTAAATAAACATTTATCTGAAAGTGTTTTTAAATAAACATTTATCTGAAGGTGTTTTAAATAAACATTTATCTGAAGGTGTTTTTTTTAAATAAACATTTATCTGAAGGTGTTTTTTAAATAAACATTTATCTGAAGGTGTTTTTTAAATAAACATTTATCTGAAGGTGTTTTTTAAACAAACATTTATCTGAAGGTGTTTTTTAAATAAATATTTATCTGAAGGTGTTTTTTAAACAAACATTTATCTGAAGGTGTGTTTTTTAAATAAACATTTATCTGAAGGTGTTTTTTTAAATAAACAAATTTCTGAAGGTGTTTTTATTTTCATTAAAAATTATTTTCATCCTTCAGTCAACGCTTTAAAAAGAAAACAATAAAAAGTTTACTGTTATTGTAACATAGTATTAGTTTCGGATATTATAATTTGAAATCTGTTTAGTGACTTACGACGCCGTAAGATCCTCGAAATTAAGTCTTAAGCCGAAACGTCGCGTAAAAAACAGAAACGTTTCTCTAGAGCTGTTTATCACGTTTCTAGCATCATACCGATAACTGATTCCTTGGTGTTTTTGATTTTCAAGTTTATTTTTAAGGTGTTACGTAATACATGAGTAACTGAGTTTCCAATATTCGTCAGTACTTTTTCGTATTTACAGTCATATACAGTGGAACCCCTCTAAGCGGTCACCCCTCAGATTCGGTCACCTCTTGAAAGCGGTCATTCAATCACAGTCCCTTTTTATGTTTACATAATCCCTAATTATGTACAGTGGAACCCCTCTATTCAGGCCAGTTTGTCTCAGTTCCGAAGGTGGCAGCTTTAGAGGGGTTCTACTGTATCTCATTCGTTTCTTCATTTTGTTTTCTATAAACGAGCTGTGTTCGAATAGAATCATTTATTTAGTTAAGTTCTTAAAAGGTTGTACTTTTGGGCAAACAACCCGTTTGTTCTTTATACTAAATGCCCGTTTCTCTATCTCTGTTTCAGGAATGTGTCAGAACACTCTTCAGAAAGCGGGTGTTATTGAATTCAGTAAAGTAAGTTATTCATATTATCAGATTTATTGCTGCTTTGTAAATTCGCAAATATATGGGATAAACTTGTATTGATAGAATACGTGATCATTTAAGAAATGTGGAGAAAATGTTGTACGTAAGAAAAACAACAACAAGTGTATAACAAAGAAACGTTTTATTATGTGTAGCTTATATGATCTATAAAGAAACAGTAAGACGGATGGATGTTTATTAAAGTGTACCTATTTTATGTTAGAGTTTTGTGAACAATTTTGTTTTCTGTTGAATTTATTGTATTTGCTGTTTCAGATCATTCGCCACTTCGGATCTGGAGATATGAGTAAGAAACTGCTCTATAGCCAAGAATATTAATACTTCAGTATGTCAAGTCACACTACCGAAGACCATTGATGGATTAACTAATTAACACTAAATTGAAAAGTCGCGTCTTAAATTTTTTAATAATAAGTTAAGTAAATATAAAAGATAATTTGCCATAATACAGGACCTAGAGATCTTTTTATATGAGAATAACTGTCAAAGAAAAAATTACATTGAATTATAAACACTATTACTTGTTGGCCTTAAAAATAACATATATAGTGTTTTCAGTTCCAACTTATCAGTTCTTCAAAATGTATATCCGTGTTGTAAGGCCTATAAGCCATCCAACTCTCTTCACAACGTTCTATCAATAATCACACGATGACCGCAGTGCTGTACATTTTACGTGCTGAACTACGTGTTATTCTATCATAAAGTTTTTAATAGATCAAAAAAGAAATCTTTAACATATATCACAAAATGATTTATGTAAATGAATTTAAAATCTATTAGTTTGTAAATATAAATATCTACATGCAATTAATATATCACATTTCACCTATAGTTTTAAAATCTTAAATTAGTGAAACGTATGATATTTGAAATAATGAAGGCATTTCAGTGAAGGGCAGTTACTTTGAGAAATATATATATATGTACATTCTCTTGTATGTTTCTGAGTTATTTCGACCATTGGTTGTTTGTTACTTTGAGAAATAACTGAATCCCGTAAGAAAGGAAGTTATGGTATATACGTTTATACAACAAGAGTGAGTAAAATATGTGGTATTTTTAATACAATGAATTGTTCATTTCGAGGGAATAGTTTCACTGGCAAAAGATATACCTGCAATAGACGTCATTTAGTTTTAAATAAATTCAGACGGTAGAGGACTCTGTTGTACTTCTTGTTCTCACATTTCCAACAGAAACAGCTAAATGAACCTACACACGTTTCATACGAACCTCCAGATTTCATGCGAAAATATAACAAAAGCAAAAGTGTTTAATTTATTACACGAAGTAAATATTTTTGCAATCGACGGACTATGTAGGAATCCTCGTGCATGAACTTTCAGTATTTTATTACTACATTTGTTTTGTTTGTTTGTTTGCACTAAAAATGAAATACACTTCTTATGCAACTCGCAAAGTAAGTTTGTTTGTTTTTGAATTTCGCACAAAGCTACTCGAGGGCTATCTGTGCTAGTCGTCCCTAATTTAGCAGTGTAAGACTAGAGGGAAGGCAGCTAGTCATCACCACCCACCGCCAACTCTTGGGCTACTCTTTTACCAACGAATAGTGGGATTGACCGTCACATTATAACGCCCCCACGGCTGGGAGAGCGAGCATGTTTGGCGCGACGGGGATGCGAACCCGCGACCCTCAGATTACGAGTCGCACGCCTCAACACGCTTGGCCATGCCGGGCCCGCAAAGTAAGATAAAAATCTATAATTACTGACCACAGGAAACCTCTGAAGGTCTAAATTGCGAAAATGAAAATTTGATAAGAGTCAATGATAATAATTGAAATTCATCTTGTAATGTATTAAATTATACAAAAGGTGTTTTAATGATAAAAAATAACACTGAACTTATATTTTAAAATTATTTAAACCATTTGTTCTCTCTTCTAATTCAACACCTTTCGCACTTCTCTATTTCGCCTATAAAAACACAAACACACCATGCGTGAAGTTTTGTTTGTTTGTTTTGAATTTCGCGCAAAGCTACACGAGGGTTATTTGTGCCAGCCGTCCCTAATTTCGTAGTGTAAGACCAGTGAGAAGACAGCTTGTTATCACCACCCACCGCCAACTCTTGGGTTACTCTTTTACCAATGAATTGTGGGATTGACCATAACATTATAACGCCCCCACTCCTGAAAGGGTGAGCATGTTTGGTGCGAAGGGGATTCGAACCCGCGACCCTCAGATTACGAGTCGAGTGTCTTAACCACCTGGCCATGCCGGGCCGTGTGACGTTTTCAACAATACGAAGTAAAGAACCATTACTGCCCAAGCAATACGAAGTACAGAACTATTACTGCCTTTTTCTATTTTTAATAGATGTTTCTGGTTTGAGAAATAGACGGAAACCTTCTCGTACAATTGTGGTAAATTTCAGTAGCACAGCGGCATGTCTCTGGGCTTACAACGCTAGAAACCGAGTTTCGATACCCGTAGCAAACAGAAAACATAAAGCCCATTGTGTAGCTTTGTGCTTAATTACAAACAAAGAAATACCTTCAATAATGGATAGCTAGTTGCTTTGAGAAAAAGAAAATTATTTTCTCATAAAGTTCTAACTCATTACCATTACAGTTCGTTACCTTAAGAAATTATGAGTAGATACCAAGGTTCCTAGCATAGCGAACACCAATTTAGAGGTGTTGATCAGAGGGATAACAACCAATCAAAACCCTCGGCCTCAATAGCTGCAGTGATTGGATCGGCATGACCAGGTTGTTAAGGCGCTCGACTCGTAATTTGTGGGTCGCGAGTTCGAATCCCTGTTACCTCAAACATGCTTGCCTTTTTAATCGTAGGAGCATTATAATGTTAGGTCAATCCTACTGTTCACTGGTAAAAGAATAGTCCAAGAGCTGCTAAATTAGGGACGCTAGCTCAGAAAGCCCTCATTCAGCTTTGCCTGGAATTCAAAAAACAAACAAACTTTTCCAACTAGCTGGATTTACCTTCATAATTACGGTACTCTCACAACTGAAAGTGCAGAACGTGTTCAGTAGTACATAATGTCTTGAAACTTCTACCTTCGGATCCGCAGGCGGTAACGTTAACCACAAAGTCACGTCTTATCAAATGGCTTATAAATAATAATAAAATAAAGTATTGTATATAATATTATTTCGAAATCTGTTGTAAAACATGTTAATAACAAACTATTCATATGACCTATCACATGGGTAATAACACCTTCACTTTCTTATAATCGTTTTCAAGACCTGGTACACATGTCAGTTGTCTTAAGCAACTAAAGAATGTACAAGCCTAGGAAATTCAAACCCTATCTAACAAAATACATTTGTGTGTGTGTGTTTTAATATAAGGGATAATTCATTCTATTGTACTGATGACGTAGAATGCCTTATGGCGAATCATAGAATCCCATAATCGTTGTGAGGATTTGTTTGAAATAAGAATTAATTTGTTGGGGCCCAAAATACAAAGTAAATACCATTTTACATTGTAATAAAATTAAACACTTAAAACTGTGACTCAATACGAATGTTTGTCATTATTAGGTAAGCCAGAAAAAAATATGATTTTTAATTATTATTAAGCCTATTTTTTTCTCATTTACTGTGTGTAATTATTAAATGGTCTTGGTGAAATAGACAAAGAAAAAGTGTAAGCAAGGATGTATGCATGTTTATTTTATGAAACTGTGATGTTTAAGTTATCTCTCCTACGAGAAACATGAAACTAAAGAACCCGATGACTCGAGTTCTTTATTACCTTTTGTATGCCGAGACTGGACGTGACCTGAGGGTTATCGTGTTTGTGTGGGCTATAAATCCGAGAGTTCGCGGCTGCGCATTGGTACCTCTAGAATAACCTTCTAGTATTTCATGATGACGAGAAACCCACTTGAAGTAAGAATGTATTTTCAATACAGCTTGTATGGGTATTAAAACTTTAATTAAAATAACGTATAGGAAAAGATGACCTAAGAAAGTTGAAACTTTGTTCTGTACTTTATTTTAATTAAAGTTTTAATATCCATACCAGCCGTCATGAGGATACAGTTTTCTAATATATTAGTTTAAAATTAGGAACAGCTACACGCAAATAATCCTATGTGTGGCTTGAGAGAATATTCTCGTGTAAACCCGTATCGAATAAAATCCTGCGTGAATTTGGTGTTGTTGTTATTTTTTTGTAAAACACGACAAAATGCCAAATGCGAAGTCAGTTTCACGTTATAATGTGATAAATATTACATCAATACAAATCTTCAAGGCCCGGCATGGCCAGGTGAATTAAGGCGTTCGACTCGTAAATCTGAAGGTCGCGGGTTCGAATTCTCGCCGCAACAAATATGCTCCCCCTTTCAGCCGTGGGGTGTTATAATGTGATAGTTAGTCCTACTATTCGTTTGTAAAAGAGTAGCCCAAGAGTTGGCGGTGGGTGGTTATGACTAGCTCCCTTCCCTCTAGTCTTACACTGCTAAATTAGGGATGTCTAGAGCAGATAGCTCTCGTGTAGCTTTGCACGAAATTCAAACAAATTTTTTTATCTGATTCATTTTACGTGTTTCCTCCTTTTACTCGCACTTCGTTGTAAGAACAAATGCAGTAAATTAAATACACTTTAAACAGGCGTGTTTTAATATCATTTTACGTGTTTCTTCCTTTCACTCGCACTTCGTTGTAAGAACAAATGCAGTAAATTAAATACACTTTAAACAGACGTGTTTTAATATTATTTTACCAAAGAAGTAATCGTTTATTGTTATATTTGAAATGATTATTAAATATCAGCGTCAAATTAGATTATTTCGATTAGAAACTTCAAAATCCTTCGGTAAGCCAGCAGTAAGTCTAGAGACTTACAACGCTAAGATATGGGATTCGATTCTCTTCTATGTACAAATCACAGATATTCCAATTTCTGAGCTTACGCTAAAATAAACCGAAACTAGCAAAGAAACTACGTATGTACTTACTCTAAAAACTGTGTATGTCTAAAGCTGTTATACAGTATTTAAAATGATTCTGTATTTATCCAGTACCATTGGTCTGTTTACTGAATACTCTTGTCTCCCTCTGGTAATGAAATTACTTTATCATTAATATCCTTTATTTTTCAAAAATATCTCTAATTTGAGAAATCGGTTTGTTTTGGTTTAAACCTTTTTACAAAAACTAAGGCTGCAAGTCTTTCTAATAATAGTTCATATGTATAAACAAAATACACTTAGAACAATATATACATGTTATATTTTATTCCTTGTGTCGTGATTTCTACTGTTTTTTTTTTTAATATATGCGTGTGTATGTTTTTCGTATAGCAAAGCCACAAAGGGCTATCTATTCAGCACACCGCGGGGAATCGAACCCCTGATTTTAGCGTTGTAAATCCGGAGACATACCGCTGTACTAGCGGGGTGCTTTTATACGCACATGTGTCAAATAGGTATTAGGTGAAACCATTTAGTTTACCGTCTAACGAATATTTGTTTGTTTACAAAGTTACACAATGAGCTATCTTTACTGTGCCTATCGCGGGGAGCAACATAAGCCCTCAGACTTATTGCTAAATAACTGAGAAGGGGGGGAACTTCTAATACTGAATTAATTTTTACCTTATGACGTTCCCCCCCAGTGGCACAGCGGTATTTCTGCACACTTACAACGCTAGAAACCGGGTTTCGATACCCGTGGTGGGAAATGCACAGACAAGCGTTGGGCTTAACATATTAAACAAACTTTCCGGACGTACAACTCAGTAAAATAACAAAACTATGGAATAAATAATAATACGAGTTAATATTTAAGGGAGACTATATTGTATAAGTGAGATGTAGGTGAATATTTTTGACTTAAGTAAAAATTCAGTTTATTTCAAACTAATACCAAAACTAGTAGAGCGCAGCGAACGTGAAATATCTACAACACATAAAATTATTCTTAAATTGCAAAACTATTTTTAAGCCCCCCAGTGGCTCAGAGGTACGTCTGCGGACTTACAACGCTAAAAACCGGGTTTCGATACCCGTGGTAGCTTTGTGCTTAATTCAAAACAACAAGGGCCCGGCATGGCCAGGTGGGTAAAGGCGTGCGACTCGTAGTCCGAGGATTGTGGGTTCGCATCCTCGTCGCACCAAACATGCTCGCCTTTTCAGCCTTGGAGGTGTTATAATGTTACGCTCATTCCCACTATTCGTTGGTAAAAGTATAGCCCAAGAGTTGGCGGTGGGTGGTGATGACTAGTTGCCTTCCCTCTAGTCTTACACTCCAAAATTAAGGACGGCTAGCACAGATAGCCCTCGAGTAACTTTGCGCGAAATTCAAAAACAAACAAACACACAAAACAACAACAACTATTTTTTAAATAACGATTGAAAAGTGATACATTTATAAACAAATTAACTCCTTGTGTTCTTTTCAAGAGCAGAAGTTGCGCATTTATAAAACAGATTATGCTTCCTTTACTCATGGAATTCTGTCTAAAAATCCACATTTCCATTCTATCTTCTCTATACCTCATAAAAAGACAAACCGGTGTGTTTCTAATCTTTTAAAATTTACTCAAATCTGTTCAGAGCTGATTTTGAAAACAATTTTGAATTTTATGTGCTGTAGTGTTGTGTGTTTTAAACAAAACCAAATATTTAAGTACGTCTTCAAAAAGAAAAACAATACTGAACAAGCGAAGCTACTCTTGGGACGTAGTTTTTGTGCTGTTTCTTCGCCACGTGAACTCTAAACGTGTTTTCATATTGTCTGTTTTACTTTACTGGAACAGCTTGTTAACAGCAAGTGTATAGAAATCGGTGAAATTCTTGCCAGTTCTTGGATGTAGTGATTTTATAACATAGTGAATCAGCAGCGCACCAGAACAAAATATATTATGTAATGAATTATTTCTTAATAAAAGTTGGTCAAGTGTGTGTGTTTTCTTATAGCAGAGCCACATCGGGCTATCTGCTGAGCCCACCGAGGGCAATCGAACCCCTGATTTTAGCATTGTAAATCCGGAGACATACCGCTGTACTAGCGGGAGGCAAGTTGGTCAAACCCAACATTTATGCTGGTGTTTTAATTTTATCTTTTTTCATTTTTCTGTTACAATGTAAGGTGAATATAATAATTCTATGAGATAACCTATAATTGTGGTGGTTTAAACGGCAAAAGTAATTGAAATGTTGAAAAATAACAAGCTTAACAATTGTCATAAGATATGTTGATATTTTCTTCCACATTCGTTTCAGTTTTTCCATTGGAGCTCGAAATAGGAGATACATAAGGTTGGCATTCCAGATTTAAAACTTCCCAGATGTCTCTGCTCAAATCCCTTTTCGTTCAGAACTGGGAGGGGACTGACAATATGACTAAGCATTCTGTGAAACGCTAGTCATATAATCAGTATAATGACTGAAAAGTTACGGTTGAAATGCTGATAGCGAAAACAGTTTTTAACCCTAAAGCTACTAAGAAATGATAAAAAAGTGATATAACTTGTTTTACGAGAATCAAATGTTCTAAGGCTTAGGAGACGTATTTTTGCTGTTTTCTTGTGTGTGAACTAGACAGTTCTGCATGTCAGTTGATGTTTAATTTAATGACTCGTATAATGTGAGTTGTACAATCAAGTAATAAACTACTTTTCTTCAATGAGCGATAATTAGTCATTGTTTTTGGTGTTAAATAATGTTTACTGATTATTTTATTGTTTGAAGGGAACGTAATAAAGTGTTTTAAAAAAATTCTTCTACACTTCAGGTGAACCTTCGTATAAAGATGTATATTAAAATATTAATAATAGCTTTATAATCAATAACGCGTGCGTTATCTTGGTTTGGTTTTAATTTCGTGCAAACCTACACGAGGGCTATCTGCGCTTGCCCTCCCTAATTTAGCAGCGTAAGACTAGAGGGAAGACAGCTAGTCATCAACGTGTAAAGCCAACTCTTGGGCTACTCTTTTAACCAACGCATAGTGGGATTGACTGTAACATTATAACGCCCTCATGGTAGAAAGGGCGAGCATGTTTGTTGTGACGGGGATTCGAACCTGCGACTCTCGGATTACGAGTCGAGTGCCTTAACCACCCGGGTTCGGTCGCACAAAACATGCTCGCCCTTTCAGCCGTAGGGGCGTTATAATAGTACGATCAATCCCACTATTCGTTGGTAAAAGAGTAGCCCAAGAGTTAGCGGTGGGTGGTGATGACTAGCTGCCTTCCCTCTAGACTTACACTGCTAAATTAGGGACGGCTAGCACAGATAGCCCTCGAGTAGCTTTGTGCGAAATTAAAAAAAACAAAACGGATGCCCATTAAAACATTAATTTTCCTCAATATAATGGCGAATAATTATTAAAAGTACAGTTAATTCAGTCTCTTGATCTCAGCGTATATATAACGTGATTATCTAGTGGACCATATATATTTTTTTATATATATTTGCATATATATTTCTCAACAAGTGGGTTTCTCGACATCACTGATTATCTAGTGGACCGTTCACAATCGTCTTTTACCATTCTATGCGCTATTTCAATAAAGAAAACTGCGTTGTGTTTTGTTTGCAAGCAAGACAGACTGACAGCAATGTATTGTTAGCAAAAATGTTTGGGCCTCAATAAAATGAGAGCGATCAGGTTTGCTAAGTAGTTGTGAATATATTTTCTGATAGATGCTTCCGTTTCTTCTCATTTACATAGCGCAAGAAAACGCCACTACTGAAATGAGCGCTTTTTGTTTGTTTCTATAAAAAGTATCAAAGGGGAGATTTCCAGTTCAATTTAAATTAATATATTGAACATGGTACGAAAAAATCATGCACGTGCATGTATATAATACCGAAATAAATCATATGCCCCGATAGTGTCTTATAACAGGGTTCGTTCAGGAATTTCACAAAACTTCTAATATAATATTCGGGCAAAAATCATCTTAAATAGCAGACTTGTTCTTGAAACAATGCTCAAGACCTTCTATCTCAATGGTTAAGTCAGATAAAATATTGATAATAGTGAGAAAAGTTGAATTGTCGATTCCTAGACAAAATTCATCCATTTGTTCTTCATATTAGTAATAGTTCCACAAGCCTACATAAAAAATGATTATGAATATTTTATTTAAACCCAGCCAAACGTAAAAAAAAATACTACAGCACAGGTCATGGAATAATTTTTATGTTGTTTTTTGAAACAGAAAGAGAGATTTTTGTCAGTTTCTTCAACGCTATTAGCCACATTTCTCTTTGAAGCCATTCAAGCACTTAAAGCAGAAAAAGTTAGGTATACTGCAACAAAATCTATATACAGCTACTAAACAAACTTCTGCGAAAGTTGTAAGGCTACTTTTAAGTTGATTTTTAAATGTTAAGATTTTCATCCTATTAAGTTTTCAAAGTTCTTATCTACTATACACATAAACTCTCTGAAGCCATTCAAGGGTCGCTGTGATGTAGAAGCCCTTTAAGTTTCGTTATACTAATTGGAAATGCTCTGTCTTACACTAGTTGAAAACGCTTTGTTTTATTATAGTAAACTATATATATTGATAACAGTGTCTCCAGCCTTATTGTTATTGATTATAGTTTTACAAGCTACCAGATAAAAAAATGGTTACAAATATTTTACTGAAAAACTGGACAATAATAATGAATGCAAAATTGAGTATGACATGGTGTCGTTTTAAAATTAATTCAAACGACTTCAGTTTTTCACCCTGAAGAATTTCTCTAAGTCCTGGAAAATAATTTGTACAACTTATAGAGCGTTAACTGGAGACTCCCACGTTAAGGATTCATTACTTCTCCAGTTCTACAGCAATATCGGTTGGGTGTTTTGCACCAAAACCTACAAAGTTGTACTACTATATATAATGCTGTAAATGTCCATACTTGTTTTAAAAAGTTTAAACAATTTTCATTGAAAGCTGATTTACGTAAAAATAAATACATAACTGGCTTCTTTTGTACTCGACGCCTATTAAACGCGTGTTTACACGAATTCTCAGGCGCAAAAAAACACCTGTCTCGCTGTGTGGAATAAAACACCTTACGCAGCAGTAAGTTGTTGAAAACATGTACCATTCGACTGAATGCATAAACATATATGTAACTTAAAAGCTACCCTTCATAAAAGTACATAAAAAAATTTGAGAAGCAGGTTAATTATAAATTACTAATTTAAAAAACAGAAACAGGGATCGTACAAAAATCTACAGAGACAATGTTGTTCTGCAACAACACACTCATACTTGACATTCAGTAATGCTTACCATCCAAGAGAAAAAATTATTTTAATGAAATTTTATTTTAAAAACGACCTATCATCACAGCAATACTTAATATAATAAATGTTATTAAAGTATTTCTTTGTAGACACGGTTATTAATGGAACTGCCTTACTTTTTGTTGCAATTCTCACGAGATTTTTACTAAAGAAAAATAAATATTTTTTAAGTTTGTTTTATATTTGAAATTTACCCCTTTTTTGTAATTGTTATTGGTTTAATTTGAAA
Source organism: Tachypleus tridentatus (assembly GCF_004210375.1). Classification (NCBI taxonomy): domain Eukaryota; kingdom Metazoa; phylum Arthropoda; class Merostomata; order Xiphosura; family Limulidae; genus Tachypleus; species Tachypleus tridentatus. The sequence continues at coordinate 130,535,910 of NC_134831.1, read as the reverse complement.
CATATCAAATTTGTAGAAATTTCAATTGTTTTATTTTTTACTCAGCTATAAAAATACTGCCTAGTTATAAAAATATTACCCAGTTATGATAGGTGATGATCGGTGCGATAGTTTCCGTGATCCAAGTTTTGAACGTACACATCTCAAGGTCCATTATAATACAACAGGTAATCGAGTTTTGTACAGTGGCATCTGCTGGCTGTTTATAGAAGTATTTATAAAATTAAATTAGTTGCGGTTATAAAATAGAGCTTTTACTGCGTCTTGGCTGTCATCTAATCATACCTTTTGCTTAACATTATTACTATTTTCTTAGAATTTGTTTTTTAACATCATTAAACGTGTTTTAAAGTGGTTAAGCCTAACTAATAAAATAACATACAACTGTACTACTTTCAAATATGTGTTTGTCAAGTAATTTTGCTCTCGGCGAATATTTTACTTTAGATTTAATACGACGTAACACAACATTAATATTTTCTTAACTTTTATAAAAGTACACTTTTACGGTTGTTTAAAAAATCATCAGAACCTGTTCATGATATAAGCCTGTTCGTAGTTTTTTGCATGTTTAGTATGCACCATTTAGTTGACCAGAAAAACTTGAGAAACATGCCTTTCCCTAATAGAACACTTTATTCACAAACTTTTAACACGCACACACAAACATAATATATTATTATTATTACTCCTTCTGCAGGATACCTATTTACAAATTCTGGATTTCTAGATATACTTATATATGTATATATACAGGTACAGAAAGTTGTTTACACTTGTTTTTATACCTGTAAGTACACAAAGTTATTAATACACGTCGTATACATGCAAGTACACTTAAGTATGAACTCGCATTGTACATGTAAGTACAAAAGCTATTAACACGTTTTGCATACTTGTAAGTACACAAAGTTACTGACACGTGTTGTATATGTAAGTACAAACTTAATACCACGTGTTGTATACCTGTAAGTACACAGTTATTAACACGTGTTGTATACCTGTAAGTACACAGTTATTAAGACGTGTTGAATACCTGTAAGTACAAAAGCTATTAACACGTGTCTTGCACACCTGTAAGTTCACAAGGTTACCGACACGTGTTGTATATGTAAGTACAAAAGCTAATAACACGTGTTGTATACCTTTCAGTACACAAAATTATTAACACGCGTTTCATATCTGCGCGTATATAAAGTTAATAACACGTGCTGTATACCTGCAAATATACAAAGCTATTAACACGTGTTGTGCACCTGCAATTACACAAAGTTGTTAACACATATACACTAAAAAAATGTTACATGATGTAAGCCATTATACACATCTTTAATATTACACTATTATACGCATTATACAACTATATGTAAGAGGCAACTTAGAAATTCTTTTATTAATATATACAAGCACTATAGAATTATGTAATTCAATAAATATATGTGTTTCTTATTACTTGCCTGGCATTATTAGCAACGTTCACACTCAGGTGTAAACCACTATAAGGCCCTTGTAAATTGAGAACTAGAATCATGTGGGAAGAAGTCATTCATGTATAATTAGGTTTCAAAAACATACGAACCCACAAAAATACAAATCTCTAATACAGACGTATAGAGTTGCTGCCCTAAAAATATTCTGTACAGAATACAAAGTACACCACTGGACACGAAAGTGACTACACTATTAAAATACATATGCTGGAGTCTATATGCTTATGTATTCACCTACAAATGCTTATTTCAAATCACATGCTCTGTATAAAATGACAAGTCATGCTGAACGGAAGTCTACCTAATCATAAAGTGAAAATGGGTCATATAGTTTCTGAAACCACCAGGAATACCCTAGGCAATTACTAAAACAAATGTGTAAAATTATACAGAAAATTACATTCAACATGTTCTCAAAACAAAAATACGCTAAAAACATGTACTTAACTACTTCATTGTGGACGCAGGATAGACATCTTTAATACAGTTCCACTCATTTTATACTGCTAGTAGCATAAACCTGTTAGGAAATAAGTCCACACAGACACAGAAACTGTTACACTGGACAAACAGATTTGTAACTAACACATTACTGGAGTAAAGTTAGCCTGGACTGATCCGTAGCTTAAACTTTAATTATTAAAGTATATATAATTTTGGAATGTAACGGTATGGATTACTCCTCATGTTTTTTGGAGTATAGTACTTCAAGTATTTACGTGTGTATAGATATATATATAAAGTGAGATCCACATTACATAAACACGATCCATTCACTATGCTACAAATATATAGATAGATAGATATGTTACAAACACGGCATATACTTCTTACCGACGGTCAAGCAATCCAATACAATGACGGCTAGATGACGTTTTAGTAGGAAACCGATCTCTCGCCACGGGGTAAAATTGCCGTGTGGTTTGTAAAATAACATTAGCTGTGTAGTTGGTGCAACAGAGCTTGAAAGCTTGTGAACCGAAACTTATTAAAGTACGATCGATTAACCACGACAACAAGCATTTTTATATACTTGCTGCTAAATTTAGGTATAAGAGTTTGTGAGGTGCTATTTTTGTAGCCAAGGCAACAAGCACATATATGTATAGACTGCTAAACTGGTGCATGAAGAGTTTGTGAGATGCTGTTTTTGTAGCCATGGCAACAAGCACATATATGTATAGACTGCTAAACTGGTGCATGAAGAGTTTGTGAGATGCTATTTAGGTAGCCATGGCAACAAGCACATATATGTATACACTGCTATACTGGTGCATGAAGAGTTTGTGACATGCTGTTTTTGTAGCCATGGCAACAAGCACATATATGTATAGACTGCTAAACTGGTGCATGAAGAGTTTGTGAGATGCTGTTTTTGTAGCCATGGCAACAAGCACATATATGTATTGACTGCTAAACTGGTGCATGAAGAGTCTGAGAGGTGTTATTTTTAACTAGTTCGTGCTGCAGCTTGTTTTAGAACTTTCTTACGCTAAACTATTCATTGAAGTGTTTGTGTTCATGTTTGTTTTAGGTAAAAACTCATGACGTGCTCTCGAATTTGTGAGCACTTGATGAAACTTCAATTTGGAAGCAAAACCTTAAAATACAAGCTTTTCTGGGATGCCCTGTATTCCATTAATATCGGTATTATTAACCAATATTATATTTCAATGAATTATTCGAACGTTCTTTAGGCATTTGCACAGAGCTAAATATGCGAGATTTACTATGCGATATATCAGTATTTTTTCGACAATTTACAATGTAAAGTACAGTTCTCAGTAAGTATAAGTCAGTTCTCAGTAAGTGTAAGTCAACTTTTATTATACTCGATAGATAGCCATACCAGTTGTCAGTAAATGTAAGCCAGTTCTTATAACACTTGAAAGCTAGACAAACCGCTTCTCAGTCAGTGTAAGTCAATTCTTATTATTCTTTAAAGATAGACATACCGGTTCTCAGTAAGTGTAAGTTAATTATTATTACACTTGAAAGCTAGACATACCGGTTCTCAGTAAGTGTAAGTCAACTCTTATTACACTTGAAAGCTCGACATACCGGTTCTCAGTGAGTGTAAGTCAACTCTTATCACTCTTGAAAGCTCGACATACCGGTTCTGAGTGAGTGTAAGTCAACTCTTATTATTCTTGAAAGCTAGACATACCGGTTCTCAGTGAGTGTAAGTCAACTCTTATTACTCTTGAAAGCTAGACACACCGGTTTTCAGTGAGTGTAAGTCAACTCTTATTACTCTTGAAAGCTCGACATACCGGTTCTCAGTGAGTGTAAGTCAACTGTTATTACTCTTGAAAGCTAGACATACCGGTTCCCAGTGAGTGTAAGTCAACTCTTATTACTCTTGAAAGCTAGACACACCGGTTCTCAGTGAGTGTAAGTCAACTCTTATTACTCTTTAAAGCTAGACATACCGGTTCTCAGAGAGTGTAAGTCAACTCTTATTACTCTTGAAAGCCAGACATACCGGTTCTCAGTGAGTGTAAGTCAACTCTTATTACTCTTGAAAGCTCGACATACCGGTTCTCAGTGAGTGTAAGTCAACTCTTATTACACTTGAAAGCTAGACATACCGGTTCTCAGTAAGTGTAAGTCAACTCTTATTACTCTCGAAAACTAGACATACCGTTTCTGAGTGAGTGTAAGTCAACTCTTATTACTCTTGAAAGCTAGACATACCGGTTCTCAGTAAGTGTAAGCCAACTCTTATTACTCTTGAGAGCTAGACATACCGGTTCTCAGTGAGTGTAAGTCAGTTTTTATTACACTTAACAGTATTATTTTAAATGTCTACTTAATTCTCAATTGTTTTTAGTTTTAAATTATTGTTATTTGAAAAGAGACTAATGACTAGCATCTTCCTGATGGTCACCACGTAGTACAGTGTATATTTCATGTCAGGAGTCATCACGACTCAAGACAATTCTAAAAATAAATCACAAGTAACTTCTTGTCATACACACGCACACACAAACAAATTTATATGAACAATCACTTGGACTATTGTGCATTTATAATACCGTGTGCACCATATGATCAAGTTGAGCACATAATCACACATCTGTATAAATCTAATTACATTTAACTTAATATACAACTAAGTACTTTAAAAACATTCTACAACCAGTTATCTTACAAGATGGCACACTCGAAGAAATGTCACGGACTGGTCTGTCTTCTGACCAAAGTTTACTCTTTTGACGCTGCATTTTACTAGGATCTAATATAACTGAGATACAGGGAACGAAAATCTAAGCTGTGGGTATAAAAATGCGTCTTGTGAAAATGTGAACTTAATATCCTTCCAACACATCATCTAGAACAGGGGTTCTTAACCAGGGGTGCCCGCACCCCTAGGGGGTGCGAAGATGATTCCCAAGGGGTGCGAGGATGCCTATGAATAATTAAAGCAAATCTATATTTTTACATAAGAGTATGCTTTATATTTTTATATTTAAGTTTCCAGGGGGTGCGAGAAATGATTACTGATTTGAAAGGGGTGCAAACACTGAAAAAGGTTAAGAACCACTGATCTAGAAGGTTGTATTTACTCGTTTATCAAGCTGGTTATTTTTTATAGCATTTGTTACAAGAAAAGAAATACGAGAAAACAGCGAAATCCTCATGTCGCTGTCAATTAGTCATTGAAAACTACCATATCATATGGCAAGAAATTACTTTAAAATCTCTTTGTTTGGGTTGCAAACAAAAATATTAATCATTTTGAGTTCAAAACAATGAAGCAACAAAAATCTCGAAATTTTACCCTAGTAAAAATATATCTTATTAATGACTCACTGTCCACCTTTGATATTATTTTGTGAATAACGTGTTTACGTATTATTTGTCTAGAAAATAATAAATAAATTGTATAATGTTACAAATAAGATGTCCAAGCTGTACCACGAAAACGTGTTATCTGAGGATTTTCGGATCAGGTCAGAGTGTAAGAAGGCATTGCAAATCATGGCTATTTCCTAACAACAAATGACTTCTGAAATGTAAACCAAATATATACGTGATGTCAACTGGGCAAAGAGAATCATAAACCGTATTTGGGGGATGGAAGGGGGAAGGAATGATGATGTACAGTACGTGTTAAAAACATGTTATCGGACACCGCATCACACAGATGATTACATCTGCAATCTTGCCAAACACTAAGATTTCAAACTTTACGTAAAGTTGAAAATTGTACTGGCTTACGTTTTTTTCCCAAATTTTATTTTTTAACAAACAAACACGTAAAAGCCTCAACAGCTAAGGAAGAAAACGTTCGAATAACGTTACACAACTGTACAAGTACTAAGATGCCACTGTTGTCTTACTTCATCAAAAAAGCACATACTTTAGTCTTCTTCCCCGTGACACTACCTCTATCTCCTTCCCTTCCTCCAAAAAGAATTTTATACGATCATTTTAGCAGGTAGGATATTTTCCAGGGAGCTTTGTAATTTGTATTTATTTAGCTAAATATTTTTTTCTTTCGGTTTCACATCTTGTCAATTTCCTTGCTCATGTTTTCACAATATTTTTCACTCAAACAACTTTGTTAAATCTATCAGTTCAGGTTCATTTTCAACAGAAGGGGAGATAAGGTATAATTGAAATTATTAAAATGGGCATTATAAAACGACAGAAAAACTTTGAATTCTGAGGTTGTGATGACTTTATTTTTAATTTTGAAGACCTCATGGCTATTTTGGCACTTTAAAACGATCTCAGCATACTTTCTGATTTCGAATTTCTAAATGTCAATTATGTTCTTATATTTTATAAGTAGTCTTACTTCAGTCAGAATCTTATAACTTTATTGTCATTTTATCTATTATCTGAATTTAGAACTGGGTTGCATTGCAATTATTATATTATTTATTAAATTTTGTTAGATACGTTAGTTTATTGTCGTTACACCTAATTATTTAGCCTGGATTCTTGTTTGTGTTTTCATTCACTTAAATGCTTAAACTTTCTATTATTTTTTACTTCGTTTCGGAACTTAATGGTTTCATCCGTTTTATTGACTAAATTGTGTATTTCTATATATGTATATGAATTTAATAAACTAGTTTATATAACCTAAATAAACGTGTAATTCAAATAAATCAGCCCTAAGCTAATTCTTTTAAGTTTATCTTTAACGCTAAACCTATTCTTCATAAGTGTGTGTGTGTATATATATACCATATATTTATTAATTATCACCCCCTTCAGCTGGTTCCTTTAAAGAATGCCACTGTGCAATCGGACGTCGAGGGGAGGCTAGCATGTCCATCCAATGGCGGAGCTCCGTTCCAGTTGCATTGCAACCCAGGATAACGTTTCCTATTGGGTCAGATGTACCAATGCGGTCGTAATCTACGACTGTCACCAATAGTTGAACTTTCTACGAACCAACAATATTAAACAGAATGAATATTTGACTCTTTAATAGCTATATTTACAAGAAAGTTGTGCGGTAAAACACAAAAGATACAAGACTGTGTAGTACGTTAAACGCACTGGAATAATATTCCACTGAAAATATGAATCATTTTAAACTAAGCTAAGTCTGGGAAACTATCGATACATGAAACTTTCTCTCTCTCTTACGAACATGCCTTTGTATGTTTTTAGTATACAAACCTAATGTTAACATCAACATATTTTATTTATATACCGTTACACGCGTCATTTACATATTTTTTTTTCATATGATGCAAGAACAAAAAGTTATTTTTCACGTAACAAGGCACAAAATAAGATTGTTTACCTGAATCTGTTCAAATGGCACCTCAAATGTAAACGACTCGTTATAATAAGGGTTAAGTGTGCACTTCTTAATACTGGTTTTCTTCTTTTTAATCCTTTTACCGTTCATCATGATGGCTATTTTCACATAGGGATCTATAGTTTTAGGGAATAAAACAATACACACTTATTGAACGGAAAAATTATCCATCATCATAGTAGCAGAATCCAAACATATATATATATATATACACACTTATTGAACGGAAAAATTATCCATCACCATAGTAGCAGAATCCAAACATATATATATATATACACACTTATTGAACGGAAAAATTATCCATCACCATAGTAGCAGAATCCAAACATATATATATATATACACACTTATTGAACGGAAAAATTATCCATCACCATAGTAGCAGAATCCAAACATATATATATATATATACACACTTATTGAACGGAAAAATTATCCATCACCATAGTAGCAGAATCCAAACATATATATATATACACACACACTTATTGAACGGAAAAATTATCCATCACCATAGTAGCAGAATCCAAACATATATATATATACACACACACTTATTGAACGGAAAAATTATCCATCACCATAGTAGCAGAATCCAAACATATATATATATACACACACACTTATTGAACGGAAAAATTATCCATCACCATAGTAGCAGAATCCAAACATATATATATATGCACACACTTATTGAACGGAAAAATTATCCATCACCATAGTAGCAGAATCCAAACATATATATATACACACACACACACACACTTATTGAACGGAAAAATTATCCATCACCATAGTAGCAGAATCCAAACATATATATATATACACACACACACACTTATTGAACGGAAAAATTATCCATCACCATAGTAGCAGAATCCAAACATATATATATATACACACTTATTGAACGGAAAAATTATCCATCACCATAGTAGCAGAATCCAAACATATATATATATATACACACTTATTGAACGGAAAAATTATCCATCACCATAGTAGCAGAATCCAAACATATATATATATACACACACACTTATTGAACGGAAAAATTATCCATCACCATAGTAGCAGAATCCAAACATATATATATACACACACACTTATTGAACGGAAAAATTATCCATCACCATAGTAGCAGAATCCAAACATATATATATATACACACACACTTATTGAACGGAAAAATTATCCATCACCATAGTAGCAGAATCCAAACATATATATACACACACACACACACTTATTGAACGTAAAATTATCCATCACCATAGTAGCAGAATCCAAACATATATATATATACACACACACTTATTGAACGGAAAAATTATCCATCACCATAGTAGCAGAATCCAAACATATATATATACACACACACTTATTGAACGGAAAAATTATCCATCACCATAGTAGCAGAATCCAAACATATATATATATACACACACACTTATTGAACGGAAAAATTATCCATCACCATAGTAGCAGAATCCAAACATATATATATATGCACACACTTATTGAACGGAAAAATTATCCATCACCATAGTAGCAGAATCCAAACATATATATATACACACACACACACACTTACTGAACGGAAAAATTATCCATCACGATAGTAGCAGAATCCAAACATATATATACACACACACACACACTTATTGAACGGAAAAATTATCCATCACCATAGTAGCAGAATCCAAACATATATATATATACACACACACACACACTTATTGAACGGAAAAATTATCCATCACCATAGTAGCAGAATCCAAACATATATATATACACACACACACACACTTACTGAACGGAAAAATTATCCATCACCATAGTAGCAGAATCCAAACATATATATATATATACACACACACACTTATTGAACGGAAAAATTATCCATCACCATAGTAGCAGAATCCAAACATATATATACACACACACACACACACTTACTGAACGGAAAAATTATCCATCACCATAGTAGCAGAATCCAAACATATATATACACACACACACACACTTATTGAACGGAAAAATTATCCATCACCATAGTAGCAGAATCCAAACATATATATACACACACACACACACTTATTGAACGGAAAAATTATCCATCACCATAGTAGCAGAATCTAAACATATATATATATATACACTCACTTATTGAACGTAAAAATTATCCATCACCATAGTAGCAGAATCCAAACATATATATATATACACACACACTTATTGAACGAAAAAAATAATCCATCACCATAGTAGCAGAATCCAAACACATATATATACACACACACTTATTGAACGGAAAAATTATCCATCACCATAGTAGCAGAATCCAAACATATATATACACACACACACACACACTTATTGAACGGAAAAATTATACATCACCATAGTAGCAGAATCCAAACATATATATATATATACACACACACACACTTATTGAACGGAAAAATTATCCATCACCATAGTAGCAGAATCCAAACATATATACACACACACACACACA